>NC_074690.1:36280058-36887558 GCF_029448725.1 Salvelinus fontinalis
TATTTCTCTCTCTCTCTTCTATCTCTCTCCCTCTCTCTGGCTGTCTCTCTCTCTCTCTCTCTCTCTCTCACCCTCTCTCTGTGTCTGTTTCTCTCCCTTCCTCTATGTATCTCTGTGTCTCTCTTTCTCTCTCACATTCTCTCTCTGTCTATTTCTGTCTCTGTCTCTCTCTCCTCGCTCTCTCCCAATCTCACTCTGGCTGTCTCTCTCACTCTGTCTCTCTTTGTCTCTCGCCTTCTCTGTGACTGAAGGCTGACTGAAGGTTTCTCTGATGGGGGAATGATGTTTATGATATTTATTAGTATTTATTGGGCCATTGTGTAACAATTGATTGAAATAACTTTTCATTAGATAACAAGTTGTAGGTTTTGATGGAGGTAGTTGATTTGCGTCAAGTATTTAATGTTTTGAGAGTATTAATGCATTTTGACCAACGTGTTTCAGTTTGGGGTGTTCATTGTTTTGAAAAGGTGAATTCCGTTTGGACAAATGTGCTCAAGAAATGGAGAAAAACTGCAATACCAAAAGAAGCTTGTCTCTGTTTGCTGCCAAACATACAAGCGTCTATCTTTTCATTTCGTCTAGAAATGTGTGTGTGGGTGATTGGGATGTGGTGTGTATTCTGTGAGAATACAGTGTACTTTGTGTGGGTTGGTGAAACGTGTAACACATGTACAGTACCCCGTGTATGTTCCAGTTTGTTGTGATGATGGGTTAGAATTGTATCAAATAGAATAACTGTATTTGTTTGTTCACATGAGCGGAGGCGTTTGCATAGCATATATTACATCCAAGTAGTTCTGTGTTTGTATCTAGAATGTTTACCTTTAGTCCTCCTGGCCTCCCGTCTCAGAGTGCTGGTTTTGACACCTGCTTGGAGCTCCGAGCTGGCTGACTCTCCTCCGGCTGATGACATCCTCCTGGGTCCTTCCTGTCCTCAGTCCTCCTCACAGCAGATCCACCATGGGGTTATCACTCCTCTGCTACCTCCTATGGACTAGTCTCCTATCCCCTACTCCAGGTCTAGGATGGAGCACACTATCCCTATATCGCCTATGGACTAGTCCCCTATCCCCTAATCCAGGATGGTTATCACACCCCCCCCCCCCCTACCTCCTATGGACTGGCCCACTACCTCACTGCCCCCTACCCACTGTCCCCTACTCCAAGTCTAAGATGGAGCCCACTATTCCCTATACCCCAAGTCTAAGATGGAGCACACTATTCCCTATACTCCAGGTTTAGGACCGAGCCCACTATTCCCTATACTCCAGGTCTAGGACGGAGCCCACTATTCCCTATACCCCAAGTCTAAGATGGAGCACACTATTCCCTATACTCCAGGTCTAGGATGGAGCCCACAATTCCCTATACTCCAAGTCTAGGACAGAGCCCACTATTCCTTATACTCCAGGTCTAGGACGGAGCCCACTATTCCCTATACTCCAGGTCTAGGACGGAGCCCACTATTCCCTATACTCCAGGTCTAGGACGGAGCCCACTATTCCCTATACTCCAGGTCTAGGACGGAGCCCACAATTCCCTATACTCCAGATCTAGGACGGAGCCCACTATTCCCTATACTCCAGGTCTAGGACGGAGCTCTCCTCCATGTCCATTGTGGGAAGTGTGATGGTATTTAGTGAAGAAAGCCATGGAGTTCTGATCTCCCTCAGTGTAGGCTCATCCTGGGAGTGTCTGAGTGATCTCTCCGAGCTGATGAAGGGGCAGATCTTTGAGTGGCCCTCTCGAATGCTTTAGACTAGTTCTAACATGGTGGCTAAAATGTCCCTCAAAGAAGGTCAAGTATTACATGGTCCCTCTATTGCTCTTTAGTGCAGTTCCCGCCTAGTGATTGGTGAACACTTCCTCCCAAAGGGAACGCATGGGTTGTGGTGGTACTGTTCTATTCCTTAGGCCAGGTTGAGTAGGGGCCTGCCTCTTGGGTAGGATACTTCAGAGATTGTCCTCATGTTGTATATCTCTGTCCCTCCTTCGAGTAGCACTGGAAGTCAAAGAGACAGGGAAGACATTTAGCATTAGCTAACTTGTGTGTATTAGCCACTGGTAAGTAACACGACAAAACACATTCCCGCATTAGTCTTCATTATAATGAATTAAAATGTGAACATGGCTGACACCAATTCATCACTAAACTAGGTAGTCATTATCTTGTCTAGCTATCACATTTCGGGTTATGTTTAGATCACCAAGGTTATTTCCATTCTTAAAGGTACAATCTGTGATTGTCCTGAAAAACCAATCCCAGATTGAAGCTGAAAGCAAACAATACTGCATTACAAACGTATACACCCCACATAGGGTCAGTGGAGGCTGGTGGGAGGAGGTATAGGAAGACAGACTCATTGTAATGGCTGGAATGGACTAAACGGAACGGTATCATACACATCAAAGATACGGAAAACACATGTTTGACTCCCTTTCATTTATTCCATTCCAGCCATTACAATGAGTCAGTCTTCCTCCCACCAGCCTCAACTGGTCAGTGCTTTTTATAACTTGCCATTTACTATAGAAGAAAGGGAAGGAAGCTGCAAACAGGGCAGATTCATTTCTAGGGCAGAACTGTGGAGAGAGAGGATCTTGGCATTGGGAGCGTTGAATTGGAACACAAAAACACACACAAACACACGCAAACACATACACGCACACACTCACACAAACACTTTGAATTGGAAGCCCAAGCGCTTTTAATGCCCTTGAATTATCCACTTCTAACATAGGGGCAGTGCCAAGGCAAAAGTTGGCACAGAGAACAGCAATGTGGTTGGCATGGTGATGGTTCATTGTTGGAAGAGTAGACCTCTACTCCACTGTGTCTGTCCTCAAAAAAAGCAGCTCTGCTCAGTTGTTCATATAGCATTGTGCACATGTGTGTGCTGTGACATTGTGTGACATTGTACCTTTGTATGTGTGGGTGTGTGCGAAAGAGAGAGTGGGTGTGATATAGATATAGAGCAAAAGGGAGACAGAGAGAGACAGAGAGAGAGAGAGAGAGAGAGACAGAGAGAGAGAGAGAGAGAGAGAGAGAGAGAGAGACAGAGAGACAGAGAGAGAAACCGAGAGAGAGAGACAGAGAGCCACAGAGAGAGAGAGACAGAGAGAAACCGAGAGAGAGAGACAGAGAAAAACCGACAGAGACAGAGAAAAACCGACAGAGACAGAGAGAAACCGACAGAGACAGAGAGAAACCGACAGAGAGAGAGAGAAACCGACAGAGACAGAGAGAAACCGACAGAGACAGAGAGAAACCGACAGAGAGAGAGCGAGAGAGAGAGTGGGTGTGATATAGATATAGAGCAAAAGGGAGACAGAGAGAGACAGAGAGAGAGAGAGAGAGAGAGACAGAGAGAGAAACCGAGAGAGAGAGAAACCGACAGAGAGAAACCGACAGAGACAGAGAGAAACCGACAGAGAGAGAGAGAAACCGACAGAGAGAGAGCGAGAGAGAGAGAGACAGCAACCTTGCGACAATCCTATGCATTATCATTAACAGCAGACTCGTACATTTCCTCAGTGAAAACAATGTACTGGGCTTTTAACCAAATTATCGTACGACAGACCACGTATTCACCCTGCACACCCTAATTGACAAACAAACAAACCAAAACAGAGGCAAAGTCTTCTCATGTTTGTTGATTTCAAAAAAGCCTTCGACTCAATTTGGCATGAGGGTCTGCTATACAAATTGATGAAAAGTGGTGTTGGGGGAAAAATACAACATTATAAAATCCATGTACACAAACAAAAAGTGTGCGGTTAAAATAGGCATGACTCCAACACCATCATTAAGTTTGCAGACGACACAACAGTGGTAGGCCTATAGGGAGGAGGTCAGAGACCTGGCCGGGTGGTGCCAGAATAACAACCTCTCCCTCAACGTAACCAAGACTAAGGAAATGATTGTGGACTACAGGAAAAGGAGGACCGAGCACACCCCCATTCTCATCGACGGGGCTGTAGTGGAGCAGGTTGAGAGCTTCAAGTTCCTTGGTGTCCACATCAACACAAACTAGAATGGTCCAAACACACCAAGACAGTCGTGAAGAGGGCACGACAAAGCCTATTCCCCCTCAGGAGACTGAAAAGACTTTGCATGGGTACTGAGATCCTCAAAAGGTTCTACAGCTGCAACATCGAGAGCATCCTGACTGGTTGCATCACTGCCTGGTACGGCAATTGCTCGGCCTCTGACCGCAAGGCACTACAGAGGGTAGTGTGTACGGCCCAGTACATCACTGGGGCTAAGCTGCCTGCCATCCAGGCCCAAAAATTGTCAAAGATCCCAGCCACCCCAGTCATAGACTGTTCTCTCTACAACCGCATGGCAAGTCTAGGACAAAAAGGCTTCTCAACAGTTTTTACCCCCAAGCCATAAGACTCCTCAACAGGTAATTAAGTGGTTACCCGGACTACTTGCATTGTGTGCCCCCCCCCAACCCCTCTTTTACGCTGCTGCTACTCTCTGTTTATCATATATGCATAATCACTTTAACTATACATTCATGTACATACTACCTCAATTGGGCCAACCAACCAGTACTCCCGCACATTGGCTAACCGGGCTATCTGCATTGTGTCCCGCCACCCACCACCCCCTCTTTTACGCTACTGCTACTCTCCGTTCATCATATATGCATAGTCACTTTAACCATATCTACATGTACATACTACCTCAATCAGCCCGACTAACCGGTGTCTGTATGCAGCCTCGCTACTTTTATAGCCTCGTTACTGTATATAGCCTGTCTATTAACTGTTGTTTTATTTCTTTACTTACCTGTTGTTCACCTAATACCTTTTTTAAACTATTGGTTAAAGCCTGTAAGTAAGCATTTCACTGTAAGTATTGTATTCGTCGCACGTGACAAATAAACTTTCATTTGAAATAGGCAAGAAACACACATTTCTTCCCAAAGGGTGAGACAGGGATGCAGCTTAAGCACCACCCTAATATAATCTGAAGTCAAATGTCTACTGTTTGCTGATGATCTGGTGCTTCTGTCACCAAACAAGGAGGGCCTACAGCAGCACCTAGATCTTCTGCACAGATTCTGCCAGACCTGGGCCCTGACAGTAAATCTCAGTAAGACCAAAATATTGGTGTTCCAAAAAAGGTCCAGTCGCCAGGACCACAAATACAAATTCCATCTAGACACCGTTGCCCTAGAACACACAAAAAACTATACAGTGAGGGAAAAAAGTATTTGATCCCCTGCTGATTTTGTACGTTTGCCCACTGACAAAGAAATGATCAGTCTATAATTTTAATGGTAGATTTATTTGAACTCGAAACATTAATGACTTGGAGAAGATTTGCAAAGAGGAGTGGGACAAAATCCCTCCTGAGATGTGTGCAAACCTGGTAGACAACTACAAGAAACGTCTGACCTCTGTGATTGCCAACAAGGGTTTTGCCACCAAGTACTAAGTCATGTTTTGCAGAGGGGGTCAAATACTTATTTCCCTCATTAAAATGCAAATCAATACATAACATTTTTGACATGCGATTTTCTGGATTTTTGTTGTTGTTATTCTGTCTCTCACTGTTCAAATAAACCTACCATTAAAATTATAGACTGATCATTTCTTTGTCGGTGGGCAAATGTACAAAATCAGCAGGGGATCAAATACTTTTTCCCCTCACTGTACATACCTTGGGCTAAACATCAGCACCACAGGTAACTTCCACAAAGCTGCGAACGATCTGAGAGACAAGACAAGAAGGGCATTCTATGCCATCAAAAGAAACATAAAATTCCACATACCAATTAGGATCTGGCTAAAAATACTTGAATCAGTTATAGAACCCATTGCCCTTTATTGTTGTGAGGTCTGGGGTTTGCTCACCAACCAATAATTCACAAAATGGGACAAACACCAAATTGAGACTCTGCATGCAGAATTCTGTAAAAATATCCTCAGTGTACAACGTAAAACACCAAATAATGCATGCAGAGCAGAATTAGGGCGACACCCGCTAATGATCAAAATCCACAAAAGAGACGTTAAATTCTACAACCACCTAAAAGGAAGCGATTCCCAAACCTTCCATAACAAAGCCATCACCTACAGAGAGATGAACCTGGAGAAGAGTCCCGTAGGCAAGCTGGTCCTGGGGCTCTGCTCACAAACACAAACAGACCCCACAGAGCCCCAGGACAGCAACACAATTAGACCCAACCAAATCACGAGAAAACAAAAAGATAATTACACATTGGAAAGAATTAACAAAAAAACAGAGCAAACTAGAATGCTATTTGTTCCTAAACAGAGAGTATACAGTGGTTGAATACCTGACCACTGTGACTGACCCAAACTTAAGGAAAGCTTTGACGATGTTCAGACTCAGTGAGCATAGCCTTGCTATTGAGAAAGGTCGCCGTAGGCAGGCCTGGCTCTCAAGAGAAGACAGGCTATGTGCACACTGTCCACATAATAAGGTGGAAACTGAGCTGCACTTCCTAACCTGCCAAATGTATGACCATATTAGAGACACATATTTCCCTCAGATTACACAGATCCACAAAGAATTCGAAACCCCCCCGATTTTGATAAACTCCCATGTCGATTGGGGGAAATACCACAGTGTGCCATCACAGCAGCAAGATTTGTGACCTGTTGCCACAAGAAAAGGGCAACCAGTGAAGAACAAACACCAGTGTAAATACAACCTATATTTATGTTTATTTATTTTCCCTTTTGTACTTTAACCATTTGCACATTGTTACAACACTGTATATATACATAATATGACATTTGTAATGTCTTTATTCTTGGGAAACTTCAATGAATGTATTGTTTTTTGTTCATTTCTATTGTTTATTTCACTTATGTATATTATCTACTTCACTTGCTTTGGCAACGTTTTAACATGTGTTTCCCATGCCAATAAAACCCCTTGAATTGAAGTGAAATTGAATTGAGAGAGAGAGACAGAGAGAGAGACAGAGAGAGAGACAGAGAGAGAGACAGAGAGAGATAAACCGAGAGAGACAGAGAGAGAGACAGAGAGAGATAAACCAAGAGAGACAGAGAGAGAAACAGAGAGAGTTAAACCGAGAGACAGAGAGAGAGATGAACAAAGAGAGACAGAGAGAGATAGACCGAGACAGAGATAGAGAGAGATAAACCGAGAGAGACAGAGAGAGAGAGAGAGATAAACCGAGAGAGACCGAGAGAGAGACAGAGAGAGATAAACCGAGAGAGAGATAAACCGAGAGAGACAGAGAGAGAGATGAACAAAGAGAGACAGAGAGAGATAGACCGAGACAAAGAGAGATAGAGAGAGACAGAGAGAGATAAACCGAGAGAGACAGAGAGAGATAAACCAAGAGAGACAGAGAGAGATAAACTGAGAGACAGAGGGAGATAGACCAAGATAGAGAGAGAGAAAGAGAGACAGACATAAACCGAGAGAGACAGAGAGAGAGCAGAGACAGAGAGACAAACAGAGAGAGAAACTTCCTATCCAGGATAGAGCAATAGGTCCTTTTTTGAACTCTATGCACACAATCTGGACTCTACCCACAGACTCACACAGACTTACACTGACAACAAAACACACACACACACACACACACACACACACACACACACACACACACACACACACACACACACACACACACACACACACACACACACACACTGCTGCTACTGTCTATTACAGTTGAAGTCGAAAGTTTACATACACCTTAGCCAAATACATTTAAGCTCAGTTTTTCACAATTCCTGACATTTAATCCAAGTAAAATTCCCTGTTTTAGGTCAGTTAGGATCACCACTTTATTTTAAGAACGTGAAATGTCAGAATAATAGTAGAGAGAATAGTTTATTTCAGCTTTTATTTCTTTCATCACATTCCCAGTGGGTCAGAAGTTTACATACACTCAATTAGTATTTGGTACCATTGCCTTTAAATTTCTTAATTTGGGTCAAACAATTAAAGGAGCGTTCCACAAGCTTCCACAATAAGTTGGGTGAATTTTGGCCCATTCCTACTGACAGAGCTGGTGTAACTGAGTCAGGTTTGTAGACCTCCTTGCTCGCACACGCTTTTTCAGTTCTGCCCACACATTTTTTATTCGATTGAGGTCAGGGCTTTGTGATGGCCACTCCAATAACTTGACTTTGTTGTCCTTAAGCCATTTTGCCACAACTTTGTATGTATGCTTGGGGTCATTGTCAATTTGGAAGACCCATTTGCAAACAAGCTTTAACTTCATGACTGATGTCTTGAGATGTTGCTTCAATATATACACACAATTTTCCATCCTCATGAAGCCATCTATTTTGTGAAGTGCCCCAGTCCCTCCTGCAGCAAAGCACCCCCACAACATGATGTTGCCACCCCCGTGCTTCACGGTTGGGATGGTATTCTTCGGCTTGCAAGCCTCCCCTCTTTTTTCCTCCAAACATAACGAGGGTCAGTATGGCCAAACAGGTCTATTTTTGTTTCATCAGACCAGAGGACATTTCTCCAAAAAGTACGATATTTGTCCCCATGTGCAGTTGCAAACCGTAGTCTGGCTTTTTTATGGCGGTTTTGGAGCAGTGGCTTCCTCCTTGCTGAGCGGCCTTTCAGGTTATGTTGATATAGGAATTGTTTTACTGTGGATATAGCTACTTTTGTGCCTGTTTCCTCCAGCATCGTCACGGGGTCCTTTGCTCCTGTTCTGGGATTGATTTGCACTTTTCGCACCAAAGTACGTTCATCTCAAGGAAACAGAACGCGTCTCCTTCCTGAGTGGTATGACGGCTGCGTGGTCCCATGGTGTTTATACTTGCGTACTATTGTTTAATAGATGAACGTGGTTCCTTCAGGCATTTGGAATTGCTCCCAAAGATGAACCAGACTTGTGGAGGTCTACAATTTTTTTTCAGAGGTCTTGGCTGATTTCTTTTGATTTTCCCATGATGTCAAGCAAATAGGCACTGAGTTTGAAGGTAGGCCTTGAAATACATCCACAGGTACACCTCCAATTGACTCAAATGATGTCAATTAGCCTATCAGAAGCTTCTAAAGCCATGATATCATTTTCTGGGGTTTTCCAAGCTGTTTAAAGGCACAGTCAACTTAGTGTATGTAAACTTCTGACCCACTGGAATTGTGGTACAGTGAATTATACTTGAAATAATCTGTCTGTAAACAATTGTTGGAAAAATTACCTGTGTCATGCCTAATGTCCTATTTGACTTGTCAAAACTATAGTTTGTTAACAAGAAATTTGTGGAGTGGTTGAAAAACGAGTTTTAATGTAAACTTCCGACTTCAACTGTATCTATCCTGTTAACTAGTCACTTTACCCCTACTATATGACCAGTACATTACCTCATACCCCTGCACATCGACTCGGTACTGGTTATTTTTTACTCGGTATTGTTATTCGTTATTCACCGTGTATTTATTCCTTGTGTCAGTATTTCTATCTCTTGTTTATTTTTATTTTTTTCATCTATGTTTAGCTCTGCATTGTTGGAAAAGGATCCGTAAGCATTTCACTGTTAGTCTACACCTGTTGCTTACAAAGCAGGTGACAAATGACATTTGATTCGATTAGCTCCTCTCCTCCATCTCTACAGGTGAGTCTTCATCCCTGCTATTACACAGCAGACACATCACATTACATTTCCCAGAACAACAGGTTATTGCAACCCGTCTAGTCATTACTGTTTCTCTGCGTGTGAGTACGTAAATGTCTGGCCGTGTGTGTCGCCCTGCCTGCAAGCATTTCACCAGGGGAATGATTCAAGTGCGCATATAATGTCACGGCAGATAATGTCACGTCGCCTGATCCGAGTGGGAGGCCAATATACATATAAGTACTTCTCTGACAAAACCCTCAGAGTGTCAGAGAAGACAAGGGAAGGCAATTTCCTTCCCCGTCACAAAGACCCTTATTGTGATGTAATTTTCAATGTAATAGTTAGTTAGAGGATGGAAGAGCAATTTAATGTGATGTATGACTGCTTTTCTAAACCAGTGGTATGTAGGTCACACACACACACACACACACACAAAGGCACACACGCACCCACCCACACACACACGCACATGTACGCGCACATACACAAGCACACACACACACACACACACACACACACACACACACACACACACACACACACACACACACACACACACACACACACACACACACACACACACACACACACACACACACACACAATCTGCTCTGTGTTTTAACAGCTTCCAGTCTTATGATTTGGGTCAGAGTTAACGAGCGGTGGAGCGTCATGCGTTGGTGTGTGTTCATCACAGCTTCTCCTCTCACACTGAGCTGTTAAGAGGCAGTCTGTCAAAGCCCGGAGACAAAAGGCCTGATTTTATTGTATTTATCTGTCTCATTTCTATTTCTTGTGTTTCTCATGTGAGGGGTTGAGGGAACACTTCCTTATGGAAGTAAGTCTATTTAATGTCCATATCTATTCCACACCTCCTGCTCTTGTCTCAGTTTAGGAGACGAGGGGAAAAGAGAAAGACAGAGAGACACCGAGCGATTGAGAGAGAGAGAGAGGGGGGGGGGGGGGATAATTTAAGCACCGACCCCTCCATTGCTCCCGTCCAAAAATCTGCCGCTGCCGTCAAAAACGGGATTAGCTAACAAATACAGCCTCTTGCCGTGTGGGGAAGGAAGCCTGATGAAATATGACAACTCTCTCCTCTTAACACTGAGAACATCAATCACTGAGTAAGCCATTGATTTTTGGGGAGGGAGTCAAAGCACACACCTTCGCATGACAAAGCCAGACCCTTTGGGTATCAGGTATATATAACCTGTCACGCAGCAGAAATGTGCTCAGAATATTTTTTATCAAAGAGAGGAAATCAATTTGCTTTTTTGTTTTGCAGACATTCAGTATGACACACAGTATTACAATTTTCCAGTTAACATTGGAACGGATTTAACGTTCTTTCGATTGCGTTTTTTGATGATGTTGCCAATATGTTGTCAATATGGGGAAATATGAATGTATCTTTAACCAGCTCCCTGGACATACTGAGGATTGATTCCACTTCAGACGTTGCTGTTTATTTGTAACTGATACTGAATACTGAGACATGTTAAACACAACTGATGTTCTGAATTTCACCAAAGGAAACATTAAAATCCCATCAAAAAAACTAAATTAGAAATAAATATTTTCAATATTAAATATTAAATTCAACTTTAAGTTCGATCTCCATCATTACATTGCTGATGTAAGGAGAGAGAGAGAGAGTTTAAGTATGCTCTCTCTAATTCTCTCTTTCTCTCTTTCTTTCTCTCTCTCGGAGGACCTGAGCCCTAGGACCATGCCTCAGGACTACCTGGCATGATGACTTCTTGCTGTCCCCAGTCCACCTGGTCGTGCTGCTGCTCCAGTTTCAACTGTTCTGCCTGCGGCTATGGAACCCTGACCTGTTCACCGGACGCGCTACCTGTCCCAGACCTGCTGTTTTCAACTCTCTAGAGACAGCAGGAGCGGTAGAGATACTCTTAATGATCGGCTATGAAAAGCCAACTGACATTTACTCCTGAGGTACTGACTTGCTGCAACCTCGACAACTACTGTGATTATTATTATTTGACCATGCTGGTAATTTATGAACATTTGAACATCTTGGCCATGTTCTGTTATAATCTCCACCTGGCACAGCCAGAAGAGGACTGGCCACCCCTCATAGCCTGGTTCCTCTCTAGGTTTCTTCCTAGGTTTTGGCCTTTCTAGGGAGTTTTTCCTAGCCACCGTGCTTCTACACCTGCATTGCTTGCTGTTTGGGGTTTTAGGCTGGGTTTCTGTACAGCACTTTGAGATATCAGCTGATGTAAGAAGGGCTATATAAATACATTTGATTTGATTTGATTTACATTAAAGCTTCATTTATGTGTAGTCATTCATGTTAACCAGCATCACTAGTCACACTAAGCACAAAACGAATTAGAGTTCTGAGTGAAGGCAAACATCACATCATTCTATTTCCTGTTTATCTGTAATTGTATCTCCTAATAGAGGCAGCATTTAAAACACAATCTTAATGTACCATTAGGCTCAGATGGTAAGATTAGTCCTTAGCTACCTCACAGATGGGCAACAAAGGTTGAAAGGTCATCCATAACCAGCTACGGCCTATTACGTCTGTATTCATACCAGCCTCAGCAGACACTCCAGCATGTGTGTGTGTCCCTGTGTGTGTGTGTGTGTGGCTGACATGTCTGTCGACTAGCAGGCCAGGCCTGTCCCTAGATTATCTGTGTGGGTTGCTGTGGTGCCAATGCTGGCGTAGCCTGGGGGTGGTGGGGCCATTTGTTTGACAGACTGGCTTTGGCACCTAGTGCTGGTCATCTTTGTTACAAAATGCCCGCCAGCTTATGGATGGGGACAGGACTGTCACAACCTGCCTGAGCTAGCTGCAGTTCCAGCCCAGTGCCTGCGAGACTCACCCTGCTGTTTTTACCTTGTGTCACCTAGGATAGTCCCAGGCAACATGTCCTCTCTACACTACTTCAAGGCCTAACATAGTTTTTCATGTACCAGTGATTTTAAAGGGTTGGTTCTTTGGGCATGAAAGATAATTTTACTCATTTAGGGAGCTGTCTCCATGGATTCAGCAAATGTTATCAAGCCCTCACAATAAATGATCATCTTTCATCTCTGGTGGCCTAACAAGCACCTGATAGCCCTCCAATATGAGATGACACATAATTTGCTGCTAGTGGATATCTAATTAGCTACTTGTAATTGGTTAACAGCTCTATCCTGCAATTTATTACTGTTTCCAGGCTACCAATTAATTGCGTTATTACATCTGTGTGCCCAAACAACAAGGTCTACAGTGCCAGGTCTGGGTGGAAATAGTATTTGTTATTTTGTGGTGGCCTAATTAGGCTTACTTGAAATAATTCATGAATAAAATTGATAATAAAATAGGCTTATAATTACTTATTCTGTTACTATGTAGTTTCCATATTAATTACCAGATCATTATGGGGCCATAAATGAAATTGTTACTTTTGTTTTCTCTCAAATACTAGGTGTGCTCACTGCTTTAATTGGCTTGCCTGGCATTATAAAACCATTGGAATCGTCCCAAAATTGCAAATCCACTTCACACATTCTACCGATAAGCTATATCAAGCGCACCCCACTTCCTAATATAAGGAAAGCAATTACTATTTAAACCCCGGCGTTAACAGTGAAACTGATAAGAGACAGCCACATTAATAGTGCTGGACAGAGCCAAAGAAAGACAGTCAAAAAAATATTGATTTCCCCCTGTTCTACTTAACAGCGCCACTGATTGGAAAGAGTCACATTGCTGGATGGAACCCAAAAGGAAAGATTTTTTTTTCTTCTCTTTTTTTCTCCTATTCTCTGAGATCCACAGCGAGTGTCTGTCTGGCCTTCCAAAAGGACTGATGGCCTCTGATATCAGACTGGTCCTTCACGCTCCATTAGTTAACCTCATTTCTAGCAAGATGGAAGAGCTCTCAGGCTGGCCACCGAAACGACACAACGGTCAAAGTGAGGGGAGTAGGGAAAGAAAGCGCATAATAACACTGTTCTGTTCATGCGTTGATTTGGAGCAGCAGCAGCAGCGTACTCATTTGCCTCCCGACAGATACTAGAGGCTTCAGGTTCACTGGATATAGCTGGTAAACTAAATTAGTATTTGCAGCGCAATTGGCTTCTTTGCCGCATGGAGTTTATGTCAAAATAAACCTTGGAGCAGTGCACTCACTTAGCCACAGCTCCAACAGGGCCAGGCATGGGTGGGCACAGGGTTAGAGAGGGTCTGTCCTCTAAAACGCTCCTACATTAGCCTACCAGTTCAGCTTCCAGCACAAAGAATTACAATTTAATTGGGAGAGGAGGACGGGAACTTCAAGTCGGGGACGTGACATAAATAAGAATACACATGCAGCATCCACACACTATTCACAGAATGTGAGTCTTACTAAGGTTTCTATGAACTATATTACAGTAGTTGTATATTGCTGAGATTGATGATACAATGGCGTAGCATCAATAACATATTTATGCTTAGGATTGAGTGTAGCAACTACCTTGCAATGTGACAGTAATAAATCAAGCAAATCCTGTAAATCCACATGTTATGTTCTATACGTCTTGTCTCATTCTTTGTGTCTCATTCTATAGGTCTGGTCTCCTAGCGTGGCTTCTAATATCTAGAAATACAGGCAGCATGCATGAGAGGAGAGGCTGGACACGGTTAGCCTGGGATGAGTAATTGGGCAGTAGGAATCTCCAACCGCCTCCGATGTCTCTCTATGGTTTCCCTGAGGAGTCTTTAATTTACTGTTGATTTGCTCTGTTGTTGTGCTCTGTCTCAGTGTCTAAACATTGTGTTCAAACAGCCTATTTAGCACATTCAGTGGGAGAGAACTGGGACGGCTCCAGGAGAGGAGGCCTGGAGGAACACTCAACGACCTCGAATGCAGCCAAGGCAACACATCTCTCTCTCTCTCTCTCTCTCTCTCTCTCTCTCTCTCTCTCTCTCTCTCTCTCTCTCTCTCTCTCTCTCTCTCTCTCTCTCTCTCTCTCTCTCTCTCTCTCTCTCTCTCTCTCTCTCTGTGTGTGAAAAGAGAGTTGAGGCGAGTTTTTTGTGAAGACTTTCCTTTGAACACTACAAAAGAGCACAGAGTAGCTCAGTGTGGTCATTATTTCATGCAGCCAGTAATTAATGAGACCATTAAGGGTTATTTTCCTGTCTCTGTGTTTCACTTTGAACTAAATAAATAGCTGAGAGGTGACTCCCATAATTGCAAAAGGGTCATGGATACAATTAAAAATGTGTGAGCTGAGCCAACACTATCTCATCTCAACTGTGACCTGAATATTTTTTCATTACAGCGTTGTTTATTATGGCTTTAATACACAAATGTCTTATTTGTAAAGTAATGTAGTGGTGTGGTTTGACCGTCAAACACCCTAACAAACCTCTTCTGTGAGATGAAAAATAACAACAATTCTTGATGCACAAAGTGGCTGGAGAAAACCATTGGCCTTGCCACGTAGCCTGCTCTGTTGACTAGAGGTCGACCGCATGGCCGATTAATTAGTGCCAATTTCTAGTTTTCATAACAATCGGTAATCAGCATTTTTGGACGCCGATCATGGCCGATTACATTGCAATCCACGAGGAGACGAGGAGGCTGACCACCTGTTACGCGAGTGCAGCAAGGAGCCAAGGTAAGTTGCTAGCTAGCATTAAACGTATCTAATAAAAAACAATCAATCTTAACAAAATCACTAGTTATCTACACATGGTTGATGATATTTCTAGTTTAACTAGCTTGTCCTGCGTTGCACATAATCAACGCGGTGCCTGTTAATTTATCATCGAATCAATTATTTAACAAAAGTGCATTCGTGAAAAAAGCACAATCGTAGCACCAATGTACCTAACCATAAACATCAATTCCTTTCTTAAAATCTATACACAAGTATATATTTTTAAACCTGCATATTCAGTTAAAATAAATTCATGTTAGCAGGCAATATTAACTCGGGAAATTGTGTCACTTCTCTTGCGTTCTGTGCAATAGAGTCAGGGTATATGCAGCAGTTTGGGCCGCCTGGCTCGTTGCAAACTGTGTGAAGACCAGTTTTTCCTAACAAAGACAGTAATTCATTTGCAAGAATTTTACATAATTATGAAGGTTGTGCAATGTAACTGCAATATTTAGACTTAGGGTTGCCACCCGTTCAATAAAATACGGAACAGTTCCGTATTTCACTAAAATAATAAAAGTTGTTTCGAAATTATAGTTTCCGGATTTGACCATATTAATGACCTAAGGCTCGTATTTCTGTGTGTTTATTATATTATAATTAAGTCTATGATTTGATATTTTATAGAGCAGTCTGACTGAGCGGTGGTAGGCAGCAGCAGGCTCGTAAGCATTCATTCAAACATCACTTTCCTGCGTTTGCCAGCAGCTCTTCGCAATGCTTGAAGCACGGCGCTGTTTATGACTTCAAGCCTATCAACTCCCGAGATTGGCAATACTATAGTGCCAATAAGAACATCCAATAGTCAAAGGTATATGAAATACAAATGGTATAGAGAGAAATAGTCCTATAAATTCCTATAATAACTACAACCTAAAATGTCTTAACTTAAATATTGAAGACTCATGTTTAAAAGAACCACCAGCTTTCATATGTTCTCATGTTCTGAGCAAGGAACTTAATCGTTAGCTTTATTATAAGTCACATATTGCACTTTTCCTTTCTTCTCCAACACTGTGTTCTTGCATTATTTAAACCAAATTGAAATGTTTTTTTATGTATTATATTAAGTTAAAATAAAAGTGTTCATGCAGTATTGTTGTAATTGTCATTATTACAAATATATATATAAAAATCGGCCGATGAATCGGTATCGGCTTTTTTTGGTCCCCCAATAATCGGTATCGGTGTTGAAAATCATAATCGGTCGACCTCTACTGTTGACTAACTGAAAGGTCATCTGAAGCATTAGAAACATGTTTTGCATACCCACCAGGGAAACATTGGTTGAGTGTCAAAGTTATTTTACTATGGCTTATTATTAATGTAATCACATTGAATTAACATGGCTTTTTGATTGAATTAGCCAGAAAACCATCAACATATACTGTTACATTTTTCCATCCCTTCTCTTCTTGTCTTCTTTTCTCTAAGAAAGCAGCTCCAGCAAACACAGAAAATCATGCAGTCAAGAAACATACAATTGTTCTTGTCTTAAATGAACCCAGGTTTCAATTCAAAATCTTTTCAAGGTTTGGTTGGCTTCACATTGAATTTACACTCACAAACTCAATCAAATATTAACCAAGTTTGGATGATGAGTTGACGTTGTTGCCCAAAGGGTAGGCTGGTATCTCTTTAACATGTTCACTAACTACATGCCAGATATTGATGTAGTGGTGATGACGCCGTACTTTACACACACACACACACAGACGCTCTCTCTCTCTCATCTTCGCCCTTCCCACTTATTGCAGTGCTGTCTGTCAGCTATAGTAATTAGTCGTGTTGCCACCACACCTCAACGTCTCCTCAATGTCGCTTATTAATCTCACATGAGTGATTAGGCCACGCCACACCACGACGTATGGAGCTGCCAGTGGGAGCCTGGGAGGAAGGTGTGAAACTGAGTGTGAAACTGTTGCCATCTCATATGTTATTACACTCAGGAGATTAGTTCGGGATTTAACCACAGCACAGCCCATTGGCAGCTAACCATGCGGCTAATGATAAGTGAAATATTTTTGCCGTCGTTACAATGGCAACCGCCAAGGTCATGAACTCACATAACGCCTAGTCGACTACTGCCTTTATAAATATGACATTTAGTTAGCTATCAACACAATATGCAATGTGCAGTTCAAGGTTTTAAGTAGAAGGGCCTCCAAGTCCTATTCTAAGAATAAACAACTCAGGGAAGAAGTGCTAATCTAGGATCAGTTTGACCTTTATGATCATAATGAATATGATTATATGGACTACATGGACAGGGGTCTGATCATAGATCAACCCTCCTACTCCGAGACGCTTCATGAATAAGAGCCCTGTAGAATATTGTGTTAGTGCTGTGCTGGAACAAATGCCTGCACACCGAGGCAAGTAGCGAGAGCGCTTCTTTAAAATAGAATAGCCTAACAATTGGCTAAAGCAAAAACTTGACAAGGACTTCAGAAGGAGCGATTTTAAGAGCTCTATAACAGCTGGAGTCAGACGTGTGACAGAGATTTGACTGGCTATGCACCATTGTGCGATCGTGCTCTATGCACCATTGTACGATCGTGCTCTATGCACCATTGTGTGATTGTGCTCTATGTACCATTGTGCGATCGTGCTCTATGCACCATTGTGTGATTGTGCTCTATGTACCATTGTGTAATTGTGTTCTATGCACCATTGTGCGATTGTGCTCTATGTACCATTGTGCGCGTGTGCTCTATGCACCATTGTGTGATTGTGCTCTATGTACCATTGTGTGATTGTGCTCTATGCACCATTGTGTGATCGTGCTCTATGCACCATTGTACGATCGTGTTCTATGTACCATTGTGCGATCGTGCTCTATGCACCATTGTGTGATTGTGCTCTATGCACCATTGTGTGATCGTGCTCTATGCACCATTGTGTGATCGTGCTCTATGCACCATTGTGTGATTGTGCTCTATGCACCATTGTGTGATTGTGCTCTATGCACCATTGTGCGATCGTGCTCTATGCACCACATTGCGAGAGAGAGTAAGTCCTATCCCTATGGATCTGACCTTAGCAGCTGTCTGGAAAACTGGATGACTTCTGCTCCACCGATAACGCCACCCAACAATGAAATCTGACCAAATGAAATCAACACAGTTGAGAAAACAGAGTTGTGTAAACGAGGCATTCCATTGAGCTTTAATTACAACTCAACACTAAGTCAATATGTCATTTTCAGCCTTTTTTTCCAATCCCCTTCACATCATATAGCTACAAAATTGATTTTTGTGCATGTTAAAAAAAAACTGATTAAAGCATTTTTCAATTGAATGCAGGAGCAATGGTTGTTGCTGTTAAAGGATGAGATAAGCTGTTTGTTTGGCAATATTTGATAGCTTTTTGCCTACATTTGACTCCTGCATACATTTTAAAAACACAAAACAAAAAAACACACAGACATCACATCATCTAGCTACTACTCCTGCCACATGATTCAAACCATCAACCATGTGGTACTACTCTAGCCTGAGGGGGGTTAGTATCAAGGGGCGAAGTGATGAAACTGAAGAGACCTTACTACTAAAATGTGATGAACGCTCCGCCACTGACTGAGCCTCCTCTAGACGTCTAGCTCTAGTGCATCTGTGAGAGCAGATGAATGGGGAGGAGTGTTTGATAAATTGGGTCACACGAACATGGGGCTTCTGGGTAATGTGGTGAAAGCGCTTGAGGAGTTGCAGTTGGAACGGTACAAAACCTGTCTTCCTTTATTTATGTATTTATTTTAGGAGGTAAATCAACTTTAATATCGAGGAAAGATTGTAGCTTCCATCAATGTAATTGTCTCCATCATTTCCAATCCCCCATATATTTTGGGGGTAAATATTTATATTAATATATATACAGCTGAAGTTGGAAGTTTACATACACTTAGGTTGGAGTCATTAAAACTCGTTTTTCAACCACTCCACACATTTCTTGTCAACAAACTATAGTTTTGGCAAGTCGGTTAGGACATCTATTTTGTGCATGACAGAATACATTTTGCCAACAATTGTTTACAGACAGATTATTTCACTTATAATTCACTGTATCACAATTCCAGTGGGTCAGAAGTTTACATACACTAAGTTGACTGTGCCTTTAAACAGCTTGGAAAATCCCAGAAAATTATGTCATGGCTTCAGAAGCTTCTGATAGGCTAATTGACATAATTTGAGTCAATTGGAGGTGTACCTGTGGATGTATTTCAAGAACTACCTTCAAACTCAGTGCCTCTTTACTTGACACCATGGGAAAATCAAAAGAAATCAGCCAAGACCTCAGAAAATAAATTGTAGACTTCCACAAGTCCGGTTCATCCTTGGGAGCAATTTCCAAACGCCTGAAGGTACCATGTTCATTTATACAAACAATAGTACGCAAGTATAAACACCATGGGACCACGCAGCCGTCATACCGCTCAGGAAGGAGACGTGTTCTGTCTCCTAGAGATGAGCGTACTTTGGTGCGAAAAGTGCAAATCAATCCCAGAACAACAGCAAAGGACCCTGTGAAGATGCTGAAGGAAACAGGTACAAAAGTAGCTATATCCATAGTAAAAACGAGTCCTATATCGACATAACCTGAAAGGCCGCTAAGCAAGGAAGAGGCCACTGCTCTAAAACCGCCATAAAAAGCTAGACTACGGCTTGCAACTGCACATGGGGACAAGATCATTCTTTTTGGAGAAATGTCCTCTTGTCTGATGAAACAAAAATAGAACTGTTTGGCCATAATGACCATCATTACGTTTGGAGGAAAAAAGGGGATGCTTGCAAGCCGAAGAACACCATCCCAACCGTGAAGCACGGGGGTGGCAGCATCATGTTGTGGGGATGCTTTGCTGCAGGAGGGACTGGTGCACTTCACAAAATAGATGGCATCATGACGGCAGGAAAACTATGTGGATATATTGAAGCAACATCTCAAGACATCAGTCAGGAAGTTAAGGCTTGGTTGCAAATGGATCTTCCAAATTAACAATGACCCCAAGCATACTTCCAAAGTTGTGGCAAAATGGCTTAAGGGCAACAAAGTCAAGGTATTGGAGTGGCCATCACAAAGCTCTGACCTCAATCCTGTTGAAAATTTGTGGGCAGAACTGAAAAAGCGTGTGCGAGCAAGGAGGCCTACAAACCTGACTCAGTTACACCAGCTCTGTCAGGAGGAATGGGCCAAAATTCACCCAACTTATTGTGGGAATCTTGTGGAAGGCTACCCGAAACGTTTGACCCATGTTAAACAATTTAAAAGGCAACGCTACCAAATATAATAATTGAGTGTATGTTAACCTCTCTTGGGTAGGGGGCAGTATTTTGACGTCCGGATGAAAAGCGTGACAAAGTAAACTGCCTGTTACTCAGGCCCAGAAGCTAGGATATGCATATAATTTGTAGATTTGGATAGAAAACACTCTAAAGTTTCTAAAACTGTTAAAATGTCTGTGAGTATAACAGAACTGATATGGCAGGGGAAACCCGGAGGACAAATCACCCCCCCCCCAAAAAAATTCTGCCTACCACTATTTTCAATGGCTATCACTTTTATTATAAGGCCAAGTCCTCCCAGATTGCAGTTCCTAGGGCTTCCGCTAGAAGTCAACGATCTTTAGAAAGAGTTTCAGGCTGGTTTTTGGAAGAATTTTCCCCAAATTTTACATTTTCTAGGTGACTCCCATTTTGGCTGTAGTGTTTCCAAGTGCGTGGAAGAGAGCGCGTTCTTTGGTATTTTTCTTCGGTAAAGACAATAACGATTCTCCGTCTTAATTTTTTTGTTTATTTACGTATTAGGGTACCTAAGGTTTGATTATAAACATTGTTTGACTTGTTTGGAAAAGTTTATTAGTAACGTTTGGGATTAATTTTGTATGCATTTTGATGGAAGGAAACTGGGTGGATTATTGACTGAAGCGCGCCAGCTAAACTGAGTTTTTATGGATATAAAGAAGGTCATTATCGAACAAAAGGACCATTTGTGATGTAACTGGGACCTTTTGGAGTGCCAACAGAATAAGATCATCAAAGGGAAGGCATTTTTTTATATCGCTATTTCTGACTTTCGTTTCGCACCTGCCTGGTTGAAATATGTTTTCGTGTGTTTGTTTACGGGGTGCTGTCCTCAGATAATCGCATGGTTTGCTTTCGCCGTAAAGCCTTTTTTAAATCTGACACAGTGGCTGGATTAACAAGAAGTTAAGCTTTATTTTGATGTATTACACTTGTGATTTTATGAAAGTTAAATATTTATAATACCGTAGTTTGATTTTCGCGCTCTGCAATTTCACAGGATGTTGCTACCGTCCCTCCTGCCCATAAGAAATTTTTAACTTCTGACCCACTGGGTATTGATTAAATAAATAAAAGCTGAAATAAATCATTCTCTCTGCTATTATTCTGACATTTCACATTCTTAAAATAAAGTGGTGATCCTAACTGACCTAAAACGGGGAATTTTTACAAGGATTAAATGTCAGGAATTGTGAAAAACTGAGTTTAAATGTATTTGGCTAAGGTGTATGTAAACTTCCGACTTCAACTGTATATATAAATATACATACATATACAGTACTGGTCAAAAGTTTGGACACGCCTAATCATTCAAGGGTTTTTCTTAATTTTTACTATTTCTACATTGTAGAATAATAGTGAAGACATCCAAACTATGAAATAACAAATATGGAATCATGAAGTAACCAAAAAAATATTAAACAAATCAAAATATACTTTATATTTGAGATTCTTCAAAGTAGACATTGTCTTGATGATAGCTTTGCATACTCTTGGCATTCTCTTAACCAGCTTCACCGGGAATGATTTTCCAACAGTCTTGAAGGAGTTCCCACATACTGTATGCTGGGCACTTGTTGGATGCTTTTCCTTCACTCTGCGGTCCAACTCATCCCAAACCATCTCAATTGATTTGAGGTCAGGTGATTGTGCAAGCCAGGTATACTGATGCAGCACTCCATCACTCTCCTTCTTGGTCAAATAGCCCTTACACAGCCTGGAGGTTTGTTTTGGGTCACTGTCCTGTTAAAAAACAAAAGATAGTGGGACTAAGTGCAAACCAGATGGGATGGCGTATCGCTGCAGAATGCTGTGGTAGCCATGCTGGTTAAGTGTGCCTTGAATTCTAAATAAATCACTGACAGTGTCCCCAGCAAAGCACCCCCACACCATCACACCTCCTTCTCCTCGCTTCCAGGTGGGAACCACACATGTGGAGATCATCCGTTCACCTACTCTACATCTCACAAAGACACGGTGAATGGAACCAAAAATCTCAAATTTGGACTCATCAGACCAAAGGACAGATTTCCACTGGTCTAATGTCCATTCTTCGTGTTTCTTGGCCCAAGCAAGTCTGTTCTTATTATTGGAGTCCTTTAGTAGTGGTTTCTTTGCAGCAATTCAACCATGAAGGCCTGATTCACGCAGTCCCCTCTGAACAGTTGATGTTGAAAGTGTCTGTAACTTGAACTCTGAAGCATTTATTTAGGATGCAATATCTGAGACTGGTAACTCTAATGAACTTATCCTCTGCAGCAGATGTAACTCTGGGTCTTCCATGCCTACGGCGGTCCTCGTGAGAGCCAGTTTCATCATAGCACTTGATGGTTTTTGCGACTGCACTCAAAGAAACTTTGAGTTATTGAAATGTTCCGTATTGACCGACCTTCATATCTTTAGTAAGGATGAACTGTAATTTCTCTTTACTTATTTGAGCTGTTCTTGCCATAATATGGACTTGGTCTTTTGCCAAATAGGGCTATCTTATCAAATGTAAAATATATTTTGATATGTTGAACACCTTTCTGGTTACTACATGATTCTATATGGGTTACTTCATAGTTGAGATATCTTCACTATTATATATATCTTCACTATTTTATATTACAATGTATAAAATAGTTTTAAAAAAATAAAGAAAAACCGTGGAATGAGTAGGTGTGTCCAAACATTTGACTGGTACCATACATAAACTCAGCAAAAAAGAAACGTCCTCTCACTGTCAACTGCGTTTATTTTCAGCAAACTTAACATTTGTAAATATTTGTATGAACATAACAAGATTCAACAACTGAGACATAGACTGAACAAGTTTCACAGACATGTGACTAACAGAAATTGATTAATGTGTCTCTGAACAAACGGGGGGTCAAAATCAAAAGTAACAGTCAGTATCTGGTGTGGCCACCAGCTGCATTAAGTACTGCAGTGCATCTCCTCCTCATGGACTGCACCAGATTTGCCAGTTCTTGCTGTGAGATGTTACCCCACTCTTCCACCAAGGCACTTGCAAAATGGCCCTAGCCCTCACCCTCCGATCCAACAGGTCCCAGACGTGCTCAATGGGATTGAGATCCGGGCTCTTTGCTGGCCATCGCAGAACACTGACATTCCTGTCTTGCAGGAAATCACACACAGAACGAGCAGTCTGGCTGGTGGTATTGTCATGCTGGAGGGTCATGTCAGGATGAGCCTGCAGGAAGGGTACCACATGAGGGAGGAGGATGTCTTCCCTGTAACGCACAGTGTTGAGATTGCCTGCAACGACATCAAGCTCAGTCCGATGACGCTGTGACACACCGCCCCAGACCAGACCTTCCACCTCCAAATCGATCCCGCTCCAGAGGACAGTCCTCAGTGTAATGCTCATTCTTTCGACGATAAACGCGAATCTGACCATCACCCCTGGTGAGAAAAACCGCGACTCGTCAGTGAAGAGCACTTTTTGCCGGTCCTGGCTGGTCCAGCGACGATGGGTTTGTGCCCATAGGCAACATTGTTGCCGGTGATGTCTGGTGAGGACCTGCCTTACAACAGGCCTACAAGCCCTCAGTCCAGCCTCTCTCAGCCTATTGCGGACAGTCTGAGCACTGATGGAGGGATTGTGCGTTCCTGGTGTAACTCGGGCAGTTGTTGTCATCCTGTACATGGCCTGCAGGTGTAATGTTCGGATGTACCGATCCTGTGCAAGTGTTGTTACACGTGGTCTGCCACTGCGAGGACGATCAGCTGTCCGTCCTGTCTCCCTGTAGCACTGTCTAAGGCGTCTCACAGTACGGACATTGCAATTTATTGCCCTGGCCACATCTGCAGTCCTCATGCCACCTTGCAGCATGCCTAATGTACATTCAAGCAGATGAGCAGGGACCCTGGGCATCTTTCTTTTGGTGTTTTTCAGAGGTAGTAGAAAGGCCTCTTTAATGTCTTAAGTTTTCATAACTGTGACCTTAATTGCCTACCATCTGTAAACTGTTAGTGTCTTAACGACCGTTCCACAGGTGCATGTTCATTAATTGTTTATGGTTCATTGAACAAGCATGGAAAACAGTGTTTAAACCATTTACAATGAAGATCTCAGAAGTTATTTGGATTTTTACAAATTATCTTTGAAAGACACCGTCCTGCAAGACACCGTCTTTTTTTGTCGAGTTTCCATTACAAATACACATACATTTTTACACATATTTTCCTTTATTATTTCCTGCAAAACCCTACCACCTCTCCCCTAATTCGAGTAAACCAATAAACAATAACACTTAGGCTTCTACTTCCAGCTTATACATACTATATACATTTTACCAACACAATCTATTTTACAATAGTTATATTTTGTTTGTTTTAAGTCCTGGCCTTCCTCTAAAGTCCACCTCTCCCATCTATTTCTGATGATTTCTATTTGCTATATCACTGTCTTCATGCTTAACTGTTCTCAGGTGACCCCAACTCGGTTAAAGGGAAACTCCACCACTTTTCAACCTCATTTTCATTATCTACAGCAAAACACCAGTGTCTATATATGTGAAAACAGCACATTTAAAAGTTTTATATAAAAACATATTAAGTAAAAAAAATGCTACTCGATGACATCATCAAAGTGCTGTTTTTCAAACACTCTGAGATTCGTGGGGCAAGAAAATACCCCCCCACCCTTTGGCTAGAAACTCATTGCAGGTTTTGAAAATCCCCGCTTTTTCTTTTTTCTTTCAATCCTACCCTGTGATGTTACAGAGATGCATTTTCTAGGACCTTATCTTCTTAACCACAGATCATAGAAACGTGCCGTTTTAACATATGTGAACACTGGTTTGGTTGTTTGCGTGCTCAGCCCCCTCCTGTACTCACTGTTCACTCATGACTGCACGGCCAGGCACGACTCCAACATCATCATTAAATTTGCCGATAACACAACAGTGGTAGGCCTGATCACCGACAACAACGAGCCAGCCTATAGGGAGGAGGTCAGAGACCTGGCCATGTGGTGCAAGAACAACAACCTCTCCCTCAACGTGATCAAGACAAAGGAGATGATTGTGGACTACAGGAAAAAGAGGACAGAGCACGTCCCCATTCTCATCGACTGGGCTGCAGTGGAGCAGGTTGAGAGTTCCTTGGTGTCCACATCATCAACAAACTAACATGGTCCAAGCACACTATGACAGTCGTGAAGCGGGCACGACAAAACCTATTCCCCCTCAGGAGACTGAAAAGATTTGGCAAGGGTCCTCAGATGCTCAAAAGGTTCTACAGCTGCACCATCAAGAGCATCCTGACTGGTTGCATCACTGCCTGGTATGGCAACTGCTCAGCCTCCGACCGCATGGCACTACAGAGGGTAGTGCCAACGGCCCAGTACATCACTGGGGCCAAGCTTCCTGCCATCCAGGACCTCTATACCAGGCGGTGTCAGAGGAAGGCCCTAAAAATTATCAAAGACTCCAGCCACCCTAGTCATAGACTGTTCTCTCTGCTACCACACGGCAAGCGGTACCAGAGCGCCAAGTCTAGGTCCAAGAGGCTTCTAAACAGCTTCTACCCCCAAGCCATAAGACTCCTGAACATCTAGTCAAATGGCTACCCAGACTAACCGGCCGTGATTGGGAGTCCCATAGTGCGGCGCACAATTGGCCCAGCGTGGTTACGGTTTGGCTGGGGTAGGCCGTCATTGTAAATAAGAATTTGTTCTTAATTAACTGACTTGCCTAGTTAAAACTATTATCATTTTTTAAAATATGAGGTTGAAAAGTGGCAGAATTTATTTTTAACATTGCAGAACGTAGGACCTCAGCTCTTGTCCTTTGTGTTGAACAGTTTACAGAAAGGAAAGTTTTTTGCTTCGTGTAGAATTAGCCCTTTTGCTTTTTCTTCTCATGACGTCTGGTGGTAGCTAGCGTCACACAGCTAGCTACTGAGACTTAGCTATCTCTCACCGCAAGGTTTAGCTAACCTGGCTAGCTTGCTGCAAGGCCTGATATACAACCAAAATGAGCTTTTCTACCTGGAAAAGTAGAATTGCTAGCTCTCCTCTCGCTTAGCTCAACCCACGATTCCTTGTGTCGTGTTGAATAGACTGACCGACCTTTTCCAGGTCAAGAAAGATACTGTTTGTCGAAAGACAAAAAAGAGAGACTTGGCTAGCTCGCTACAAAGCCAGCTAACCATACCAACCTTCCTATCTGCCCATACGGTAGTATTGCTAGGTCCCTTCTCTCATTTAGTTGAACCTACGTTCACACTTTTGTGTTAACCAGTTTAGTCTCATGGCAATACAGTCGTAGGTGAATATCAGCCTGAAGTCGAACAACTCACCCACGCGTTTTCCTTCGGGTATCAATGTGCTTGCTTATCACAAGGTTCCACAATGGTTAAATCGTTTATACACAGTGCTCACTTCAGCTAGCCAATAGTTGCAAGGCATCTAATAAGCTAGCTCACGCTTGTCAAGGCTAATTCGCAGCAGGCACTACTGAGTTAGCAGGTCTTTTTTCAAGAACTAGGGACATGGGAAAGGTAACAGCGGCTTGACCGCGGCCCAACTAGACTCCCGGTTCAACAAGTTATGGCCACTGCCACCCCGCTTGAGGTAGGCAGTCGAACCCCTCTCTCTTGTGCTAGTGGCTCGATGATGCTGGGAATCTAGCTGCTACTGGCTCTTCCACCTTCGGTGGAGTTGTCAGTTGCTCTCTTCTTTAGTACAACTAACGTTCACTCATTTTGTTGGCTAAACTGACCGGTTACACCTCACCGTGCTAAAAGAGACCGAAGAAGCAACGCTATTCACATGTTTTCTTTTCAGCTAACGCGTTGTTAGCTATAGCTAGGCTATTGGTCAAACACTAGCTAGCTAACACAAGAGTGTATGTCATAATGCGCATGTGATGTTGGTCTGTATAAACCAGATGCAACTCGGATATAGATGGGATAAAGATGGTCCATGAATCAGCGTATGCGAACATGAGTAGAGCACAATGGTCAGATATCTTGGAAGCAGACTCCAGTTCTTATTATACCTCAGTGCCCGTATCCCATGGGAAACAAATATGCTCAGGTAGCTCTGGAACGAGTCCTGCAAGTTTTACCAAGTACCTGCGATAGTGATAGAGGGAGGACCATAGACCCCTATAACAGTTGTGAATAAAATTTTCCCCAGACAAAGGCTTAAAGATAGTAGCTCACATTCCTTGGCAAGGGAAATGGATTTCAGTAAAGAGAGAGATAAATAATGTTTTATAAGAATGCCCACTCCACCCATCCTATTTGCATGGTAGGACTGGTTCAGTTAGTTGGCACAAAGGAACTTAATGCTAGGTGAACTAAATACGAAAGCTAAGCTAGCAATCGCTAAACGGTGGTTTGCTAGCTAGCATTCGCAGTGAAGGCTAGTAGTATAGGGTGACCAGACGTTCTCGTTTTCCGGGGACAGTCCCCGTTTTTGGTGGCCTGTCCCCGGCTGGAGCTGTTCCCGGAAATGTCCCCGTTTTTTACTGTGCTTTAAAAACAGCAAAGTGAAATAATATTTTACGTGGCAAGAAAGACCAGGCAGCAGAGCCTACCGATTGACGTCTCAATCGCGTTGTGCTTGTTTTGTCCAGTAGAGGGGGCTGCTCGCTATATCAGCTTCATTCACTCTTCTTCTTCTACTAACTAATTGCTCGTGATAATTTTAGAGAAAACTGCTGTGTAAAACTCGGCCAGAAGCTAGCAAGTGTCAAGTGAATCCACAACATCACCACAAACGTCTTTTTAAGCCAGGTAAGTTACAATCGTTTGAGAAACTAGCTAATGATGTTATAATGTCACAAGCTATGCTATGCTACTATAAGGTGACCAGATTTCTGAAATTAAATCCGGGGACATTTCAAGTTCAGTGGTCAATATATCATTAAGATATACAATGTTATTATCTATGAAATAACAAAGGGTGACAATTCCAGTTTCATATATTTAGTCTAGTCTCTGTGATAGACAGAGAAAACAAATATATTACAGAAACGCTACAGACAAGACAGAACTGTCCGATCTGAACAGCCATTCAGTGGTCCTGGTAGAATAAGAGCAGAAGAGAACATGAGCAAAATTGAAAAAACAGACAATAGTATATGTGAAATACTTAACATTATAAAGAAATAAGACGATGATGAGATTGGTAACTACATAATATACTTATACCAACCTAATCTGTATATTTCTCAAAATAATGTATCTTCTTCAGGATTGCTCTGTCTTTGGCCAGCTTCTCCATGAACTCCTGGCAGGAGAGGTTGAAGTTTGTCTTCACAATAAGCATGGCCTTGATGGTAGGAACAGTGATCATATTTATTGCTGCTGTCCAAAGATCATTAATTTGGGAGAACACTCTCTCCACTGGTGCATTACTTCCAGGTAAGCACATGACAACAGACGCTAATCTAGCCAGGTTAGTGTGTGGGATGTCGTTCTCTTTGAAGTGGGTAACCACCGTGCTCCATCTCTGACTAAGCCATGTCTCAGATGTTTTCCATTCTTCAAGATGGGATTGGGATGTTTTGAGAAAGCTCTCTTTAGACATTGCTCCATTTTCCTCTAGCTCTCTCAGAAGTCCTCTGACCAAAACTGGAATGAAGTTGTCATCACGTCTTGCAGTCAATTTTGCCTCAATGTTTCTCAGAATTGCAGCTGACTCCACAGCACAGTGGTCCTGGCCTCCAAGCATCTTGACCGTGTCACTGAATACGCTCGAGTTTACATGGACAAAGGCCAGCCAAAGTTCAGTCAGTGGATCTTCGAACACTGTTCACAGGACAACAGGGCATTTGTCTTCAGAAATAAAAAAGGATTTCAATGACACATGCATTTTCAGCACTCTTTCTAGAGCAGGGAGCATGGACATCCAGCGAACATTGCTGTGTATTAAAATGTTATGGTACTCCTGGCCAACAAACTCACAAGCTCTTCACTCTTTCTACTCTGACGGTGAAAATATGAAAATATCATAATATCTTTGTGAGCA
This sequence comes from Salvelinus fontinalis, assembly GCF_029448725.1. NCBI lineage: Eukaryota > Metazoa > Chordata > Actinopteri > Salmoniformes > Salmonidae > Salvelinus > Salvelinus fontinalis. The sequence goes on from NC_074690.1 coordinate 36,309,627, forward strand.
GGTACTCAACATCAAGGGGAATCATATCCAAAGCTGTTGTGGCCGTGATGAATGATGTGGGCAGGACAACCTAAGCCAATCACCTCCCGCTGCAGAGCATTTTTAACTTTGGTATGGACATTGACCCCCCCCATCCTATTCAGTCCTCCAAAGTCTGTATTTGTGTTGTCGGCAGAGAATGCCACGACTTTGTTTTCCAGGTTACATTTTTGGATGACCACCAGGACCTCAGCTGCAATCTCCTCTGCTATTTCTCCTTTCAATTGAACAAAATCAAGCAGTTTTGTTTCCACAGATTTGTTGCCATCATATATCTTACAATGTCGGACTACTAATGGCAGCAGCTTTACATGTCCATGATTGGACGCATCAATGGACAGGGAAACAAATTCAACCTGGTCTAGGTCCTGTGTTACCAAAGTAGTTGCCCATGGTGCTAACACGTTACTCACTGTGGCGTCACATTTTTGTCCTAGCACATGTAAACTTCGGCTCATAAAGCTTCCATGTCAGTTCTGCTGTGCAGTCCATAGATCTGTAACTAGGATTGTGTCGCATAGTGTGGTATGCAAAGACACCCTCCTGCACAGCTAAACCATATTCTTCTTGGGAAGGCTCTACCTTCTTGAAGAATGTGGTGACAGAGGGCATACCAACACGGCCAATCAGAGAGGCTTTATGCTTTTTCGTCTGTTGATGTTCTACCACTGCCGTTCTTCTCCGGCTGCCAATTGAATAAGAGGAATTACAAAGGGTGCAGTTAACCATTCTATCGTCTTGACCTGAGTGTATAAATGGAAATTCTCTCATCATGTTGTCATTAAAATGGCATTTCCGTTTCTTGGAAAGAGCCATTGTATCTCCTCTGTCTGTTCTTCTTCACTCCTTGTGTCACTCTTCTTACTCTCTTAACTTTTTCTTCTCCTCCAATCTTTCTCCTCTTTTCTTCACTCGTCTTCCTGCTCTTTCTTCCTTTCAATCTCTTTACCTTTCCACCTCACTCTTCCACATTCTCCTCGCTTCACTCTTTTTACTCCCTTAATTTTTCCTTCTTCTTCTCCAATCTTTAAAAATAAATAGTACACTATTAGATCAAATACTTTGGTTAACAGATTCCCATTGCTTGCCTCATTTTTGTATTTTATCTCAAAAACATTTTTTGGAATAACAAATTGGCAGGCTCTGTAATCATATCTTTATCTTTCCTCCTCTGTCTCCTTCACTCTTCTTCCTATCCAGTCTTCCTCCTCTCCACTCTCTAACAGTAATCATTATGCTAATGTTATCCATGAACATTTCTAAATATATTTTCACACTACTTATTATAATGCCAAACCATTAAAATTGTAATCTACAAATAAATATTATCATAATTAATTGTGCAATAATTTATTATAATCATATTTTCAAAATAGCCCGTCCACTGCACGTTTACATGTGAACGTTTTTTAACCTAGCTACCATGACAGTAGCTAGCTAACCTTGCTAGATAACTTAGTCGACATAGCTAATGTTAGCTAGCATAACCTATTTGAATCCTTTCGTGGCAATTTCCTGTATTACCAAATGAGGAGAGTTACAAACCACACACCAGTCAGAGTTATACTTCACCTTCATCTTTAATAATATGAGCTTTACCATAGCCCTGTGACTTTCAACAATTCACTATCTATAATGAATTGTTGAGAGTCCCAACATAATGGCAACTGAGATCTTTTATAGAAAAGATACACCCCTCTCAACTTACATGACGAACCACAGATCTTAGGAACTCTTCACAAAGGGCCTTTTACTTGAGAAAGGAGTATCCCTTAGCCAGATTGCATTCGCTATAAATTATCGCTCAGTTTGGTCTCTAAAACGAGGCTCTAATCTCGTTCCTGGTACTTCATAGTACCAAAACATTACCTCATCCAAGGCATAACTCAATTGTCAACTCTATATACTCCCATCTCAAGTAAACCCCCTCTTCTCCCCACTCCTGGACAAGCTTACTGAGGGGAGTGACTTGAGCACAGACATTGTGGAGCCAAGAGATAATTGGTTCCCCCTTAATCACGCCATCCCTTCACATGGTTTAACAGATACATTCACATAGGAAGACAATGTTCCATTCTGTACTCCTCCCTTTCTGATATTCTGTATATTACCAGAGCCATGTAAAAGACAAGCCTGACCTCTCCCCTCTCTGGGCCCCAAGTGACTGAGGCCTAGCCGAGAAGGGAAAAGTGCAACTGCCAACAGTATAGTCCAAAGGGATACATTCTAATGACAAGTATCTTACATAAGCATATTATGTAAATAAAACATCTTATTTATCTATGTTACCCAACTAATTCTGATTCATCCGCCACAAACCTTATAAAGCAGATCATCTATCTATATAATAAATTGTGACATTATAACATCATTAGCTAGTTTCTCAAACGATTGTAACTTACCTGGCTTAAAAAGACGTTTGTGGTGATGTTGTGGATTCACTTGACACTTGCTAGCTTCTGGCCGAGTTTTACACAGCAGTTTTCTCTAAAATTATCACGAGCAATTAGTTAGTAGAAGAAGAAGAGTGAATGAAGCTGATATAGCGAGCAGCCCCCTCTACTGGACAAAACAAGCACAACGCGATTGAGACGTCAATCGGTAGGCTCTGCTGCCTGGTCTTTCTTGCCACGTAAAATATTATTTCACTTTGCTGTTTTTAAAGCACAGTAAAAAACGGGGACATTTCCGGGAACAGCTCCAGCCGGGGACAGGCCACCAAAAACGGGGACTGTCCCCGGAAAACGAGAACGTCTGGTCACCCTATACTACTAGCCTTCACTGCGAATGCTAGCTAGCAAACCACCGTTTAGCGATTGCTAGCTTAGCTTTCGTATTTAGTTCACCTAGCATTAAGTTCCTTTGTGCCAACTAACTGAACCAGTCCTACCATGCAAATAGGATGGGTGGAGTGGGCATTCTTATAAAACATTATTTATCTCTCTCTTTACTGAAATCCATTTCCCTTGCCAAGGAATGTGAGCTACTATCTTTAAGCCTTTGTCTGGGGAAAATTTTATTCACAACTGTTATAGGGGTCTATGGTCCTCCCTCTGCTAACCTTTGTGCACTTGAGGAGTTAACTAGTTTGTTGTCTTTTTTTATTAAATCAGAAGTTATTATCCTGGGTGACCTAAATTATGATTGGGAAATGCAGGCTTCAGACAATCTAAAAGATGTGTCATGATCTAAACCTAACCCAGCTGATGACAAAGCCAACATGGCCCAACGCTAAAGATCTTTCAACTCTGATTGATCTTAACAAATACACAATACTGTCTTCACCCAAGAAATTGGTGACCATTGCCCAATTGTTTGTGTTAGAGATGTGAGAATACAGAAATCTAAGCCTCGTGCCACCACAAAGAGGACTTTAAAAACTTCAGCGAACAGGCTTTTTTTAAATTTATTTTTTACATGATCTTTATTTTAGTGACCTTGATTGTATTTCAGCTATCCCTGAACCTGATTCAGCTTTCAGCCTTTTTCAGATGTCTTCAATAGTATTGTGTGTAATCATGCTCCCTTCAGAAAATGAAGCGTTAAAGGTACACTGAACAAAAATATGAACGCAACACGCAACCATTTCAAAGATTTTAACTTCTTGAGAATACAGGGGGTGCTGTTTTCACATTAGCATAATTGCCTCTACAGATAAAACTGCCTCTTATTCAATTATTGCTGTTACTATATGCATATAACCATATCCCATTGGATAGAAAACAAGCTATGGTTTCTAAAACCGTTCCAATTTTGTCTCTGAGTCAAACACAGGTCATTTCACAGCACTTTCCCTGAGCCAGAAGAAGATTGCAAGATGTGTATGCTCGCTTCAAAGCTCTGCCTATATATGGTCACGCGACCTATGACCCGAAACACACTTCCTTCTTCTTCCTCTGGGTGTCTGGAAGACGTCAGAGGAGAAATTTTTTGTTTATCTTGTACTGACGTGAAATAAGACCTATTTCTTTAGCGTGACCGACAACTTCCGGTTTCTGAGATGCGCGTTTTCAGAGGTGCCATTGTCTTTTGTTATGCTGACGTTACGGATGAAAACTATCTCCGTGTCGAAGTTTGTTTGATACATGTGACCATATCACCGTAATGTATGTTTTTTCAATATAGTTTAATCAGATTATTAGAATTTTTTCGGGAGTTTTGCCGTGTTCCGTTCTTTGAGTTTTTTAACTTTGGACATGGACCGTGCCAGTCGACCAGTACCCAGGCTAAATGAAGAGGGGAGGTTGCCATTGTGAATGGATTGAACGACTCATCAGGACTAAGGACACCTTGATCAACATTCTGATGAAAGACCAGCAATAGTAAGACCCAATTTACGATGTTATTTCATATATCTGTCGTGCATGTGAACTGGTCGCGCGCGTCCAGCTGGTTCTGGCTGGCCTGGTTATGCTAATTTAGCGCTACATTTTGTTTTCGCTATAAAACATTTAAAAAATCTGAAATATTGTTTGGATTCACCAGATGTTGGGCTTTCAATGTCTGTACGCTGTGTATTTTTTCTGAAATGTTTTAAGACAAGTAATTAGTTATATAACGTTGGTCTCTGTAATTGTTCTAGCTGCATCAGCACTATATCAGATTGCAGCTGCAATGTAGAACTGTGATTTATACCTGAAAAATGCACATTTAAAAAAAAAAACTATGCTATACCATAAATATGTTATCAGACTGTCATCTTAAGAATTTGTTTGTTGGTTAGTGGCTATCAATATCTTAGTTTAGCCGAATTGGTGATAGCACCTGATGGAGTAAGAAACTGTTGGAGTAAGAAAATGGTGTCATTTTGCTAACGTGTTTAGCTAATAGATTTACATATTGTGTCTTCCCTGTAAAACATTTAAAAAATCTGAAATGGTGGTTTTATTCACAAGATCTGTGTCTTTCATTGGGTGTCTTGGACTTGTGATTTAATGATATTTAGATGCTACTATTTAATTGTGACGCTATGCTAGCGATGCTAATCAGTGTGGGGGGTGTGGGGGGTGCTCCCGGATCCGGGTTAGGTACTCTGTAGAGGTTTTAATGAGTTACAGTTCATATGAGGAAATCAGTCAATTGAATAAATTCATTAGGACCTAATCTATGGATTTCACATGACTAGGAACACAGATTTGCATCTGTTGGTCACAGCTTTAAAAAAAAAAGGTAGGGGTGTGGATCAGAAAACCAGTCAGTATCTGGTGTGAGCACCATTTACCTAATGCAGCACGACACATCTCCTTTGCATAGATTTGATCAGGCTGTTGATTGTGGACTGTTGAATGTTGTCCCACTCCCCTTTAATAGCTGTGCGAAGTTCCTGGATATTGGCAGGAACTGGAACATGCATCTCAAATATGCTCAATGGGTGACATGTCTGGTGAGTATGCAGAACATGGAAGAACTGGGACATTTTCAGCTTCCAGGAATTGTGTACTGATCCTTGCGACATGGGGCCGTGCATTATCATGCTGAAACACGAGGTGAGGACGGCGGATGAATGGCATGACAATGGGCCTCAGGATCTTGTCACAGTATGTCTGTGCATTCAAATTGCCATTGATAAAATGCAATTGTGTGAGCCTTCCGAGTAGCACAGCGGTCTAGGGCACTGCATCGCAGTGCAAGACGTGTCACTACAGACCTGGGTTTGAGCCCAGGCTGTGTCGCAGCCAGCCACCACCTGGAGACCCAGGAGGCAGCACACAAATTGGCGCATAAATGGCCCTATCATCATTCAGGTTAGGGGAGGATTTGGTTGGCTGGGATGTCCTTGTCCCATCACGCTCTAGCAACTCCTGTGGCGGGCCGGGTGCATGCACGCTGACTTCGGTTGTACGGTGTTTCCTCCAACACGTTGGTGTGGCTGGCTTCCGGGTTAAGTAAACAGTGTGTCAAGTAGCAGTGCGACTTGGCAGGGCTGTGTTTTGGAGGACGCATGGCTCTCGACCTTCGCCTCTCCTAAGTCTCTACTGGAGTTGCAGCGATGTGACTACACTGTAACAACCATTTTTTTTTTTTTTAATAAGTGCAATTGTGTTCGTTGTCCGTAGCTTATGCCTGCCCATACCATAACCCCACCACCATCATGGGGCACTCTGTTCACAGCTTTGGCATCAGCAAATCGCTCGCCCACACGACGCAATACACATCATCTGTCTGGTACAGTTGAAACCGGAATTCATCCATGAAGAGCACACTTGTGCAGCGTGCCAGTGGCCACCGAAGGTGAGCATATGCCCACTGAAGTCAGTTACAACGTCAAACTGCAGTCAGGTCAAGACCCTAGTGAGGATGACAAGCACACAGATGAGCTTCCCTGAGACGGTTTCTGACAGTTTGTACAGAAATGATTTTATTTTTCCATCCCACATTTTCATCAGCTGTCCAGGTGGCTGGTCTCAGACGATCCTGCAGGTGAAGAAGCCGGATGTGCACGTCCTGGGCTGGCATGGTTACACGTGGTCTGCGGTTGTGAGGCAGGTTGGACGTACTGCCAAATTCTCTAAAACGACATTGGAGGCAGCTTATGGTAGAAAAATGAGCATTCAATTTTCTGGCAACAGCTCTGGTGGACATTCTTGCAGTCAGCATGCCAATAGCAGACTCACTCAAAACTTGAGACACCTGTGGCATTGGATTGTGTGACAAAACTGCACATTTTAGAATGGACTTTTATTGTCCCCAGCACAAGGTGCTGATATGCCACACCTGTCACGTGGAAGGATTATCTTGGCAGAGGATAAATGCTCATTAACAGGGATGTAAACAAATATGTGCACAAAATTTAAGAGAAATATGTTTTTGTGCATTTCTGGGATCTTTTATTTCAGCACATGAAACATGGGACCAACACTACATGTTGCGTTTATATTTTTGTTCAGTGTAGATCGAATGCCTGGTACACTCTGGAATTATCATAAGTCATTCATAAAAGAGATGATGCTTGGATCAAGGCCAGGAACACAGGCCCCAGATTGGCAAGCTTTTAAGGAATCATTGTGTAAGACACATCAGAGGCTAAATCTGATTATTAAATAACCGCCCTCTCTTCCACAACAAATTCATTCAGACACTGTCCTTATTACGGAAGAAATGCCATCATTGATGCATTTCATCACCATTTTATTTCATCGGGTATCTCTTTGAAATAACTTCTAAGCCTATTCACAATGATATTGGGCTGGATCTATTGCTAGCAATAGACAACAAGAAGTCAACAGGGGTCAACAAAATGGACCCCGGTCTCCTTAAGTGTGCAGTGCCCATCATTGCTTGCTCATTAACCCACATGTTTTATTTAACATTGTTATCAGGACATATTCCAAAAGTATGGAAATCAGCTCTTGTGCAGACACTCCATAAGGGTGGGGATAGTAGACATTTGTAAAAGAGACCTAGGTCTCAACATGTCTTTCCTGTTAAAATAAATAAATAATAATTTGGTGACCCAGTCCACGAGACAGCCTAAAACAGGCTAGCTTAACGCGGCAAGGCTAGCTGTACCACTGCCAACCTAGGCGAAACGCTCATGCGGCCTACCTCAGCTAGCACCAATAGCTTAGCTCGCTTGCATAGTTCACTTACTTAACCGACCCCACCTACTATGTTCTCCTGTCCAAGAGACAAAAAAACAGGTCAGCTACAGCATCAAGGCTAGCCTTGCCACCACCTGCCCCACAAACCCAGGTATCGTGGCAACCCGGTCTCCCCCTTTACAAGCCAAGGCTCCGTAGCAAGGAAAGGGCAGTTCTTTAGCGGCAGTGCTAACTGAGCGACTTGCAACGCAGCAGGCTGCAAACCCACAGTCCAAATCCCAGGACAGAGGCAGACAGACGGGGAAGTGGTCCTTCACTGTGGTCGCATCGAGGTCCCGCCCAGTGATTCCCCTGGAGGGAAGAAGGGGCGGTCCATCCCCAGCAGCAGAGTGGGGCAGCCATTCACACCGTAACATGGCCAGTTCCCTCTCGGGTGGAGCACAGACTTTCTGCCACCATCACAATGGGGCAGAGGCACATCTGTGCTCCTAAAACCCTACATACAATGCAGCGGCTTATTCCTATGCGTCCGGTTACAGGGAAGACGGAGGGGGCTCACTCGACCCCTAAGTTACAAATTGCCACCATCACCACCAAGCACTGTCCCCAAATCCCAGTAGTTTTTACAGTATTCTCTTTAATAAAAATGGGTGACTCTCCATAAATGCTGCTAGAGGGCACTTCGGTGTCACTGGTGAGCGAAAGTCTTCTATCTTGTGTGCGACTCACCGCAAGGGCAGGGAACTGGCGCGCCTGTGCCGTCCGGCCCTGGGTCTTGTCGACAATTACAAAGGGGTACAGACTGCAGTTTCCTATGAAGCGCGTTTTCAATGGGATTCTGCCACCAGTAGCAAGTGGCGACTCAGCTTGCATTCTAGAGCATGAAATCTCCTTCATTAAGCAAATGGGGGGTGTGCCCCATTCTGGGCCTACGGGTCCTCAACAGCCATCTGAGAAGGTTCACGTTCCATATGGTTACGCTCATTGTGCTGTCTCGCTCTATTCGTTGAGGGGAATGGTTCACTTCAGTCGACCTACAGGATCCTTATCCTGCTTATACACAGGATGTTTCTCAGGTTTGCCTTTTCTAGGGTGAAGCCTCCGTAGACCGCGCTGTCCCCTCCGGGCTAACACTAACTCCCCGGACATTCAGCAAGTGTGTGGAGGCGGGTAGGCCCTCGCTCGCCAAAAGCTATCCCATTGGATAGTAGAGGCTATTACATTGGCTTATAATAGCAAGGGTTTACAGTCCCCAGGGGGCCTGAGGGATTATTCCACCAGAGGTATGGCTACCTCATGGGCAATGTTCAAAGGCATATCTTTACAAGAGATTTGCGATGCGGCATGTTGTGCCTCCCCACATACATTTATGAGGTTTTATCTTTGGCGCATACTGTCCACAGTGTCGGCGCCTCTGAGGGACGAAATCCTGCTGTTGGGACTACCCTGGCTTCAGAGAGCATGTCTGCGATATGGGAGTTGGCCATATCCCAATGTGATGAATGGAAACAAGTATTTCAAAGAGAACTTCTCATAATATGAGTGAGACGTATCACAGCATGTCCCTGCTCACAAGAGCGCAAGGAAGAGAGGCATGCTTGAGAATGACCAGAGGGCAGGCAAGTGGCACCTTATAAGGGGGGAGGGAGGGGCTCACTTCATTCGCCACTCAGCCTGTCTGTCGCCGACAGACGCTGTGTGATTGGTTCTTCCTAGTAGTGATTCCCAGAGCGAATCCCAATGTGATACATCGCACTCATTTTATCAGAGAACTAAGTTTCACCTCAGTCCTCTCTCACATACACACACACACAAACACACATCATTTTACACACACACACACACACACACACACACACACACACACACACACACACACACACACACACACACACACACACACACACACACACACACACACACACACACAGATATATAGCTATTGCAACCCATGGACTGTTGTATTATTCTTACTTGATGTATACAGTACAGTATTTCATTTTTGCTTCAATGGCGCTTCTCTATCTCCGTCTCCTTCATTTTTCTTGGTGAGTGAGTCTGTTACCTTGGCACTGATAAGGCAAACTAGATTTGTGGATGAATAGATCTCTGCAACCACATGGTGCCTCTCCTTGGCAGTGAGGAGTGAAGTCCCTTTTGAAGCAGATACAGAGGGAAAAAAATGCTCTCTCTCTCCCTCCGCCCTGGTGAAAAAAAAACATAGACCAGCCTTCGTTGTGTTTTCGTTGATGACCTGCCTTTGTGAACAGCTAGCTTAACCTAGGGTATGTAAAAGTGGGGTGTGTAGAAATACGCCCACCAGTTGAAGCTAATTTCCTGTACTTCTACACAAAGTCTAAAATGCTATTTGGAGAAACAGCAAAAACAAAGCAAAATTTCCCCGAGACATTATCTCCGCAATATTAGGTTTATATTAGGTTTAAAGGTCTGTGGAATGACGTGTACAATGTACAGTATTCAGATCCCTTAACTTTTTCCACATTTTGTTACGTTACAGCCTTATTCTAAAATTGATTAAAAATGAAATCCTCATCAATCTACACACAATAGCCCATAATGACAAAGCGAAAACAGATTAAAAATTTGTTATAAATAAAAAACAGTTATACCTTATTTACTTAAGTATTCAGACCCTTTGCTATGAGACTCGAAATTGAGCAAAGGATTGATCATCCTTGAGATGTTTCTACAACTTAATTGGAGTCCACCTGTGGTAAATTCAATTGATTACACATGATTTGGAAAGGCACACACCTGTCTATATAAGGTCCCACAGTTGACAGTGCATGTCAGAGCAAAAACCAAGCCATAAGGTCAAAGGAATTGTTCGTAGAGCTCCGAGACATGATTGTGTCGAGGGACAGATCTGGGAAAGGGTACCAAAAAATGTCTGCAGAATTGAAGGTCCCCAAGAACACAGTGGTCTCCATCATTCTTAAATGGAAAAAGTTTGTAACCACCAAGACTCTTCCTAGAGCTGGCTGGCCACCCGGCCAAACTAAGCCATCGGGGGAGTCCTTGGTCAGGGAGGTGACCAAGAACCTGATGGTCACTATGACAGAGCTCCAGAGTTCCTCTGTGGAGATGGGAGAACTTTCCAGAAGGACAACCATCTCTGCAGCACTCCACCAATCAGGCCTTTATGGTAGAAGGAAGCGACTCCTCAGTAAAAAGCACATGACAGCCACCTTGGAGTTTGCCAAAGGGCACCTAAAGGACTCTCAGACAATGAGAAACAAGATTCTATGGTCTGATGAAACCAAGATTGAACTCTTTGGCCTGAATGCCAAGCGTCACGTCCGGCACCATCCCTACGGTGAAGCATGATGGTGGCAGCCTCATGCTGTGGGGATGTTTGTCTGTGGCAGGGACTGGGAGACTAGTCAGGATAGAGGAAAGATGAACAGAGCAAAGTACAGAGAGATCCTTGATGAAAACCTGCTCCAGAGAGCTCAGGACCTCAGACCCTAAGCACACAGTCAAGACAACGCAGGAGTGGCTTCGGGACAAGTCTCTGAATGTCCTTGCGTGGCCCAGCCAGAGCCCGGACTTGAAGCCAATCGAACATCTCTGGAGAGACCTGAAAATAGCTGTGAAGCGACGCTCCCCATCCAACCTGACAGAGCTTGAGAGGATCTGCAGAGAAGAATGGGAAAAACTCCCCAAATACAGGTGTGCCAAGCTTGTAGTGTCATACCCAAGAAGACTCGAGGCTGTAATCGCTGCCAAAGGTGCTTCCACAAAGTACTGAGTAAAGGGTCTGAATACTTATGCAAATGTGATATAGAATTTTTGGAATGTTATTACATTTGCTAAAATTTCTAAAACCTGTTATTGCTTTGTCATTATGGGGTATTGTGTGTAGATTGATGAGGGGGAAAATAAGGGGGAAAACACAATTGAATCCATTTTAGAATAAGGCTGTAACAAAATAAAATGTTGAAGTCAAGGGTCTGAATACTTTCTAAATGGACTGCACTACTCAACCTCATCATACAGCCTCCCGGGTGGCGCAGTGGTCTAGGGCACTGCATTGCAGTGCTAGCTGCGCCACCAGAGTCTCTGGGTTCGCGCCCAGGCTGGGCTGGGTTTGTGCCCAGGCTCTGTCGCAGCCGGCCGCAACCGGGAGGTCCGTGGGGCGACGCACAATTGGCATAGCGTCGTCCGGGTTAGGGAGGGTTTGGCCGGTAGGGATATCCTTGTCTCAGTATGTAAAAAATTAAATAAAATAATGTAATAAAATGTATGCACTCTACTGTAAGTCGCTCTGGATAAGAGCGTCTGCTAAATGACAAAAAAAAAAAAAAAAAAAAAAAAAAAAATCATACATAGGTTACATTGACTAATTTAGCAAACTTGTGGAACAGTGCAACATTAAATAGATGTATAATATACGCTATCAATGCCGACTTAAAATATCCAACATCATTGTGAAAGCATAAAACAGCTGAATGTAAACTATGCCAGATAAATCCCACATATGCATTGAAATAAAAGGCATACATCAAAGGAATGACTTAGGCTTACAATCGACAAGGACGCATAAAGACAAAAACTCAACCAAGGAATGAAGAAAAATCTACATTAAGGCTGCGACCGTGATTCAGCACCGCTGAATGGACAGCGCCTTGGTACAGGTAGGCATAGTGGAGATCTGAGATCGGCTGAATGGACAGTGTCTGTCTAGTAGCCAGCTAGAATTAGGCTATTCAGTTTATGGGCAGTTAGACATTTTCTGGGCACAGTTGAGTAGCTTACAATGCTTATATGAAAATCAGAACTGGCACGAAGATCTTTAGAAATTGTAGGATCAATTGTAAATTGTAAGTTTGCCAACCCCCTGCTATAGGCTATCTGAAGTCACCCTTGTGGAACGGCGCATACAGCGTACTATGACAGTGTCCTTGTCTCGTGCTCTTCCCACCAAAAGTGTTGCTCCGCATTCAGATATGGTCCTTATATTGTGTGCTCAGCTCATTTTTGTACTTGGCCTGTCTGCATTATTCACCAGGGAAGGGAAACATTCAACAAATACTGAAGCATTGCATCAACAATGTGTTTCTGAGAATATTTAAACATCTTGTATCAACAAGACTGCTCCGAGAATATTCATATTGCAACATTGTAGCCACGCCGGTGGCCAGCGAACATTTTTCTCTGTCTGATATTATTGTGTTGCCTACACAGCATCTGGGTGCTCATTATATCTCCCCAAAAACAGCCCTACATCCACACTATAGGTAAATAACATAGCAATATTTAATGACGTTTTGCCAGCAAGATTGATCTGTTGGAATATCAAATTATATTCAGGAAGATGGACAAGCAAGATTGATAGAGTGAGAGGTGGAAAAATGCATTATACCAGAGTCAGGTAGGCTACAGATAGGGATGCAGGCAGAGGATGATGATGAAGTAGGCCTACAGCAAGAAGTTAAAAAAGTTATCCCAACTAGGTAATCATTAATCATTTGCATTATCTCAATTATCATTCTGTCACTTCACGACAATGCACATTTGATATAACCTACAATTCTTATTGTCTTTGAAGCCAAAAACAAGACATGGTATTTAGGGGAAATGCTCTAAATAGCATGTTGTTTTGTAGTTAATTTTCATTCCAATAGGCCTACATGAAACCAGAAACAGTAGCCTACTCGGCGAATAAATTAAATAACAATTAGGCTTAGTTTTCACAAACTATAACCAATAAAACAGCTTTTGGTTTTGAATGGTCACCGAAAAGGAGGGCTACCCACCATCCTATTCCCAGTTAAATTAACACCTGGCTATCAGATCACATCAAGGCTTACAAATCCAAGTTCAAACACCGATATCAAATGCAAAGCAATCGGTGCACCGCTGACAGGCAAAGCAAATGGCACTGTTTCTTCCCTCTGCTTTCTAAAAGTGACAGCAATGCAATTACGGTAAACAGCCATTGCATTTTGATCAGGATTTGACTTGATGCTGGTTTTGCTTTAGCTTATGCTGGTGTCCAAAATACAGCAAAGGCTGTTCACCAGCAAAAACAAAACGAAGGCTGGTCACCAGCAAAAACAAAACGAAGGCTGGTCTTCCAGCAATGACCAGCATAGACCAGCATTGACCAGCATAGACCAGTATAGACCAGCTTGAAATGTATGATGGTCTATGCTGTTTTTTTCAGCAGGGCCTCCCTCTACCTCTTCAGATTTATATGCGGCTCCTCAGCCAGATACTTCAATAGATGGATGACTGTTGCATATGGTGCCAACTGGCCCTACATGAGTTGAGCTGAAGGTCACAGTGACTCATTTCAGTATAGACTGGGCTGGGCGGCTCATTACAATAGTACCGAGACTGGGCAGATATTTACTTCTATTGACTTCTTTTAATTTACATAATACAGAAAATGGATTGAAAAACATCAAAACACACTAGTGAATGTGGATTATGGTTTATATCAGCCTTAAATTCGCAGATGTAGGCTGTAGCACAGACGGACAGTGATACTACACCAACTATAGTTGATTGTACAGTACAGTATAAAAACTCTGGTACAGATTGTGTTGGAACCTGGAGGCATATGGTAGGTCGCCCCACACCTCCCAGGCAATTGAGTCTTAATGATTCATTAGTTTGGCATGCTACATCTCCCCAGTGATGGTGGGTGTCAGTGATGCACTGAAGATGCCATGCAGTCCCTTGGAAGTGGAGCAGGTCGACTGATGGCTGTTCTGGCTGTTTTGGCTCAGTGTACAGGCCAGACGCTGTGGTCTGACTCTGTGGTTTACACACCCACCGACAAACTCCACTCTCTCACTCACTCATCACCAGATGTTTTAAGTCAGGTCAGTCACCAAGATCATGTGATGATGCTTACTATGTCCCCAGATGTTTTAGGTCAAGTCAGTCACCAGGATCATGTGATGATGCTTATTAATCACCAGATGTTTCAGGTCAAGTCAGTCACCAAGATAATGTGATGATGCTTGTTAATCCCCAGATGTTTCAGGTCAAGTCAGTCACCAGGATCATGTGATGGCGTCTATTATTCTGTCTACCCAATGAAATAATGGATGCCTATTACTTTTCTACACCATCTGTTTCAAACACAGTGATTATTTTGCCAGAAGTCAAAGACTTGATCAGCTAACCTCATTATTCAAACTGTCACCAGAGAAAGCATAGAATATATTACTGATTTGGAAAATTATTTTAAAAAAATATCCTTAAAATAATAGCAAATCTCAAGATGTTTTCACCACACAATTTTTTATATATCCCATTATGTCACTATGTTACTTCTTCTGTCCAGTGAGTCCCATCAAACTTTTATTCGAGGACGGATGCACCTGTGATGATATAATCCCAACCAACCACCTGCCTGCAACAAACTCCCACAATACACTTTATCTGAACAAACTCCTGCATTGTCCCTAATCTAAGATGGCCGCCTCCAATTTCCCCATAGCCTGCATCTGTCCTCTTGACTAACATCTTCTTTCATGGTGACAAGCAAAATCGGGAGAGGGATACAAGCACGATGAAAGTTCAGTCTAAATTGGGCTAGCTCACTTATAAAAGATTTAGGCCGCTGCAGCGACAACGTTATTCTATACAGCCCTACATTTTCGAATCTATGTTTGCATTGCTCTTGAAGATGCAGCACCTCAGGGCCTTACGGGAGGAGTCCTGTGGGAGTTCAATTTGAGGTAATGCTTGGTAGAGAAAACAACAGATTTAAGAAAGCTTTCAGTGGGACAAAGGTAGAATAACATCACTTGGGGAAAGTGGAGTGTTATAAAAACAAGCAGGCATTGGGAGAATGCATAGCAGAGGATGAACCAGCAGTATAGGCTATGTTGTTCTTTCTTGTATCGTCAGATTTCAGGTAAACAACATGAAACGTGAAAAGAGAACATCCTATTTCAGCCTTCATTTTACAGTATTTGCAGAATGGGGAAAAGGCATTATAATCTTAATCCGTTAATAGGACTCCAATACTCCCTCCATGGTTCTGCTGCCTGGCCGTCAGAAGTTGAATTAAGAGTTTATATTCCACTGGGAGAAGAATAAAGAGATGCTTGCTGCAGAAGTTAATGCTCTTCAATGTTTTTGTGCCGTATACCATCTAAGCCTCACAACCCACCAGAAGACTGCAAGGAACTGTCATGGGACTGCTGCATTCAATGGAAGAGAACAGAAAGTGTGTGTGTGTGTTATCACACAATACTTCCGTTTTTTAAGGAGATTACGTAGTTTGGCAGATTAGAGAGGAAAAGGAAGGCACCCCTCAACTCTGCCACTCGGCCCCATGCAATGTTGCACCACTGACACTGGTCTTTGTGGAGCCACACCACAAACAGGGCCTTCAGGCCTCAAAACCAATCAATCACTATGATGTTCATATCATTAGCTGCTATTATCTTCTAGGTTCAGTCTGTGCCACTACTACCAATAGTCTGGAGCAGTCTGATACCAGCCAGCCGCCCATTCTGATCCCGAGTGGAGCAGCGGTCTAAGGCACTGCATCTCAGTACTAGAGGCGTCACTACATACACCCTGCTTTGAATCCAGACTGAATCACAACCTGCCGTGATTGGGAGATAGGGCGGCACACAATGGGCCCAGCGTCGTCCGGGTTTGGCTGGTGTAGGCCGTCATTGTAAATAAGAATTTCTTCTTATGACTTGCTAAATAACAGTTGAAGAAATTTTAAATCATTTGTTGTCTTTTTATTATAAGTCATCCCTTGTTCTTATCTTGAAGTCATTGCTGGTTGAACCGTTGGTTAAGCCACTCCTTCATTTTGACCCGGTTCCTCCAGACACTACAGAGCATCATACTGTACATATGCTTTAATTCTACGGTCTCATTCATGTGGGAACTGATTATAGATACCTCAATGAACAATTACAGTGCCTTCAGAAAGTATTGATACCCCTTGACTTATTCCACATTTTGCTGTGTTACCGCCTGAATTTAGGCTGTAATGTTTGCTAATTTATTGAAAATTAAATACAGAAATATCTGATTTACAGAAGTATTCACACCCCTAAATCAATACTTTGTAAAATCACCTTTGGCAGCAATTACAGCAGTGAGTATTTCTGGGTAGGTCTCTAAGAGCTTTCCACACCTGGATTGTGCAACATTTGCCCCATTATTCTTTTCAAAATTCTTCAAGCTGTGTCAAATTGGTTGTTCATCATTGCTAGACAAAATGTTCAGGTCTTGCCATAGATTTTCAAGTAGATTTAGGTCAAAACTGTAACTCAGCCACTCAGGAACATTCACTGACTTCTTGGTAAGAAACTCCAGTGTATATTTAAGGTTATTGTCCCGCTGAAGGTGAAATCTCCCAGTGTCTGGTGGAAAATACACTGAACCAGATTTTCCTCTAGGATTTCGTCTGTGTTAGCTCTTAGCTCCATTCCATTTATTTTATATCCTGAAAAACTCCCCAGTTCATAACAATAACAAGCATACCCATAACATGAGGCAGCCACCACTATGCTTGAAAATATGGAGAGTGGCACTCAGTGATTTGCCCCGAACACAACAAAAAGTTACTTGCTTTGCGACATTTTTGCATTATTACTTTAGTGCCTTGTTGCAAACAAGATGCATGTTTTGTAATATTTTTTATTCTGGACAGGCTTCCTTCTTTTCACACTGTCATTTAGGTTAGTATTGTGGAGTAACTACAATGTTGTTGTTTTCTCCTATCACAGCCATTACACTCTGTAACTGTTTTAAAGTCACCATTGGCCTCATTGTGAAATCCCTGAGCGGTTTCCTTCCTCTCCAGCAACTGAGTTAGGAAGCACGCCTGTATCTTTGTAGTGACTGGGGAACCATAAACCATCCAAAGTGTAATCAACAACTTCACCATGCTCAAAGGGATATTCAATGTCTGCTTTTTTGTTGTTGTTACCCATCTACCAATAGGTGCCTTTCTTTGCGATGCATTGGAAAACCTCCCTGGTCTTTGTGGTTGAATCTGTGTTTGAAATTCACTGCTCGACTGAGGGACCTTATGTAACTGTACTCTTCTTGCGTTGTGTACAATCAATCCTCGACACGAATTCCAACATGTAGCACCAGTCATGGAGATTTATTCTTTAACAATGTACCTGGTAGGAACAGCACAAAATTGCACGTCATGCAATGCACGGCTCACCATCCAACTCTGCACTCACGCACTGTACAAAATATATGAACCCCCCCCACCAGACACAGTAAGTTGCTAGCTAGTACTGGCGGGAATTCTTTACAACCAAAATGCACAACCAATATTCTCCAAAAAACATTGCATCTTATGTGTGATGTTCGAATAACATTTACAAACAAATTTATATAAATTGTACATTTAAATCATCACTTGGGAGTATAAAAATCACTTTTGATGTACAGTGCTTTGCAACCAACAACTTACCGCTGGTTTGGTGCTTGTTCACTGGGACGATTCTAATGAAACATCCTCCCTCGTAAGCAAGCTACGCAAACCAGCCAATAAGATGCCATGTTGAGTAGGTGACGGCAAGACAAAACTAACACCAAAAACCCATTGGCTTAACAATAAAGTGGCAAGGGGAATCACCAATAAAACCCTGTTACACTCCCCCCTGCTGAATTCCACTTGCAAAGAAAAATAATAAAAAATACAAAACGGCACTGTGCAAACATACCAGATACAGAGACACTCAACATATGTACAGAATAATCCAGAGAAGAAAAAAAATTGATATATTTTTATACTACCTAATAGAGAAACTAAAAGGTAAAGCTGTGTATATCAAGGATGCAGACCCTGCTTTAAATCAGTCACTAAATATTCCAGTCATTAGACTATTCTCCTTGAGAATTAGAGTGAAAAGCGGTTGATCAATCCCCTTAGCCCTCATAGGTAAACATGCCTGTTACATGTTAAGTACACTCAGTGACTTTAAAACATCCAAGTAATAAAATAAACTACCATAAGAGAGTTGATCATATCCGTCACATTACCATCTTGCAACCTCTAATCATGGTCACAATGATGTAAAAGCAAAACAAATAAAAGATGCCAATACCATTGACCCTCTATTCACATATTAAACCTTCAAGAGTTAACTGTCTGCTGATTCATAATCTCAATCAGTCTTGACACTGGTTTAAATAGTCTTCCTGCCCTTGACCTAATACGACCCCGACTACCTTCAACTGCATAAGGGGTAACAGTGTTGTGTACTGTTGCAATAATGGGACTGTCAACACAGTCCGTCTGTAACTGATCAGGTAAGGAATGGTCCGAGTTTGGTAGGTCAGTACGGATATCGTAAATAGACTGGTCAATTAGCTCACTCACTACACTGTTACGGTCTCGGTCAGATTCTTGAAGACTCTCTGACCGAGGCAGAACTTCCAGCTGCAGTATATCTTCCACAGAATCCAAAGGTGGAATATCCTGAGCATCCAAGGATCGCACATCACCCTCCAGGCTTGTGTCACCTGTTCCTTCAGAAGGCAATTCTGACACCCACACTCTCGTTCTGTACTCAGCATCATCATCCACTGCAGTGTCCATGGCAGCTGAGACCATAAGGCTGTCATTCATGCCCTCAGACTCTGTTAAACCAGACATGTCTGTTCCCTCATCAACGGCAGCATGGGGAAGAGGAAGGAAGTTGACTGGCATTATCAGGTTGCGATGTACCGTCTTCTCCCGTCCAGTGGAGCTGTTCTGAATCTTAAAAGTGTGGCTGTCAGCATTCAACCCAGTGACAAGGTAGACAGTATCCTCCCAACGGTCAGCGAGCTTCCGCTTTCCCCGCTCCCCCTTGTTAGCCAGCAACACTCGATCACCAATCTCCACTGGTGCTCCTCTGACTCTTCTGTCATAAAGGTCAGCATGCCTCTTCAACTGCTTCGCTGCAGATGCCTGTGCTGTATTCATGGCTTCTTTCAGATCTCTCCTCAAAGACTGAACAAACTGGTCATAGTCGACAACTTCTGGGTTCTCTATGACAGAGCCAAAGACTATGTCAACAGGCAGTCTTGGCGACCTCCCAAACATTAGCAGGAAAGGGGCAAAGCCTGTGGTCTCGTGGATTGTACAATTGTACGCAAACGTGAGGGACTTCAGCGCCTGAGGCCATCTGTGCTTTGCTCTCGTTGGCAGGGCCCGGATCATGTTTCCCAACGTCCTATTCATCCTTTCGCAGGACCCGTTCCCCATCGGATGGTACGGCGTGGTGTGAGACTTCTGAACACCTGCAACACTCAACAGTTCGGCTATTAAAGCACTCTCGAAGTTGGCTCCCTGGTCTGAATGTATACGGCGAGGCATCCCGTAGACACAGAAATAGTTGTTCCACAACTGATGAGCTACTGACTTAGCAGACAGTTAACTCTTGAAGGTTTAATATGTGAATAGAGGGTCAATGGTATTGGCATCTTTTATTTGTTTTGCTTTTACATCATTGTGACCATGATTAGAGGTTGCAAGATGGTAATGTGACGGATATGATCAACTCTCTTATGGTAGTTTATTTTATTACTTGGATGTTTTAAAGTCACTGAGTGTACTTAACATGTAACAGGCATGTTTACCTATGAGGGCTAAGGGGATTGATCAACCGCTTTTCACTCTAATTCTCAAGGAGAATAGTCTAATGACTGGAATATTTAGTGACTGATTTAAAGCAGGGTCTGCATCCTTGATATACACAGCTTTACCTTTTAGTTTCTCTATTAGGTAGTATAAAAATATATCAATTTTTTTTCTTCTCTGGATTATTCTGTACATATGTTGAGTGTCTCTGTATCTGGTATGTTTGCACAGTGCCGTTTTGTATTTTTTATTATTTTTCTTTGCAAGTGGAATTCAGCAGGGGGGAGTGTAACAGGGTTTTATTGGTGATTCCCCTTGCCACTTTATTGTTAAGCCAATGGGTTTTTGGTGTTAGTTTTGTCTTGCCGTCACCTACTCAACATGGCATCTTATTGGCTGGTTTGCGTAGCTTGCTTACGAGGGAGGATGTTTCATTAGAATCGTCCCAGTGAACAAGCACCAAACCAGCGGTAAGTTGTTGGTTGCAAAGCACTGTACATCAAAAGTGATTTTTATACTCCCAAGTGATGATTTAAATGTACAATTTATATAAATTTGTTTGTAAATGTTATTCGAACATCACACATAAGATGCAATGTTTTTTAGGTGACGGCAAGACAAAACTAACACCAAAAACCCATTGGCTTAACAATAAAGTGGCAAGGGGAATCACCAATAAAACCCTGTTACACTTACATATACTTGTATGTGTGGGGTACAAAGATGAGGTAGTCAATCAAAAAACATGTTAAACACTATTATTGCACACAGAGTGAGTTCATGCAACTTATTATGCGAATTGTTACGCACATATTTACTCCTGAACTTATTTAGGTTTGTCATAACAAAGGTGTTGAATACTTATTGACTAAAGACATTTCAGTTTTTCATTTTTTTATTAATTTGCATAAATGTCTACACACATAATTACACTTTGACATTATCGGGTATTGTGTGTAGGCCAATGATAAAAACAACTAAATGTAATTAATATTAAATGCAGGCTGTAACACAACAAAATGTGAAAAAAGTCAAGGGGTGTGAATACTTTCTGAAGGCACTGAGCTCACTGTTCATTTACTGCACAGTGCCAGCCAGAAGGATGGATGGGTGGGTTGTTCCTTGTTCTTTTTTCCTCAAGAAAATGTCTGGTTGAGTCTGGTTCCTCTCAATGTCTCATCCATTGCATATAAATGAGATATGAATAAATATGAAATCATTAAAATGTCTGGTCAAAGGGATGAGGAAATTCTGGTTAATTATATTTGAACAGAATCTAAATAGAACATTTCGACTCCACACAGTACACACAGTACACACAGTAGCCTATACAACTCCACACAGTACACATAGTAGCCTACACAACTCCACACAGTACACACAGTAGCCTATACAACTCCACACAGTACACATAGTAGCCTACACAACTCCACACAGTACACACAGTAGACTATACAACTCCACACAGCCCACCCCCACCCCCTCTCTAGGACAAGACATAAGCTGTGCTAGACCAGAAATTGAGGGGTGCGATTTGACACAGTGACGCAGTCGACACCCCCACGCGCGCATCAAAGCTCCTCCAGCTCCAGCCACCAATATTTTTCACTCTAATGACCCATAAACCATGAACTTAAACCACATTTATATTCTCTGATTTCGACATCTCACATAGCCTACCGCCACTGAGCGCCCTGGTACCATCCACAAGTAGCCTACCGCACGCAGCCTCCCAATTCAAGCTGATGCATTCAAAGACCGGTATGCGCTGGTGTGCATATTGTCCGAGACCCAAAGCTTGAACTGCAACAAGGGTAACGTATCTATCATTACGTTCAACACAAGCCTTCTGTCAAATCCTTTTCATTTCGATGTTCTATACCCTATTCACATATCCAACGGGAAAACGTTCCCGGTGAGGCGTTTGGAGAGCTTGATGACCTGTCCATGAAGGGGGCTTTTAATTCCGACAGGGGACCTTGGACGGGGCTGGTGTGTGTGGTCCCCCTGAAACTGAAGTCTACCCTTAAAATGACCCCCCGTCATACTGCAACATAATATGAGTCAGATAACTTTTAAACGACATATGATGATAGACTAATTAGGAAATGTGTCTGTGCGCAATTTTACTCCTGCCAACTGGCACCAGTTTAGAGAGAATCTAGGCCTATGCTACAGTAATAAAACATTCGATTCCACAAAAAACATTACGATAAAGCTTCATCTCTGAAATTGAATTAGGCTGTCATTCGATCACCAAAATAGGCAGTTCTACAAACCACAATGAGAAATCAAGAATTAAAAAAAAAACGTGTTGGCGAGCTTTTTTTTCTCCATCAAATAACATATCCCTTACTTGATTGTAAAATACAATTCAAAACATCTTCACTACAGACCTGACACTTACCCTTTCATATGTCGGCTATTCTGGAATGCCCAATTCAACCGTTTTAATCCAAATCAGGTTCCCGTTCATTTTCGCGCTCTGTTTTACCTTCTAAGAAAAGAAATCCACTCGTTAATTCCATTTGCCAGCCACGCACGGTATAAAATCACATTGGGTCAACTCTCAATTTTCGACAATGTTACAATTTCGGCTCTTCATGGACCATATCTTCTTTTCTTCTTTTTTTTTTTTTTACTGCCGTTGAAGTTGCCTAGTTACCCCTGTTTCTCATTCAAGGTGGCTCAAACGCTGTGTATAGCAGCCAATCATATAGAAGCAGCTCCGGATTAACTATTTCTTGGCTACACTATTCTGGTTTCAAGCGAAAATGAGGGGAGTGGGCGGGGAAAGTGGGCCCCCGTGACAGAAAAAAAATGTAAATGCAAAGAGAATAATATAGAAGGGAGATCCGTTAGAGTAGAATGTGTGGGGTGGAGGGGGGAGGGGAAGGGGATTAAACATTTCACAAAAATAAAAAGGGGGAGGTGGCAGAGGGAAACCAGTTGCCCATGGACTTCAACTTCTCACAAGAGCGTCCTAGCAGGCAGATCAGCTAGAACATCTAAAGTAAACTCTTCCAGCCTGATGTTATTATGTAGACTGCAGCCAGCCAGGGCAGATAACTTTCTCACCTTTCCTTCTAAATACGAGGAGGAGGTAAATGCTCTTATGCTCTTTTGAGAGTCAAAGATCTGGCTCATATCTGGAAATCCCAAAGACCAATCCATCAGCGCAATTGATCAGACTCTTTAACCAGACATCCATGAAGACCACCCCCCTCCTCAATCACTCCTCCAGCCCCATCGAGTCTCCTCATCATAGGCCATATTGATTTCAATTTCTCCCTTCAGCGGTGGGGTGAAAGGTGTAGGGTAGCCAGTCGGCTTCAATCACTGTTACACGGCACGTGGGGCCACAATGACCTCCTACCGCCTGTTGGTGTGTGGAGTGGGGGGTAGGGGGGATCAGAGGAAAGGGTGCGTCCAGGTCAAGACAGGTCAAGCCCTACACACACACACGTATACAGGTCAACACACACACACATACACTTATACACACATACACACCGTACTCCCTCATCACTGACTTGAGTTGGCAAGCCCCAAAGGGGAACAGGTCAGTTGCATTATAGATGAGCAGTTGGGGATCAAAATCAAACATTTTATTGGTCACATACACATTTGTAACAGATGTTAATGCGGGTGTAGCGAAATGCTTGTGCTCCTAGCTCCAACAGTGCGGTAGTATCTAACAATTCACAACAATATACCCAAATCTAAAAGTAAAATAATGGAATTAAGAAATATATAATATTAGGACGAGCAATGTGGCATTGACTAAATAGAAGACAGTACATATGAGATGAGTAAAGCAGTATGACTATTGTTCCATTATTAAACTGGCCATTGATTCCATGTCTATATATATAGGGCAGCAGCCTCTAAGGTGCAGGGATAAGTAACCATGTGGTAGCCGGCTAGTGATGGCTATTTAACAGTCTGATGGCCTTGAGATAGAAGCTGCTTTTCAGTCCCTCGGTCCCAGCATAGATGCACCTGAACTGACCTCGCCTTCTCGATGATAGTCGGGTGAACAGGCTGTGGCTCGGGGGGTTGATGTCCTTGATGTTCTTTTTGGCCTTCCTGTGACATCCCGGTGCTGTAGGTGTCCTGGAGGGCAGGCAGTGTACACCCGGTGATGTGTTGGGTAGACCGCACCACCCTCTGGAGAGCCCTGTGGTTCCGGTCAGTGCAGTTGCAGTACGGTGATACAGCCCAACAGGATGCTCTCAAATGTGCATCTGTAAAGGTTTGTGAGGGTCTTAGGGGCGAAGCCAAATGTCTTCAGCCTCTTCACCAGACTTTTTGTGTCGGTGGACCATTTCAGACTGTCAGTGATGTGTACGCCGAGAAACTTGAAGCTTTCCACCTTCTCCACTGCGGTACCGTCGTTGTGGATAGGGGTGTGCTCCGTATGCTGTTTCCTGAAGTCCACGATCAGCTCATTTCATTTTGTTGACGTTGTGGGAGAGGTTATTTTCCTGGCACCACTCCGCCTGGGCCCTCACATCCTCCCTGTAGAATGTCTCATCTTTGTTGGTAATCAGGCCTACTACTGTTGTGTTGTCTACACACTTAATGATTGAGTTGGAGGCGTGCATGGCCATGCAGTCATGGGTGAACAGGGAGTACAGGAGGGGCCTGAGCACGCACCCTTGTGGGGCCCCTGTGTTGAGGATCAGCAAAGTTGAGGTGTTGTTTCCTACCTTCACCACCTGGGGGCGGCCCGTCAGGAAGTCCAGGACCCAGTTGCACAGGGCGGGGTTCAGACCCAGGGCCCCGAGCTTAATGATGAGCTTGGAGGGTACCATGGTGTTGAAGGCTGAGCTATAGTAAATGAACAGCATTCTTACATAGGTATTCCTCTTGTCAAGATGGGATAGGGCAGTGTGCAGTGCGATGGCAATTGCGCCGTCTGTGGATCTATTGGGGTGGTAAGCAAATTGAAGTGGGTCTAGGGTGTCAGGTAAGGTAAGGTATAGGGGATATGATTCTCAACTAGCCTCTCAAAGCACTTCATGATGACAAAAGTGAGAGCTACAGGGCGATAGTCATTTAGTTCAGTTACCTTTGCTTTCTTTGGTACAGGAACAATGGTGGACATCTTGAAGCAAGTGGGGACAGTAGACTGGGATAGGGAAAGATTGAATATGTTCATAAACACACTATCCAGCTGGTCTGCGCTTGTTCTGAGGACGCGGCTAGGGATGTCGTCTGGGTCGGCAGCCTTGCAAAGGTTACCACTCCACAGAGAACGAAAGCCCACAGTTCTTGGGAGTGGGCCGCGTTAGTGGTACTGTGTTTTCCTCAAAGCGGGCTAAGTAGGTGTTTAGCTTGTCTGGAAGCAAGACGTCGGTGGCTGCGATGTGGCTGGTTTTCCCTTTGTAGTCCGTGATTGTCTGTAGCCCCTGCCACATACGTCTCGTGTCTGAGCCGTTGAATTGTGACTCCACTTTGTCTCTGTACTGATGTTTTGCCTTACGAAGGGAATAACTACACTGTTTGTATCCTAACATATTCCCAGTCACCTTGCCATGGTTAAATGCAGTGGTTCGCGCTTTCAGTTTTGCACGAATGCGGCCATCTATCCACGGTTTTAGGTTTGGGTAGGTTTTAATAGACACAGTGGGAACAACATCCCCTATACACTTCCTGATGAACTCAGTCACCGTGTCTGTGTATATGTCATATGTCATTCTCAGAGGTTACCCGGAACACATCCCAGTCCGCGTGATAGGAAGGGAGAAGCAAAATGGAATCGTGATCTGAATTGCCGAAGGGAGGGCGGGGGAGGGCCTTGTATGCATTTCGAAAGGGGGAGTAGCAGTGATCAAGTGTTTTACCAGAGCGAGTACTACAGAACAAAAATATGCTCACAAAAAAACAGTAAACTGAAAAAGAAAATTGCAGAAAAAATGTGCAAAAAAATGTGCAGAAAAAAAGATGCAAGAAAAATAATTAGGCAGCATCTTGCCGCACAGCTGGGTCTGGCCACAACGCCTCGTCCACATCACAGGCAATATCTTCCCTTGCCAGACATCGAGGGAAGAAGCGCCTTGAGTGCCTTATCCATCCCTGAATCGCACCCACATCAATCTCATCACATGCCTCTTCCATAGCCTGCACAAGAGGCATGCGCACAAATGGCTGCCGGTCGTATACCTTCCACCGCCGAAAATAACTCTTCTATGGGGTTCAGAAATGGTGAGTATGGTGGGAGGTATTGCATGAGAAATGGTGGGTGGTCAGCAAACCAGTTTTGGACTGGGGCTGCACGATGAAAGCTCACGTTGTCCCATACTACAACGTACCAGGTTCTTTGATGGTCTGCATCATTCATACGCTCTGGTGGTATGAGAATGTTGTGGAGTCTGTCCAGAAATGTGAGAATATGGGCTGTGTTGTATGGTCCAAGGTTGGCAGGACGGTGGAGGACACCATGCGTATTGGAGATGGCAGCGCACATTGTGATGTTCCCACCACGTTGGCCAGGAACATCTATAATGGCTCTGTGGCCAATGACGTTTCTCCCCCTTCTTCTGGTCTTTGCTAGGTTGAACCCAGCCTCATCTATAAAGATGAACTCATGTGGGATTGCATGAGCATCCATTTCCAGTACTCCCTGAAAACAAAGAACAAAAGCAGTCAATATGGTGTTATCCAGTACACTGGGAAACAATGTTGCGTGTAGTGTACTGCAGTCAATATGGTGTTATCCAGCACACTGGGAAACAATGTTGCGTGTAGTGTACTGCAGTCAATATGGTGTTATCCAGCACACTGGGAAACAATGTTGCGTGTAGTGTACTGCAGTCAATATGGTGTTATCCAGCACACTGGGAAACAATGTTGCGTGTAGTGTACTGCAGTCAATATTGTACTTACATCCACATATGCTCGTCTGACCTCTTTGTTTCTTTGAGAGTTTTTCTCAAACGGCACCTTATAAAGTTGTTTCATTCTGATTTGGTTTCGCTTGAGAATGTGAGCCAATGTGGACAGACTGACTCGTTGAATGTTGTTGAATATGGTGTTGTCTTGGATGATGTGGCTTTGAATTTCTCGTAATCTGATTTGGCAGCTTCCTTTACCCCGGTGAACATTTGGCCCCTACCTCCACCATGGTTGCGTATCTCAGTCCTTTAGAAGAAAAAATATATATATATAGAATACATATATAGGGCTTGGACAATGCAGCTGTAACGTCCTGACCAGAGTTCTTATGTGTTTTGCTTATTTAGTGTTGGTCAGGACATGAGCTGGGTGGGAATTCTATGTTGTGTGTCTAGTTCGTCTGTTTCTGTGTTCAGCCTAATATGGTTCTCAATCAGAGACAGCTGTCAATCGTTGTCCCTGATTGAGAATCATATATAGGTGGCTTGTTTTGTGTTGGGGATTGTGGGTGGTTGTTTCCTGTCTTTGTGTTTTGTCTGCACCAGCAAGGACTGTGACGGTTAGTTCGTTTGTTATTTTGTATAGTGTCTATGTCTAACGTTAGTAGCTTGTGTATTGCACTTTCGTTTGTAGCTTCACGGTCGTTTGTTGTTTTGTATTAGTTTGTCAGTATCTTGTCTGTGTTAATTAAATTCATAGAAAATTACAACGCTGCACATTGGTCCTCCGATCCTTCTCTCCTCTCCTCGTCCGAGGAGGAGGAAGAGCTAGACTGCCGTTACAGAACCACCCACCAAACTCCGACCAAGCAGCGTGAGTACGAGCAGCAGCGGCCCACTACACAGGAATCCTGGACATGGGAGGAAATTCTGGAGGGTAAAGGACACTGGGCTCACATTGGAGAAAATCGCCGCTCTCGGGAAGAGATGGATCCAGCTAAAGCCCAGGAGCGGTGGTATGAGGAGGCAGCACGGAAGCGTGGCTGGAAGCCCGTGAAGAAACCCCAAAAATTTATTGGGGGGTGGTTAAAGGGTAGTGTGGCGAAGGTAGGTAGGAAACCAGGGCCCACTTCCCATGCTTACCGTGGAGAGCGGGAGTACGGGCAGACACCGTGTTATGCGGAAGAGCGCACGGTGTCTCCTGTACGTGTGCATAGCCCGGTGCGGGTTATTCCACCTCCCCGCACTGGGCGGGCTAGATTGAGCATTGAGCCAAGTGCAATGAAGCCGGCTCTACATATCTGGCCTCCAGTACGTCTCCTTGGGCAAGTGTACATGGCACCAGCCTTACGCATGGTGTCCCCGGTTCGCTTACACAGCCCAGTGCGGGTTATTCCACCTCGCCGCATTGGTCGGGCTACGGGGAGCATTCAACCAGTTAAGGTTGGGCAGACTCATTGCTCAAGGGAGCCAGTACGCCTGCACGGTCCGGTATATCCGGCGCCACCTTCCCGCCCCAGCCCAGTACCACCAGTGCCTACACCACGCACCAGGCTTCCAGTGCGTCTCCAGAGCCCTGTTCCTCCTCCACGCACTCTCCCTGTGGTGCGTGTCTCCAGCCCAGTACCTCCAGTTCCGGCACCACGCACCAAGCCTCCTGTGCGTCTCCAGAGCCCTGTACGCACTGTTCCTTCTCCCGCACTCGCCCTGAGGTGCGTGCCCTCAGCCCGGTACCACCAGTGCCGGTACCACGCACCAGGCCTATAGTGCGCATCGAGAGTCCAGTGTGCCCTGTTCCTGCTCCCCGCACTAGCCTTGAGGTGCGTGTCTCTAGTCCGGTACCACCAGTTCCGGCACCACGCACCAGGCCTACTGTGCGCCTCAGCAGGTCAGAGTCGGCCGTCTGCCCAACGCCGCCTGCACTGCTCTTCTGCCCAGCGCCATCTGAGCTGCCTGCCTGCCCAGCACCATCTGAGCCATCCGTCTGCCCAGCGCCGTCTGAGCCATCCGTCTGCCCAGCGCCGTCTGAGCCATCCGTCTGCCCAGCGCCGTCTGAGCCATCCGTCTGCCCAGCGCCGTCTGAGCCATCCGTCTGCCCAGCGCCGTCTGAGCCATCCGTCTGCCCAGCGCCGTCTGAGCCATCCGTCTGCCCAGCGCCGTCTGAGCCATCCGTCTGCCCAGCGCCGTCTGAGCCATCCGTCTGCCCAGCGCCGTCTGAGCCATCCGTCTGCCCAGCGCCGTCTGAGCCATCCGTCTGCCCAGCGCCGTCTGAGCCATCCGTCTGCCCAGCGCCGTCTGAGCCATCCGTCTGCCCAGCGCCGTCTGAGCCATCCGGCTGCCCAGCGCCATCTGAGCTATCCGTCTGCCCAGCGCCGTCTGAGCCATCCGGCTGCCCAGCGCCATCTGAGCCATCCGTCTGCCCAGCGCCATCTGAGCCGCCCGTCTGCCACGAGCCTTCAGAGCCGCCCGTCTCCCAAGCCATTAGAGCCGTCCGTCAGTCAGGAGCTGCTAGAGCCGTCCGTCAGTCAGGAGCCGCCAGAGCCGCCAGCCAGTCAGGAGCCGCCAACCAGTCAGGAGCTGCCAGAGCCGCCAGCCAGTCAGGAGCTGCCAGAGCCGCCAGCCAGTCAGGAGCTGCCAGAGCCGCCAGCCAGTCAGGAGCTGCCAGAGCCGCCAGCCAGTCAGGAGCTGCCAGAGCCGCCAGCCAGTCAGGAGCTGCCAGAGCCGCCAGCCAGTCAGGAGCTGCCAGAGCCGCCAGCCAGTCAGGAGCTGCCAGAGCCGCCAGCCAGTCAGGAGCTGCCCTACAGTCATGAGCTGCCCTACAGTCCTGAGCTGCCCTACAGTCATGAGCTGCCCTACAGTCCTGAGCTGCCCTACAGTCCTGAGCTGCCCTACAGTCGTGAGCTGCCCTACAGTCGTGAGCTGCCCTCCAGTCGTGAGCTGCCCTCCAGTCGTGAGCTGCCCTCCAGTCGTGAGCTGCCCTCCAGTCGTGAGCTGCCCTCCAGTCGTGATCTGCCCTACAGTCGTGAGCTGCCACTCAGTCGTGAGCTGCCACTCAGTCGTGAGCTGCCACTCAGTCGTGAGCTGCCACTCAGTCGTGAGCTGCCACTCAGTCGTGAGCTGCCACTCAGTCCGGAGCTGCCACTCAGTCCGGAGCTGCCACTCAGTCCGGAGCTGCCACTCAGTCCGGAGCTGCCACTCAGTCCGGAGCTGCCATTCAGTCCGGAGCTGCCATTCAGTCCGGAGCTGCCCCTCTGTCCGGAGTTGCCCCTCTGTCCTGAGCTACCTCTCTGTCCTGAGCTATCTCTCTGTCCTGAGCTACCTCTCTGTCCTGAGCTACCTCTCTGTCCTGAGCTACCTCCTAAATCATGTGGGGGCCTTGGGGATGATTCTTAGGCCAAGGTCGTGGGCGAGGATCGCCACTCAAAGGACGCTAAGGAGGGGGACAAAGACAGTGGTGGAGTGGTGTCCTCGTCCACCGCCGGAGCCGCCACCGCGGACAGATGCCCACCCAGACCCTCCCCTTGAGTTTTAGGGGTGCGTTCGGAGTCCGCACCTCAGGGGGGGGGGGGGGGGTACTGTAACGTCGTGACCAGAATTCTTATGTGTTTTGCTTGTTTAGTGTTGGTCAGGACATGAGCTGGGTGGGAATTCTATGTTGTGTGTCTAGTTCGTCTGTTTCTGTGTTCAGCCTAATATGGTTCTCAATCAGAGACAGCTGTCAATCGTTGTCCCTGATTGAGAATCATATATAGGTGGCTTGTTTTGTGTTGGGGATTGTGGGTGGTTGTTTCCTGTCTTTGTGTT
Source organism: Salvelinus fontinalis (assembly GCF_029448725.1). Taxonomy (NCBI): domain Eukaryota; kingdom Metazoa; phylum Chordata; class Actinopteri; order Salmoniformes; family Salmonidae; genus Salvelinus; species Salvelinus fontinalis. The sequence goes on from NC_074690.1 coordinate 36,340,451, forward strand.
TTGTCTGCACCAGCAAGGACTGTGACGGTTAGTTCGTTTGTTATTTTGTATAGTGTCCATGTCTAACGTTAGTAGCTTGTGTATTGCACTTTCGTTTGTAGCTTCACGGTCGTTTGTTGTTTTGTATTAGTTTGTCAGTATCTTGTCTTTGTGTTAATTAAATTCATGGAAAATTACCACGCTGCACATTGGTCCTCCGATCCTTCTCTCCTCTCCTCGTCCGAGGAGGAGGAAGAGCTAGACTGCCGTTACAGCAGCCTGATATTTCCCCCACAGTAGAGTAAATTCTACAGGAAATGTGTGCAGTTAGTGTCTGACCGTGTAGCCATTCATGAAGTAAACAGGTGTCACCCAACTGATACACTATGACATGGGGTGTACTACATAGTGTGAAAGAAATTTTGGTTACATACCTGTACTCCAGTCTAAATGTCCGGATGACACAGGCGACAGTAAAACGGCTCAAGTTGGGCTGCACTCTCTGTCCAGCCTCTCACATTGTCAGCCCATGGTTGATGACATGATCAACTAAGGTTGGGCTGCACTCTCTGTCCAGCCTCTCACATTGTCAGCCCATGGTTGATGACATGATCAACTAAGGCTCTGATTTCATTTGAAAGTTGTTGTCTTTGTTGGCCATGAACTCCTCTACCAGCTCTACCCCTACCTCTCACTCTTCCTCCCCCTCTCATTCTCACCCTCCCTCTTCCTCTTACATTTACATTACATTTAAGTCATTTAGCAGACGCTCTTATCCAGAGCGACCTCTCTCTGCAACGGCTTCCACTGTTGTTGTAAAGCAAAAGGTGCTCACCTGTGGTCTTTTCATAGTGCTTACTTCCTGATTGAAGTGGTAACAATTAACCATTGAGGTGTTTGGCCAGGTGGCACATGTATTGGCCAATTAGCTCATGTAGTGTCATTTTGAATGGCAGTGTTTTGAAATGGCAAACATGTGACTTTATGTCAGATTGTTGTGTCTTATGCAGAGAACCGTGTGCAGTGCATTTAAAAAGTGCCATTTTGAATTGCAAAATGTGTGTAAAGCAGAAAATGTGTTTAGACTTTTGGAGACTTGAGAAGAGGTTTTGCTCTCTGTGTATCAGTTTAAATAATTGTGCTGTGCATGTCATTTTAGTGTGTTAGCAATTGGAAAAAACTGTAATTATCTAAAAAATGCAACATTTTCTCTCAGCCTCGTGACAAAATGTGTAGAATAGCATGAGATGAGCTATTAAACTGCACATTGTCCTCTCAGCCCAATGGCAAAATGTGTACAATTATTGCAGGAAGTTAGCTGCTGTGTGTGGGTGTGTGTGTGTGTGTGTGTGCGTGCAATATTAATTAGATATCAATGTCTAATCTATGTCTAAATTACATTAATTTAAACCATCAGCAGAATTGAATTTGTGTATACAATGCCTTCGGAAAGTATTCAGACCTTTTGACTTTATTCTAAAATTGATTTTTTTTAAATCCTCAGTATTCTACACACAATACCCCATAATGACAAAGCAAAAACAGGTTTTTAGAGATTTTGCAAATGTATAACAAATAAATTATTACCTTATTTACATAGGGCGGCGCACAATTGACCCAGCGTCGTCCGGGTTTGGCCGGGGTAGGCCGCAATTGTAAATAAGAATATTGCTCTTAACTGACTTGCCTAGTTAAAGAAAGGTCAAATAAAAAACATTTTTAAAACATACAGTATTCAGACTCTTCGCTTTGAGACTCAAAATTGAGCTCAGGTGCATCCTGCATCAATTGATCATCCTTGAGATGTTTCTACAACTTAATTGGAGTCCACCTGTGGTAAATTCAATTGATTGGACATGATTTGAAAAGGCACACAACTGTCTATATAAGGTCCAACAGTTGACAATGCATGTCAGAGCAAAAACCAAGCCATGGTCGAAGGAAGGAAATGTCCATAGAGCTCCGAGACAGGATTGTGTCGAGGCACAGATCTGGGGAAGGGTACCAAAAAATGTCTGCAATATTGAAGATCCCCAAGAACACAGTGGCCTCCATCATTCTTAAATGGAAGAAGTTTGTAACCACCAAGACTCATCCTAGGGCTGGCCGCCCGGACAAACTGAGCAATCGGGGGAGAAGGGCCTTGGTCAGGGAGTTGACCGTGAACTCGTTGGTCACTCTGACAGAGCTCCAGAGTTTCTCTGTGGAGATAGGAGAACCTTCCAGAAGGACAACCATCTCTACAGCACTGCACAAATCAGGCCTTTATAGTAGAGTGGCCAGACGGAAGCCACTCCTCAATAAAAGGCACGATAGCCCGCTTGGAGTTTGCCAAAAGGCACCTAAAGACTCTCAGACCATGAGAAACAAGATTCTCTGGTCTGATGAAACCAAAAGCAAAGTAAAGAGAGATCCTTGATGAAATCTGCTCCAGAGTGCTCAGGACCTCAGACTGGGGCGAAGGTTCACCTTCCAACAGGACAACGACCTTAAAACTTCTTGTGAATAGGGGGCGCTGTTTTCACTTTGGGAAAAAATCGTGCCCAAATGAAACGGCCTCGTACTCTATTCTAGATCGTACAATATGCATATTATTATTACTATTGGATAGAAAACACTCTCAAGTTTCTAAAACTGTTTGAATTATATCTGTGAATAAAACAGAACTCATTTGGCAGCAAACTTCCAGACAGGAAGTGAAAAATCTGAAAACGATGCTCTGTTCCAGGGACTGCCTATTCAATTGCCTAATATTTATGGATATGCATGCACTGCATACACCTTCCACTAGATGTCAACAGGCAGTGGAAGGTGGAATGAGGTGTCTAGCTTGATCTGAGGTCGAACAAGAGCTCTTGGAGTGGCAGGTCTGGAAATTTCTTTGTCTTCTCTGGCGCGCGAAGTACATTGACATTGGCTTCTGAAAAGCGTTCGGTATACACGGCGGATATCTCCGGCTCTGATTTTATTTGATACGTGATAAAAACATCATAAAGTAGTTTTTTTCAACAGAGTTGTATCGGTTTATTCAACGTTTATTGCGACTTTTGGAATTTTCCTTTCTTTGCGTCAGGAGAAGATGGGCATGTTCGCGCCACATGGCTAGCTAAGGTTGCTAATTCGACAGGAGAAAAGGACATTCTAAAACCAAACAACGATTTATTCTGGACCTAGGACTCCTTGTTCAAGATTCTGATGGAAGCTCAGCAAAAGTAAGAACAATTGATGATGTTATTTCGTATTTCTGTGTAAAATGTTGAGTCCTATTCTCCGCCGTTTTGGCTGGCTCTGTCTCGCTATAAAGCACGCTGTTTGTCATGGTAAAGTTATTTTTAAAAATCTAACACGGCGGTTGTATTAAGAACCAGTGTATCTTTCATTTGCTGTCCAACATGTATTTTTTAGTAAAGTTTATGATGAGTTCTTTGGTCAGATTAGGTGAGTGTCCAAACTAGCTCCGGACATTCTGGTGAATCGATGCTACATATTCACAATGTATAACCACGGTTTGCAGCTCAAAATATGCACATTTTCGAACAAAACATAAGTGTATTGTATAACCTGATGTTATAAGACTGTCATCTGATGAAGTTGGTCAAGGTTAGTGATTCATTTTATATCTTTTGCTGGTTTTTGCGATCGCTACCTTTTGCTGCTAATAAATGCATTTGTGTGTTTGGCTATTGTGGTAAGCTAATATAATGCTATATTGTGTTTTCGCTGTAAAACACTTAAAAGATCGGAAATATTGGCTGGATTCACAAGATGTTTATCTTTCATTTGCTGTACACCATGTATTTTTCATAAATGTTTTATGATGAGTATTTAGGTATTTCACGTTGCTCTCTGTAATTATTCTGGCTGCTTTGGTGATATTTTTGATGGTAGCTGCAATGTAAAACTATGATTTTTCCTCAAATATGCACATTTTCGAACAAAACATACATTTATTGTATAACATGTTATAAGACTGTCATCTGATGAAGTTGTTTCTTGGTTAGTGACTAATTATATGTCTATTTGGTCGGTTTTGTGATAGCTACCTATGCGGTAGAAAAATTGTGAAAATATGCGGTTGAGTCTTTTGCTATTGTGGTTAGCTAATAGAAATACATATTGTGTTTTCGCTGTAAAACATTTAAAAAATCAGAAATGATGGCTGGATTCACAAGATGTTTATCTTTCATTTGCTGTAATGGACTTGTGATTTCATGAAAATTATATTATATGATATCCCTGTCGCGCTAGGCTATGCTGGTCAGCTTTTTTGAAGAGGAGGATCCCGGATCCGGGAGGGAGACTCGTTAGAGGCTAAGCAAACATCAAAGACAACGCAGGGGTGGCTTTGGGACAAGTCTCTGAATGTCCTTGAGTGGCCCAGCCAGAGCACGGACTTGAACCCGATCGAACATCTCTGTAGAGACCTGAAAATGGCTGTGCTGTGACACTCTCCATCTAACCTGACAGAGCTTGAGAGGATCTGCAGAGAGAAATGGGAGAAAATCAGCGAAATAGAGGTGTGCCAAGCTTGTAGTGTCATATCCAAGAAGACTCGAGGTTGTAATCGCTGCCAAAGGTGCTTCAACAAACTACTGAGTAAAGGGTCTAAATACTTATTTTTTACATTTTTAATACATTTTTTATCAAATGTAAAAACCTGGTTTTTCTTTGTCATTAAGGGTATTGTGTGTAGATAGATGAGTGTCACGACTTCCGCCGAAGTTGGTGCCTCTCCTTGTTCGGGCTGCGTTCGGCGGTCGTCGTCACCGGCTTTCTAGCTGCCACCGATCTACGTTTCTTTTTCCATTTGTTTTGTCTTGATTGTACACACCTGGTTCCCATTACGTTATAATTTATTCCCTATTTAACCCTCTAGTTCCCACATGGTTTTGTGCGTGTTTGTTCTTTTTTTGGTGTTCAAGACTACTGTGAGCGGGTATGTTTTCCCTGCGTGGAAATGTTGTTGTTTCTTTTTGAGTAAAGTACGTATTTTACTCAGTTCTGTGTCCTGCGCCTGACTCCGTCCTAACCGCTTGTAACGGGCTTCTTCCATCTCTTCATCCGAAGAGGAGTAGCAAGGATTGGACCAAAGTGCAGCGCGGCTAGTGTTCAACATGTTTAATAAAATAACAAGTGAAACACTACAAACAACATACAAAATAACAAAATGTGCAGAAACCGAGACAGACCTATCCGGTGCAGACAATCACAGAGACAGGAAACAAACACCCACAAAATCCCAACACAAAACAAGCCTCCTATATATGAGTCTCAATCAGAGACAACGACTACCATCTGCCTCTGATTGAGAACCCACACTAGGCTGACATAGAAACAGACAAACTAGACACACAACATAGAATTCCCACCCAGCTCACGTCCTGACCAACTAAACACATACAAAACAACAGAAAACAGGTCAGGAACGTGACACCGCTGCACATTGACACATGACAACGAGGAAAAAATAAATGTCATCAATTTTAGAATAAGGCTGTAATGTAACATAATGTGTGAGGTCGGAACACTTATGTAAATGTAATATTTCAGGGTTTAAAAACCAATAATTGCTAAAATTCTTAAAACCTGTTTAATCTTTGTTATTATGGGGCATTGTGTGTAGATTGATGAGGGGGAAAAAACAATTGAATCAATTTTAGAATAAGGCTGTAATGTAACAAAATGTGGAAAAAGTCAAAGGGGCTGAATAATTTCCAAAGGCACTGTAAATGATGTGTTACTGAATGCACTACATCCTTCACATTACAAGTTGCCCCTAAACCCTCCTCTGAGATCTCTACTGTGTGTGTGTGTGTTTGAGGGTGGGTGTTCATCCATGTTTCTCAAACGTCAAATTTCAAAGTTGTTCCAAACGTTAAGTTTAGGCATTAACTCCGAATTTGTAAGGTTAGGCATTCATTTTGAATGGTTAACGTAAGGGTTAAGGTTTGGGATAGGCTTAAAACAAAAATAAAAATGACTTTATATTGCTGCATTCGAAAATTCAACCTTTGGAATCAGAGGCAGATGCTTACAAAAATCAGAGGCAGACGCTTACGCCCATCCGCCATCCCTGTCCACAACTCCCTAGCAAAAACAATGCTCACTGTTGCCCCAAGTTTCCAGTTTCCACTTCATCTCCCAACTTCCTTCGACATGGATGGACGTCGAATACTGGCTTGTATCACAGTTGACCTGTCTGATATGTCTCTCACTCATACACACACACACATATATTGATTGGCATGTCGCTCTTTGCTTACCCACACAGTAATCCCAGGGCTTTCACAGATGGACTCTGTCTTTCCCTTTTTGTCTGGTGTTGCCAGCAGCAATCTCCATGTTTCATACACACATGCACATTGTTTATCAAGAGCTAAACATACACACACACACACACACACACACACACACACACACACACACACACACACACACACAAACACACAAACCCCCTCTTGCACACACCACTTTGTTTATCATTCAGAACCCGCTGTGTGGCTTCCTAATCCCCTCTAACCCCTTCTCCCACCTCCCTCTCTCTTCCTTCTCTCCCCCCACTCTCCCCCTCTCACCTCCCCCTCTCCCCCCTCTCTCCCCCCTCTCTCCTCCCTCTCTCTCCCCTCTCTCTCTCTTCCCTCTCTCCTCCCTCTCTTCCCTCTCTCTTCCCTCTCTCCTCCCTCTCTCCTCCCTCGGCCGTAAACGCCAGCATCACCCATCCTACTGTATGTCCCTGAGATACTACTGTTCCATTCTGCCATTAACAACAAAACAGGTCAGTGTCATCACTGGGATCAGGCAGCTGGGTCCTGTGAGGCGACAACTAATCCTTAGTGTCCAACACACAGACAAAGGAACCACCACCTGGTAAATCAAATGTTTAGAGAGGCGGGGAGGACACATGACTTACACGTGGCCCACATTGTTATCGTTCCACCCTAGCATGTTCACGGTATCCGATCCATGGAGGCTATGTCTACCTTCACAGGGCACTGTGTTATGTTTGTTCTCAGTAATGGGTCGCGCCTGTGCCTTTATTATGAGCGAAACGTTTAGAAGATAAACGAAGGAGTCTCTTTCTTCTAATCTTGTTCCCACATCTGCACATCCATCGGCTTTGATTTCCGTGTAGATGGGACTCCATTGATAGTGGGGGGGGATCACAATGGAGAGACGAGGCAGAGCAATGAGATAGCGATACCCCACAGATTAGACGGAGACGTGAACAAAGAAAGAGAGAGAGAGGCCGAGAGAGTCATCATCTAGCTGCCGTTGTTAATCTCCACACAATCCAAGATTAGCGAGAACCCAAATCCCCGCCATCACCGTCATACTACTGCTTGTGGCAATATTCTCAGGAAAGAGATCGCTAATCAATGGCCACAGGCAGTATGATGGTGATGACAGGGACTTGGGTTCTTGCCTATCTTGGACTGTATGGAGATTAACAACAGCAGCTAGATGATGACGCTCTCTCTCTCTCGCTTTGTCTTTGTTCACATCTCCGTCTGATCTGTGGGGTATCGCTATCTCATTGCTCTGCCTCATTCTGTTGTAAAGCCCCAGAAGAAACCCCATAGGGGATGAGATCAATAACTATTTCCTGGTGACACAATTACACGGTTAGCAGCGTCTTTGGGAACATTACACAACACATGCTCCAACACATATAGAAATGTTATTAGGCAGGAATATACGTCGCTGATATGCTCTTATGATCTCTCACACAAATTCGAAAGACGCTCTGTTTTTCCCACAACGGCCTTCTGTGGGGCAGATGACGCTAGGGCCTCATTGTTTGATGATTCCAATGTGCTCATGACACTCAGACAGTCCAAGTGACTGACGGAGGGTAGTCTCTCTTAGAGGGGTCTCTGTGGATCAGGAGATAAGGGGGTGTTTTTAAAGTTGTATGTTCTACACATTGAACTCTATGATAATGGACTATATTAATCAAGTCAAAAAAAGAATTTCATTGTAACCACTCGTTGTTGAGGGAGAATAGTGAGCATCATTAGCATTCAGATTAGCTTCGATGAGAAAGCTGACGTTGATAAATGACTTATGACCTTTGACCCTTTGGCTCTCAGTGGCAAAGTTGCTCCCACACTGCCTGCCTAACTGTCACTCCCATCCATTAGCATTTAGAAGTTAGCATGACTAGCTAATACATAATGAAAACTCCCACAGGCATCGCTTAACTAAGACTTGAGGCTATATTGAGGAGAAGACCACACACAGAGCTACCAGTGAGTGTAACATGGTCTCTCAGGTTACATAGAGTGAGGTTATATAGAGTGAAGTACAGGGGTCATGCCAGCCTCACCCACTTAGCAACTCACATAGAACACATAGAGATTAACTGGCTACCATGGCAACATGTTGCCCCTCATTAATGCTCAATTTGTCAGAGAGGCATTTTATTTTAATTGGTGTAGTGAGTGTCTGAAACCTCTGGAACACACACATAAACACAGTTGCACAAACACACGTAATTTGGACAAACACACACGTTTAGACACACACACACACACACACACACACACACACACACACACACACACACACACACACACACACACACACGCACACACAGAGCCTCTCTCTCCCCAAAGAGAGCATCTTTGTTATGTAGGACACTTCTGTCAGAAAGGTCACTATGGGATTTAATATGCAGATTAAAGTTTAAAGGTGTCATCCCAACTTTGTAACCAATCAGAGAAAGTAACAGTGAAAAATGTATGCATGCGATGCGGCAGGCAGAGAGACAGTTGACGCTGACAAGTCAAGGACAAACATCACTTAATTACTAATTTGGGAAGTGATTAATTTGAATTTCAAGTCATTTAATTAAAAAATGCAAATTGACAGCCATCATTATAACCATAGAATAAACTTGCCGGGGGAAAGAAGCAGAACTTCTGATGAGAGTTCACTCACAATACACACTTTAAACATTATAATGGTCCCATAGGGGTGATTGGGACAAATTCGGCCAAAACATGCACACCATCGCCTTCAACTCTCTATTGAATAGAATTGATTTAGAGAACACATTGAGGCCAAGCAGCTAAGATTCAAGCAGGCTCTTTTAAAGAAGTGGAAGAGTTGAAAGCCATTACAGACATAATTGGAGTTCATTTCAACCATGTGAAACACAAATGCTTGTCACAACCCCAGAAAAGGGTTGCCAAAATGCAATCAGAGTGTTTTTCTGCACTATACACTGAGTACAAAACATTAGGAGCACCTGCTCTTTCCATAACACAGACTGACCAGGTGAATCCAGGTGAAAGCTGATCCCCTATTTATCCCCTATTGATGTCACTTGTTAAATCCACTTCAATCAGTGTAGCTGAAGGAGAAGCGACAGGTTAAATAATTATTATCAAGCCTTGAGACAACTAAGACATGGATTGTGTATGTGTGTATGTGAATGGGCAAAACAAAATATTTTTGTGTCTTTGAATGGGGTACGGTGCTGGTGGGTTTTTCACGGTCAACAGTTTCCTATGTGTATCAAGAATAGTCCACCACCCAAAGGACTTCCAACGAACTTTACGTAACTGTGTGAAGCCAGCATCCCTGTGGGCCAGCATCCCTGTGGAACGCTTTTTCGACACCTTGTAAAGCCCACGCCCGAGGAATTGAGGCTGTTCTGCAAGGGGGGGGGGGGGGGTGCAACTCAATATTAGGAAGGTGTTCTTAATGTTTGTAAACTCAGTGTATCGCTCTTCTCTCTCTTTCTCTCTCTCCCCTTCACTCCCTCCCTTTCTCAATTTCTCTCTCTCTCAATCCATCTCTATATCTTTCTGTCTCTATTTCTCTCTCTCACTCCCTCCCTCTATACCTGGAATTTATTTTCTCTCCATTCCTCATCGGTCATAAAAAAAAAGGGGGAACAACACAGCTTTAATATTGCAGATAGGTTGTGGCTTCCGTCAATGTCATTGTCTGCTTCATTTCCAATCCCCCATATATTTTGGGGGTAAATATATATATATACAGTACCAGTCCAAAATTTGGACACACCTACTCATTCAAGGGTTTCCTTTTTATTTGTACTATTTTCTACATTTTAACACATTTGGAATCATGTAGTAACCAAAACAGTGTTAAACAAATCAAAATATATTTTATATTTTACATTCTTCGAAGTAGCCACCCTTTGCCTTTATGACAAATGTGCCCAATCTTTGCTTTGTCTCAAACAGCTTCATGAGGTAGTCACCTGAAATGTATTTCAATTAACAGGTGTGCCTTGTGAAAAGTACATTTGTGGAATTTCTTTCCTTCTTAATGTGTTTGAGCCAATCAGTTGTGTTGTAACAAGGTATACAGGGGGGCAAAAAAGTATTTAGTCAGCCACCAATTGTACAAGTTCTCCCACTTAAAAAGATGAGAGAGGCCTGTAATTTTCATCATAGGTACACTTCAACTATGACAGATAAAATTAGAAAAAAAATCCAGAAAATCACATTGTAGGATTTTTAATGAATTTATTTGCAAATTATGGTGGAAAATAAGTATTTGGTCACCTACAAACAAGCAAGATTTCTGGCTCTCACAGACCTGTAACTTCTTCTTTAAGAGGCTCCTCTGTCCTCCACTCGTTACCTGTATTAATGGCACCTGTTTGAACTTGTTTTCAGTATAAAAGGCACCTGTCCACAACCTCAAACAGTCACACTCCAAACTCCACTATGGCCAAGACCAAAGAGCTGTCAAAGGACACCAGAAACAAAATTGTAGACCTGCACCAGGCTGGGAAGACTGAATCTGCAATAGGTAAGCAGCTGGGTTTGAAGAAATCAACTGTGGGAGCAATTATTAGGAAATGGAAGACATACAAGACCACTGATAATCTCCCTCGATCTGGGGCTCCACGCAAGATCTCACCCCGTGGGGTCAAAATGATCACAAGAATGGTGAGCAAAAATCCCAGAACCACACGGGGGGACCTTGTGAATGACCTGCAGAGAGCTGGGACCAAAGTAACAAAGCCTACCATCAGTAACACACTACACCGCCAGGGACTTAAATCCTGCAGTGCCAGACGTGTCCCTCTGCTTAAGCCAGTACATGTCCAGGCCCGTCTGAAGTTTGCTAGAGAGCATTTGGATGATCCAGAAGAAGATTGGGAGAATGTCATATGTACATGAAACCAAAATATAACTTTTTGGTAAAAACTCAACTCGTCGTGTTTGGAGGACAAAGAATGCTGAGTTGCATCCAAAGAACACCATACCTACTGTGAAGCATGGGGGTGGAAACATCATGCTTTGGGGCTGTTTTTCTGCAAAGGGTCCAGGACGACTGATCCGTGTAAAGGAAAGAATGAATGGGGCCATGTATCGTGAGATTTTGAGTGAAAACCTCCTTCCATCAGCAAGGGCATTGAAGATGAAACGTGGCTGGGTCTTTCAGCATGACAATGATCGCAAACACACCGCCCGGGCAACGAAGGAGTGGCTTCATAAGAAGCATTTCAAGGTCCTGGAGTGGCCTAGCCAGTCTCCAGATCTCAACCCCATAGAAAATCTTTGGTGGGAGTTGAAAGTCCGTGTTGCCCAGCAACAGTCCCAAAACATCACTGCTCTAGAGGAGATCTGCATGGAGGAATGGGCCAAAATACCAGCAACAGTGTGTGAAAACCTTGTGAAGACTTACAGAAAACGTTTGACCTCTGTCATTGCCAACAAAGCGTATATAACAAAGTATTGAGATAAACTTTTGTTATTGACCAAATACTTATTTTCCACCATAATTTGCAAATAAATTCATAAAAAATTCTACAATGTGATTTTCTGGATTTTTTTTTCTCATTTTGTCTGTCATAGTTGAAGTGTACCTATGCTGACGATTACAGGCCTCTCTCATCTTTTTAAGTGGGGGAACTTGCACAATTGGTGGCTGACTAAATACCTTTTTGCCCCACTGTACATAAGACAGCCCTATTTGGTAAAAGACCAAGTCCATATTACGGCAAGAACAGCTCAAATAAGCAAAGAGAAAAGAGAGCCCATCATTACTTTAAGACATGAAGGTCAGTCAATCTGGAAAATTTCAAGAACATTGAAAGTTTCTTCAAGTGCAGTCGCAAAAACCATCAAACACTATGATGAAACTGCCTCTCATGAATACCGCCACAGGAAAGGAAGACCCAGAGTTACCTCTGCTGCAGAAGATAAGTTAATTAGAGTTAACTGCACCTCAGATTTTAACCCAAATAAATGTTTCACAGAGTCAAGTAACAGACACATCTCAAAATCAACGGAACATACAACTTTAAAAACACCCCCTCATCTCCTGATCCACAGAGACCCCTCTAAGAGAGACAACGATTCAAAGCATACTGCGTGAATCAGGCCTTCATGGTCGAATTGCTGCAAAGAAACCACTACTAAAGGACACCAATAAGAAGAAGAGACTTGCTTAGGCCAAGAAACACGAGCAATGGACATTAGTCCATTGGTCTGATGAGATAAAATTTGCGATTTTTGGTTTCAACCGCGTGTCTTTGTGAGATGCAGAGTACGTGAACGGATGATCTCCGCATGTGTGGTTCCCACCGTGAGGTGTGATAATGTGGGGGTGCTTTGCTGGTGACACTGTCGGTGACTTATTTAGAATTCAAGGCCCACTTAACCAAAATGGTTACCACACCATTCTGCAGCGATACGCCATCCCACCTGGTTTGCACTTAGTGGGACCATCATTGATGGAGTCCAGCATCAGATGATCTGGACCGCAGAGTGAAGGAAAAGCAGCCAACAAGTGCTCAGCATTTGTGGGAACTCCTTCCAAACTGTTGGAAAAGCATTCCAGGTGAAGCTGGCTGAGAGAATGCCAAGAGTTTGCAAAGCTGTCATCAAGCCAAAGGGTGGCTACTTTGAAGAATGTAAAATATAAAATATATTTTGATTTGTTTAACACTTTTTTGGTTACTACATGATTCCATATGTGTTATTTCATGGATTTGATGTCTTTACTATTATTCTACAATGTAAGAAATAGTACAAATAAAGAAAATCCCTTGAATGAGTAGGTGTGTCCAAACTTTTGACTGGTACTGTATATATACTGTATTTAGAAATGTATTTTCCTTTCTTTTTTCCCCCTAACCCTACTTTCCCTCCCCTAATTGGAGTAAATTAATGGACAACAACACTTATGTAACGGGCTTCCTCCTTCTCCTCATCCGAAGAGGAGTAGCAGGGATTTGACCAAAATGCAGCGGGTTGTGAATACATAATGATTTAATAAACAAAAACAGAAGAACACGACGAACACTTGAATAATTACAAAACAAATAAACGAATGTAGACAGACCTGGACACGAACTTACATACAACGTGAAGAACGCATGAACCAGGAAAACAGACTACACAAAACGAACGAACTAACAAAAACCGGAACAGTCCCGTGTGGCGTAACATACAGACACTGACACAGGAGACAATCACCCACAAACAAACAGTGAGAACAACCTACCTTAATATAACTCTCAAGTAGAGGAAAACGCAAAACACCTGCCTCTAATTAAGAGCCATACCAGGCAACCCAAAACCAACATAGAAACAGAAAACATAGACTGCCCACCCAAAACTCACGCCCTGACCATCACATACATACATAACAACAGAAAACAAGTCAGGAACGTGACAGAACCCCCCCCTCAAGGTGCGAACGCCGGGCGCACCAGCACAAAGTCCAGGGGAGGGTCTGGGTGGGCATCTGACCACGGTGGTGGCTCAGGCTCCGGACGCTGTCCCCACACCACCATAGTCACTCCCCGCTTCTGTAACCCCCTCCCGATGACCAACCTCCAACTAAAACCACCTAAATGAAGGGGCAGCACCGGGATAAGGGCCAGCACCGGGATAAGGGGCGGCAGCTCCGGGCTGAGGGACTCTGGCAGGTCCGGGCTGAGGGACTCTGGCAGGTCCGGGCTGGGGGACTCTGGCAGGTCCGGGCTGGGGGACTCTGGCAGGTCCGGGCTGGGGGACTCTGGCAGGTCCGGGCTGGGGGACTCTGGCAGGTCCGGGCTGGGGGACTCTGGCAGGTCCGGGCTGGGGGACTCTGGCAGGTCCGGGCTGAGGGACTCTGGCAGGTCCGGGCTGAGGGACTCTGGCAGGTCCGGGCTGAGGGACTCTGGCAGGTCCGGGCTGAGTGGCAGCTCATGACTGTAGGGCAGCTCACGACTGGAGGGCAGCTCATGACTGTAGGGCAGCTCATGACTGTAGGGCAGCTCATGACTGTAGGGCAGCTCATGACTGTAGGGCAGCTCATGACTGTTGGGCAGCTCCTGACTGGCTGGCGGCTCTGGCGGCTCCTGACTGGCTGGCGGCTCTGGCGGCTCCTGACTGGCTGGCGGCTCCTGACTGGCTGGCGGCTCTGGCGGCTCCTGACTGGCTGGCGGCTCTGGCGGCTCCTGACTGGCTGGCGGCTCCTGACTGGCTGGCGGCTCTGGCGGCTCCTGACTGGCTGGCGGCTCTGGCGGCTCCTGACTGGCTGGCGGCTCTGGCGGCTCCTGACTGGCTGGCGGCTCTGGCGGCTCCTGACTGGCGGGCGGCTCTGGCGGCTCCTGACTGGCGGGCGGCTCTGGCGGCTCCTGACTGGCGGGCGGCTCTGGCGGCTCCTGACTGACGGACGGCTCTAGCGGCTCCTGACTGACGGACGGCTCTAATGGCTCGGGACAGACGGACGGCTCTAATGGCTCGTGGCAGACAGATGGCTCAGACGGCGCTGGGCAGACAGATGGCTCAGACGGCGCTGGGCAGACAGATGGCTCAGACGGCGCTGGGCAGACAGATGGCTCAGACGGCGCTGGGCAGACAGATGGCTCAGACGGCGCTGGGCAGACAGATGACTCAGACGGCGCTGGGCAGACAGATGACTCAGACGGCGCTGGGCAGACAGATGACTCAGACGGCGCTGGGCAGACAGATGACTCAAACGGCGCTGGGCAGGCAGATGACTCAGACGGCGCTGGGCAGACAGATGACTCAGACGGCGCTGGGCAGACAGATGACTCAGACGGCGCTGGGCAGACAGATGACTCAGACGGCGCTGGGAAGACAGATGACTTAGACGGCGCTGGGCAGACAGATGACTCAGACGGCGCTGGGCAGACAGATGACTCAGACGGCGCTGGGCAGACAGATGACTCAGACGGAGCTGGGCTGACAGATGACTCAGACGGAGCTGGGCAGACAGGCAGTGCAGAAAGCGTTGGGCAGACGGCCGACTCTGCCCTGCTGAGGCGCACTATAGGCCTGGTGCGTGGTGCCGGAACTGGAGGTACCGGGATGAGGGCACGCACCTCAGGGCGAGTGCAGGGAGAAGGAACAGTGCGTACAGGGCTCTGGATTCGCACAGATGGCTTAGTGCGTGGTGCCGGAACTGGAGGCACTGGGCTGGAGACACGCACCATCGGGAGAGTGCGTGGAGGAGGAACAGGGCTCTGGAGACGCACAGGTGGCTTAGTGCGTGGTGCCGGAACTGGTGGTACTGGGCTGGGGCGAGGAGGTAGCGCCGGAAATACCGGACCGTGCAGGCGTACTGGCTCCCTTGAGCACCGAGCCTGCCCAACCTTACCTGGTTGAATGCTCCCCGTCGCCGGACCAGTGCGGGGAGGTGGAATAACCCGCACCGGGCTATGTAGGCGAACCGGGGACACCATGCGTAAGGCTGGTGCCATGTAAGCCGGGCCAAGGAGACGTACTGGTGGCCAGATATGTAGGGACGGGTTCATGACATTTGGCTCAATGCCCAATCTAGCCCTACCAGTGCGGGGAGGTGGAATAACCCGCACTGGGCTATGCACATGTACAGGAGACACCGTGCGCTCTACTGCGTAACACGGTGTCTGCCCGTACTCCCGCTCTCCACGGTTAGCCTGGGAAGTGGGCGCAGGTCTCCTACCTGCCCTCGGCCCACTACCTCTTAGCCCCCCCCCCAAGAAATCTTTGGGTAGTACTCACGGGCTTTTCGGGCTTCCGTTCCGTGCTAGACGCATCCCCTCATAATGCCGTTCCTCCGCTCTCCGAGCTGCCTCCAGCTGTTCCCATGGGCGGTGATTCACCTCCACTTTAGCCCATGGTCCCTTTCCTTCCATGATCTCCTCCCAAGACCATAAATCCTGCTTCGTGCGCTGTCGTTGCTGTCCATTAACCCGCTGCTTGATCTGGGTTTGGTGGGTGATTCTGTAACGGGCTTCCTCCTTCTCCTCATCCGAAGAGGAGTAGCAGGGATTTGACCAAAATGCAGTGGGTTGTGAATACATAATGATTTAATAAACAAAAACAGAAGAACACGACGAACACTTGAATAATTACAAAACAAATAAACGAATGTAGACAGACCTGGACACGAACTTACATACAACGTGAAGAACGCATGAACCAGGAAAACAGACTACACAAAACGAACGAACTAACAAAAACCGGAACAGTCCCGTGTGTAACATACAGACACTGACACAGGAGACAATCACCCACAAACAAACAGTGAGAACAACCTACCTTAATATGACTCTCAATTAGAGGAAAACGCAAAACACCTGCTTCTAATTAAGAGCCATACCAGGCAACCCAAAACCAACATAGAAACAGAAAACATAGACTGCCCACCCAAAACTCACGCCCTGACCATCACACACATACAAAACAACAGAAAACAGGTCAGGAACGTGACAACTTGGGCTTCTACTTCCAGCGTGTACATACCATATACAATTACGGACAGTATATTTTGCAATAGTTATCTTTTCTTTGTTTTTAGTCCTCTCCTTCAGCTCCACTCAACCCCTCCCAGTGAACACCATCCAGTTTTGATTTCTATTTGCCATATATTTTTCAACTGTGCTGTGATGTTTCACAAAAGTTCTGAAACTTTCTTTTCTCATAGATTCTACATATTGTAAATGAAAAATAAACATTTTTGCTAAGAGTATTATTATATTATTGTTGATTGACTATGCCTTTTTAAATCACTCAGCAGTGCTATTTGTAGAGGGGGACATAACATTGCATTGGGTCTGGGGGACCTCCCATTTTGGGGGGGAGGCATCTAAAGAACATTTCCTGCATTTCTACACAATCTAATATGACCCATGTCCCTTCTAGCCGCCTCTATTTAGAACAATAAAAGGTAAGCAAAAACGTCCACAGTCATCAAGTTAGGTAAGAGATTATTACATATTTAAGTGATTGATAAGACTGAACTAGATCCATGATAATTTAGTAATCAATATTGTGTTGCACCTTTAACCAATAGCCTAACAAATTAACAACCCTTACAAATAAAATACAAAGACAACTTTTTATTGTCTTTAAGACATCCTCTATATCAAATTTCAGCCAGACCGCCCAGCCAACCCGAGCACACCTACACGCCCTACCCCCTCCAGTCTATTCAATAACTCAACTATCTCCCCAACACAACTTCCTTCCCATCTTCTTTTTGATGTCTCAAGGGAAAGGTTTGGAATACAAAAGTTGAATGAAAACTCACATACACCTAGACATTAACACACAGAAACAGTCCACCCTCCAGGGTGGCGACCCGCCGTTCAGGGCAAGTGGGTCTGAGCCCCACATTTTTTTGCAAAGAAATGCATGTTATTTTGGCATTAATACGTGTCCCATATCAGTTTGCAAACAACATTTAAAAAAAAATTATGTCATTGAGTTAATAAAGCCGCATTCACCATGGTCTCTTTTTTGTTTTCTTGAGTAAGGAGCTCCAAAATGCAGGTGTTTCAGCCTACTGTAGCTCAGTGCTTTCTTTTGTAGTGGGGCAGCCAGCGGAAAATACGAAGCGTTGCTCTGTGATTGGCTCAATGTTCTGTCACTCATGGGTACACTATCCCCGCCAAGTCTAAGAGCTCAAAAATTCTAGCCCCTTGGGTCCTGCCATAGAGTTATATTAGAAGTGCCCATCCAAGAAGGCTTAATTAAGGTCATTGGCCACAGATAAAATGATGTCAAATCATGTTATATCTACAGTAGCATTGATTGGACTGATCATGATAACATCATACTTTCAAAATCTTAGCTAGCAGTCATCATCATGAATCAAGTCGACAATGTAGTGGCAAATCCTATTTAGTCCTTGTCATTTGAAGATAACTAATGAAGAGAAATTATAGATAAAACTAATCGGTGCTCATCGGCCATTGGACATAAACATTACACAACAAGTTGGAAATCACAAATTCAACAATGAGTGGTTTGGAAGGATTCAGTAGCTAACTGCAAACATTGCAAATTAATCATTAGCTTGTTATTCAGTGGCTGTGGTCCCAAGTCTAATATTAAGGGTATCTTTTCATAGTTTAAAATGATAAAATTTCAACATTGGCCATGCTGTCAATGAAGCATGATTTGTGCAATGCTCAAAACAACTGTTAACTCGGAACTGTAAAATTTGACTTTAGTGAGTTCAAGAAAACTGGGAACTAGGGAAAAACGAGCAATGGCTGGGAAAAGATGTTTTGAACTTTCATCCCGCTCAGAATTGTAAATCGGGAACTCTTTCTAGAGCTACAACCTGAAGATCACTGACGTCATCATGATTCAACCTTTCTTTTTGTCGAGTTCCCAGTTGTCTTGAAAGCACCATAAATCCAAAGAATGCCAGACTTTGATGAAAATGTTTGATGACAAAATTTGCCCACGAAGGACCGCCGCGCCACCTTCCTGTTCAAGTGAGCACAGCACAACAAGGTGAGTCCAAACATGTCTTGTTTGCTGCTGCATAAGTTATGTAATATGCCAGGGAGATATGTATACTGCAGCCTAAAAAGTAATACTAAGTGTATGTTGTGTATTAAGCTGTTAGTAGCCCAACTCTTAATTTTGCCTACTGTTCTGATTTAGTGGTGCACATGTAGCCTATAACCTGTTTTTGAGAACTGTAATCACTGAATATTGTAAGAGCTTTCATTGTCTGCTTATATGCCCCCTTTATTTATCCTACGGTTCTGACTTGGTGTACAGGGAGAACACTGTAAGAACGGCCCATGTTCTGAATTATGTCACTGTACATTTCAAAAGTGCTGAACAAATAGTTATATTGACTACGTCTGTTCTAGCTCGTTCATTAAACTTCTTATGGCTGCAATCCCGTTAACGGGATCAATATGACAACAGCCAGTGAAAGTGCAGGGCGCCAAATTCAAAAAACAGAAATCTCATAATTAAAATTCCTCAGACATAGATGTGTCTTATACCATTTTAAAGGTAATCTTGTTGTTAATCCCACAAAAGTGTCCGATTTCAAATATGCTCTTCAGGGAAAGCACCACAAACGATTATGTTAGGTCACACCAAACCACAATAAGCACAGCCATTTTTCCAGCCAAAGATAGGAGTCACAAAAAGCACAAATAGAGATAAAATTAATCACTAACCTTTGATGATCTTCATCAGATGACACTCATAGGACTTCATGTTATACAATACATGTATGTTTTGTTTAATAAAGTTCATATTTATATCCAAAAATCGGAGTTAATATTGTCGCGTTACATTCACTAGTTCCAAAAACATCCAGTGATTTTGCATAGCCACATCGTTTCAACAGAAATACTCATCATAAATGTAGATGATAATACAAGTTATACACATGGAATTATAGATATACCTCTCCTTAATGCAACCGCTGTGTCAGATTTCAAAAACACTTTACGGAAAAAGCAACCCATGCAATAATCTGAGACGGCGCTCAAAACAATAGTCAAATTAGCCGCCATGTTGGAGTCAACAGAAACCAGAAATTACATGATAAATATTCCCTTACATTTGATGATCTTCATCAGAATGCACTCCCAGGAATCCCAGGTCCACAATAAATGCTTGATTTGTTCGATAATGTCTGTTATTTATGTCCAAATAACTAGTTTGGTTAGCGTTTGGTAAACAATTCCAAAGTCACGAAGCGCGTTCACTAAAACCTGACGAAATGTCCAAAAGTTCCGTAACAGTCAGTAGAAACATGTCAAACGATGTATTGAATCAGTCTTTAGAATGTTGTTAACATAAATCTTGAATAACGTTCCAACCGGAGAATTACATTGACTTCAGATGAGCGATGGAACAGAGCTCCCTCTCATGTGAGCGCGCATGGTCAAAGAATGGTCACCTCATGGCAGCGGTGACTAATTCTCCTCTCATTCGCCCCCCCCCCCCTTCACCCCTTCACAGTAGAGTTATCAGACAAAGTTCTACAGACTGTTGACATCTAGTGGAAGCAGTAGGAAGTGAATACTCATTCATATCTCGCTGTGATTTCAATGGGATCTTGGTTGAAACTCGACCAGCCTCAGAATTTCCACTTCCTGTTTGGATGTTTTCTCAGTTTTTGCCTGCCATATGAGTTCTGTTATACTCACAGACATAATTCAAACAGTTTTAGAAACGTCAGCGTGTTTTCTATCCAATACTAATAATACTATAACATATATTAGCAACTATGACTGAGGAGCAGGCCGTTTACTCTGGGCACCTCTGTGCACCTTTCATCCAAGCTACTCAATACTGCCCCTGCAGCCATAAGAAGTTAATGTCTTAATCGAAAATTATGGATTGCCTCTTATCCGCTTGTTGTCTCCTTATGCCAGATTATGTTCATCTCAATTTTCAGTAGAAACCACATTTGTTTAAGCAATTCAGCCATATCAGCTATGCTTTTTTAAAAGGCAGTAAATGAGGCAGAATTAACTGTTTCGCTGCCAGACCAGGCTCCGCTGATAGCCAGGTGTAGCATTGGTATAGTGCAATTAATGTATTGTTTAGTGTTATGTGGTGGCTTTGCTGGCATTTATCCCCACCAAGATTTACATGCTAAAATTGCCACTGATCCTCCATATAATTCATATCATAGGCCTCATAGTACTGTAGAGTTATTTTTACATGCACACGATATAGCTGGGTCACCCCGTCCTGCCCTTAAGGGACCACTGCCCTGCAGCGCCCCAACACACCTCACTCAGCTTTAGGATCTTAGTGAAACCTTCATTATTGGTTTCAGGTGTGTTAGGTCTAGGCCACAGTTCAGCAAACCCCCAGGGCCAGGACTGAGCAGCCCAGCAGCTACGGATTGCCTAAATAGGCATCTCCCCTGACGTTGGGCATGTTTTTAATAAAGACTCCTTTTGTTGTACAGTATTCCATATAAGGCATCCAGCCAGACCTAATGAAAGTTGCACAGTATACCATTAATCTTAAATCTAGTGATACTGTACATAACTTCACATTTCTTCCATACATTGTGGAAGGATAACCAACCTTCCAGTTAATGGTAATGCATTTATTAGAAACTATAAATGATTGGTTACACAGTTTCTTCTGACAACAGTCTCCAGTATCAACATTTCCAAGCAAAGAAAGACAGTGAGAAGGGAGAATCTGTAGACATACTGAGATAAAAGTACATACTCTTTGCCAGAATTCAGCCAGCCTTCACAAGACCACAACATATGCCCCTTTTTGTGCTTTACACCTCCAGCAGAATAATACAATTTCTGAGTGCAGGATATTCAGTTTCACTGGCATACAGTACGTTCTATGAATGGACTTAAACTGCAGTCATTTATGTCTGAGATGATATGAACATGACTGGGCATTTTAACATATCTGTATCCATTCATCATCATCAATAGCGTCTCCCAGGTCTTCCTCGTATTTTTGTTTTACATGTTTTGTGTCATCGGGAAAAGCCTCTATCAACCCTTGATACAGTTTGGAAATCAACTTTGGAGGTTAGTTAGACTGCCCTAAAATAGAGCCTGGCTTGTCCAGTGTTTGCTGGACAGAGAGAATAAAGTGTTGTATCTGGAGAAATTCACTTCACCTCTGTCACAGATGGGTCTTCCCAGACCCCGCTGAGACCCCTGTCACCATCTGATCCTCCTAAGATGAAGCATGATAAATAATTACATTGGTGTACATTTATACATGATATTATCCAAGAATAGAATCAATGGTTCAATAATTGAAATGACCATTATTCCCAGATCCCAGACTGTAGCTTTAAGCCGCCATCCTGTAGCTACTGTAGGTCTACCCATCAACTCAAGTTGAAACTTTGTACCATTCACTGAATATACTGCAAAATTCCCCTGAGCTCCGTAGACTGGTCTTCCCTGGCTGTCTGACCCTGCTGGGACACCTGTCACCATCTGATCCTGCTAAAACACGATGAGCATAGTGTTGTGTACTGACTGCCCTAGAGAGCTGCATTCCCACGGGATGCCTGCAGGCGGGAGTTGGCGGTCAGACAGACCACTTTGGAATGAAAATATTTTTGTTGTCCCACGGATTATTTTCAAACGGTCCTTTTTCTGCTATGTGCTTCAAAAAAGTACAGACAAAAAAGTAAAGTTCTGAATACTTATGTAATTGTGATATTTCCGTTGTTTCTTTTTAAATTCGTAAAAACATCTAAAAACCTATTTTTGCTTTGTCATTGTGGGGTAGCGTTGTGCCTTTTCATATTCAATAATTATGGATTACCTATTGTATTAAAAGCACATATTTTTCCAATTATTCACACACTCAGAATTCGCTGCTTCAATTTCAGTAGCCTACCTCTTCTAGTTGGGTGTGAGAGTTCAAGTGCGCCTAGTATGTGTGGTCTAGAGTATGCTGCCTACATGGGTGGAGAAGCACGTGCCAGTTTTTAACCTGAATGTGATTAGACTGTAGTTTACTACAGTGTCTGTAAATAAATATTGATAATGATATAGCTATATCTATATATGAATCGGCAGATTCAGTTAAAAAACACACCCCTGATCACATGCAAACGGTATAGCCTTATTCTAAAATGGATGAAATCGTTTTTTCCCCTCATCAATCTTCACACAATACCCCACAATGACAAAGCAAAAACAGGTTTTTAGATGTTTTTACGAATTTAAAAAGAAACAACGGAAATATCACAATTACATAAGTATTCAGAACATTTAGTCTGTACTTTTTTGAAGCACATTTGGGTATGACAGTATAAGCTTGGCGCACCTGTATTTGGGAAGTTTCTCCCATTCCTCTCTGCAGATCCTCTCAAGCTCTGTCAAGTTGGATGGGGAAAGTCGCTGCACAGCTACATTCAGGTCTCTTCAGAGATGTTCGATCGGGTTAAAGTCTGGGCTCTGGCTGGGCCACTCAAGGATATTCAGAGACTTGTCCCAAAGCCACTCCTGAATTGTCTTGGCTGTGTGCTTAGGGTCGAGGTCTTTTTGGAAGGTGAACATTTACACCAGGCTGAGGTCCTGAGCGCTCTGGAGCAGATTTTCATCAAGAATTTCTCTGTACTTTGCTCCATTCATCTTTCCCACAATCCTGACTAGTCTCCAAGTCCCTGCTGCTGAAAAACTGCAAAGATGGTTGTCCTTCTGGAAGGTTCTCCCATCTCCGCAGAGGAACTCTGGAGCTCTGTCAGAGTGACCATTGCATTCTTGGTCACCTCCCTGACCTAGGCCTTTCTCCCCTGATTGCTCAGTTTGGTCAGGAAGAGTCTTGGTGGCTCCAAATTTCTTCCATTTAAGAATGATGGAGGCCACTGTGTTCTTGGGGATCTTCAATATTGCAGACATTTTTTGGTACCCTTCCCCAGATCTGTGCCTCGACACAATCCTGTTTCGGAGCTCTACAGACAATTCCTTCTACCTCATGGCTTGGTTTTTGCTCTGACATGCATTGTCAACTGTTGGACCTTATATAGACAGTTGTGTGTCTTTTCAAATCATGTCCAATTGATTGAATTTACCACAGGTGGACTCCAATCAAGTTGTAGAAACATCTGAAGGATGATCAATGAAAACAGGATGCACCTGAGCTCAATTTCGAGTCCCATAGCAAAGGGTCTGAATACTTATGTAAATAAATAATTTCAGTTTTTATTTTCAATAAAATTGCAAATAAAAAAACAATTCTTCCACTTTGTCATTATGGGGTATTGTGTGTAGAGTGATGATGATTTAAAAATGTTTTCATCCATTTTAGAATAAGGCTGTAACGTAACAAAATGTGGAAAAGGGGAAGGGGTGTGAATACCTTCCGAATGCACTGTACAAACAGCATGATCACTTTGCTCATTGTATAATTTTTTCTCACATCTACACGCTCTCCTCATTTTCCCTTCGCTTGTGAACTTCAGTGCACAACCATCAGCTCTCTGTGACTAGGCGACAAAACCTTTCCAAGCCAAACATTCATATCATAACCTCTAGGCTTGGACGGGATACCATATATACCGTATACCGAGGTATTTGGAAAAAGACACGGAATGCTTTTTTAATACCATCAATACTGTTGAAACTATGTTGTGGACGTTTTTAAATGCCTTTTAATATTTTTTGCTACTTTTTATGTACATACACGCAATGAACTTGTGCAATATGTAGGACATAAAGAACATTACTTTCTTCATTTCACCTGTCACATTATTATGAAGCTTATGGTAGGCCCTAGTCACATGTCACGTGGTGTTTGTTTACAAACACACAACAACGATAGACCGGAGCCTTGTGAGTCACTCACTGTTGTGCAGCATGCGCCAGGTGAAATAAATACAGTATGGAAATCACAACTAAATGTTTGCCAGCTAGATATCTTATAACTGAACTCAGCAAAAAAAGAAACGTTCCTTTTTCAGGACCCCCCCCCTCTTAGGACACTAAAGAGGCCTGCTCATCTGCGTGAACGTGCCTTAGGCATGCTGTAAGGAGGCATGAGGACTGCAGATGTGGCCAGGGCAATGTAATGCAATGTCCATACTGTGAGACGTCTAAGAGAGGGAGACAGGACGGAAAGCTGATTGTCCTCGCAGTGGCAGACCACGTGTAACAACACTTGCACAGGATCGGTACATCTGAAAATCACACCTGCGGGACAGGTACAGGAGGGCAACAACAACTGCCCGAGTTACACCAGGAACGCACAATCCCTCCATCCGTGCTCAGACTGTCCACAATAGGCTGAGAGAGGCTGGACTGAGGGATGTAGGCCTGTTGTAAAGCAGGTTCTCACCAGACATCACCGGCAACAACGTTGCCTATGGGCACAAACCCACCGTCGCTGGACCAGACAGGACTGGCAAAAAGTGCTCTTCACTGACGAGTCGCGGTTTTGTCTCACCAGGGGTGATGGTCGGATTTGCGTTTATCGTCGAAGGAATGAGCGTTACACCGAGGCCTGTACTCTGGAGTGGGATCGATTTGGAGGTGGAAGGTCTGGTCTGGGGCGGTGTGTCACAGCATCATCGGACTGAGCTTGTTGTCATTTCAGGCAATCTCAACGCTGTGCATTACAGGGAAGACATCCTCCTCCCTCATGTGGTACCCTTCCTGCAGGCTCATCCTGACATGACCATCCAGCATGACAATGCCACCAGCCAGACTGCTCGTTCTGTGTGTGATTTCCTGCAAGACAGTAGTGTCAGTGTTCTGCGATGACCAGCGAAGAGCCCGGATCCCCATTGAGCACATCTGGGACCTGTTGGATCGGAGGGTGAGGGCTAGGGCCATTCCCCGCAGAAATGTCCGGGAACTTGCAGGTGCCTTGGTGGAATGGTGGGGTAACATCTCACAGCAAGAACTGGCAAATCTGGTGCAGTCCATGAGGAGGAGATGCACTGCAGTACTTAATGCAGCTGGTGGCCACATCATATACTGACTGTTACTTTTGATTTTGACCCCCACTTGTTCAGAGACACATTATTCTATTTCTCTTAGTCACATGTCTGTGGAACTTGTTCAGTTTATGTCTCAGTTGTTGAATCTTGTTATGTTCATACAAATATTTATACATGTTAAGTTTGCTGAAAATAAATGCAGTTGACAGTGAGAGGATGTTTCTTTTTTTTAAGTTAACTGTCTAAAATGTGCTAAATGCTCTGCGGTTATAACTTTGGTTTGCTAATTTAGTAGCTAGTTAGATATCTGACTAAGTGATTAGCTTCTTCCAAAACCAAGCATTCGCTTGGTAACAGCATAAAATACCCTCCTGGATTGTTTTGTGCGTGCAGCAAGCTGTTGGTAGCATTTTTGAGTTACTTGTATACTTGTATAGTTTTGGTCAGAAACTGTACAAAATGTTCACAATGCGCTCGTTAGCGTTTAGTTAGAATTCTCTGTGGGATTTTACATTTTCATGTTAGCATTGCTAACCTTCGGATTAAAGAGTTTCAGTTGGTTTTGTAAACAGCACCCCTTGTGTTCAGTGCCGGTATTACCGAATATCTTGTTATGGCACAAAGTCGGTATGACAATCTAGATACCGCCCAAACCTAATAACTGCTAACCTCTACACACAGGCTAGATCATTGTCACCATATTAGCTAACGTCATAGTCAGCATAGCTAATAGAACTAAAGCGTTTGTAACTTCATTCCAGCCATTATTATGAGTGTAGTCTGGCTCAGGAGTGTGAAGGTGAACGGAAAGGCACTGGAGCAACGGACCGCCCTTGCTGTCTCTGCCTGTCCGGTTCACCTCTCTCTACTGGGATTCTCTGCCTCTAACCCTATTGCAAGGGCTGAGTCACTGGCTTACTGGTGCTCTTCCATGCCGTCCCTAGGAGGGGTGCGTCACTTGAGTGGGTTGAGTCGCTGACGTGATCTTCCTGTTTGGGTTGGCGCCCCCCTTGGGTTGTGCCGTGGCGGAGATCTTTGTGGGCTATACTCGGCCTTGTCTCAGGATGGTAAGTTGGTGGTTCAAGATATCCCTCTAGTGGTGTGGGGGCTGTGCTTTGGCAAAGTGGGTGGGGTTATATCCTTCCTGTTTGGCCCTGTCCGGGGGTATCATCGGATGGGGCCACAGTGTCTCCTGACCCCTCCTGTCTCAGCCTCCAGTGTTTATGCTGCAGTAGTTTATGTGTCGGGGGGCTAGGGTCAGTCTGTTATATCTGGAGTACTTCTCCTGTCTTATCCGGTGTCCTGTGTGAATTTAAGTATGCTCTCTCTAATTCTCTCTTTCTCTCTTTATTTCTCTCTTTCGGAGGACCTGAGCCCTAGGACCATGCCTCAGGACTACCTGGCATGATGACTCCTTGCTGTCCCCAGTCCACCTGGCCGTGCTGCTGCTCCAGTTTCAACTGTTCTGCCTGCGGCTATGGAACCCTGACCTGTTCACCGGACGTGCTACCTGTCTCAGACCTGCTGTTTTCAACTCTCTAGAGACAGCAGGAGCGGTGGTGATACTCTCAATGATTGGCTATGAAAAGCCAACTGACATTTACTCCTGAGGTTCTGACTTGTTGCACCCTCGACAACTACTGTGATTTTTATTATTTGACCATGCTGGTCATTTATGAACATTTGAACATCTTGGCCATGTTCTGTTATAATCTCCACCCGGCACAGCCAGAAGAGGACTGGCCACCCCTCATAGCCTAGTGCCTCTCTAGGTTTCTTCCTAGGTTTTGGCCTTTCTAGGGAGTTTTTCCTAGCCACCGTGCTTCTACACCTGCATTGCTTGCTGTTTGGGGTTTTAGGCTGGGTTTCTGTACAGCACTTTGAGATATCAGCTGATGTAAGAAGGGCTATATAAATACATTTGATTTGATTTGATCCTCCACCCACAGCCATAGCCAGCTAGCTAACTTAGCATTCCTCTGTTTGAGCCGGGTGTTTGCGTAGGCTAAACTAGGTAGCTGCCTTTGCTAGCTATGTAAGTGAAAGTGAAAAAAAATACAAGGAAATATTTAGAATTCTCTCTCTCTCACCTACCTTAATTTTTGAAGAAACTGTCAACTTCTCGCCATATTTTATGCACTGCAGTGCTAGCTAGCTGTAGCTTATGCTTTCAGTACTAGATACATTCTCTGATCCTTTGATTGGGTGGACAAGATGTCAGTTCATGCTGCAAGAGCTATGATAGGTTGGAGGACACCGTCCGGAAGTTGTCATAATTACTGTGTAAGTCTATGGAAGGGGGTGAGAACCATGAGCCTCCTAGGTTTTGTATTGCAGTCAACGTACCCAGAGGAGGACAGAAGCTAGCTGTCCTCCGGCTACACCATGGTGCTACCCTACAGAGTGCTGTTGAGGCTAGTGTAGACCATTGCAAAATAGTGTGTTTTACTCAGTTATTTGGTGACGTGATTATATTTAGTATCGTTTTATCTAAAAAGGATCACTTTTTTAATGTTTCACTATTTCATCTTTTCTGGAATTCACTGAGGAGGATTGGTCCTCCCCTTCCTCCTCTGAGGAGCATCCACTGGTGTGCATGCATGCATGTGTGTGTGTATGCACAGATGTGTACCACATATAGCACAAAAATAAATTGCATATTTCCCAACAGACACTCACACAACAGTGAAAGAGAAGCCCTCCTTAACAAGCCTCAAAGTGGCAGGTGAAGGGAGAGAGGCTTGCTGGTCTGTATGACAGTTCTGAGAATGAGGCTGGAGAAAGCGACAAATGGAAGATAGGCGAACCCAAGAGAGAAGAAACATACCATCTTCTATGCCTCAAGGCCCCTTGCTCTGGGAAATAAGCCTGCCATATTATTGTTATGTCTGTCAGCGCTCGAAACTAAATGGAGGTCATCTTTGAAGAGTGTGTCAGGATTGAGCTGGGTTTATAGGAATGGTTAAAATACTGAAAGAGGGACGAGGGTATCGCAGCATCCACACACTTGGTCCTCTGTCATGGGGATACAGCTACTTGCAAGGTTTGCCTGACAGACTGACAGACTGACAGACTGACAGACTGACTGACACGCAAACATGCACATGTTCGCATGATCACACTCACATGCAGACAGATGGACTCAGCTGTTGTGGACCTCTATCGATGTCGCACGCACGCACGCACGCACACACACACACACGCACACACGCACACACAGCTATCCTGACATCTGGCGCCTCATTGGTCTTCACTTCCAATCTTCTCCCTCCTACATTGCATTGTCTAGAGAAGGAGCCTGCAAGTAAGCATTTTGTTGGACGATGTATACCATGTGTATCTTGTACAGGTACAACTAATACAACTTGAAACTTCATGATAATACTGCCAGTCTATTGTTTTTGGAGGAGTTCTTTTCCAATAGAGTAGAGGCTTACAATACAGATATGTGCTAATTAAGCTTTTCTGACCTTGTATTTTTGAGGCACTGACCCAGTTTTAGTTTGTTCTACAGGGGCATTACCGCATTACATCTATTTCAAAAACCACTCCAAAGTCTAATTCATGAACAATGAAACTAGGCAGTAAATATTCCAATACATTTTTCCACCCAATGCAAACTGAATGAGGGTAGCACTGAGAGCTGCTTTGATGATGGATAGCGGAGTTTCATTTGTGCTGGCCAGACCAAAGTAGCTACAGATTTATGACCGATGACGAACGGAGAGAATAGGAATTGCAGGTAGGAGGGAGGGAAGGGGATATAGAGAAAGAGAGAGAGAGGAGAGGGATATGTTGTATGAGAGGGAGCACATGAGAGAGGTAGAAAAGGAGTGCAAGGGAGCAAGAGAGAAAGCACGACAAAGGGAGAGACTTCCATTCTATTTGAGTATTCCGTTCAGATACTCCATTCCCATGTTGTGGCGGTTTAAGAACTGTCACAATAACCAACAGGAGAAAAAATGATCCAGATGTATAGTGATGTAGAAGAAGAACTTAAATGTCACTTGGTAATGGCAGCCTGTTATGTTACTGTTCCACAGTCAGGAGCCTCCTTAAGGCCTAGACATCCTCAGGGTGGAGTGTCGTAAAAAATAACGCAGTAAAAAGAAGTGTGTAGAAATGCAGCATGAAAAATGGCCCCCATCTGCTGTGACTCAGCCCCAGAGTCCTAGGTAGCCTACAGAGGAATACATTCACCCTCTCTCTCTCTCTCTCTCTCTCTCTCTCTCTCTCTCTCTCTCTCTCTCTCTCTCTCTCTCTCTCTCTCTCTCTCTCTCTCTCTCTCTCTCTCTCTCTCTCTCTCTCTCTCTCTCCTCTCTCTCTCTCTCTCTCTCTCTCTCTCTCTCTCTCTCTCTCTCTCTCTCTCTCTCTCTCTCTCTCTCTCTCTCTCTCTCTCTCTCTCTCTCTCTCTCTCTCTCTCTCTCTCTCTCTCTCTCTCTCTCTCTCTCTCTCTCTCTCTCTCTCACTGACTCACGCACGTACACACACAAGCAAGGTATAAATACATGAATCAAGTTCACGTGCATACGTTCTCTCTCTCATTATGCGCCAAAACAGACATGTAAACGCAGGCACACTTCCTCAAACAATAGCCCTCTCACTTGCCTTTGTCAAATCAACCAGCACATTCCAGCTCTCCCCCCTCTGGTTGACTAATCTGTTCATTCTATAGAGTCTCGGGATGAGGGAGACAATGAAACCGATTGGCCTGAACCGTCAAATCCTCCGCTGGAGGATCTACATAGTAACATTACCTATTGTCATGGAGTGTAAATAGGGATATGTAAACATGGGCTACATGCTACTGTACAGATACTGTATGTGAGGGCGTCCGGCGATGTGAGGTGCATCCCATTTGCATAGAACCACAAAGAAAGTGCATATTGTCTGCGCGTACACGTATGCGTACTCACTGTGCAGATATGGTCATGTGAGGCTGGCATTCATAATATAGGCCTATAGAGAAATTCCATTCGCTCATAACATTCTGAATAATTAATTTCCTTCCTTCCACACATACATAGACTGCGTTTACACGGGCAACCCAATTATGGCCAAAAGAGTTGATCTGGTTGGTCAAAAGATGCAATTGGAGGAAAAATATCAGAATTGGGTTGACTGTGTA
Source organism: Salvelinus fontinalis (assembly GCF_029448725.1). Taxonomy (NCBI): domain Eukaryota; kingdom Metazoa; phylum Chordata; class Actinopteri; order Salmoniformes; family Salmonidae; genus Salvelinus; species Salvelinus fontinalis. Next base: position 36,371,199 of record NC_074690.1, read on the forward strand.
AACACACATGCACACACAGACACACACAGACACACACTGACACACACACACACACACACACACACTCCCCCCCCCCTCTCTCTCCCACAGTTCAGGGTAGGTACTGTGTCTTCACTCATCCGTGGCCTGCTCCGATGCAGAGGTGCTCCCCACCTCGTTAACCCCCACCAATGAGAGCTGCCCTTACGCAGCTGCGCAGCCGATAGGCCTGCTCTCTTGCTTACGCTCTCTCTCTCACCAGGCTGCAGGCTGGCACGAGAAAAAACCCCGTCGGCGAGTCAACACACACATCTACTCTCACACAAACCCATACACTTCCTCACAAATACTACACACAGACAGACATATTGTACACCAGACACATGTATATTAGAATTGATAACCAGACATGACCTTGTTCAAGGTCAGACATAAGTACTTTTAAATAGGCATTGGGAGGGGGGGGGGGGTTCATGTCAATTTGATATCTAGGCTTACTCCTACAATCTTCACAGCAGCACCGACTCCAACAACAGGCCTTCTACCAACAAGATCTCCAATTTCAACGTATTAGGATGAACATCTATTTTGACACATTCATTCAGAGTGGTTACGGGGTTCATTTAGCGTGGTTATCAGGTTAAAACAGAAACAACTCAGAAGGTTAACAGTTTAAGCATTCATTCCAAGGTTAGGGCTACGGTTTGGGGAAGGCTTAAAACCGAATAGTTAAGACCCGCCAGGTATCATCAGTATTCTCAAGGTTTGATACAGCATTGTGAACCATTGCAGCGCAGTGGGATAAGCACTGTGCTCTGGCTCTGAGCCTCGTGAGTTGGTGCCCAGTGCTGGGTGATCTTTTGATGTGTTTTCTTTTTGTGTGTGAGCGCCGAGGAAGGCATATGTCAACCTTCTCAGGACCTTTTCAAATGTCCGAATCCGGCCTGATGTGACTATTACCGCTGGTGGTGGTAACCATAGCAACTGCCGCTGACTAGGGAGTGGAGGGTAGGTCAGGGGTTGAGTATTGTTCATTGGAAAATGAAATTCCCTTGCCTATCACACACACACACACACACACACACACACACACACACACACACACACACACACACACACACGGACACACACACACACACACACACACACACACACACACACACACACACACAGAATATCCTCTCCTCACCCAGCTGAGATGGCAACTCTGAAGATTGGCGTCCAGGAGAAGCAGGAGATACTTGTTCTTCCTTCCTTCCCCCGGCTCGCTGAGTGATTCTTTGCTTCTCTGACCCAGGCCTGAATCACTGCTTCGGCCCCTCTAAGTGGGAGTGCATGGGCCTTTCCAATCTGGACTGGCCAGAATCTTCCTGAGGCTGGAGGTCGTTGCTGTCACCAATGCCTCCTGGGACTACCTGGGAACTGTACTAAGTGGACTCTCCTGGTTAAAAATTATAATAATGAAAATGCCTGATTCACTCTACTATGCTGACCTGAACCACACTGTGCTGGCTCTGATATTTTATTTTCACATTGTCCTTTCCAGAACAGTTTCAGCAAGTGTGGTGGTGGTGTAACCAGGCCAGTAGTATGAAAAGGGCAGGACCTATAAGATGTCATTCAGGACTGAGCCTGCCAAAGTAAATGATAGCTATGTTTTCGGAAATGTTATAATTCAGTCAATATGTCAATGTCTGAAGTGGGTGCTTCCTGTCATCTTTACAACAACGAAAAACCCAACCGAACACCCACAGGTGGTCGCTTAACTTACCATCACCATGGCAACTGATCAGTGGAAATTGGAGGAGTTGAGTAGCGTCGGTCGGCGTGGAGAAGAAAAGGCCCTTTCACTTAGGTAGTGTATTGCCTGCCTTCCTGCCTAGCCAGTGTTGTGTGTAGGCGGTTGGTTTCCTACTTAGCTAAGTGTTTTAGGGCCCTCTTTGACTCATCATTGAGGCACACAGTATCAGTGGTGTGTCTCTGTATGTATGGGAGGAAGCCACCACTGCCCAGGTGGTCATGTAGCCCTCTGGGCTGGTCCACACACAGACCAGGGTTTGGAGTGGGATGTAGGGGTGAACTGGGCACTGAGGCCAGCCATCTGCCTGTCAGGACTGCTTCATTACAGACCCCTAACAAACACACACACACACACACACACACACACACACACACACACACACACACACACACACACACACACACACACAGATGAGAACACACACAAACACACACACAAGAACACGCATGAACACACACTCTCTGGCTCCAGTGTTCCCTTCCCCACCACAGATGGACAGTGTCAGTCATTAGAGGGAGCTACAGTATGTTGGTCACTCATGCCTGGGTCACAGTGATACATTAGTGTGAGACCAAATGAAATCACATTTTATTCATCACATGCTTCGTAAACAACAAGTGTAGACTAACAGTGAAACGCGTACTTATAGGTCCTTGACAACAATGTATAGACAAAGAAAATAGAGAAATAATAGAAAAGTAATAACACGTAATAATAAAGATCCTAATAAATACAAAATAAGTAACAATAACTTGGCTAAACACAGGTTACCTCGTGTTTAGCCAAGCTCGGACCCAGTGATGTATTAGATAGTGCGAACTACCCTCTGTAGTTCCTTGCGGTCGGATGCCAAGCAGTTTCTATACCTAGCGGTGATGCAGCCTGTCAAGATGCTCTCAATGGTGGAGCTGTAGAACTTTTTGAGGATCTGAACGCCCATGCCAAATCTTTTCAGCCTCCTGAGGGGGAAGAGGCATTGTCGTGCAATCTTCACGACTGTGTTGGTGTGCTTGGACCATTATAGATCCTTAGTGATGTGGACACCTGAAGGAACTTGAAGCTCTCGACCTGCTCCACTACAGCCTCGACGATGTGAATGGGAGCATGCTCGGCCCTCCTTTTCCTGTAGTCCATGACCAGCTGTTTTGTCTTGCTGACGTTGAGGGAGAGGTTATTGTCCTGGCAGCACACTGCCAGGTCTCTGACATCCTCCATATAGGCTGTCTCATCGTTGTTGGGGATCAGGCCTACCACTGTTATGTCGTCTACGGAGAGCGTGATCAAAGTCGTCCAGAACAGCTGGTGCTCTCATGGTCCAGTGTTGTCTTGCCTCGAAGTGAGTATAGAAGGCATTTAGCTCATCTGGTAGGCTCACGTCACTGGGCAGGTCGAGGCTCGCTTTCCCTTTGTAATCCGTGTAAGTTAGCAAACTGCCACATCCGAACAGCGTCAGAGCCGGCGTAGTAGGATTCAATCTTCGTCCTGTATTGACGCTTTACCTGTATGATGGCTCATCGGAGGTCTGTTAGGTGAGAATGATCTGTTAATTGAATGATTAGAATATTCCGCCCTGAAACATATAATTGTATGGAAGTGATTAGAATGTATAAAATTATAATCAATAAATGTGTAGTCTAAAGACAATATGTCTTTATGGTATTATAAACACAGACTGTCTGAGCTTGGTGATGACCTGACTAGAGATTTGGGAGAGAACAGGGAGTGTGTCTCAAGGACAAGGTCACTAATCTCTGGCGGCTGGGTAGCAGGACATGTGTGTGTGTGTGTGTGTGTGTGTATGGTTGTGTGAATGTGTGGGCGTGAGAAGTCAGTATAAAATGAATTGTTTTGTATTCCTGACTTTAGAACGTTCCGTGAAGAAACCTTTTTGACTATTTTAGCTGGGCCTCCGTCTGTTTCATTCGACCAGGATCTTACAAATTCTGCTTTGCAGACTGAGTAACATAATTAAATTGGGTTATGAACCTGGAGAACAAAATTATCTTATCAAGGTCGTAGTGGGATTTTTTTATAAGCATCTGGATTAGTGTCCCGCTCCGTGAAAGCGGCAACTCTTGCCTTTTGCTCAGTGCGGATGTTACCTGTAATCCATGGCTTCCGGTTGGGATATGTACATACGGTCACTGACGTCATCGTAGATGCACTTATTGATGAAGTCGGTGACTGATGTGGTAAACTCCTCAAAGCCATCGGATGAATCCCGGAACATATTCCAGTCTGTGCTAGACGAGCAGTCCTGTAGCTTAGCATCCGCTTCATCTGACCACTTTCCGTATTGAGCGCGTCACTGGTACTTCCTGTTTGAGTTTTTGCTTGAAAGCAGGAATCAGAAGGATAGAGATATGGTCAGATTTGCCAAATGGATGGTTAGGGAGGGCTTTGTATGTGTTTTTGTGTGTGTAAAGGTGATCTAGAGTTGTTTTCTCTAGCTGCACAGGTGACATGCTGGTAGGTAAGATGTTAAGTTTCCCTGCACACTCTAGGGCCTACAGTATATCACGACAGTGTATCCCCATCTCACAGCCTATAGGCTACTACACTGCTACTGACAATAGAGGACAGTCAGCTCCTGTTTGATTGACAGGGTCTGTTTGAATAAAGCCTAAGGGGCAAAGTGAACATTTCAAAAAGTGATATTTACACAGAACACAAAAAATAAGAGACTGAATGTATGTTACATGTCTTGCCCACTCGCATTTTCCCTTGCACTTTGTCTTCCCTCTGTCTCGCTCTCTTTCCATCTCCCTTTTTTCCTTCTCTTGCCATGCATTGTATTTCTGTCAGTCTGTCTTTCCACCGGTGGTGATGGTAGCCCAGCCCTACCACATTAATCCTGTGGGAAGTGGAGTCTAGGCTCTTGTGGGGTGGCTGGGAGTGGATTTGTAACAGAAACACCAGTAAGCCTCTCTTCACCCTGTCTTAATGGCAGATTAGAGTATTGGTCAGAGTTAAGATGACACACTGCATGGGGGGGCAGGCATCTTAACAGGCAGGTACAGGGTGGAGCAGCACAGAGCCCAGAGTAGACAATGTCCAGTTTTATGTTTAACCTTTATTTAACTAGGCAAGTCAGTTAAGATCAAATTCTTATTTACAATGACAGCCTACCCCGGCCAAACCTGGACAACGCTGGGCCAATTTTGTGACGCCCTATGGGACGGCCGGGTGTGATACAGCGTGGATTCGAACCAGGGACTGTAGTGACGCCTCTTGCACTGAGATGCAGTGCCTCTGCACCAGTCGGGAGCCCTTAAAGGAGAGAGGAGGCGATACAGGAGAAGTACTGTAACAGCCATAACGTAATCAGTGTTAAATGTATCATTTTACTGTAGAATTTTACTGTATTTTACTGTATACTATATAAGCTGTTCAAAAATGAACCATGTTGTTGAACATTTTTAACTGGTGGAAGTTAAAGTAGTACTGTAGCCTTAAAGGCAATTAAATGTAATGAGAGTAATACATGTAAGAGCTGTAGCCTCTGTAGTATCAACAGCACAGTGTCCTTCTTTCTCTCCCTCTTCCTCTCCCTCTCTTTCCTTCTCTCTCTCAGGTTTTTATGTGACCACGTTTTCAAAAAAACTCTGTTAAATATCTGTTTTGAATTAATATTCATATTCATAGATGTCTGCAGAAACAATAGGGTGTCAGCTATGACATGACACCTTGAGTTTAAATAAAATGTTGGTTATTGAACTACAGTAAGTGAAGTAGATTTACACCCGGTAACAGAATTGTGGTAATGGAATTTCATCATGGGTCCCTAATCTGTACTACACAGAAATACATTATTATAGATATGAATGTCATTCTCTTCATGGTGATGTATCCTAAATAGGTACACAAAGGTAGAAATATGCAATATCCTCCTTTTCATAAATGGGTATTATTCCACACACTGGCTATTATTTTAATGAGCTTCGGCACCGAACAAGACCCAAATTGGTTGGTCCTGACCAGACCAAATCTGAACCAATCATAGACATCTATGTTTCACAAGTTTGGACATCAAAGCACAGCACAGTAGGTTACAGTAGAGTACAGTAGGTTACAGTAGAGTACAGTAGAGCTCAGTAGGTTACAGTAGAGTACAGTAGGTTACAGTAGCTCAGTAGGTTACAGTAGAGTACAGTAGGTTACAGTAGAGTACAGTAGCTCAGTAGGTTACAGTAGAGCTCAGTAGGTTACAGTAGAGTATAGTAGAGCTCAGTAGGTTACAGTAGAGCTCAGTCGGTTACAGTAGAGTATAGTAGAGCTCAGTAGGTTACAGTAGAGTACAGTAGAGCTCAGTCGGTTACAGTAGAGTACAGTAGCTCAGTAGGTTACAGTAGAGCTCAGTAGGTTACAGTAGGTTACAGTAGAGCTCAGTCGGTTACAGTAGAGTACAGTAGAGTACAGTAGGTTACAGTAGAGTACAGTAGAGCTCAGTAGGTTACAGTAGAGCTCAGTAGGTTACAGTAGGTTACAGTAGAGCTCAGTAGGTTACAGTAGAGCTCAGTCGGTTACAGTAGGTTACAGTAGGTTACAGTAGAGCTCAGTAGGTTACAGTAGAGCTCAGTCGGTTACAGTAGAGCTCAGTAGGTTACAGTAGAGCTCAGTCGGTTACAGTAGAGCTCAGTAGGTTACAGTAGAGCTTAGTAGGTTACAGTAGAGCTCAGTAGGTTACAGTAGAGTACAGTAGGTTACAGTAGAGCTCAGTAGGTTACAGTAGAGCTCAGTAGGTTACAGTAGAGTACAGTAGAGCTTAGTAGGTTACAGTAGAGCTCAGTAGGTTACAGTAGAGTACAGTAGGTTACAGTAGAGTACAGTAGAGCTTAGTAGGTTACAGTAGAGCTCAGTAGGTTACAGTAGAGCTCAGCAGGTTACAGTAGAGTACAGTAGAGCTCAGTAGGTTACAGTAGAGCTCAGTAGGTTACAGTAGAGCTCAGTAGGTTACAGTAGAGCTCAGTAGGTTACAGTAGAGTACAGTAGAGCTTAGTAGGTTACAGTAGAGCTCAGTAGGTTACAGTAGAGTACAGTAGAGCTCAGTAGGTTACAGTAGAGCTCAGTAGGTTACAGTAGAGCTCAGTAGGTTACAGTAGGTTACAGTAGAGCTCCGTAAGTTACAGTAGAGTACAGTGGAGCTCAGTAGGTTACAGTAGAGTACAATAGAGCTCAGTAGAGTACAGTAGAGCTCAGTAGGTTACAGTAGAGCTCAGTAGGTTACAGTAGAGTACAGTAGAACTCAGTAGGTTACAGTAGAGTACAGTAGAGCTCAGTAGGTTACAGTAGAGTACAGTAGAGCTCAGTAGGTTACAGTAGAGCTCAGTAGGTTACAGTAGAGTACAGTAGGTTACAGTAGAGTACAGTAGAGCTCAGTAGGTTACAGTAGAGTACAGTAGAGCTCAGTACAGTACATTACGTCTATGTTTGGGTCAAATGAAGGCCGGGCCATCTGTGGACGTTGAAATCAAGGCCAGGGTGGACTGACCAAATTTCAACTACTTTTCAACTTCCATGGATATCCGGTGTCGATCAGATCTCAGTGGGTGTGGATTCTGGTTACAGTAAATGGAAAGAGAGGTAGCTCCTGGTTAGGTGTCAGTAAGAGCCAGGGGAGGTGACATTAACTGAAGAGAAGAGAGAGAGGTTGTCCAGACTGTTTTAACACTCTCGCTTTGACCTCCAGACAACAGAAAAAGAAAGAAAACAGTTATGAACTGAACATAACAGTATGCCGGTGGAAGAGAGGACAGTAGCAGGTCACCCAACGGTGGTTTGTGAATACTATGAATTCCCCTTGTAGCCAATTCAATTGCAGAAATTTCATTACCAATTTTCTGAAATTCTGTTACCGATTTGGTTCCTCTTGTCCTCTCTCTCTGTCTCTCTCTCTCTCTGTTACCGATTTGGTTCCTCTTGTCCTCTCTCTCTGTCTCTCTCTCTGTTACCGATTTGGTTCCTCTTGTCCTCTCTCTCTCTGTGTTACCAATTTGGTTACTCTTGACCACCCCCCTTTCTCTCTCTCTGTCACACACACTCCCACATTTGCATCCTTTTTCAGACTACGGGGCAGGGGACATTTTCTGGTATATGCTTTCTAAGACCCCTTTTCTGTCTGTTTGACAAGAAGGCAAAGCCTTTGCTTATTCCAAATGTATATATGCCTTCATTTCACAAAAATATAGACTCCTTGCTTTCATTTGACACTCAACTTGACATGCTCATGGAAATGGAAATGAATTCATTCCTTGTCACGCCAAACACATGTTGCCATGATGAAGGATAGAAAATAGAGTTGGCTGCAGCACACACCAAATGGAATCAGGCTCGTGTGAAGAGAACCTGTGCTCACATCACATCCAATGACCTACATCGAACACATACCTTGTAGCTCGCGACATAATGGGTCCCAATGGGATCCAGTGGGCCCTGAGTGAGTCTACATGTCTGTCTGTGTCCAAAATGGCAGCCTATTCCCAAACACACTACTTTTGTTCAGAGTCTGTTGCTTCACCAGCACCTGACGGGGTTCTTGCCAAAATAAGCGCATAGGGTGCAATTTGGGACACAGCCATGGAGAAAGAGGCAACCGCCGTATGTATCACATGATGTGAGTAGTGTCATATATGTAGGGCACTGGGCATCTCTCCACCCATCATTTGTAGACTGACTTGTCTGTAAAGGTGTACAGTATGCCGTTTGACTGCTGATGCTCTTCCCCAGTGAACCTGTCTCCTGATGCGTGGGCCAGTCACATCTTCCTACATAGAGAGACTAGAGGAAGATCTGGACATCGCTGAACTGAACACACACAGATGCATGTACACACACACACACACACACACACACACACACACACACACACACACACACACACACACACACACACACACACACACACACACAAGCATGCACAGTGCACAGATACGCAACAAATACTCACGTGCACAAACACAAGACACGCATGCATGCACACACTAACAGATACACAGAGACGCACAAACAGGCACACACTCAATCACAATGCAGACCTTTTCACGCTATCTGGACAGCCTATTAGTGTGGACAAAAGCATGTCTCCCTATTGAGTTAAAAAAGACCGGTGGATTTGCACAAATCCTGCCCAATTTAGACATTTCAAACAAAGCTTTCCTCTCTTTTCTCTCGCTCCCTCTTTTCTCTCTTCTTCTTGTCCTCTCTCTCTCTCTCTCTCTCTCTCTCTCTGTCTCTCGGTCTCGCTGTCTCTCTGTCACACACACATTCAGACATTTGCATCTTCTTTCAGGCAATGGGGGTTCTCTACCCAAAAACCAGAGCTGGGAGAAAAGGGGATTTGAGAGAGGGAGGCAGAGAAACAGAACCAGAGGGATGGGGGAGAGGGGGAGGCGGGGGAGAGGGGGAGGCAGAGGGGCGCGTTGCGCTGGTGGGGGGGGGGGGGGGGATTCTTCCCTAGAAGCTTAATGCTGTTCTGTTTGAAAAAGCTTTGATCCCACTCTGCAGCCACACACCCAAGGGTTAACACAGCCACACAGTCTCTGCTGCTATATTAAGGACCTCTCTCTCTCAACTTAAATTAGCAATTCAGATGGAGGCTATTTGGCGATGCTCGCCGGCTTCCTCCCCTCTGCTTTCCAGGCAGTTTGACAATATTTTTTGTTAAGCCCCATTTCCCCCTTACACAACTGTAGCGGAGGGGATGGAGAGGGAGGGGGGGGGGGGGTGCAGTGGTGTGCAAGGGGGTGTGGGAAGGTCAAACAGGAGATAGAATGGCCTCTCAGCAGCTAGCTAATTCTTGGACGAAGCTCATCAGAATGAATAAGGACCTGATCTGTTTATTTATTTGTGTATAACAAAGCAGCATGGCTTTCTCGCATGGCTTTCTGGTTTCTGCCACCTGGAACAAGATGGAAAAAAATGCTATCCGGACAGTTTTGTTGTGAGAAATAGGATTGAGAAAATAATTGGGCCAAATAGGGCCAGCTACGTAGGTAAGTAAGGGGAAATACAGCTATAATATATTATACCGTAAAGTGTAAACAGTGACAAACACAGTCCTATTATTTCCAGTAGAGTAGAGCATCTTTATTATCCCCCGGGGACAATTAGCTTAAAAATACAGCACTTACAAACAGCATTTAGACATAAATAGTCAAATACAATATTGCACAGTACCTCTTGAAACAAAATGGCACTACTACTGATGCATTTCATAGGACTCTTACGTATTGTAGCCAACACCTCATATAATGTAGGCTTGATGCCACCAAGATTGTGTGAACTATGTCAACACCATCAACTTTGCAATGACTTTCCTCCTGCAGCATGGTGGTGTGAGATTAATTTGCCTTGTAGACTTTGGTCAGTTCCCATTTACTAACCAATTACACTTCATATTTCCTCAGGTGATTGGGTCAGGAATAGAGGATGATGGTGATGGTAGTCAGCTAGGATTTTTTATGGATTCATCTTCAGTACCAGATCAGGCTTAATTAACATTGAGATTAAAGGTACTTCCAGGAGAAGAGCAAACTTTAACCTACGCATGCACGCACGAACGCACGCACACACACACGCACACTTCCATCCAGACGACTGGATCGGCCCAGATTAAATATCCATTATTTCCTCTCTTCCTTCTATCTGCCGTACTCCCTCTCTCGCTCTGCCTTGTGAGATCTGTGAATATGACAACAACGGCTAATGAGCCTGGTGCTGTAAAATCTCCCTCCATGTGTGGCCTCAGCCTGGCCCTCATATCAAACCCAGCGAGAGAGAAGATCTGTGCTCCGGTCACTGAGAACAGCCCATCTCATTTAAGTATAATTGGATTCTCTGTTTACACAATGGTATCCTAAACACATAGAGGAACTGAAATACCACACACACACACACACACACACACACACACACACACACACACACACACACACACACACACACACACACACACACACACACACACACACACACACACACACACACACACACACACACACACACACACACACACACACACACACACCTCACTCTCTCTGTCAATCATGTCCAACTGATTAGTAGCATTTGTTCGTCTAAATGTATTGTATCAACTCCTTGCCAAAATATAATGGTGCTCCTTTCATGCATGGTGGTGGGGACAGTCTGTAGCACATCGCTAAGTCAGCTCCCTGGCTATTAAATAAGTCCTTTTCATTAAACAAGCTTTTCATTAAACATTAATTCATTCGCTCATCCTCATTTGCATTTTTTCATCATAAAAGCGTTGATTAAACATTCATTTGTTCACTTGTTCTCATTTGCATCTGTTCATATGTATTCTTAGAAGAGTTCAGATTTGAACAGGACGAAATGGAGAGAGGGTGAGGGGGAGAGAGAGGGGAGAGGAGAGAGGGGGAGAGGGAGAGAAGCAGGAGGGAGGGAGAGAGAGAGGGGAGAGGAGAGAGGGGGAGAGGGAGAGAAGCAGGAGGGAGAGAGAGGGGGAGGGAGAGAGAGAGGGGAGAGGAGAGAGGGGGAGAGGGAGAGAAGCAGGAGGGAGAGAGAGGGGGAGGGAGAGAGAGATGGGGGAGAGGTGAGAGAGAGACAGAGACAAGAAGAATAAATAAATAATAGGATAGTTATAATGATAGACTATAGATGATAGTTATTATGATAGACTATAGAGGAGAGTTATTATGATAGACTATAAAGTATAGTTATTATGATAGACTATAGAGGATAGTTATTATGATAGACTATAGAGGATAGTTATTATGATAGACTATAGAGGATAGTTATTATGATAGACTATAGAGGATAGTTATTATGATAGACTATAGAGGATAGTTATTATGATAGACTATAGAGGATAGTTATTATTATAGACTATAGAGGATAGTTATTATGATAGACTATAGAGGATAGTTATTATGATAGACTATAGAGGATAGTTATAATGATAGACTATAGAGGATAGTTATTAAGATAGACTATAGATGATAATTATTATGATAGACTATAGATGATAGTTATTATGATTGAATAATTACTATCCTCTATAGTCTATTTCAGCAGAATGACCAGAAAATTAAAGTAGAAATTAGATTGCATGTTTCTCCACATCATCATGTAGACCCACTGACCATGAAAAGAATAGCATGTTGCACAATACTGTACCACAGTATTTCCCTTTGGACACCAGAGCATTTAACTGTAAATCTTTTGATACTTGATTAACTAAAGAAATATACAGGGAAAACAAAATAAACAAGGAACCTCGTGACATTTAAGATAAATAAAGCAATATGATGACAATAACGATTATATTATTCATTATACCAACATTAACTCACATTAACTTTAAATCTGTTTCATTGGCCCTCTGTATGACTGTGCTATTTTATATACACTCATATAGAAGTCAATGAAGAAAAGAACAGGCTTGGTCTACAGCAGAGCTCAGGGGTATGACTCCCTCTATGTGTGTATGAGTAAGTGTGTGTGCGCATCTGTGTGTGATGAATTGAATACTGATGGAGCGGTCGTCTCTAACCGTGGGAGTGTTACTTTCTTTTTCCTCCCCTCTCCCTGGGAGTGTAACGTTCTTTTCCACTCTCCTCTTCAGACACCGTCAGGGGACACATCAATCTCTTTGACCGGGGAGAGAGGGATGACAGAGAGGGAGGGAAGAAGAGAGAGAGGTAGGGAAAGAGGGAGCAATGACAGCATAAATATCCCTCTGAAACCACAGTGGACATGGAGCAGGTATGACCACGGGTTCTTCACACATGACCGCAGCTTGAACGCACAAAGAGCCGTCAGTAAGGCTTAGTCGCAGAAGCCTGAGCCATCATAGCCACTGTCAATATAGTCGGTGTGGCATCCTCACACTCACATTCGGGCATGCACGCAGACACGGATATGCACATCAATATTCAGCGAGTATGGTGCATTTGGTTTGGCTGAAGGTGTGTATGTTCAAGTGCATGTGTATACATGTTAGTCATACATACAATCATGACCTCCAACTGCAATGATGCCCCCCATCCATCATGGAGAAACACTTGTTTTTATAGCCACTGGTCAGTTCCCATTCAAATAGGCCAGAACAGTCATACATGCAGGGTTGTTCCACCTCCAAAAGCACAAGGAAGAGGATTACAACCCTTACCATCTCAGATTGTTCTGAAATTGTTTCTGTTGTTAGAAACGGATAAGATTCCTGCAACATTACTTTGTTGAACTATAATTTAAGCTAATTGATTGCACCCAAATTGACAATTTTGATTTATAGGATTCATATAATATTCTATGAAAATAGCACTTTTTCTAACAGTGAGTTAGACGTGAGGGATCCAAAGAAACTGTCAAAAGCCACCCACGAATCACCCGGACCTACGCCAATCCCACCCCTGATACAAATATATAGTGTAGAAAAAGTTAGCATTTGCAACAGTGGCCAGGTAAACAAACCAAAATCATGGGTTGCTGTCATACCCGGTCCATAGACTGCTTTCAGGGTAAGGAAACCAATGTACTTTTGTAGTTTGGGTAAACTATCCCTTTAACAATGTGGGGGGGATTCTTTAAAAAAAACACCTAATAGCAGGAACAACACCATCATAGTAGTCAGAAACAGGTAATATCAGGATGCAGGATGGGACATTAACCAAACAATTTCAATGACTAAATGCTCTGAACGGGGGGGACATCACCAAATTCAATGAGAATACATTACACAGGATAAATAAACAATACTCCGAGCCGCATCTCAATTCTACTCGTCAAACATAGAGAACTGATACAATATACTCATTGTTTTTTTTACCAGGATTCCTCATGTCTTACTCATAGAGAAAGGTTTGCTCCATATCCGATGTTAGGTACTTTAAATACTGAATATTATATGAATCCTATTTAAAAGGACCAATTTGGGTGCAATCAATTAGCTTAATTTCTCAGATATCAAATTATACTGCATTATCTGATCTTATCTCTTTCTAACTACAGAAATGATTTCAGAACAATCTTGTGAAATGACATGAACCAACCCTGCACATAATAACCACTGTACACACAATTTCAGCCACATAAAACACACACCTCACACACACAGACTCCATACACTCTCCCAGCCAAGCAAACACACAACCCACAAAAGCTATGCTTTCTTTTAGACCTGCAGGTTCCAGAGCGCTAGAGAGGGCTGGAGGGGTCAAGGATCTGTAGAATATGGCGCAGACAGATATGGCAGCTCTACTTCTAGCTCCTAAGCAACTTTGTAGTATTTTGTTTTTTTCTGTGTTATTTCTTACATTATCAGCCTAGAATGTTTGTGTGTTATTACATACAGCTGGAAATAACTTTTGGATATCAGAGCGGCGGTAACTCACCAGCATTACGACCAGGAATACGGCTTTCCGGAATTGGATAGTTTGTTCGTACCCCCCAGGGCAATTTAACTTAATCCAGATGCTGCTCCAAAACACTGCCAGCGGAGAAGAGGTATTCGGAGTGGACTTCTAGTCTGTCTTAGGAGGTGTGCACACCATCCACCACTTCCGAGTATATTACTCGCTAATGTTCAGTCTCCCGATAATAAAGTAGATGAGCTCAGGGCGAGGATCTCCTTCCAGAGAGACATCATGGATTGAAACATACTCTGTTTCACGGAAGCGTGACTCTCTCGGGATATACTCTCCCCGTCCATACAGCCAGCTGGGTTCTCAGGACATTGCGCAGACAGGAATAAATAACTCTCCGGGGAGAAGAAAGGCGGGGGTGTATGCGTTACGATTAACTACTCATGGTGTAATTGTGATAACATACAGAAACTCAAGTCCTTTTGTTCACCTGACCTAGAATACCTAAACATCAAATATCGACCATATTACCTCCCAAGAGAATTCTCTTCGGTTATAGTCACAGCTGTGTATATTCCCCTCAAGCCGATACCACGATGGCCCTCAAAGAACTACACTGGACTTTATTCAAACTGGAAACCACATATCCTGAGGCCACATTTATTATAGCTGGGGATTTTAACAAAGCAAATTTGAGGTAAAACTTCGGTAGTGTTTTCCAACATTGACTGTAGTACTCGCACTGGAAAAATCGGAAATCCAATCGGAATCCATGCTTCAAGACTGTTTTGATCACGCGGACTGGGATATGTTCCGGGTAGCCTCTGAGAATAACATAGACGAATACACAGATACGGTGGCTGAGTTCATCAGGAAGTGTATAGGAGATATTGTACCCACTGTGACTATTAAAACCTACCCAAACCAGAAACTGTGGATAGATGGCAGCATTGGCGCAAAACTGAAAGCACAAACCACCACATTTAACCATGGAAAGGTGACTGGGAATATGGCCAAATACAAACAGTGTAGTTATTCCCTTCGTAAGGCAATCAAACAGGCAAAACGACAGTACAGAGACAAAGTCACAATTCAACGGCTCAGCCATGACACGTATGTGGCAGACAATCTGAGACACGTATGTGGCAGACAATCACAGACTACAAAAGGAAAACCAGCCACGTTGCGGACATGACGTCTTATTCCAAAGAAGCTAAACACCTTCTTCGCCCACTTTGAGAATAACATGCACATTTGTGGCCTGCTGGAGGTCATTTTGCTGGGCTCTGGCAGTGCTCCACCTTGCACAAAGGCGGAGGTAGCGGTCCTGCTGCTGGGTTGTTGCCACGTCTCCTGATGTACTGGCCTGTCTCCTGGTAGCGCCTCCATGCTCTGGACACTACGCTGACAGACACAGCAAACCTTCTTGCCACAGCTCGCATTGATGTGCCATCCTGGATGAGCTGCACTACCTGAGCCACTTGTGTGGGTTGTAGACTCCGACTCATGCTACCACTAGAGTGAAAGCACCGCCAGCATTCAAAAGTGACCAAAACATCAGCCAGGAAGCATAGGAACTGAGAAGTGGTCTGTGGTCACCACCTGCAGAACCACTCCTTTATTGGGGGTGTCTTGCTAATTGCCTATAATTTCCACCTTTTGTCTATTCCATTTGCACAACAGCATGTGAAATTTATTGTCAATCAGTGTTGCTTCCTAAGTGGACAGTTTGATTTCACAGAAGTGTGATTGACTTGGAGTTACATTGTGTTGTTTAAGTGTTCCCTTTATTTTTTTGAGCAGTGTATATAGACATGGAATCACTGGCCACTTTAGTAACGGAACACTAGTCATTTTAATAATATTTAAATAATGTTTACATACTGCTTTACTCATCTCATATGTATATACTGTATTCTATTCTACTGTATTTTAGTCAATCTAATATTTATGTATTTCTTAATTCCCTTCTTTTACTTTTAGATTTGTGTGTATTGTATCCCTACACCTGCAAGAACATCTGCTAAGTCTGTGTATGTGACCAATAACATTTGATTTGATCGAGTGCCCAAATCCCATAGTGGAGGAAGTGATCCCATGAGGTCACAGGATTGGTACCCTAGTACCACAGCAGGCCAGAATACAGGACATGAGGGCCAGCAGGGCCAGCTCGCTGCTCAGTACTCATTACACACATGCACACACACACACACACTCACGGAAACACACACAGACACACAGAGACACGCGCACACACACACACACACACACACACACTACTCACAGTAAGCTAGACAACGAGCTACAGCTAGAGCAGCTGCAGCATATTACTCTGAATTCTGCTCTGTGGGATGTTATTAAAGATTACAGGATATAATCACAGCGGTATCATGCAGGATGCCAGGATCAGCAGCCACTACATCATCATGTACAGAATTTTGGACTTGGCCGCCGTGGAATATTAGTGCTGTCGCTACCGTCCTGTCCCGTCTGTGTTGAAACAGACACAGCTAAGAGATAAGAGTACTAGGAAAAGGGTTATAGGATTTAACTGGATTGGATATGGAAATGCAGTGGCTGGAGAAGCGTGTATACACACACACACACTCTCGCACATTCTTGCGCACTCATACACACACACACACACACACACACACAATATGTTAGCTGAGAGCCAAAGGAGACCAATCCCTCCCACACCACCAACACGCCGAGCAGTAGTCTCTGTTTCTTAGTCCAATAACATCACACAATCTCCCTTCCCAGAATCGTGAACAGAACATCCTTCAACAACCGTCCGTCCCATATAAAACTAAGAACTCGTAATGAAAACGTGCCAGTGGGAGCATCTCTACCTCTATATGAGCTCAGTGACTGGATATCAGGGCTATCATTATCTGAGCATGGCCATCGGCAGCTGCTTTGACTGCAGAGAGAGAGAGGGAGAGAGAGAGAGAGAGATGCACACAGGGAGCGGAGAGGTGCCCACTGGAATACTGATCAGGCTCATAATGGTACTCTCACTCAGCATCCTCCCCTGTGACTGTAGGTAAACTGACAAACAGGGTCATTTCCATGTAAAAGGACCCATGAGCACCAACAGGTGAAGTTCATAGGAGCATATCAAACTGGGTGTCAAATGAAAGTCAAGAGTAAAACATATACTGTATATATATATTCAGGCATATATAAATTAAAAAAAAATTGTCCTAAAAATGTGGAATAAGCTAAGACTTTGATTTCTGGTCAAACAGATGGAAAATGGGTCTTAGACAACATCTACCAGAAAAATCTTAAAAGGTATCAGAAATACATCAAAACACAATAATGTTGAAGTAGAGACCCCTGCCAACTGATATCAACACTTATACTGAACAAAAATATAAATGCAACATGCAACCATTTCAAAGATTTTACTGAGTTACAGTTCATATAAGGAAATCAGTCTATTGAAATAAATTCATTAGGCCCTAATCTATGGATTTCACAAGACAGGGAATACAGATAAGCAACTGTTGGTCACAGATACCTTTAAAAAAATGGGTCTCACAAAGGGCCTCAGGATCTCGTCAAGGTATTTCTGTCCATTCAAATTGGCATCGATAAAATGCAATTGTGTTTGATGTGCAAAGCTTATGCCTACCCACACCATAACCTCACCGCCACCATTGTTCACTATTTCACAACGTTGACATCAGCAAACCGCTCACCCACACAACGACATACAAGTGAAGTGGACTGCGGGTGTGAGGCAAGTTGGACGTACAGAAATGTTCCATTCGCACAAAAAGTGTATTTCTCTCAAATTTTGTGCACAAATTTGTTTATATCCCTGTTATTGAGCATTTCTCCTTTGCCAAGATAATCCATCCACCTGACAGGTGTGGTATATCAAGAAGCCATTACCAAAAACTCACATACACTACCATTCAAATGTTTGGGGTCACTTAGAAATGTCCTTGTTTTTGTAAGAAAAGCAAAAAATGTTGTCCATTAAAATAACATCAAATTGATTAGAAATACAGTGTAGACATGGTTAATGTTGTAAATGACTATTGTAGCTGGAAACTGCTGATTTTTAGAGCGTCTAGTTTGAGAAACAGACACCTCAAAAGTCCTCAACTGGCAGCTTCATTAAATAGTACCTGCAAGGGCCTCCCGAGTGGCACAGTAGTCTAGGGCACTGCATCGCAGTGCTAGCTGCGCCACCAGAGTCTCTGGGTTCGCGCCCAGGCTCTGTCGCAGCCGGCCGCGACCAGGAGGTCCGTGGGGCGACGCACAATTGGGCTAGCGTCTTCCGGGTTAGGGAGGGTTTGGCCGGTAGGGATATCCTTGTCTCATCGTGCTCCAGCGACTCCTGTGGCGGGCCGGGCGCAGTGCGCGCTAACCAAGGGGGCCAGGTGCACGGTGTTTCCTCCGACACATTGGTGCGGCTGGCTTCCGGGTTGGAGGCGCGCTGTGTTAAGAAGCAGTGCGGCTTGGTTGGGTTGTGCTTCGGAGGACGCGTGGCTTTCGACCTTCGTCTCTCCCGAGCCCGTACGGGAGTTGTAGCGATGAGACAAGATAGTAATTACTAGCGATTGGATACCACGAAAATTGGGGAGAAAAGGGGGTACAATTTTTTATTAAATTAAATAAAAAAAATTGTACCTGCAAAACACCAGTCTCAACGTCAACAGTGAAGAGGCGACTCCAGGATGCTCGCCTTCTAGGCAGAGTTTCTCTGTCCAGTGTCTGTGTTCTTTTGCCCATCTTAATCTTTTCTTTTTATTGGCCAGTCTGAGATATGCCCTTTTCTTTGCAAGTCTACCTAGAAGGCCACGATCCCAGAGTCGCCTCTTCACTGTTGACGTTGAGACTGGTGTCCAGGACACCTACACCACCCGATGTCACAGGAAGGCCATAAAGATCATCAAGGACAACAACCACCCGAGCCACTGCCTGTTCACCCCGCTATCATCCAGAAGGCAAGGTCAGTACAGGTGCATCAACGCGGGGACCGAGAGACTGAAAAACAGCTTCTATCTCAAGGCCATCAGACTGTTAAACAGCCACCACTAACATTTAGTGGCCGCTGCCAACATACTGACTCAACTCCAGCCACTTTAATAATGGGAATTGATGGAAATTATGTAAAAATTTATCACTAGCCACTTTAAACAATGCCACTTAAAATAATGTTTACATACCCTACATTACTCATCTCATATGTATAGACTGTACACTATACCATCTACTGCATCTTGCCTATGCCGTTCTGTACCATCACTCATTCATATATCTTTATGTACATATTCTTTATCCCTTTACACTTGTGTGCATAAGGTAGTAGTTGTGGAATTGTTAGGTTAGATTACTTGTTGGTTATTACTGCATTGTCGGAACTAGAAGCACAAGCATTTCACTACACTCGCATTAACATCTGCTAACCATGTGTATGTGACAAATACAATTTGATTTGATGTGAGTAACGGTTAATGTGATTGGATGTTAATTATTTGACTAGGCTACCTGTATTTGATATTGTGTTGTTATTTCGCTGAACACTTGATGGTTTACTTTTATTTTTGGCAGTGTAACGAGGCTACTCAGGCGAGTAGCCTCCCAACCAACACCAGACATCCATGGATGTTGAAGAGCAGCTGGCCGGACCAAATCTGAACCAATTAAAGTAATCTATGTTTCACATGTTTGGACAGCACAGTACAATAGAGTAGAGTTGTAGAGTTCAGTACAGTGCAGTACACTAGAGTATACAGTATAATTTACTGTAATGTACTGAACATATCTACTTTACTCTACGGTACTGAACTCTACTTTGCTGTGATGTCCAAACTTGTGGAACATAGACGTCTATGATCCTTTCAGATTTGGTCTGGCCCGGACCAATTAACTTTGGTCTTGTTTGGGGGCGGAGCTCATTATAAAAATAGCCAGTGTATAGAATAATACCCAAATTTGCAAAAGAAGGATATTGCATATTTATACCTTTGTGTAGATATTCAGGATACATCACCATGAAAATAATCATATTAATATCCATAATTACACATTTCTATGACCCAAGATGTAATTCCGTTACCATAATTCCATTACCGGATGTAAATCCACTTCACCCATTTTAGTTCAATAATGAAAATATTGAGTTTTAAACCCAAGGTGTCATGTCATAGCTGACACCCCATTGTTACTGTAGACATCTTTGAATCTTAATTCGGAGCAGATATTTAACAGAGTTTTGGGGAAACGTGGTCGCATAAAAAACGGAGAGATTTTACCGTAATTCTTTCACCAAACTTTGCATCTGCACAGTTCTTCCAGTAAATGTGTTTTTGTGGAATTGTTTGTGTAAATTGTTCAAAGTAGTCCTTGTGTATAGAGTTGTATGGCTTGTTAAACTTTGAAATCAATGGTTTGTGTTTGGCATACAATTTAAAGTGAAAAAAATCTGAGTCTTAGCATAATGCTGTTTTGTGGAATTGCCCACAGTCAACCTAGTTTTGTTAGCTAGTTTACTCCTAAAATAAGCAATAATAAGCAATGATTATAAGCAATAAGCAATAATCCAATAATAATCCAAACAAAACATTGTCTACAGAGAAAAGTTCTTGCCTTAGAAATAGCCTTCAACACTGTGTCCTTAGACATCAATGGTCTAGTCCACAAATTGACACTTTTAATAATCAATAACCCTTACAAGTGTTTGAGAAAGTTTTCACTTAAAAATTAGGCTTTCTTAAAGTGTGAACCGTTTCCTAGTCACAAACATTTCTGACCACACACGCACACAGGTCTATACACATCTCAAGAAACCATGGAACCTCTTGTGTGTGTGTGTGTGCACGTGTGCGTGTTGGGAAAACAGCAGGACTAAGAGAGAGAGTGAATGCGGGAGAGAGAGAAAGAGAGAGAGTCACAGAAGGAAAGAGAGATGGAGAGAGCATCCAGAGAGCATCCACAGTTCTTCTAGCCTGGATTCACATTCAGCAAGCTTTTTGCTGGGTTACGTAACTGGTTGCGTCTGACTCAAGCTCGGAAATGTCTAATTAGATTTCTCTTTTCCACTCGGAGCAAGGTCATTCCTTTAGTCATTTCCTAACAACCTTCAACTCAAATCATGGCAGGAGGGCTGAAGCAGCGTGTGTGAGGAGGAGGTCAGTAATAATTTGTATAGGTTGTAAGCCACATGTTTTCAATGACCTGCTCGCTTTGAACACAAATCTCCTGTACACCAGAAGACTGTTACACCTTTGAGCTAAAGCGTAGGTTTTCGGGTCTTAGGCAAGTTATTTTTTTTTATCACACGATTAACCACCTTCATACATTTCGTCATCCTAGGCAAGCTACTTCGGAATAAACTATAAGCCTACAGTGCATTCAGAAAGTATTCATACCACTTGACTTATTCCACATTTTGTTGTGTTACAGTCTGAATTTAAAATAGATTAAATATTATTTATTTTTACCCATCTACACATAATACCCCAGAATGACAAAGGGAATGTTGTTGTTGAAATTTTACATAAGTATTCACATCCCTGAGTCAATACATGTTCGAATCACCTTTGGCAGCAATTACAGCGTTGAGTCGTTCTGGGTAAGCCTCTAAGAGCTTTGCACACCTGGATTGTACAATATTTGCACATTATTCTTTAAAAAAAAAATTCAAGCTCTATCAAGTTGTTGATCATTGCTAGAAAGCCATTTTCAACTCTTGCCAATTTAAATCAAAACTGTAACTAGGCCACTCAGGAACATTCAATATTATCTTGGTAAGCAACTCCAGTGTATATTTGGCCTTGTGTTTGAGATTATTGTCTTGCTGAAAGCTGAATTTGTCTCCCAGTGTCTGGTGGAAAGAAAACGGAATCAGGTTTTCCTTTAGGATTTTGCCTGTGCTTAGCTCTAATCTGTTTCTTTTCGTCCTAAAACAAACCTCCCTAAATCTTGCCGATGACAAGCATACCCATAACATGATGCAGCCACCACCATGCTTGAAAATATGAAGAGTGGTACTCAGTGATGTGTTGTGTTGAATTTGCCCCAAACATAACGTGTTGTATTCAGGAGATAAAGTTAATTTCTTTGCCACATTTTTTGCAGTTTTACTTTAGTGCCTTGTGCACAGGATGCATGTTTTGTCATATTTGTATTCTGTAAAGGCTTCCTTCTTTTCTCTCTGTCATTTAGGTTACTATTGTGGAGTAACTACAATGTTGTTGATCCATCCTCAGTTTTCTCCTATCGCAGCCATTAAACTAACTTTTTTAAAGTCACCATTGGCCTCATGGTGAAATCCCCTGAGTGGTTTCCTTCCTCTCTGGCAACTGAGTTAGGAAGGAAGCCTGTATCTTTGTAGTGACTGAGTGTATTGATACACCATCCAAAGTGTAATTAATAAGTTCACCATGCTCAAACGGATATTCAATGTCCGCTTTAAAAACAAAACAATCTACCGATAGCTGCCCTTCTTTGCGAAGCATTGGAGAACCTCCCTGGTCTTTGTGGTTGAATCTGTGTTTGAAATTCACTGCTCGACATAGGGAACTTACAGATAATTGTATGTGTGGGGTACAGAGATGAGGTAGGCAATCAAAAAACATGTTCAACACTATTATTGCACACAGAGTAAGTCCATGCAACGTATGTGACTTGTTAAGCACATCTCCTGAAGTTATTTAAGCTTGCCATAAAGGGGTTGAATACTTATTGACTCAAAACATTTCAGCTTTTCATTTTTAATGAATTTGCAAAAATCTCTAAAAACATAACTCCACTTTGAAATGATTGGGTATTGTGAGAAGGCCAATGACCCCAAAAAAGAATCATCATTTAATCAATTTTAAATTCAGGCTGTAACACATAAAAGTCAAGGGGAGGGGTGTGAATACTTTCTGAAGGTACCTCTATTCTTTTTTTTGCCTCGATGCACCACCACCACCATCACCAATACAAATATAAAAACTGCTTCACCATCGACAGTAACAGACACATATTGTCATAAATTATGTATGAGAATTAGATATACACTGCTCAAAAAAATAAAGGGAACACTTAAACAACACAATGTAACTCCAAGTCAATCACACTTCTGTGAAATCAAACTGTCCACTTAGGAAGCAACACTGATTGACAATAAATTTCACATGCTGTTGTGCAAATGGAATAGACAAAAGGTGGAAATTATAGACAATTAGTAAGACACCCCCAAAAAAGGAATGGTTCTGCAGGTGGTGACCACAGACCACTTCTCAGTTCCTATGCTTCCTGGCTGATGTTTTAGTCACTTTTGAATGCTGGCGGTGCTTTCACTCTAGTGGTAGCATGAGACGGAGTCTACAACCCACACAAGTGGCTCAGGTAGTGCAGCTCATCCAGGATGGCACATCAATGCGAGCTGTGGCAAAAAGGTTTGCTGTGTCTGTCAGCGTAGTGTCCAGAGCATGGAGGCGCTACCAGGAGACAGGCCAGTACAACAGGAGACGTGGAGGAGGCCGTAGGAGGGCAACAACACAGCAGCAGGACCGCTACCTCCGCCTTTGTGCAAGGAGGAGCACTGCCAGAGCCCTGCAAAATGACCTCCAGCAGGCCACAAATGTGCAAGTGTCTGCTCAAACGGTCAGAAACAGACTCCATGAGGGTGGTATGAGGGCCCGACGTCCACAGGTGGGGGTTGTGCTTACAGCCCAACACCGTGCAGGACGTTTGGCATTTGCCAGAGAACACCAAGATTGGCAAATTCGCCACTGGCGCCCTGTGCTCTTCACAGATGAAAGCAGGTTCACACTGAGCACATGAGCACATGTGACAGACGTGACAGAGTCTGGAGACGCCGTGGAGAACGTTCTGCTGCCTGCAACATCCAGCATGACCGGTTTGGCGGTGGGTCAGTCATGGTGTGGGGTGGCATTTCTTTGTGGGGCCGCACAGCCCTCCATGTGCTCGCCAGAGGTAGCCTGACTGCCATTAGGTACCGAGATGAGATCCTCAGACCCCTTGTGAGACCATATGCTGACACATGCACATTTGTGGCCTGCTGGAGGTCATTTTGCAGGGCTCTGGCAGTGCTCCTCCTTGCACAAAGGCGGAGGTAGCGGTCCTGCTGCTGTGTTGTTGCCCTCTTACGGCCTCCTCCACGTCTCCTGATGTACTGGCCTGTCTCCTGGTAGCGCCTCCATACTCTGGACACTACGCTGACAGACACAGCAAATCTTTTTGCCACAGCTCGCATTGATGTGCTATCCTGGATGAGCTGCACTACCTGAGCCACTTGTGTGGGTTGTAGACTCTGTCTCATGCTACCACTAGAGTGAAAGCACCGCCAGCATTCAAAAGTGACCAAAACATCAGCCAGGAAGCATAGGAACTGAGAAGTGGTCTGTGGTCACCACCTGCAGAACCATTCCTTTTTTGGGGGTGTCTTACTAATTGCCTATAATTTCCACCTTTTGTCTATTCCATTTGCACAACAGCATGTGACATTTATTGTCAATCAGTGTTGCTTCCTAAGTGGACAGTTTGATTTCACAGAAGTGTGATTGACTTGGAGTTACATTGTGTTGTTTAAGTGTTCCCTTTATTTTTTTGAGCAGTGTATTTCTTTCCTGATGACGTGGGCACCTGTCTTATACAAAACATAGTCAGTACTATATGATAATTACACTCTCCAATGTGCATTTCAATTTCAAAGTGAATACATTCCCTCCTCCACAGAGTCACTTGATCAAACATGTTGGATGTGGCCACGGATCAGTGACCACGCTGCCATGCTGATGCCATGCTGTAGTCAGACTCCTGGGGGAGAACTGGGCTTCCCTCCCCATCACTTCATCACAGCCATTGATTGAATGTGAACTTGGACCATCTGGTCACCGTTAATTGCACACGTGCTGTACAGTATGCAGCTAGCCAATCGGGTGGGTTGGGCAGTGAGAACTAAGAAGATAGATAAGAGACAAGTGGGGGAGCAAGAGCAAAACAAATGCCGTTTTCTGACTGTCTTTCTTCAGTTCATGATCTTGGGTTGGATGGGCGATGGTCTGTCCTTAGCCACTCAAACGGTTAATGGGTTTTCAGTGATTGCCCTCAAATCACAGCCTGGAATCCAAGATGAACAGGGATATTATTCCATTTGGATTCCAGGCTAAACATATCCAACACACACCAAAAAAAGCTACTTCTAATTCAAACTGAGAAGTAGACGTTTTAGCAGGCACGTACAGTACCTCTAGATTTTTGCTTCTTGTTCAATTTCAACTGAAAGCGCCTTAATTCCTGAAACCTACATCTTTATTCACAGGGTTCAGTTTGGAGGATGCAGCGATGGAGGAGGATTTGAGAGTTTGTGAATAATAATAAGTGGCTAAAGGGGAGATTTAGCCAAACCACATTAATCTCGCTGGGCTGGCTAGGCTGTGTGTGTGACATCGCTTTCCCTCTCGCTCTCTGTCTCTTTCCTCTCTCGCTCTTCAATCTCTATCCTCTCTCACTCGTAATTTCTGTCCTCTTTAGCGGCCTGTCTATTTTCCTCCTATTTTCCCCTCTCTGTCTCTTGCCTCCTCTTTTCCCCTCTGTCTGTCTCTTGCCTCCTCTTTTCCCCTCTGTCTGTCTCTTGCTTCCTCTTTTCCCCTCTGTCTGTCTCTTGCCTCCTCTTCTCCCCTCTGTCTGTCTCTTGCCTCCTCTTTTCCCCTCTGTCTGTCTCTTGCCTCCTCTTTTCCCCTCTGTCTGTCT
Organism: Salvelinus fontinalis; assembly: GCF_029448725.1. Classification (NCBI taxonomy): domain Eukaryota; kingdom Metazoa; phylum Chordata; class Actinopteri; order Salmoniformes; family Salmonidae; genus Salvelinus; species Salvelinus fontinalis. Next base: position 36,397,050 of record NC_074690.1, read on the forward strand.
CTTGCCTCCTCTTTCCCCTCTTTGTCTCTTCCCTCCTCTTTGTCTCTTCCCTCCTCTTTTCCCCTCAGTCTGTCTATTCCCTCCTCTTTTCCCCTCAGTCTGTTTCTTTCCCCCTCTTTGTCTCTCTCCTACTCTGTTTCCGCCCGTAGAAGCTCCTCATGGAAACAGCAGGCCTGCCCCCTCTGACTTTAATATGACATGGTTGACATGAGAGGAACACAGGGCAACAGAGAGTACAGCGAGAAACAGAAACAGAGAACATTTTCCCAGTCATCTCGCAGCCTTGATAGGTGTCATGTCATGTTGGTGAGAGCATGATGTAGCCGCTCTGACATCCATAGTGGCTCAGGCGAACTGAAACCACAACAAAAATGTGTTACTACTCCAGTGCATTCTCCTCTCTCTTGGTGCGTGACTGAAAGCACACCAACACAACAGTAACACATTAGGGCATTATTATGGCCACAGTAGAGAAAAGATGCAAGGTCGGGTCATCCAGAGAAACAATTAGCCGTGGAACTTCAGAGGAGAACAATCGTTGATTAGCATCTGTTTACGGCACACAGGCAGACAGGATTGGAGGAGAGGAGAGCAGGGAGCTGTAGGGCTTGTCACACTAGCTGCAGCCTATGGATTTGCTTCCATAATGAAGCAATGCAGAATTGTTTAACGCACCCCTCCTCCTAATCGACGCGCACGCGCACACACCTCCTTTTTTCCCTTCACTGCAATAACCTCATTTGGACCATTGGACTAATTGCAGACTCAGTTTGCATACCATATTCCCAACCTGCCATATGCTCTCTACCCCCATCAGTAAGTCAAGTGTCACAACGTGAACTGTCAGATGTAGCTGCTGGGCCAAAACTAAGATCACCCCCCCCCCCCCCTATTTTAACACTCGTATCTGTTAAACTGTTCACCTCATCTGCCTCCTGCAGAGAGCTCTAACACTAACAGTATAGTTATGATTTGTGGTATATGAAGGACTAGTAGTAACTAGGCTGTACACAGTATACTGCATTATCAATACTATCACTACCACTAGTGATAACAGAAAACACAATTGTCCTCCTCGCACTACAGAAACCTATAACCCCAAACGTCTATTGTCTATCTGAAGGTGTAACAGTATTATCATCGCCACTACCATCATTACTGTCCGATGGAACACTGATAACCACAACAGCACCAGACAATAATGTAAGCTGAAGAATACGAGTCACAGTGCTGTACGTCTCTTTTGTATAGGAGGATATACAGCATGAATAGCTAGAATCTTTTTGAGCGCCATACATGAAGCGAGCCATTGAACCCTATTTGGTTCGACATAGCTGCTGTAGCGCCATTTCTTGTTACAGTGTAGTGTACGTTATGAAAATGATACGAATAAAGAAAGGGGCTTTTCATGAACTGTATGTGGAATCTAAAGTAGAGTACTGTAATTAGGGCCATAGGCCCCTGGGCAAAGTCTAAGTCACCCAGATTTTAGAGAGGGCATGGGGAGAGAGTCCTGTATTTGGTGTTCCATATCAAAGAGCGTTTCAAGCATTTTGTTTGAGGGAGAGGCACGAGACACATTTTTCAATCCTCTATATTCAATATTCTCTTTTGATTGGAAACGTCTGGGGTCTCCCTGCCCAGAACAAAGACTGTGGTTCTCCACTGCTCCGCACGGTATTTGATTCGTTCCAACTCCTTGAGGCAATCTTCCAGCTCGTTTTAGTAAGAGCAATGGGTATAGTAACCGTGGTGATTCTCACAGAAAAATGGTTCAGACAGCAATTCCCAAACACTCAACCCCAGGTACACACTCTCCATGCTCCCTTTAATGCGTAGCGTAGAACTAGAAGAGAATTTGACATAGAACAGAAGCCTTACGAGAGACATGGGGCTCGTGTCCCGAAGCTACCTCTCTCTGGGCGCCTTGCCTGACTCCGAGGCCTGTGTGTTAAGCATGGCAGAACTGTCTCTCGCGGGAGCAAAATGCTCCACATCAGATCAGACACATCTAATTGTCCCCCTTGGGTAAGGCTATTCATTATATCAGCTAGTGTTGTGGCCTCCTCCACCACATCCAGTCAAGGAGGGTTAGAGATACAGACAAGATGCCAGACAGACCAGGCATGCACACACACAAACACACACACACAGTTGGTGGTGCCTCAGTAAACCACCACTGAACACTAACCCTCCAACCACCAACACACGGCGCCTTATGAGAAAAGACTGGCAAATCTAGGAGGCATTCTTCACATCCTTCTGTCTTCTGATGAGAGAGTTCTCCCATTTAGCCTGGCATGAACTCTAAGTAGCTGGCTAACTGCAAGCAATGATGTTCTTATGCTAAATGGGAAAACACTTGTATACTGTAAAAAGTGCTTCCCCAACTTAAATGACCAAAGAGCACCACATAATCTGCAATAAAAAACCTTTCAAAGAAAGAGAGTCAGTGGTAAAGGAAGTCATTTGGAAGTGAATTGGTTGTGTATATTTGGACTGCTTATGATTAGCTTACATTGGCTTTGTGTGAGTGTGTGTGTATGTATGTGTGTGTCTGTGTGTACGTGCTCCAGCTCTCGGGGCTCAATCCCTTTGTAAGAGCACAATAAACACATCAGCCTGCCTTGCCCTTAGAGAAATAACTCCCTTCCAAAACGTGTGTCTTTATTCCAGCTCTACAATAGACCCCGACGGGATTAACTATTGTGTGTTGCTGTCTAGGGATGGAACAGCACAGGAAGCACTACTCTGCATAAACAGAAACACCACCTGGTGTCAGGTGGCAGAAATGCCACCTTGACTCGGCAAGATGCCCACCGAGGAGCAGTGATACACCACAGCAGGAGGAGGATAATCAACCACAGGACTCCAGACGATTACAGAGACCCTCTGGAGATAACGGAGACAAACAGCCGGAGGAAGAGAAATAGAAATGTTACCGTAGAACAACAAGCGGATGAGTGAGAGGATGTTGTTTGTAATGTGTCCAAATGATGCCCAGCCGCCAGTAGACTGCTGTCCTGTCGCGCTGAGGCAGGGGGCGTTAGAAAAGGGCACAGTGAGGATAACGCATCCAGCGGTCCCACACCGGCGCAATAAATGTGCCACATTACAACCAACTGACAAACGAGTGTAACATCAGCCAGTGACAGTGTCAAAGCACCATGTTGACGGTCGGAGCCTGCGAGAAGAGGACCCTGTGAACCAGGCTATGCTGGTCACGTCTATCCAGGGGACGGCGTCCAGTCGTCCCATGCCAGACAGCATCTCTGAGGCAGTCTGTCAAACACATACACATTGGGGGTTTAGGGGCCTCTGTCTGAGCAAGGGACGGGAGAGTGGAAGATAGGGGAGGCCACAGGATAGAGACACACTGAGTCACTCTCCTCCAGCCTCCAAACACAGAGAGAGTGAGATAAAGAGAGAGGGGGGGGGGATTATGGGACAGAGAGTCACTCATCCCCATGCTACGTCCTCATACCATCACATCATGCCCACTTCCTTGTACTGACCATACTGTAAACATCACCCCTCCCCTTCCGCTGCAGACGCCACCCACTGCAATAAGCACTAGCCAGCTACACACGCACACGCACACTTATAGCACTAGTAGAGAGGAGTAGCTCCTATATATCAGACTAGTAGAAGGAGCTTAACTATAATGGAGAGAGCAGCCAGAAGCTTTAGCATAACACTCATCCACAGTTACAGATGTAGGATCTTAATTTGAGCCAGTTTGCTACAGCACGAAAATAATCCTGCGGCAAATAGAAATTATTATATGGATTATGATTAATGGACATTTTTTGTAGGGGTTGATACATTTTTCGTTAGGGCAAATCAAGTCTGACATTTAAAATGGAAATGACAAACTTTAGAAGCTTTTAAAAACCTAGGATACATTACATGTTTTCATTTCCTGGTCTGCAGGAAAATTCTTATTAACAAAAAAATGTGTGATAAATTAAGATCCTACATATGTATAGGATATGGGATATAATGCTGCTCAGATGAAGAGCAGTCTTTCAATAAATCTCAAATGTGGTTAAAATCATTTGCAAATCTAGTATTTTTAGATTGTGTGTCACACCACGTACTGTATGCTCTCTGAATCCCCTTGGAGTAGGTTTTACAGGATGTTTTACAGGTTGTTTTACAGTTTGTAAACACCCTTGGTGTAGGCCACAGTTTTACAGGTTGTAGACACCCTCGGTGTAGGCCACAGTTTTACAGGTTGTAGACACCCTCGGTGTAGGTTTTACAGGTTGTTTTACAGGTTGTAGACACCCTTGGTGTAGGCCACAGTTTTACAGGTTGTAGACACCCTCGGTGTAGGCCACAGTTTTACAGGTTGTAGACACCCTCGGTGTAGGCCACAGTTTTACAGGTTGTAGACACCCTTGGTGTAGGCCACAGTTTTACAGGTTGTAGACACCCTCGGTGTAGTCCACAGTTTTACAGGTTGTAGACACCCTTGGTGTAGGCCACAGTTTTACACGTTGTAGACACCCTTGGTGTAGGCCACAGTTTTACAGGTTGTAGACACCCTTGGTGTAGGCCACAGTTTTACAGGTTGTAGACACCCTCGGTGTAGGCCACAGTTTTACAGGTTGTAGACACCCTTGGTGTAGGCCACAGTTTTACAGGTTGTAGGCACCCTCGGTGTTGGACACATTTTACAGGGTCTTGATTTAGTACGCTTTTTTTTAACAATTCATTGACAGAAGTCGGTTCAATAATTTGAATTCCATGTTGTTCTATTTATTTTCCAGTGAGCTCAATGCCACACATTGCACAGTTCTCTAGAGATAAATCAGGTCCAGTCTGAACTGTGCGATGTAGTAGGCAGATGTAGTTTCCAACAGGCCAATATTCTACCTAGTTTAGTGCAGAAAACGTGGTAATTAACTACAATGACCATAATCTATTGTGCGCCTGCTTGTCCGTCTGTGTTTCTTTTATGCCTGCTACGTTCGTTTAGTGTGGTGAAGACACAGAGAGAGAGAGAGAGAGAGAGAGAGAGAGAGAGAGAGAGAGAGAGAGAGAGAGAGAGAGAGGATAGAAGAATGCTCGATCAAGAGGTATAGAGAGCAGAACAGTTGCTTTGTGAGGTATGTCATGATCTAAGTGATTGATAGTTGGTATTCAGCAGTCATAAAAGTATGCCTTTGTTTACTTCAGCATAGGCAGCACCTCTATGGAGATGAGATGATGACTTGGAAAGAAATAATAAAGTCATCAAATAGAACAAATGTAATATACACAACTGAAATATTTTATTAAAGTCAATACATTATGGTTAATAATTGATAAGCAGTACTGGGCAGTCACTACAATCATGGGACTTTTATATTTAAAAGTGTTGTTACAGCATTCAACCCACAAAATGCATAGTGCATTTAAAATTTCAAACCGCGATTATCTTTTAATAGTCAAACCGAAACCGAACCAACCTCAAAGAGCACGAATGGCTCAGCAATAACAAAAAATGAAAACAATTGAAAGCCATTTGTTCAGTATTAGATTTTGTTTGGCCATGTGTGGAGCAGCCTGCATGTGAGGACAACTGTCGGTGCCAGAAATGTCAAAAGCCGTGTGCTGCAGCAGAGTAAAAAATTATAAAACACTTTGAAATCTAACGTGCCTGGAGTATATAGTAGTGACTGTCTGATGCTGCTACGCAGGCTTATCCAACACAGATAAAAAGGCTTTCACAAGCAATTACTAAATTAGTAGAGAAATGTATTTCAACCCAGTGAACTAACACAGAAACACACTGAACTACTAATCTGGGAGCAGAAGGGCTAAAATACCCCTGGAATTGAAAGTTGAATGGCTTAATTGATGTCAGGGCTCTCAAGTGTATACGAATGAGGAAGCGCAGCTCTGGAGGAATTACTGTTCAAATGGAGGATGTCCGTCAGAAAAGCAAACCTAAAGATTGCCTCGTAGTGTGTGGTGGCTTCATGCACACCTGGGTTCTAATCACTGGCAGGCTTATCATTAGGCAGAAGAGGCAATGGCCTCAGGCCTCACCTCATCAAGGGGCCTCATGAGCTGGGCATAAAAATATATATTGAAATATATATATTTAAAAAATCTTTCAATCATTTCCCGCTTGAGCCCCCCCCCCATGCTTTGCTAGAAGCATAAAAAAATGAATAAAGAAATCTCCATCAAAATCTGTCTGCTTAAACTAGAGATATGTTATCTCTATTTTGCATGGCCTGTGTCTCAATCGACCGCATCCTCCGATGTCGGCTTTCCACATCTGTGTCGGAGGGTGGCAGAGCTACATTGGTGTTTGTCAGACCAGGAGACATCTCAAAAATCTGTCTTCTCTTGCAAACGTCTGTAGCGTCCGAATGGTTTGGCCTACAAATGAATATGACCCATCTTTGGAAAGATGAGACTCTTGCGAACATGATGGGGGTATCCCTTTTGCGACGTGTCTGAAGGTAACCCGGTACCGGGCCGAAAAATGTACGGAAGTGAAATAGGGCTTTTCAATGCCAAAGATATACTGGTAATTTGTTTTCGATTTTTTATTTGGAGATTTCTTATATTTCTCAGATATAGGGCAAACACTTCAAAACATACTTCTTATTTATTAACATTTTTACTAATTGTTTTTCCATGTATGAATCTGTTATTCAATGCGTTGGGCTAATAGCAGTAAGGCCAAATTCAATGTTTCATCAAATATATATTTTTTCTACAGGGGCACTAAAATTCAAAATCAAATATCTAAATGTTCCTTCGTGTGACCATATTAAAACAATTCCATATGTTAGCTTAGTAGTAGTCTCACGTTGCCATATCTCCAAATCACGTAGCCTCCCTTGGAGGTCTGGAGAATTCTGTATTGCAAAACGGTTTGAATGGTCCGGCTGAGATTTCGATTGGATGTTACATTTCAAGAACCCTCTCCCTACATGCCCGTTGGTGCTACGTGTTATGTTCGTCACTGTTTTCAGATCGGGAAGGACCCATTTTGCAGAGTTGTTCCGAATGCTACTTTGCAACATTAATCAGCAAATTTCCCAGCCATCCTCACCATAGACTGTAAAAACAATCGTCATTTACTGTGTCACCTATGACACTAATCTAGTGACCACTATTGGAGCTCTGCCCAAGCAAGGCATTTGATTGGTTTGACATGTAGTGAGGCGTCAGTGATTTACACCAGGTCACCACTTCTATTTAGCAATTTTTCTGCCATGAACTTCCACAGGCTGACCCGTATTAGAGAAGCCTGGTTCTTGACGAGGCTAGCTTAGTAGCCCTTAGACTCTAGGCGGACAAATTACACATTTCTTTAGTAAAAAGACAGGTGCTGCTGACAATACTGCCATCGTCGTTGAGGCAGAAGCGATGTACGTGTAGCACATGTATCTGATGCTGTCTGGCAATAAAGAGTATGGCATGTCATACAAGTTTTGGGCCAGACAGCATCAGGTGCATGAGCTACATGTAGTAAGACAGAGGGTTGCTGTTTCGCTCGCTCTGATGCTTTCTCCGGTGAGATCGTTTCAGCCACTTGCGAATTGAAGGAAAATTGGCGGGTGCACATTGCACTGTTCGGATGCTGGAATAATTTTGGATGAACATGCAGAGAGGTAGCCTACTTTTTGAAGTGATTTGTTTGACAAGCTGATGAAAATGTCATGATTGGTTGTATTCATGGCACATTAAAATGTAATACATTTGTACTATAAAACCCACATAGGAGGGGCGGGGAGGGCCTCAGACAGGCCTCCGCCTGGGGCCTCCAAATAACTAAGTCCGTCCCTGGTTCTAATATACTTTGAGAGTTGCTCTAGCCTGCCTGGTGTGCCATATGGGTGGAGCTAGCCGTTTTGGGACTGCTCTATTGGTACATTAAGCCAGGCAAGCGCAGTCAACCACAGAGAAATGATTTTGAATAGTATTTGAAACCAAGTGTGCCTACATGTAGAATAGAGTAACTTTGATGTGATATGCCGACGGCGCTCTCTGGGCTACTGTCTGTCTGAGCTTACATTGGCAACCATTCATAATGTATTACAGAGCTTGACGCAGAAGAAGGTTATTGTAGGCATTTGTATCATGTCCCTCATTTGGTTTGCTTTACTGTACAAGCTCTGAGTGGGGGCAGGGCGAGGGTGAAACAAGAGTGTCTGCTTGTACCAGATTGTCTAGTCCTAGAAACTTCTCAAAAGCCCATTCGAGTGCACCGTCACGTTACCACATCTAGAGAGCGTCGAACAGATGTCTCTTTTTATTACCCGATGTGTGGCAGAATGCTGTGAACGGGTATAAAGGTTAGTGCTATGTTCTGGCTATTTTGGCCATCTTTGTCTTACGAGATTCTAAAAGGTAGCAAATTGAGAATACTGTATGTTCTTAATTGACCAACCTGAATAAATAAAGGTTAAATCAATACAAGGGAAAAAGAAAGGAACTCTGTTCCATCACCTGAAAGATGCAAGGATATACATAAATTGCAAAAGAAATACACATATATGTAGAAAACCACACACTATTCTGCCGGTGTTCAAAAGCCACATTTCCCATAGTAAGAAACCATGTTTGAAACCACTTATGGTGGTCTCTGTGAAACGAAAAACACAAACCCCCCTCACTTTCCATCCTCCAGACCCCCCACCCCATGGACGTCCCCCTACTTTAAATCCTCCGGACCCCCCAACCCCTGGACGCCCCATCACTTTCCATCCTCCAGATCCTCCCAGCCCCTGGACGCCCCATCACTTTCCATCCTCCAGATCCTCCCAGCCCCTGGACGCCCCATGACTTTCCATCCTCCAGATCCTCCCAGCCCCTGGACGCCCCATCACTTTCCATCCTCCAGATCCTCCCAGCCCCTGGACGCCCCATCACTTTCCATCCTCCAGATCCTCCCAGCCCCTGGACACCCCATCACTTTGCATCCTCCAGATCCTCCCAGCCCCTGGACGCCCCATCACTTTCCATCCTCCAGATCCTCCCAGCCCCTGGACGCCCCATCACTTTCCATCCTCCAGATCCTCCCAGCCCCTGGACGCCCCATCACTTTCCATCCTCCCAGCCCCTGGGCAAAGTAACAATAATATCCAGAAGGCCCCAAGGGGGGAATCTTTTTTTCTTCCTTGTCACTATGCATGAACTGAGGGCCTGAGTGCGTCAACAACCGTCTCAGACACGAGGAGGAGGAGAGAGAGAGAGAGAGAGAGAGAGAGAGAGAGAGAGAGAGAGAGAAAAGTACATCCCTTTAAAACCTCCATGCACCAAAAAAGGAGGAAACCTTAATTAGAAAAGGATGAGAAGCTCGCTGGGGCATGGAGTACTCTTTGATTCACTCCAGATACATATCAATTAAGGTATTTTTAGACTCCAAGTTGCACGCTCCTGAACGTGACGCTCTCTCTCTGTCGAGTTCGCTAATTGACTGTGTGCCGATTCATTCTCGTAAATAAATTGTCGTGTGTTTCACGGTTGAGAAGGAGTATAAACAACAGCAGGAGGTCATGGCAGAAACATTGAAAAGCTACAGGGGAAAACTGCGCTCTTTGAAGTCTTTGCGTCTTCCGTTGTGTTCCAGGTTGTCTTTATTGCAGTCGCAGAAGCAGATACTATCTTCTATATCATATTAATGTGGCTGCCAAGATATTGAACACTTCTCTAGGCGTTGTGAGATCTGACATTTTGGGCGGCACGACAGCGATGAAGACAACCTAGAATGTGTCCTTTCATTTGGTGTGTCATTAATAACCTTGTCATATAGCATCCAGGTGTCCCCATAGGAGTCCATAGACGCAGTCCAGTCTCAGAAAGCATGACAATCTCAAGTACACACCTGATGTCTCCCCTGAATTCTCTGTCCTGTCAGGGCATTGATCAACAACCCAACAGGACACTGCTGCAGTGCTGCTTATAAAATATACAGACAGATCTGCTCATCGGTGTGAAAGGTCTTTGTTGAAAATTCATTATAACCACACAACCTTGCTCCAGGGACCGTACACACAGACACAAATAGACCATAGTCCTTTTTATTCCCGTTGCGTGCTTTTCTCACCTGGCTGGCTGGCGAGTCCCCGGGGTAGGTGACAGAGGTCAGGGGAAGCGTGATGAGGGTTCTAGGGCTGACATACACACACACGCACACACACTCACAGAGAGGAGAGGGGCCCGAGGGCAAACCACCCCACCACCATTATCATCATCATCACATCTTCTTCTGAAGGTACCCAGGGGTGGTAACCATAGTGACAAACAGAATAAGGGGGAAACTTACTCACTAGTTAGAGTGTGGTGCAGACAGTGTCACTCTTACACTATGCCTTGTACAGGTCTCTGTAGCAATACATTTGTTAAGGCAGTGTAAAATAACTAACTTCTTTACATGCGTGTTCAGTCTCAGTTCATTGTGGATAAACATCAGGATTGCGTTCAGTAGGGCACACCGTAGCATAACATTTTGTATACGAAACGCGAACAGACGTGTTCTTATTGGACAGCTCAGGTAGTAACCTAGTTTGTCGTAGAGCTCGTTGATCATCGGTTATCACTGGTCATCAGTCACAATGTCATCTAGAAACACGGATATGACTCAGCTCTCAGCCGGCTAAATGTGAAACGCCTCTAAGGAAGTGCGTGTCCATGTGTGCTTATGATGACTCCATACCGCAGGCTGGAGTGTGTGTGCTGGGCTTAGCCAACATGTCTCAGCCATGTGTGCCCAGTGCACATGGGCAACAATTCCACCATGCATTGGGTGTGTGTATGTAGTGTAAGTCCATATTGTCCACATCAATATTGTATGTAGAAATGATGTGAGTGTGTGTGCATACAGTATGTGTGTGTGTGAGTACACACCATCACACCTCAACGAGCCATGATCACACAAACACACACTTCCTGACTGCCCTGTCAGAGAGAGCAGCAAATCTCAGGCGACAGAAGGGCGACGGAATGAAATAAACCCATGAAACATTGAGCAGAAAGGCTCCCTGGAGAAGAGAAGGAAGTTCTTCATATATATACTAGATCTCCAGGTCTTATCAAATGTGACATGTCAGCCTCTGCTATTTCAATGGCTGGTCCATTCTACACGCCTGGCCTAATCATACATTAATGGGGCTGGAACGGGGCTGGGCTGTGGCTGAGGATGCATCACTGGGGACTTATAAGGAGGGGTAAAGGCATGGCTCAATTGATTTCAAGTGGCTGCCAACGTCTTATCAGCCTGTGGCTAAGCGGACCACTAAACACCCTCCGTCAGAAGGCTATTGTTGCTGAGGCATGAAGATATCGCTGAAGTATAAATCGCACTACGACAGTTTATTGTGATGCTTTTTCTTACCGCAGAACCACATCAAATGTGCAGTGAATTCTAAAATTGGAGGGGGCAAAAAAGAAGCGTATCAATAACAGTCAAAATACGGTTGGGGGGGGGCATCTGGAACATAAATTGCAAATCCTCATTTTATTCGGTGGTCTCAAAGGGTATCCGCGTAACATCAAAGAACATCCCCCACAAATCAAAGCAAGCCAAACACTCAAAGGATTCTCCTCCTCCAATCACAGAAGGCCTCACTGAGGGGATTCTCTTCTCTCTTTTTCTGCAGTCACAGATGAGCTCATATACCCCCGGACCCAGAGAGAAGGAGAGAGGGGGGGCAGGGAGGGCGAGGGGGGATGGGAGAAAGATGGAGAGGGGAGGAAGAGAGAGAGAGAGGTGGGGTAGAAAGAGATGGAGAGGGTGGGAGAGAGGAAGGAGGTAGGAGAGAGGTAGTGAGAGGAGGGGGAGAGATGGAAAAATGGAGAGCAAGAGATGGAAAGAGAGACAGATGGAAAGAGAAGGAGCAAGGAAGAGAGAGAGAGAGAGAGTGGGGCGGAGAGAGATGGAGAAAGGGAGGGAAAGAGATAGAGTGATAGGAAAAGAGATGGAGAGTGGGATGGGACAAATAGGGAGGAGGAGAGAGACAGAGATGGAGAGAGGGTTAGCACCTCTAGGCTTGAGATGAGCATTTAACCTCCTTTAAAGGATGGATCAGCATTCTCAACTAATGAGACCTGACATTGGTATTTGAAAACCCCAACAGCAGCCAACACACACTCACATCCTCATCCTCCCACACTGACACAAAAAAAATCTAAAAATGCTGTCAAGACGAGAATGATTACAAGTGTTGGGAGAATGCTGTTGAAGGCAGCCCTCCCCTGCTGTCAATATTAGAAAGCACTCTCAGTCATAACAGACAACTAGCCACAGTAAGGTTGTCTTAAGGGGAAGTTATTCAAGAAAAATGTTATCAAATACTGAGAGTAGCCAGTGGAGGACCTCAGATGAAAACAGAGCCCCAAAGTAAAGAGGATTGTAGCCTTACGGCAGTGCATTTACAGATAATCCTCGGGATGAGAGAGAGAGAGAGAGAGAGAGAGAGAGAGAGAAACCTCGGAATTCTGTGCACCACAGAACAGAGTGAAGGAAAAAAGACCATCAGAGACGCTTATCTGTGAAAGGGTCAGAGGAATAAAGAGGTTTTAACCTAATTTCTGACATCAACCACAACTCTCGCTGGGCCCGTCCACAGAGAGAAAGAGAACGGGGGTGGGGGAAATTAATCCAGTTTTTCACATAAAAACAGCAGCAGCAGCTGTATGTAATAAATCCATGTTGGTCAAGGCTGCACATCCAAAGCTATAACCTACAATGACAATAGAGCAGGGTTTCTCCCCCCATTATTTTTCACTACAGGTACAGTAGGCTAAACACAAAATGGGTCTGGGTGAGCCCTGTAAGAAGGTAGATGTCACACAACTAGATTATTGGGGTTCAATTCCCACACAAATGTAGGCACAGATGTAGGATCATCATTTGATCACCCTGTTGCAGGATAACTTTCCTGCAATGCAAAACATTTCAGACTCGATACTCCCTTCCGGAAAATGTTTCAATCCCTACAAAAATTGAAATGAATTATAAACCACATAATAATTCACATTTCTTGTTCCTGCAGGATTATCTTCATGCTGTAGCAAACTGACTCAAGTTAAGATCCTAGATCTGTATACTACAGCCGTCACCTCAAATTGAATCCAAGGCTACAGTGCCCTCTGCTGGGCCCGAAATGCCATCTCCACACTCCAGCACTGAATGATGATGATGATGATGGTTTGCAGGTTTGGGTTGGATGACACCTGCCTGTATCTGCTGGGTCTTTGATACCTGCTGATGTAAAAAGTCAAGTAAGTAAGTAAGTAGCCTTGGCTTGGATTATGTAAAAAGGGCTTTATAAATATATTTGATTGATTAATACTGGGATATGTTGAGGAGGGAGCAACATTCTGACTGTGGCAGATGTGATATGTACGGACTTATCTCTATATGACAGAGAAGCATGTTAAACAGATTCTTATTAGAGGCTACGTTAAGAACTAGTGAAGGTGATCTTGTAATAGACATCTTGAGGTTTGGATGCAAAAAGACCCTTTAAAATATATGTAAACAGACCATCAATTACCATAAATATATGTTTTCTTGGTAAGCTGTGAGTGCCATTATATGATACAATATCCAGTTCTTGTTGCTTTTACAACTTGTCTCGGTCCTATCATCAACTGATTTCAGCCAGTGGATTGACTGCATTGTTCGAATGGAATGTTGGCAAATTGGCAGTTAATTCGAAAAATGTTTGGAATCATTCCTCTAAAACTGGCTGGCAAGCTAGCTAACAAACATACAGTGCAGATAAAATATTGTGTAAAACAATGAATTTGAATAATTTATCACAGAAGTGGCAAACCATGGTTGACAACTCCCTGACTAAAATTACTGACCTTTTATCCCATCATAAGAAGGTTCATGTCCATTCTAGTATTGGAATTCCTATAGTCTGAGTCGATAAGGAATTTCCCTTGACCACAAATTGGGGAAAACAAACATTCTTTCCCAGTCACCCCCATTGTCAGAGCCAACTTCGGCGTAGATTTTTTATTATACAGATACAACAAAACACACCGTATAGCTGCTTTGTTGTTCAATGTACATGTAACGTTAACCAGATAAAAAAATACAGACCTATGGATCACAATGCTCCCACGTAGGGAAATAGAGCCTTCTGAAGAGCCCTGTGGCTTCAGGCGATTTGGCATGGAGGAGTGGGGAAATGTGGGGACCCGGTGTCCATGTAGGCTACACGTAGCTGTGTGTGGAAAACATTTCATCACTAGTAAGACATTTAACTTGTTTAGTATAGTCCATTTTGTTTGTGTTATTGGTCTTGCCTAGTGTAATGTTCTGGTCGGTAGCTAGTTAGCACCCACTCACCTGGCTGCTAGCACCGTCATGAAAAGGGGCATGAGGGAAGCCTTACAATATTACGTTTTTCTAAGTAGTGAGAACGCTCTGGAGCAGGCAATGTTGAAAAGTAAATCTTTACACAAGTTGTACATTCATTAAATGTAGTTTTGTAATTGACTAAAACAAGGAGACAACAGGAAATTGTGTTTGTTTCACAGCAAAAACCTTTTCAATGGGGTAACCACAAGTTGTTTTCCTATTCGTTCTATCTAATACCGATTGGGGACTATATCAGCAGAGCTTGAAGATTATATTGACTTTTTATGAATATTCAAGAAAATAAATACATTTTTTCGAAATAGAACTTCATTAATTTGCCATTATCATGACAGCAAACAGAGCAATTCTGTATGAAAATAAGAAAACAATTGTATTATACGATAGTTAATACCTTAAGACCTAAAGGTCTTGACTTTTTCCAAATGTTGTTACGTTACAGACGTTTTCTAAAAATGATGATTAAATAAATAAAAGGGAGGGCTTTCTGGGTGGGAAACAACCCATGGATGAGTTTCCGTGTGGGTCCTGCTTTTTGTTACAAATCCATAGGCTTATCAACACTAAAGATAATCATATCATTAACGTAACATTCCTTTTAGAAAAACAACGGCAACGCTAGCTATTCTCTCTTGGAATTGGAAAGGACTAAATTGTCCTATCAAACATTCCAGCTGTCTTGATATCCTGGCATGAAACCATATTGACACAGCAATGCTCCAAGAAACACACCCGCTACAAAAGGACGCACATAGAACAGAGAACCATTTGGACAAACTGGCTGTTTTTTCATCATATAAGAAACTCAAAATCACCATCTTGGGTAAAAGCGAATAATAAAAAGGCAGGATCCCTTTCCTTAACTGTAGCCATGATGGAAATAAAATTGCCTTTATTCAT
The DNA here is from genome assembly GCF_029448725.1 of Salvelinus fontinalis. Taxonomy (NCBI): domain Eukaryota; kingdom Metazoa; phylum Chordata; class Actinopteri; order Salmoniformes; family Salmonidae; genus Salvelinus; species Salvelinus fontinalis. The sequence goes on from NC_074690.1 coordinate 36,412,297, forward strand.
ATGTATGCTCCAAATACATATGATCCTACGTTTTTTTGATTTACTAAACAGCATATTGTCAGAATTAACTGAATTCTAACTGGTTGTTGGGACAGACATGAAAACCATTTCGGAAATGCAGGACAAATCTAATAAGACAAACTACAATCCGCAAGCGACCAAAAGCTCTACAACATATGTCTGATCACAACCTCATTGATGCCTGGTGAGCACATACTCCAAAAGCAAGAGAGTACACTTTCTACTCAAATAGGCATAAAACATTCTCTCGAAATGTAATTTATATTATCTACACCTGTATCTTCTACAATTAAGAAAATAGAAACATATGAGCTCGTCTGATCACCACGCTTACTACTGCCAACTGCACATTTCAGATTCCCCTAAAAAGAGCCACTACAAAATCCTACATTCTGGGATCAATTTGAAATTAAACTAAATGAATTAATGATGATCAATAGAAGTGTAGTCGATGACCCCAGGATTCTATGGAATGCTGTAAAAATAATGCAACTGCATTAGCATACGGGTTGAATAAATCCCAATTAAAAGGTGTCAGAATGTAAAATGTTAACTGCATTAGAGCGTTCTCAACCAACAATCTTTTCAGAGCAGGTAGCTACGGCGCATTCGGAAAGATTCAGACCCCTTGACTTTTTCCACATTTTGTTACATTACAGCCTTATTCTAAAAAAACATATCTTTTTTTTAAATCCCTCAATCTACACACAATACCCCATAAAGACAAAGCAAAAAAAGGTTATATTTTGTGCACATTAAAAAAATTAAAACCTGAAATATTACATTTACATAAGTATTCAGACCCTTTACTCAGCACTTTGTTGAAGCACCTTTGGCAGCGAATACAGCCTTGAGTCTTCTTGGGTATGACGCTACAAGCTTGGCACACCTGTATTGGGGGAGTTTCTCCCGTTCTTCTCTGCAGATCCTCGCAAGCCATCCAGGTTGGATGGGGAGCGTCGCTGCAAAGCTATTTTCAGGTTTCGATCGGGTTCAAGTCCAGGCTCAAAGACTCCAGCATTGTCTTGGCTGTGTGCTTAGGGTCATTGTCCTGTTGGAAGATGAACCTTCACCCCAGTCTGAGGTCCTGAGCGCTCTGGAGCAGGTTTCCATCAAGGATCACTCTGTACTTTGCTCCCTTCATCATTCCCTCTATTCTGACAAGTCTCCCAGTCCCTGCCGCCTAATAACATCCCCACAGCACATTGCTGCTACCACCATGCTTCACCGTAGGGATGGTGCCAGGTTTCCTCCAGACGCAACGCTTGGCATTCAGATCAAAGAGTTCAATATTGGTTTCATCAGATCAGAGAATCTTGTTTCTCATGGTCAGAGTCCTTTAGGTGGCTTTTGGCAAACTCCAAGCGGGCTGTCATGTGCCTTTTACTGAAGAGGGGCTTCCGTCTGGCAACTCTGCCATAAAGGCCTGATTGGTGGAGTGCTGCAGAGATGGTTGTCCTTCAGGAAGGTTCTTCCATCCCCACAGAGGAACTATGGAACTGTCAGAGTGACCATTGGGTTCTTGGTTACCTCCCTGACCAAGGCTATTCTCCTCCGATTGCTCAGCTTGACAGCCAGCTCTAGAGTGTTGGTGGTTCCAAACTTCTTTCCTTTAAGAATGTTGGAGGCCACTGTGTTCTTGGGGACCTTCAATGCGGCAGACAGTTTTTGGTACCCTTCTCCAGATCTGTGCTTCGACACAATCCTGTCTCGGAGCTCTACAGACAATTCCATCGACCTCATGGCTTGGTTTTTGCTCTGACATGCACTGTCAACTGTGGGACCTTATATACAGGTGCGTGCCTTTTCAATCAATTGAATTTACCACAGGTAGACTCCAATCAAGTTGTTGAAACATCTCAAGGATGATCAATGGAAACAGGATGCACCTGAGCTCAATTTCAAGTCACATAGCAAAGGGGTTGAACACTTATGTAAATAAGGTATTTCTGTTTTCTGAAAAGCTTTTTTCGCTTTGTCATTATGGGGTATTTTGTGTAGATTGAGGAACTAATTAATTGAATCCATTTTAGAATAAGGCTGTAACTAAACAAATGTTGAAAAAGTCAAGGGGTCTGAATACTTTCAGAATGCACTGTATATACAGTACCAGTCAAAAGTTTGGACACACCAACTCAAGAGTTTTTCATAATTTTACTGTTTTCTATATTGTAGAATAATAGGGAAGACATCAAAACTATGAAATAACACATATGGAATCATGTAGTAACAAATCATTTTGATGACTCTATCGGTGATTTACTTAGAATTCAAGGCACACTTAACCAGCATGGCTACCACAGCATTCTGCATTAATACACCATCCTATCTGGTTTGCGCTTAGTGGGACTATCATATGTTTTTCAACAGGACAATGACCCAAAACACACCTTCAGTCTGTGTAAGGGCTACCTCAACCCAGTTGAGATGGTTTGAGATGAGTTGGACCGCAGAGTGAAGGAAAAGCATCCAACAAGTGCTCAACATATGTGGGAACTTCTTCAAGACTGTTGGAAATGCATTCCAGGTGACTACCTCATGAAGCTGGTTGAGAAAATGCCAAGAATGTGCAAAGCTGTCATCAAGGCAAAGGGTGGCTATTTTGAAGAATCTCAAATATATTTTGATTACTACATGATTCCATATGTGTTATTTCATAGTTTTGATGTCTTCACTATTATTCTACAATGTAGAAAACAGTAAAAATATAGAAAAACTCTTGAAAGGTAGGTGTCCAAACTTTTGACTGGTACTGCATATGTGACCAATAGATGCATATCTGTATTCCTAGTCATGTGAAATCCATTGGAGCCTAATGAATTGATTGAAATTGACTGATTTACTTATATGAATTGTAACTCAGAAATCTTTGTTGCATGCTGCGTTTATATTCTTGTTCAGTGTAGGCGGTCTTGCATCCCTGTGTACTGTAAAAGCGGCAGTTGTAAAAGGTTTCAACTTCAGAGAATGAGAATCGATCTGGATACAGTACAGGAAAACACTACTGTTTCTGTCTAGACCGGCCACTCCCCAGTAAAAGCATCTTCAAAACTCTTTTTTACATTTTTCTATTCCTTTAGCCCATTATTGACATTGGCTATTATTTGCAGGTTTGATTGTTACATAGCGCAGGGTTGACAGTATTTACAAAAAAAATTACCATTTTGAAGGACAGATGGAAAATATATTTTTGTCTTCCATTGGTCAAAGCAAGAAAGAAACATCAAAGCCCGACAAAGGTTCAAAAGAGAACATGGACAGAACATAACATCCTGGTTGGGAGGTGGACGAAGAGGGATTGTCTGATTCCTAGCCTAAAGCTTCCTGTGTATACAGGGATAACAACGTCCCTCCTTTCAGGGGGCGACTGTTCCAGAGTCTGTTTACAGGAGGAGAGTTTAGTCTCGGTCCGACAGGAGCTCAGAGCGCCGTCACTCCCAGCATCCCTGCAGAGAGCTCCTTCCCCCCCATGAGGTCCTGCAGGGTGGGGGTTATGGGTGTTGCATCTCTCTGCGGGGCCTGCAGGAGATCCTCCACAACCACGCACCCAGGCTTGGAGCGATGCCGCTTGAACGCCTGCTTCTCTGCCCTGCTCCTGGGCGGGGGCAGGCCGTCACAGAGGCGAGTGCAGGAGGTGGCGGCAAGGCCGCATAAGGAGGGCTCGTCCGACTGGGAGGAGCTCTCTGAACTGCCCCCGGAAGGGGGGTCCATGAAGGCGTGGTGGCTGAGACGCCCCATGCGGGGTGTAGGGTCTGTGGTGCCACCAGGGGAGCCGCCGTTACATACGGGTGCTCCGTGAGCAAGCAGAGGAGCGCAGAGTACAGTGCATTTCAAGGTTTCCACGGTCTTCATCTTACTCCGTTTCTTCTGCAGAGGGAGAAGGGTTGGGGACAGAGGGTGGAAAGATTGAGGAGCGGAAGATTTGACTTGTCGAGGTTGGCGATGAGAGATCATGTTCATAAGACAGTTATACTCTGAGAGTATGAGAGAGAGACGTTCCTTGAGATAGGGACACTATTCCATCCATACCTTTTTATTAGCTGGTAGAAAAGTCAGTGGTTCAACAGTGCGCGGTGACTCTGGACCTGCGAGCACAAGGAGGAAACCAAGTAAATTACTTTTTGGTTTTTTACTGTTGAAACAATATTATCAATCAGCAAAACAAAAACTATCATAAATATAAATGACAAAGATCAAGATCCAAAGTCAAGTTATATTTGTATTCATCAGCAACAAAGAAATCACAAGGGAGTACACTACACATAACATAGTCATAGGTAAACTTGCCTTCAGTGGTGGGTAACTGGAAGGAGCCCGAGTGCAGGAGAGGATATGACATTCCTCTCTTCAAGCTCATGTCTTCATATTCCCAGAAACGCCTGAGAGGAACAGATGTGTTCGTTCGATTAGGACAAGACTTAAACACAGTATCCGGATGACACAATGTGCATCTCAACAATATTGTGCAGGCGAGTGTGTGGTGTCCCTTGGATGGGATAACTCCCATTCAAGGGTACCTTTAAGGACTTCATAACACGTTCGTAAGCAGTACATAAGCACAACCAATGGTGTTCCACCCCTAGTGTAGATACCTCTCTGGGCAGCAGTAGCTATAGCTCTTGGGTATAGGAGGCTCTGGGTCTGTGGAGGGAGGCTCAATGGCAGACATGCGACTGTGCTGGACACAGAGCAGCAACCCCAGGAACAAACACAACACCAGGCACAGCAGGAGGTAACTCTGCCTTTCAGACACCTACAACATAGGCAGAGCAAAACTAACACACAGTGCAGCAAAGTGGTGTGGGTTGGTAAAGACTTTAAAGAAATATACAATTCATTCACTGCTGCATTCCAGGTTTGGGACCAATTCCATGTCAATTCAGGAGGCCAAACTTCCTTGTTCAAAAGTAATGAATAGGACTTGTTTACTTACCGAATTGACTGACATGAAATTGACCCCAACCCTGCTGCATTCAATAGGCTAGGTAGGTATGAGGTATCTACCTGGCTCTGCAGCTGACTGACTCCGACAGACAGGTTGAGAACCAGCTGTGTGATGTCCTCCAGCTGGCCCTGCAACGACTGGATGGACTCCGTCTGTCTCTGGTCCTATAGGGATCCAGGAAACTAATGAGCTGGCCAATCACAAACACTCCCACAAGCCACATTCCCATACATTGCCAATCACAGCTTGATTTTTGATTGATTAACATCCAACCAGAGCCTTTCACACGACAGCCTTGACATTCTCATTATTCAAAAGGCCAAAACGGTGCGAGATTCCATCTTAAGATGGGCTACGTAGTATGTAACACTCTACACAAACACATTGAAGGTGGCCCTCCACTCCCCACCTGCTCCTCTGCTATCCTGGATGTGTTCTGCAGTTTGATGATGGTTTTGTTGAAAGCCCTCTGCATCTCTTCCATCTGCCTTCGGTACCTTCAATTCAAAGACAAACATCACCATCTAAACCTTCAAGGGACTGACTGTGTTCAAATGGAATTGAAAGCACTGGTCACTTCAACAGCATTTCACTTTGACATTGGACATTTTAACGAAGGCTGACTGGATGATGTACAATGCTTACCTCTGACTGAGCTGCTCCAGGTAGCGTCCGCTCAGCGACATGTTCATCTCCAGGGCCTTGATGCGGTTGTTGAGCCTCATGAACACAGACTCCTTCTGGCTGGTGGAGCCGTGCATCAGGTTCCCGTTCGCCTGTTCCGTGGGTTTGTGGAGCTCTGCGTAGAAGTCTGAGGAGGAAGGAGAGGGGGAGGGTGGGGGAAGCAGCTGCTGCCCGTTGCCATGGGGCGACGAGGTGAAGAGGATGTCCTCCACAAGCTCTGCTTCCCCCTTGGTTTCCGTTGTGACAGCCTGGCCACGTGAGGGGGGTTCTGTCATAACCACGGCGGGGACGGAGCGGGACTCCCCAGGAGTAGTGTTGCCACTGCCAGCAGCACTCTCTGGTTCAGCTGTGGGGGCGGGAGGCTGCTGCTGCTCTGTGGGGGTGGAGACAGTGGGGAGGGGATGGGGATCGACCACATGTGGGGGGTGGATGACCGGGATGTCTTGTTTGGCAGGCTGGTCGTCCAGACAGGGCCTCTCTACAGGGGCTCTCCAACTCTGCTCTAGGGGGCCACTGGGGCTGGAGGTGGTGACAGTGGGAAAAGGCTGCCTGTTCTCCTCCTGCTGCACCTCCCGGTTCTTCTCTGCCCCAGTGGCGGGCTGCTTCTGCCTGGGCAGGTCTCTCGAGGAGGCCTGGTGTGGAGGCTCCACGGTAGGGGTGGGCCTAGTGGCAGAGCTGGCGGTGTCGATGGAACTGGGTCTGGGCAGGGTGGAGCTCTGGCTGGGCTCCAGGTAGGGCAGCTCAGTGCTGGGCTCTCTCTCTCCCACTGCCTCCGTCTCAACCCATGGAAGGAGTGGTGGGGCTTCAGTGGGACTTGCTCCCCTCTCCCCAAAGGCAGAGCTGGCTTCTCTCTCCTGAGGCTGTTCCCCAAGAGTGTGAGGCTGCTGTGGGGTCTGAGTGGCCGTGGGGGAGATGGTGAGCTGCTGTGACGTGGTGGTGGTGGTTCCTGGGTCTGGGGGTGCCTCTGGCTCCCTCTCCTGGCTGGTGCAGGTCCTTTGAACGGAACACTGGTGGAGGAGGTACTCCTGGAAGGAGGCGGAGCAGGAGCAAGAATAGGAGGAAGACAGGCCGCAGTAGTCAAGGCTTTCTTGCTGTCGGAGGCCAGGGCAATGGTGCACCTCTCTGTCCCTCCCTTCCTCTTCCGTATCTTCCTCTTCCTCCTCCTCCAGCATAGTAACTATGAACTGGACCTCCTCCTCCTCTATAGGAGTCACAACCGTCTCCTCCCCAGTTAGATTCTCTAGTTTGGGTTCCTCTCTGACAGGGGGTTCTGGAGTAGGGGGCTCTGGTGTGGGATCCTCTGTGGTAGTGACAGGGTGTTCTGGTACCTCAGACTGTTCCACACCTACAGTGTCAGGCCTGGAACAGAGAGACGGGGACATGAGCTACTACAGCGGCAAAATAACATTATTATGCACATCCAAGCACAGTACATGCTAGGCAGAAACTCGACGGAGTCTTACTAATGACAAAGTTATCTCTAATTTATCCTGGTAAATGTCATTGCTTAAAAAAAAATAAAAAACGTTTTAAATGACAAGATGTGTGAGATCATTGTAAATGTAGATAAAGTAAAAGACTAGGCTAAGAAGTGAATGGTTGGCTGGTACTTACACAGGGCTGACGGTGGAGGTGGTGTCGGGGTCAGATGATTTACTGGCAGTCATATTCACTTCCTGGCCTGAGAAGTTCCCTTCCCCTGGTCCTCCTCCCAGCACGTTGACTTTAATGTTGTTCACCATGTTCAGAATGACATCTGGAACAACAGGGCAGCCCGTTAGTGAATACTTATCCCAGTCACTGAATCCATCTCCACATTGGCTTCGCAAAAGGAGAGCGACTCAAGTATGACACAGCACATTCTTTCAATATTGATATGCAGTTTGATACCATATTTGTGTGACTGGTGTAACAGGATATTTAGCTGGCTGTACGTGTCGGTAACTCACCCTTGGCTGATCCTATGAGGTCATTTGACGCCTCGTCCTCTACAGGAACATATCCAGGAGGATAATCTGAGGGTCACACAGCAGAGCGATAACACTACACTTACCAACATCAGTCACCCAAACAGTTCAAAGGTGAGAGGTAACATGTACATATAAAACCTGCAGTAGAGTCGCTTCAGGACTTCAGACGTAAACATTATATTACATCAGGTCTCCTCATGAAAGTGAAAATGTTGTTGTGTACATGTAACAACATATAAAATGACCATTGGTCAATGTGTCATATCTTATACAGCATTCACTGTCTTGGTGATTGTGATATGACAGGTATTCAAGCTACTGTAGAAGAGGCTCTCCTCTCACCGAGGTGGTCATCCTGGTCGCCATCCTGGTCTTCCGGTCTGTCCAGGGGGTCAGCGATCTCCTCGTACTCCTCCACCATACTCGTTCCAAACACCCTTCAACAGAGCGGAGAGAAACCGCTCTAAGCCATCTCACATAGTTGTGTTTTTGAATGAGATTGAGGATTGCCAAAGAATGGCCTACATTGACTGGTGGCCATATTGGTGAAGAGCTGTTATACCTTCTAGGAGCCACTAGAGGGAAGACAGAGATAGCCAGTAGCCCAGTAATAACACACCAAGTAGGTCGAATAATAGTTAAGGTTATTATAAGAATCCTAAAGGAAAAGGTTTCAACTAGGATATCTACTATCCAACTGGGACTTGAAAATACTACAAATCCCACAGTACTTACTATGACTGTGATATGTGGTTGTCTCACCTAGCTACTTTAAAATGAATGCACTAACTGTAAGTCGTTCTGAATAAAATGTAGTCATTATCAAGGCTGTATGCGTGGTTGAGTCTTTGGTCCCTTACAATAATGACCCCCATGGTCCATAGTGATTGGATTTGGTACGTTATTTTCCAGTTTCCTTAAAAATATATATATATATAAACTGACTAACAGAAATGGAATAATGTGTCCCTGAACAAAGGGGGGGGTCAAAATAAAAACTAACAGTCAGTATCTGGTGTGGCCACCAGCTGCATTAAGTACTGCAGTGCATCTCCTCATGGACTGGATCAGATTTGCCAGTTCTTGCTGTGAGATGTTACCCCACTCTTCCACCAAGGCGCTTCCACCAATTAATGAACATACACCTGTGGAACGGTCGTTAAGACACTAACAGCTTACAGACGGTAGGCAATTAAGGTCACAGTTATGAAAACTTAGAACACTAAAGAGGCCTTTCTCCTGACTCTGAAAAACACCAAAAGAAAGTTTCCCAGAGTCCCTGCTCATCTGCGTGAACGTGCATTAGGCATGCTGCAAGGAGGCATGAGGACTGCAGATGTGGCCAGGGCAATAAATTGCAATGTCCGTACTGTGAGACGCCTAAGACAGCGCTACAGGGAGACAGGACGGACAGCTGATTGTCCTCACAGTGGTAGACCTTGTGTAACAAGCTATCTTGCTACCTTGTGTAGCAAGTTCCCGGACATTTCTGGGGAGAATGGCCCTAGCCCTCACCCTCCGATCCAACAGGTCCCAGACGTGCTCAATGGGATTGAGATCCAGGCTCTGCGCTGGCCATGGCAGAACACTGACATTCCTGTCTTGCAGGAAATCACTCACAGAACGAGCAGTATGGCTGGTGGCATTGTCATGCTGGAGGATCATGTCCACCTCCAAATCGATCCCGCACCAGAGTACAGGCCTCGGTGTAATGTTCATTCCTTCGACGATAAACGCGAATCCGACCATCACCCCTGGTGAGACAAAACCGCGACTCGTCAGTGAAGAGCATTTTTTGCCAGTCCTGTCTGGTCCAGCGACGGTGGGTTTGTGCCCATAGGCAACGTTGTTGCCGGTGAGGACCTGCCTTACAACAGGCCTACAAGCCCTCAGTCCAGCCTATTGTGGACAGTCTGAGCACTGATGGAGGGATTGTGCGTTCCTGGTGTAACTCGGGCAGTTGTTGTTGCCATCCTGCCTGTACCTGTCCCGAAGGTGTGATGTTCGGATGTACCGATCCTGTGCAGGTGTTGTTGACTAGCAGTCCCAGATGCAACAGTCCTCTCGGCTCAGCCTTACCAACTGGTTTAGGAGGGGCGACTAGGGGCATATTTTTACCACTCCTACTCTATTACATAACCCCCCCCACACACACTATCTTCAGTTTGCTGGTAATCCATTGGCAAACATTACTGTACAATACCTGTGGATTCGGTAAATGTATGCTTTTTACAGCTCGCTATATGTTTTCTTTATATTAGCTGCGATTTTCCCAATTACCTTCTAAAATGTTCCATTAATTCAGTGTTTTTCTATTCATTGCCTACCTTACGAGACTGAGAGGGCAGAAGTGTTCAGATCCATGGTGAGAGACCAGCTCCACCTGCGATGAAACACAGACATCATTTATATCCAGGAAACAGGCATCAGCGCATGGTGGGATTTGGCCGGTGGCCAAATTCTCATTGAACTCGTGGGACAAATAGAAATCGTGGGACAAATAGAAGTATGTTGTTAACGTTGATGCTTTTCTGGGTGACCAGCGACAAGCTAGCGCGCTTTGAAGCTGTGATCAAACATCCGTGCCCTAAAGAATGGGTTTCTCTACAGTAAAAATGATATGGAATTCTCATGAGTGACATGACTAGATGAATGATAATATTTACAAATATATTTTGATTGGCTTGGTCCAGATTGTATAGATTCTGTGCTACCTGGCCTGCAGTAAGCTAGGGCTGATCAGCTAGCAAGCATCTCCTACTGTTAGCATTGTGACTAAACATTCCCTCCACTCCTATCTACATGCTCCTCCACAGACCGACCACCTCTAAGAGAGAAATGGGCTAACCTTTATGTACTTGGTGAACATCTGAAGCAGGAGAAACAAGAGAAGAGAAACAAATAATTACAAGAAGAAACATGCACACATGCATTTAAAACAGGACCGAGTGTATGAACGCTGGTTCCTGCTCCAGTCCTGAGACTGTGAGATAATGTGAGATAATGTCTAGATGCTTTTTATAGTGGAGATCAAGTTTATAAATTGCCTGGCTGGGCTGATGAGACAGTGGATTGCGCAGTCAGATGGAACAGATTAAAAAGGCATTTTAACGTCATAGATTTGGCCGGTGGTAACTTGTGGAATAGACACCGGCTGGAAAGCCGTTGAATAATTGTAAACTATTACTCTAGAATGAAAGGAACAGCATACATACACAGGCCTGCAGGATTTGAGTAAAGTGGGGGATACTCTAGTATTGATTATCTTTTCTTTTCATTTAAATAAGAAGTCCCATTCAGAGTACCTCTTCCCCCCCCAAAAAACCTGAAAGAGTAGAGTGGGAGTAGAGAAGGAACAGGAGGACGCCATACACACCTTGACATATTTGGTATACAGATGCTCATCCAGAGGGAAACTCTGAACAGTGCGCTCGTCCCGAGCATGAAAAGTTCCCCACTTCACCCACTTGTTGGTTGGATACCTGACGGAGCATCATCCAACATCATTCAACCTACTGATCTATCCTTAGTGCAGTAGTAGTGACTGTTTCTGTTTGTAGCATTTAGGATGTTCAGTATCAAAATGACAGATTAAAAGATATCAAAATGAGACATTCCTATTGGGGTCGTGTTCATTCGGCACCAAAAATAAGAAAACTGACAAATACAGGGAGAATATCTGGTAAAAAAAATAAACAGCACTCATTTTTGTTTCAGTTTCTAAACGGTTTAAAATGTAATTGTTTTGTTGTTGAAACGGAGGAGAGGAGCCGTGGTAAAAAAAATGGGGAACATATTCTGCTGTTCTATCACTTGTGCAATGATGTCCGAGGGGGGGGGGTGTTCGTTATTTGCAGTAACTTCTTTGTTGTTGTAATATCCCAAACGGACGTGGCAGTTTCACCAATTTAAGGACACCAGCTTTAAATGAACATGATGCAGGTCAAACCTGTCACTGATGGAGACCAGGAAGTCTTTGGGTGTGGAAGAGAAGAGCTCAAAGTTAGCGATGTCCAACTGCTTCACCTGGATGGGATCACACAGCTCGATGATGAACCTGAAGAAGAAAGAAAGAAAGAAAGAAAGAAAGAAAGAAAGAAAGAAAGAAAGAAAGAAAGAAAGAAAGAAAGAAAGAAAGAAAGAAAGAAAGAAAGAGAAAAGATGAAAAAAAAGAGAGAGAAAGAATGAGAGAGGATGTTGAGGGATGAGGATACAGTAGGTGGTGAGTGGAGTAGTGGATGTTGTTCTACCTGTGGTTATAAAGGGAAAAAGCAACAGGGAGGTTTTACAGGAAGTATAAGGATAAGGACAGAAGACATTTTTGAGAGACAGAAACACATGAACTCTCAAGAGCAGCAACACACAGGGATCTAGACACACACACTCACCAGATCTTGTTGCTGCAGGGATTTAACATGTAATGATCCATGCTCTCCATTAATATGGCTGAAGTGCTCTGAGAAACAAAGATCCTTCCATCAAAATCTGCAAAGCTAGACATAAAAATCTATATATTAGATAGGTTTGCAGGGTGACAGTTTGAAATAGATACCTTAGCCTCTGGGTTAGAACCCAGGATCTTTGCCCCACACTCCACCGATGCATAGTTGTTGAAGTTCTTCTGCACCTTCTTTACAGCGTGGGAGCCGCCGTTGGTGGAGGTATGAGTGGCCTGAGCTATGAAGAGAGATAGACTTTTAAATCAAAACCAGTGATTGATTTGAGTGACTGAGACGGGCCAGGAACACCATCTATCTTACTCTTCTCTGTCTCCACCTCCATCATTTTCTTCTTCCACTCGTCAAAGGTGGGGTTGTCCTCCGGATCCTTGGTTGCCACGCTGGGATCTGTCTCTGTGGCAATGTGTGAGATCAAACCCTAAGAATAGCAGTCAACAGACAAGCATCAGACCTGGGTCAAATACATACTGTCTGTGTGTCAAATACTTTCATTTGAGTTCGGGATGATTAAACTCGGAGGTTGTTACTTTTGGAACTATCGGCATCAGAAAACGTTATTGCCGTGCAACAAAATGTTGGTGTTTCTCTACCGGTTCTTTGAGCATGTGGGAGGCGTTGGCCACCTGAGCCAGCCCCACTGAGGCCTGACCTGCCTGGGCCGGAGGGGGGTCTATGTCAGTCTTGGTGCCCTTTCCCAGGGCATTGGATGTGTTCTCCAGGACAACAGGAAGACTACATAGGGGGACAATAGAAAGACAGCCTACATTCAAAAAATGGATTCGAACCTGAGCACCACTTAACCTGCTGATTTAAGCCTAGCCATTAGCTCTCTGGGTTCAGTCCTCTAGTAAGGCTACCAACCACAGGAGCACCTCCGTTACACTGACCTGGTGAGGGTGCCGTCAAAGGGGTTGGTTTCTCCAGCTTCACAGTCGGCTAAGGCCAGATCAGCATCACTGGATTCTGACAAAGGGACATCAGACACAATTTCCTCTGGTACACTAGAGGATGAGCTAGGGGTGCTGGAGGGGTCTTCGGGGATGGGGTTGAGGACAGGGGCAGATGGTGGAGGAGAGAGGTCAGAGGCGGGTGTTGGATTCTGCTCTTGTGTGACAACGGCCTCTGGAGGTGGCTGCTCAGCCTCTGGCCAGACCTCTGGCCGTGCTGCCTCTTGCTCCTTCTCTGCTACAGAATCCTCCAGGTCCAACGTCTGGGAAACATCATCACGGCACTAAAACACCGAACTTAGTATTGATGGCCCACGAAAACCACCCACCAGCCTGAGCCATACGTGCTGTATAACCTTTAACGCTAAAAAGATTTCAGGAACAATCAAAATGTCTGATCAATAGGTCACTAAAGAGAGAGAGAGACATCTGCTTCACATCTAGTAAGCAAGCCAGGGTGGAGTAGTTTTTAGGATTCATCATTGCAGTACCGTGTGGACCCCAGGAGCAGTAGGTTGTAACAGTTAAATGGGGGATCTAAATAAACCAAACGAATACCTTGACATGCTCCTTGTCCTCCACCTCTGTGCCTGGAGTCTCCGTCTCCTCCCCTGCTAGGCCCTGCTGCTGTGTCTCCACCTCCTCTCCCTCTGGCAGCACCTCCTCTTCAGATAGGTACTGGGCATACTGGGACCCCCAGCCCTCCTCTACCTGAACAACACCCTAACAGACGGGACAGGAAGGAAACTTTCGTTGCTGTTTGATCCAACATTAAAAGAAACGTGTGTCAACAGAAAAGTTGCTTATATTAGGTATGTAGAAAGAAAATTAAAACATCTTATGGTCCAACAAGTGGGGCAGGTTATGTACCCTGTGATGGGACTTGTCGCCTGGGTCTTCCTCTCCACTGCTGTCCTGAGCAGGTGCAGGCATGCTCTGAACCTCTGGGGGCTGCTCTGCGCAGCCAACATATTTAGTTGGGTGCCTGGGGAAAACACAGGAGAAGACATCAGTGTTATTGTTTTGGGCAAGGTGAGTAGAGTTAGGAGAGACGAGAGTAATGGGAAAAGTGGAATTGGAATTTCAGCTTACTTCCCGAATCGGCTTCATTTAGATTAAATTGACCCCGAATCCTGTTAAGATGTGGCAATATCCTGTAACCTAGCGTCACTATGTTTACTATACCAACAAGGACAAGCCGTAATCAGAAGGAAAACAACTTGATTTCAAAGAATCCATGAATGAGTCATGAGCAATCAGAGGGGGCTGCTTCCCAGCAGTCAGACCTGAGTGAGGTGATATGGGAACGACCAGGTGGCTGACACTACGAGAGAGACACATTTTATCTTATCACTGTGGGGGGCTGGCCAGGCTGGAGGTCAAAGTCAAAACCTAAAGCCATGTGGCTGCACAGAGAAAATGACAACTGCATGCCGTCTGTTGACAGTCTGACGGTGTGACAGGGAAATGGACAAGTCAATGTCACAGCTGTCCTGTTCATCCTGGCATGGGACAACAGAGATCTCCGGTCAGTCATAACAAGGCTTTAAATAGTTCCACTAACAACAATGTCAAATTCCTACTAGGGACAAAGGTCCTTGTCTTGAGCTCCAGTGTCAAAATACTTCAACACAAACTTGGCCTTGTCAACAGCAAGTCTATTGTCTAGTAGTGAGGTTTATAGGGTAAGTTATCTACTCTGCTTGGCTCTGCTTGAGTCTGGTAAGACACAAATACTGTAAGCTGTACAGTGTTTGTTTACCTTTTAATTCATAGCCAACAGTCTTAATGTAACCCCTGAGAAGCCATGCTGATTTTAAGGCACTAGACAATGAATAACGTATCAGAGTGTGTGGCCATTTTAACAACAGAATGAATTGTGGAAGGACATGTACTCCCGAGCATCTGCTGACCAACTGGCAAGTTTCTTCACTGACATTTTCAACCTGTCCCTGGCCGAGTCTGTAATACCAACATGTTTCAAGCAGACCAGCATAGTCTCTGTGCCCAAGAACACTAAGGTAACCTGCCTAAATGACTACCGACCCATAGCACTCACGTCTGTAGCCATGAAGTGCTTTGAAAAGCTGGTCATGGCTAACATCAACACCATCATCCCAGAAACCCTAGACGCACTCCAATTTGCATACCACCCCAACAGATCCACAGATGATGCAATCTCTATTGCACTCCACACTGCCCTTTCCCACCTGGACAAAAGGAACACCTACGTGAGAATGCTGTTCATTGACTACAATTTAGTGTACAACACCATAATGCCCTCAAAGCTCATCAATAAGCCACGCTGGGAATAAACACCTCCCTCTGCAACTGGATCCTAGACTTACTGATGGGCCGCCCCCAGGTGGTAAGGGTAGGTAACAACACATCTGCACGCTTGTCCTCAACACAGGGGCCCCTAAGGGGTGCATGCTTTGTCCCCTCCTGTACTCCCTGTTCACCCATGACCGCATTGCCAAGACAGCCTATAAGGAGATCAGAGACCTGGCAGTGTGGTGCCATGACAATAACCTCTTCCTCAACGTGATCAAGATAGAGGAGATGATCGTGGACTACAGGAGAAAGAGGGCCGAGCATGCCCCCATTCTCATCGATGGAGCTGTAGTGGAGCAGGTTGAGAGCTTCAAGTTCCTTGGTGTCCACATCACCAACAAACTATCATGGTCCAAACACACCAAGACAGTCGTGAAGAGGGCACGACAAAGCCTATTCCCCCTCAGGAGACTGAAAAGATTTGGCATGGGTCCTCAGATCCTCAAACAGTTATACAGCTGCACCATCGAGAGCATCCTGACTGGCTGAGTCACCGCCTGGTATGGCAACTGCTCGGACTGCGACCGCAAGGCGCTACAGAAGGTAGTGCGTACGGCCCAGTACATCACTGGAGCCAAGCTTCCTGCTAGTCAGAACCTCTATACCAGGCGGTGTCAGAGGAAGAACCTGAAAATTGCCAAAGTCTCCAGCCACCCTAGTCATAGACTGTTCTCTCTGCTACCGCACGGCAAGCTGTACCGGAGTGCCAAGTCTACGTCCAAAAGGCTTCTTAACAGCTTCTACCCCCAAGCCATAAGACTGCTGAACAGCTAATCAAATGCCTACCCGGATTTTTGCATTGACCCCCCCCCGCCACACACACACACTTTTTCCTATGCTGCTGCTACTCGCTGTTTATTATCTATGCATAGTCACTTTACCAATACCTACATGTACATATTACCTCAATTACCTCGACTAACCTGTTCCCCCGCACATTGACTCGGTTCCGGCACCCCCAGTATATAGCCTCGTTATTGTTATTTTGTTGCTCTTTTATAAAAAAAATGTACATTCATTTATTTAGTAAATATTGTATTATCTTAAACTGCATTGTTGGTTAAGGGCTTGTAAGTAAGCATTTCACGGTAAGGTTTACACCTGTTGTATTCGGCGCATGTGACAAATAGATTTTGATTTAGGCAGTAGAAAGAAACAATGACAGTAAAGCAAAAGTAGGCCTACTTGCCAAATATAGTAAAATGTCATCAAAACCATTAGCCAAGACTACATCCCTACACGTCTGAGGAATTTCAATGATGAGTCAAGTTCAAATAGGCTAAACTATTATCTGACATCACCTATGCTTCACGGAGTCGTGTCTGAACGAGGACATGGTTAATATAAATCTAGCTGGTTTTTCTATGCATCCGCATGACAGAACAACAGTGTCTTGACAACTCAAGGGCAGGGGTGTGTCTCTCTTTGTTAACAACAGATCGTAGGCGATCCCTAATATTAAGGAAGTCTCGAGGTTCTGCTCGCCAGATTGAGAATAGCTCATGATAAGCTGTAGACCATACTACACTGAACAAAAATATAAACGCAACACGTAAAGTGTTGGTCCCATATTTCATGAGCTGAAATAGAAGATCCTAGAAATATTCCATACACATAAAAAGCTTATTTCTCTCAAATGCTGTGTACAAATTTGGTTACAGACCTGGTAGTGAGCATTTCTCCTTTGCCAAGATATGCCTCAGCTGTCAGGTGGATGGATTATCAAGATGCTGATTAAACAAACAGCATGATCATTACACAGGTGCACCTTGTGCTGGGGGGCAATAAAATACCACTCTAAAATGTGCAGTTTTGTCATACAACACAATGCCACAGATGTCTCAAGTTGAGGGAGTGTGCAATTGGCATGCTGACTGCAGGAATGTCAACCAGAGCTGTTGCCAGATATTTGAATGTTAATTTCTCTACCATAAGCCGCCAACATCGTTTTAGAGAGTTTGGCAGTACAACCAACCGGCCTCACAACCGCAGACCACGTGTAACCATGCCAGCATAGGACCTCCACATCTGGCTTTTTCACCTGCTGCATCGTCTGAGCCCAGCCACCCCGGACAGCTGATTAAAACTGTGGGCTTGCACAACCAAATCATTTTGGCACAAACTGTAAGAAACCGTCTCTGGGAAGCTCATCTGCGTGCTCGTCGTCCTCACCAAGGTCTTGACATGACTGCAGGTCGGCGTTGTAACAGACTTCAGTGGGCAAATGCTCAACTTCGATGGCCTCTTGCACGCTGGAGAAGTGTGCTCTTCACAGATGAATCCTGATTTCAACTGTACCGGTGGTAACTTGAATGCACAGAGATACTGTGACGGGATCCTGTCGGGCCATTCATTCGCCGCCAACACCTCACGTTTCAGCATGATAATGCACAGCCCCATGTCGCAAGGATCTGTACACAATTCCTGGAAGATGAAAATGTTGCAGTTCTTCCATGGCCTGCATACTCACCAGACATGTCACCCATTGAGCATGTTTGGGATGCTCTAGATCAACATGTACAACTGCATGTTCCAGTTCCCGCCAATATCCAGCAACTTTGCACAGCCATTGAAGACGAGTGGGACACAATCCACAGGCCACAATCAACAGCCTGAATAACTACATGCAAAGGAGATGTGTGAGGCAAATGGTGGTGACACCAGATACTGACTGGTTCTGATCCATGCCCCTTACTATTTTTAAAGGTATCTGTGACCAACAGATGCATATCTGTATTCCCAGTTATGTGAAATCCATAGATTAGGGCCTAATGAATTCACTTCAATTGACGGATTTCCTTATATGAACTGTAACTCAGTAAAATCTTCGATGTCATCTACAAAATAGCTTCCAATACTCTACTCAGCAAACTGGATGCAGTCTATCACAGTGCCATCCATTTTGTTACCAAATCACCTTATACAACCCACCACTGCGACCTGTATGTTCTAGTCGGCTGGCCCTCGCTACATATTCGTCGCCAGTCCCACTGGCTCCAGGTCATCTATAAGTCTATGCTAGGTAAAGCTCCGCCTTATCTCAGTTCACTGGTCACGATAACAACACCCACCCGTAGCACACGTTACAGCAAGTATATCTCACTGATCATCCCCAAAGCCAACACCTCATTTGGCCGCCTTTCCTTACAGTTCTCTGCTGCCAGTGACTGGAACGAATTGCAAAAAGTTGGAGACTTTTATTTCCCTCACCAACTTTAAACATCAGCTATCTGAGCAGCTAACCGATCGCTGCAGCTGTACATAGTCCATCTGTAAATAGCCCACCCAATCGACCTACCTCATCCCCATATGGTTTTTATTTTATTTACTTTTCTGCTCTTTTGCACACCAGTATCTCTACTTGCACATCATCATCTGCTTTATCACTCCAGTGTTAATCTGATAAATTGTTATTATTCGCTCCTATGGCCTATTTATTGCCTACCTCCTCATGCATTTTGCACACACTTTTTTTCTACTGTGTCATTGACTTGTTTATTGTGTTATTGGCTTGTTTATTGTTTACTCCATGTGTAACTCTGTGTTGTTGTCTGAGTCACACTGCTTTGCTTTATTTTGGCCAGGTCGCAGTTGTAAATGAGAACTTGTTCTCAACTAGTTAAATAAAGGTGAAATAAATATACTTTTTAAAATTTATTTTTTAAAGGTCTAACACCACAGGCCAAAAAGGTGACTGAAAATGTGACTGAAAAATCGTCACTGGTATTGACAACGGAAGACTGCTGGTCTCTGATCCCATGTATCACACAGTATTTTCTGCCGTTGAGGTCTTGAGAAAGGCACTTAACCCTCCATAAAGTAAAATACTGCACTGACAGGCTACTGTATAAAACACGTGGTCCGTCAACCCTCCATCTGGAGAGCTACTGGGTGTGCAGGCTTTTGATCCAACCCTGCTCAAACGCACCAGAGTCAGCTTATCAAGGTCCTGTTGAGCCACTAATATTTTACAATGTGGTGTGTTCAGGCATGAATGGAGCAAAAGCCTGCACACCCAGTAGCTCTCCTGGAAACTCATGGAGGATGGTTGGCCACCCTGCAACATTACATTATCAAATATGTTTTATGTCATTATAAAATAGTTCCCTCATTCAGTGAACCAGGGATCTAATGGCTAAGGTGGGAGAGGTAGCTAACTAAGATGTTTATCTATTTGTAAGGTTAAAATATTCAGTGTTCAGGGGAGATCTTGACAGCATAGGAGTTACTTGTCAATTAGGCTATTCTAAGATTTAAAAAAAAAAAAATGTCAGAATTACATGGCCAGTATTGAATAGCGGAAAATCCTAGCCAATTTTGAGCGCTTGAGAGACGGTTTTATAACCAGAGTATGCAGCATTGGTTTCAACTGAGCACCCGTATCAACTGTGGTTATACACGAGTGCTGATGGAAAGTTTTTAGGACATTAATACAATAATGACATTAATACAAGCTAATAGCTAAATAGTTAACTAGCAAGATAGCCAATTCAAAACACAGTGTAGTTTGGCAGGTTATCTAGTTAGTATAATGTATATCATTATTTTATCTACCTCTCTCCCCTCTGGCAAGGCCCACTGGCACACACAGGTGATGCATACACCATGACTTTTCCAGGATTTTCCTTGCTGACCAAAAATTATGCATTGATCTCAAAAACACATCTCGCAACTGCATAATTGAAAGACCGCTTGTGCTCGTCAATGCAGGCCTACAATAATTATACTCTGACGCTCTCTGCAGAAATTGGGAGGACACTGATCCAATTCTGATCGGAGTAGCCTAACTATTTCATATTGTGATTTTTGCACGATTTTTTACTTGCCCCAGGCAAGCAAACAAGCGTTAATGTCGAGCCCTGTCTAAATGTACTACAGAGATGAAACCACTCTCTCCTGCTGAGCTACAATGTAGGAATTCCAGGCATATGCGTTGTTAGTGGCTGTGACGTAAGGTTCAGCCAGGAGTTGATGGACAGTCAGAAGACCGAATTAAATGGCAGGAGGGACATATCAGCTTCAAGTGGTGTCACATTTCACATCCTGCTTCACACAGGCAAAAGAGACAGCCCTGATTCTCACAGACACAGGAGTATATCACTCAATGCAAGCCATTTCAATCTATGTTCTCCACAAATCGATTTATAAGCTAGAATGTCTGTCGGAACCGACTTGTTGACCATGTAACGTACGTAGCGAACGACAGAGCAGCGGAATAATTTAGTGTGAGAAACCAGGCTAGGTTTTGACCTTTCCTCGAAAGGTCTTCAGGCTATTTAAATATTTGACTGAGTATGAATGTAGCATTGATGTGTAGTTAAAGTAAACTAGGTGCATTCTTCTCCATAAGCACCTCTGGATGGACCATGTCATCTGTTGTGTCAAAGGATTTACAGCCAGGGGTCAAGACCTAATCTCAGCGAGCCTGCTAGCTGACTGACTAACGTTACGTGGGCTGTAATCCCCTCAAGAGCTGAAAAGTCAAATCCATGACTGTCTTTCACAGAACACACGCCCTCAGGCTCAATACTGGCTGTGCAACAATCCAGCAAAGCAATGGCATACAATGCAGTGCCAGTTTTTTGACTTGATCTATTTTTAAAAGCTGTCCTATTCAGTATTATATAGGAGTGTTGTTTATTCAACTAATAGTTCCATGTTTGTTGCAATGGTGATGGATGGTGAGGCAGGATGAGGGCGGCACTTGATGGATTGTTGACATACCCTGAATTTGATAGCTAACTAGCTAACGACAACGAAAACAAAACAATAACACGGAAAAATGAACAGTTGAATTGAGCTAGTTAGGTATAGTAACTGGCAAACTGCATTTGACATCTCAGACGAGTCGACTGAACTAGCTACAGTAGCTGGCTACTGTATAGTATAGAGTTACGTTAACTTACCACTTGGCTAGACAGCGAGTTGCTAGCTACCACTAAAAAACTAGCTAGCAGCAAGCTAGTTAACGTTATGCTTGTTGTAGTTTATTATTTTAGCATCTCTTCGACTTTTGAATAACGACTTTTGAATAACGTTACTAAGTGATACAAAAAATCTTTCTTGATATGAAAGTGAAAGAAAGTACTGTAAGGCTTTACTTACCAACACGGTAAAAACACAATTAGGCACACTGTCACAACTCGCCACAGTCTCTTTTTCATCATCATCCCGCAGGGACCAACATTCTCGCCGTTTACCTACAAATGTATCAATACTGTCGTTATTCAACAGTTGTATGTTTTAAGTCAACGAAGTAGCTATCTAACTTCTGAATTGACAAGCTACAGATCCGACATATAAAATTGCTAGCTAGCTAGTTTCCTAAAAGTGTACTGTGCTGTTGACTGTCAAATCCAGTGGTTGTGTGTACTGTCTGGAGACCTTGCGCACCGCCAACCTGCCCCAGCTGTCATCGTGTCCCCCGCTCTGTCCAATGAAAACGCAGTAAAGTCAAAGACAGTACAGTATGAAGATAAGCAGAAACTGCTTCTCTAATAGAAATCTCCGATATAGCTTTTAGTCGATGTCATGGCGACGTTAAACTCATGAGCAGACACGTCCAACTGTCATCTCGCGCCGAACTGCGCATGTGCACGCCGTCAACTCAAAAGCAGCTTTCGAAATAAAGTTGTTTTTGACGAAAATGAAAACGTGTCAGTTTGTCACTTTCACGAGGCTATAATAATAACATGTTCCGCTACTTAAGATATTGGCTCGAATCCAGGTTGTGCCTTTAGATTTCGAGAAAATTAACAACTAAGAAAGTTTAGTAAGATGGCACAGACAGATATGGCATCTCTGCATCTAGCCCTCAACCGCAAGGCTCTCCAGAGGGTGTTGCAGTCTGCCCAACGCCTCACCGGGGACACGCTGCCTGCCCTCCAGGACACAGGAAGGCCAAAAATATCATCAAGGATATCAACCAACCGAGCCAACTATCAAGCTAGCATCCAGAAGGCAGGTCAGTACAGGTGCATCAAAGCTGGGACCGAGAGACTGAGAAACAGCTTCTAACTCAAGGCCATCGGACTGTTAAATAGCCATCACTAGCCGGCTACCACCCAGGTACTCAACCCCGCGACTTGTGGCTGCTGCCCTATATACATAGACATGGAATCACTGGTCACTTTGGAACACTAGAACCTTTAATAAGTGTTTACGTACTGCTTTACTCATTTCATATGTATATATAGTATATATATTCTACTGTATTTTAGTAAATGCCACTCCGACATTGCTTGTCCTAATATTTATATATTTCTTAATTCCATTATTTTACTTTTAGAGTGTGTGTATTGTTGTGAATTGTTCGATATTACTGCACTGTTGGAGCTAGGAACACAAGCATTTCACTATAGCCGCAATAACATCTGCTAAATATGTGTGTGACCTATACAATTTGATTTGATTGTAATGTTTCACTTCTCTCATTGACTTCTCTAACCCCAAACCCCGGCCTGGTCTGCTTCACAAGCGTTCCTCGCGATGTTGCGCCTCTGGGTTTAGAAACTCTGTGGTAAAGTTGAAAGGTTTTCAAAAAGTGAGGTAGCTCTCAAATTGCCAACTATGACACAAATAAGTGTAAAATATAAAATTTAATTAAAAAAATATTTTGTCGTTGATGACTGGATATGTGAATGGACTTTTACAGTAAATTGGCAAATGACTAATTGAGTTGGAGCTTTCAAAAACAAATGAGTTGGATCTTTCAACTGAACCCCCTAAAAATGTCTGAGTTGCTTTCTTTTCTCATTGTCTGTTAGAAAGTATCACACTTAAGACAATAACCAAATTCTTGTGTGCATATTAATATAATAATGTAATTACAATGACGTAAGACCATAGTCTTCTCTGTGTAGAAATGTACTTCATGACCAGTGGCGATTTTAGCATGTAAATCTTGGTGGGGCTAACAAAAAAAATTATAATCTTAGATTAATGCCAGCAAAGCCACGACACAACACTAAACAATACATTAATTGCACTATAACGGTGAAAAACTGTGCCCACAACCTGTTAGGGCCTCATAAAGCTCTCCCAACAGCAGAGCTTTATTTTCAGCACCATGTAGTGTGAATCCTTACCACTGCTACACCTGGCTATCAACAGAGTCTTCTCTGGCAGAGAAACAGTTAATTTAGCCTAATTTACTGCCATTAAAAAAACATAGCTGATATGGCTGACTTGCTTTAACAAATGTGGTTTCTACTGTATATTGAGATGTACAACTATGACATAAGGGGATGACGAGCGCATAAGAGGCGCATAATTTGGATTAAGACATTAATGAGGGAACTAGGACGGACGTAGTCAATATAACTATTTGTTCAGCACTTTTGAAATGTACAGCAACAGAATTCAGAACATGGGCCATTCTTACAGTATTCTCCCTGCACACCAAGTCAGAGCCATAGGATAAATAAAGGGGATATAAGCAGACAATGAAAGCTCTTACAATATCCAATGATTACATTTCTCTAAAACAGGCTATAGGATACATGTGCACCACCAAGTCAGAACAGTAGGCTAAATTATGAAGGGGAAAGTGACCAAATTATTAGGGTGAGGCAGATGGGCTACTAAAAGCTTACTACACAACATACACTTAGTATTACTTTCTTAGCTACAGTATGCATATCTGCCTGGCATTTTCCATCATTTATACAAGACATTTTTGGACAACTCACCTTGTTGTGCTGTGCTCACTTGAACAGGAAGGTGGCGACTTGGAATTCCGAGTTGATTGACCATTCAAAATTATTTTCCCAGTTGGAGCTAGTTTTATCTGAGTTCCCAGTTGTCTTGAACTCAATGAAGTCTGAGATTTCCCAGTTCCGAGTTTCCAGTTGTTTTGAACATGGCAGAAGTCATGCTGGATTGACAGCATGGCCAATGTATTCAATCTTTTCTGGCCCATGGCGTTAACCACTTTTTTGTGATATCCAATTGGTAGTTACGATCTTGTCACACCCCTACAGACTCGGCGAAGATTGAGAGCCACACTGCTTCTTGACACACTGCTCGCTTAACCCGGAAGCCAGCCACACCAATGTGTTGGAGGAAACACTGTCGAACTGACGGCCGTGAGGTCAGCTTGCAATTGCCCAGCCCGCCACAAGGAGACGCTAGAGCGCGATGAGACAAGGACATCCCGGCCGGCCAAACCCTCCCCTAACCCGGACGATCATGGGACAATTGTGCACCGCCTCATGGGTCTCCCGGTCACAGCCGGCTGTGAGACAGCCTGGGATCGAACCCGGGGCTACAGTGGCGCCTTAGCACTCATTGTTGAATTTGAGATTTCCAACTTTTTGTGTAATGTTTATGTCCAATGGCCGATGAGCACCGATACGTTTTATCTATAATTTCTCTTTATATGACAAGGATTGCAAAGGATTTGCCAGTAGATTGCCGACTTGATGCATGACGATGACTCCTCGTCTAGCTTGCTAGCTAATATTTTGAAAGTATGATGCCGGTGACATGATCAGTCCAATCAAAGCTATGGTAGGTATAGCGTGATTTGACGTCATTTTGCGGTGACAGTGTCCCCATGAGACAGTATACTGAGCCAATCACGGCGCAACTAAAGAACATTACCAAACCCTACGTTTCGTATTTTCCGGTGGCTGCCCCACCACCACAGAAAGCACCGAGCTAGGCTGAAACACCTGCATTTGGAGCTGCCTGACTCAAGAAAGAAAACAAGCAAAAGTGATGCAATGCAACCACTGATGTATATAAACCCTGGATTGCTATGTATTGACGCTATGTATTGGCCTGTTTGAGGCTTTGAAGCCACCGGTCGGCCATATTGGCAATGCACGGAAGGAGCAGTCCTCCATAGGAATTAATGGAATTCCACAGCATTTCAATATTTTTGTTGTAGTGGGGACAGTAACAGTAGAACTTACATTTATATATATATATATATATATATATATATATATATATATATATATATATATATATATATATATATATATAAATGTATGTTTAGCTAACATACTGTATAGTTTAGAAGTATGCATTAATGTATCTGTAATAGAATAAAGAGCTAAAACAAATGTTTACATTAAATGCATTTCTATAGCTTCCAAAATAAAATAAAAATTATACCGGTGGGGGAGTGCCAAGATGGAGGCGCAGTGGCTTCAAAACAGCCCCCTGTGAGTCATCTAGTGTATATATAAATCTTTGAATGTAACTCATTGTTGGTGAGGTGTTAATTGGCCCCATAATAAATTGAATAGTTTCGTTCCAAAATCCTTTATCAGAAAGTGTTTATGGGTACCTTCATGTGTGTTTAAAATATGACTGTTCTCAGATTTTTTATCAATAGATTTTAGATGTGTATTCAAATGGGTTATGTTGCTAAATACTATATTTTCATTGTTTAGCTGGAATGGAATGTTTGTATCCTGTATATTTGACTTATGTGGTTCTCATCTAGCTATCTTAAGATGAATACACTTACAGTAACTAAGTCGCTCTAGATAAGAGCATCCCTTAAATGACTAAACTATTAAATGTACATTTTTACATACAGATCTCATTATTGTATTGATTAATTTGTACACTTTCTTTATTTAAAAAACGTAGTTATAACATTAGACTGTAAAACTTAGTAGTATACTCGGAGTGAGGCGGATATACAGTATAGCATTTTACAACAAAACATGTCTCTCTGAAATAAAACCATCAAGTGATACTTTTTCCTAAGTATGTCATTGAACACCTCATGCCATGATTAGATGGTGACAAAACGTACCGCTATAAGTTCTTTAAACAATAAAAGGTCATTTACCAACATTGCTGAAAATGGATGTATAGCTTTTTGGAATTAAACTTGAAATTGTAGGCCTGCAGTTAGTTATGGCTATCCAGCAGCATCTTCTGGAGGAATACGGATACTGTTCCTGAGTGGATCATCATGTACCACACCACAATATAATCCCTTGATTCATTTTAGTTGAGTGGATTTCTGATTCATTTAAAAACAAACCCGCCGTCTTAGGTCCTTGAAAGCCCGCCGTCTTAGGTCCTTGGAAGAATTTAACTTGTATGTTCAGCTACTGTTATTAGTTATAGAGGGGCTAATGGGTTGGCATGCAGAGGTTAGTCAGGGAAATATATTTTGAAAAGAAACACTGAACAAATGAAAAGTGAGAGGGGAAGAGTTTATTTTAGAGAGATACAGACACACAAATAAAATTACCACTGTTGTTGCAATTCAATTCCACAATTACTCATTATGTCTATCTATACCCTCCCACAGGCAAGATAGTTTCATAACATTTGTTCATGTTCTGCTTGATATTGTATTATTTCCTTTCATGCCATTGAAGTGGTCTAATTTCCAGATAAAGAAGTAGAGTGAGATGCTACTAGAGACACGGAGAGTGCTAGATTGTAACAAGGTCATTATAGTCAACAGTTCTCATTAATACCTATGTTTGGATGTGTATATATACACACACACACACACACACACACACACACACACACACACACACACACAGCAGAAAACAGTTTCAAAAGAGGACAGGACCACATACATACACAATAACATACTGACAGAGAACACTTTAGACAAATCCACCTTAAGCTCTGGCACAGTGGCTGACTGGTCTCAGGACTGGGGAAGGAGAGGAGAAAAGGTTTTACACATGGAGAGAGTTCTGAAGTGGCCTGTGATCTCTCATGAACATGGGGGAGGCTTCAACCCAACCTGAGGAAAAGGCTAAATGGAACATGTCACTATGTTCTCAGTCATACAGGGATATGTATATTCCCATAATTCTGGTAGGTGAAGTAATATCGGTGAACTTTTCTGTCTGTCTTTGTGTTGGGAACACCCTCCCTCCATCTTTCCAGCCAGCCTCTGAGTTTGAGCTTAGAAAAAGGTTTGAGGAAAATGACCACTTGACCAGCGATACAGCAGATACAGGCATACCAGACTCCATTGACAGGGTTAAGTGCATTTATTGCGGCGGGTTGTGTGTGAAATAATATACTGTTGGTACTGGTCCTCAGCCGTGTTATATGTGTATCGGCTGCTGCGGCTGCTGCTACTACAACACAGGAACAAATCACACAACGATCCAACATCAAATTACTCTCAAGGGTCTTGATTTATTAACAGCTTGGACCAAGAAAACAAATACAACTTAAACAGCAACAAACGTGCAGATAGACAATACATGCACACAGGGTTGACACAGACACACCTACACTCTCTCTCACACACACACACACACACACACACACACACACACACACACACACACACACACACACACACACACTTTCGTCTCTAAGAGAAGAACACCTAGGCAAAAACATACAGAAAGCGGGTGTTGTACAATGTGTTATATATAATACTAAAACGAACTTGGCCTATATATAGGCCAATTTTTCCGCCTCCCACATACACACAAGTACGTGCAGTAAAAGCAGCCTATGTGCCATGCTGCATTTGGAATGGGTAGGCCAGTGCCACTGCTGAGCATAGATATGTAGAGAAGCAGCAGCTGGGGTGGAGGGGTTCTACGCAGGTTGTGTTCTAGGTAAGGGAGATGGAAGTTCTAGGGTCTGGAACCCAGTCGAAACTGAAGCTGCTAAGCAAACCTGGACGACAGGCGAGCACAAGCGTACATAAAGATATATACACCACAAGACAAGCACCATACTGTACATAGATACATGGACATTGATCGTCACCTGGCCTGAGGTCAGAGGTTTCAATGTCTGCACTGGGGGGGGGGGTGAAGACCAAGGAGAGATAGATAGCAGAGGAGCTTGGGGAAGGATGAGCGCTGGAGGATGACCTAGGGGATGAACACTAGTCCCATTAGAGATCGCAAGCTCCTTTGACTGCTTATGATGGGGGGATATTTCTTGTTGGAGAAGGAGGGGGTCGCCTACTGGTGGAGAGGAAGGGAGGGTGGGAGGGCAGTAGTGTTTAGAGGCCAAAGGATGACAGAGAGGGAGGTAGAATGAGAGGGGGAAGGAAGAGTGAGAGAGGGAAGAGAAGCAGATAGTTTAAGACGGGTTAAAAACAGGCAATCACATGACTTTTTACTTCAATTTTTAAAAGAACATTCAGTTGTGTATATTACTTCGTTTTTTACATTTTATTTGTCATTTCTTAATGTCATCATCTCATCTCTGCTCAAGGCAGTAGCATCCAGCCAACCATTTAACGTCATCTCCATGCTCCCCATTGAACGAGTCATCCTTTTTAGCAAGGCTAGTAGTAGCTAGCTGGCTGACAAAATCATTTTACTAGTTTGTCAATGTAGATAAGGCATACTTTCAAGGCTACTTATTACCAACTACTAAAACTATCCATCGGGTAGAGCTACCTCACAAACTGTCTCTATCCCGCTCGTTGTTATGTTGTGTTGCGTCATTCCTCTCTCATGCGGAAAGAACAGGTGCAATGGATTAGGGTCATTGTAACTAATTACCACGTTTCTGCGCTGAACTAAGTTGAATATTTGCCTAACTTCCAAAATCAGCCCAGCGTCCCACATAGCTATTGACTTAATTTCTCATGGAAGATTTGATTTCTATCTAGAGAAACGTCAGGTTGAGCTCAAAAAAATGTATTAATGGAATTCAAGTAATTTAACTGACGTCGGTCAATTCCTTGTTTAACAACCAGGAAAATTTAGCATTTTCGTTAATCACTCAGCACTAAGAGAAACACTTGAGCTTGTGGACTCTTCCTTGTTTCAGTAACCACAAACCACTGGAATGTGTTTGTGTGTTTTACTTGAATTAATAACCCTCCAAATATTCCGCTTAAGATAATGGAACGTCTATACATGATGTAGGGAACCGAGTCAGGTTAGCTATATGGTCAGGAAAAACTCAGGGTTACCCCTGGTTATGGAGACACTGAACACGTTGGTACCCATGTGCATATATATCAGACCTTTTAATCAAAAGGCCAAAGCAACTTAGTGAGTACACACATTTTTCGTATGTGATCCCTGTGGGAATTGAACCCACGATCTTAGCATGATCACGCTCTTACCAACTGAGCTACACAGGAGCATATAGGCCTAAAGTAGGATGCCCTGGCCTCACCTGGGGATGCTGGGAGGGGCCCGGTTGGGGCGGCTGGGGACCTGGGGGCTGTCAGCACTGTTGTTGAAGGGCCCCAGAGGTCCTGGACGGTTAGGAGGGGGTGGAGCCCCTCGCCCTCCTCCGGGACTAGGGCGTTGGCCTGATGACATCCTCCTGGAACCAGTGGGGCTGGTTGGAGGAGACCTGGGGGGGAGGGGGCCATCAGTACCCTTTCATACATGACATATTCTTGACATCACATAGATAAGACTAAACTATTTGTGATTTCATTCAACAGTCTCCAAGTAAAAAATTTAAATTAAAAATTAAAAAGAATGACAGTCTTCAAACACGGTTCTCCTGCTCGCCAACCCAACATCTTCACCTGTAGACCAATAGTTGACTCCATTACATTACACTTAGATATCTAGGGAAGTCATTATCCATGGACTACCAGGATGCCTACCTGTTTCCCCCTCCACTGCGCCAGTCGTTCACGGGCGGGGGCATTGGGGTGGAGATGGTGGTGGTGGAGATGTCTCCTATGATGGCCAGGGCCTCCTTCAGGGACTGGTGGGTCCTGAGGACCTCGTCCCTCCTCTGGACCTGCTCCTGGGACTCATCCATCAGGGCACCCTGGTCCCCGGCCGAGTACAGCTGGGCCAGCAGCTCCGCATTGATGAAGTCCTTCACCTGGTGGTGGGGGAGAGAGTTGATGGTTGGACTCATTCAAATTATTTATAAAAGCTCTTTTTACCATGGTTGTCACACAGCGTTATACAGTAACCAGGCCTGTTTGAGTTAGCTTGCCTGGCACAACGGAACCAATAGAATCATGTGAAAAGTTGCACACCAGCCAGGCTCAAGCGAACGCTGAAAGTATTTGAAAAACGCCAACTACTATTTGAACCCATGCCCGATACCATTGGGCCAGCGTGGAGCAGAGGTCCCTTACATTACTGATCATGAGGTGCATGATGGTCTTGGGCATGAGGTCACGGATGCACTTGTTGACGATGGCCATGTAGGAGTCGACCAGGTTGCGGATGGTTTCCACTTTGCGCTCCAGCTGAGGGTCCATGGAGAAGTTGTCCTGGGACGAGGACGATGAGCCGCCTCCCTCACTTTCCACCTATAGGAAGACAGCTTTAAGTTAACACACCTGTATTTAGTGATACAGATCTTGTGGCTTGCATCTTTAGATGTAGAAAAGTCACGTGCATATCAAATGACAAATAATAATTGTATTTGTAAAGCGCTTATCATTACACATGGAAATCACAAAGCTCTGTACTTCAGCAACAACCTTAAGAAAGGCTTTTAAAAAAGGGCTAAAAACCTTTAGCAAAAATGAGTCACTATAACAATAGCATATATGCATGTCAGTCTCCCGTGGTTCAAAGTGGGAGAGAGATTGACGTCATCACTAATTGTTTTTGTAAGTGTTGACAAGCTGAATGTACCGAGGTGTCTGTATAAACTACTAGCACACAGCTCAGACACCCATGCATACCCCACAAGACATGCTACCAGAGGTCTCTTCACAATCCCCAAGTCCAGAACAGACTGTGGGAGGCGCACAGTACTACATACAGCCATGGAACTCTATTCCACATCAGGTAACTGATGCAAGCAGTAGAATCAGATTATTTATTTTTTTATTTTTTTAAACAGGCAAAAATACACCTTATGGAACAGCGGAGACTATAGAGACACACAAAAAAGGTACAGACACGCATGGTTGTTGTACAGTGGTATTGTACATTTTGTATTGTATGTATGTAGTAGTGAAATAATGTTATATGATGTACTGTTTAATATTTTCTATTGTACACTTTGTATTGTAAGTATGTAGCGGTGAAATAAAGTGATATGATGTACTGTTCATGGGGAACAGTATGGGGACCCTTAATAAATACAAATATCAAACAACATATCAACAAGGTGTAGCCTACATCTACTGTGACTCACTACATCTTCACAGTTACATCAAACTTCACTGAGAAAGAGAGGATGGAGAAAGGGAAAATAAAGTGATATGATGGCTCACTTGGGAAGTGATAGGATGGATGACATAACAGAAGTGCAACATGGGAAGTGAGTGAAGGGTAGTCATGGGTAATAGGGAACAGGATAAACAGGGCAGATGAGGTGGACAATAAGTTGCAGTGACACCACGGTAAGTGGTCACAGTGGTGGGCACCAGGGTTGGGGGCAATTTCATTTCAATTCAGCCAATTCGGTTTACTTCCTGAACTGAAATGGAATTGCCCCAACCTTGGTGACCAGTGCAGCTGTCACTCACATTAGAAGACCTTTCGGGGTAGACTCCAGCGCGCAAGAGAGAAGCCCTCCAACTGTCCACCTCGTCCTGAGTGTCACAGGCCAGCTCCAGGAAACGATTGTCCTTGTACACATTCCTGTCAGACCACAACACAGGGGAGGGGAAGAGGAAGTTAGTTACGCTTCCGGGTCATTTTAGGGGCACGTGGCAGGCTCATCCATTTAAATAAAAGGAAAAAAACAAGCCCACCAGACTATCTGGTTTCTGTCTCCTTCTAAAGTACGTATCGTTCTTATTAAAACTAGTGGTACTAAAGTAGGAATATTTTAAGTAGAAGTGGTGCTATAATATTACAAGTAATGTTAAGATGTGTCTCGCTGGTTTCCGACCTTTGTTCTGTGTTGAAGATGGCAAAGGCATGCTTGCTGGACATGAACCCTTTCTCCACGTCGCGCACCTTCAAGTTGTCCAGAGGGAGCATGTATTTCTTTTCCTTCTCCTGAGATACAAACAGAAAGGGAGGTACCATATCAGCAGGTTTTACAATATAAACAAGCAACTGCAAAGAACCATGTTAGGGAAATGTTTACTTCGTTTCTGATTACTATCTGATCTCTGCGTGTCATATTATGTTTATTTCTCAGCTTGATTTTTAAAATCAACAGGTTGGCTTAGTCGGGCGATGATCCAGGGAGAAAGGGAGAGAAGGGGAATGTGGAAAGAAGAGTAGGGAGAAGGAGGAGAAGTTGGGGGAGCACAGGGGAGAGGGTGGGGGAGCACAGAGGTGGAGATGGAGTGGGAGGAAGAATGAGAGTGGGAGGCAGAGCGGGGCAGGGAGGGGGAGAGAGAGGGGGAGACGACATGTGGAAGTCATTAGTGTGCGGGTCGTTCTCCACGGTACGTTTGAAAAGGGAGGGAGAGCTGGGGCTGGAGGAAACGTTCTGGCTACGATAAAGAGGAGAAATACAGATGTGGAAAAACACAGGGGACTCCGGGAATGCGCTGTGGTGTGCATTTGAATGCATGGACGTCGGATCAAGCAGAGGGCTGTGGGTCAGGATAACACTGAGCATGACATGGTTTTAATCGTGAGCACAAAGAGTTGAGAGTAAAATGTTAAATTCTCCATCACACACACTCCATCAACCCTCACCATCTCAATTCTTCTCTCTCTCCATTATCCCTCCCCCTCTTATTTCTTCAATATTTCTACTTTCCTTTCCAGAGGCCCACTTCCTGCCTGATTTTCCGGGGAGTGAGGGAGAAAGAGAGCGAGAGATTAAATGACAGCCTGGCGTTAAGACTCGACATCTGGTACTGCTTAACACCACAGAGAGATGGAGTGCAAGAGAAGGAGGGAAGAACTTCCAGAGTGGAGTTAAGAAAGAGAGGGAGACCTGAAGAAGAAACAAAGCGAAGGATTTCGAAAAGTGGTTCAACAGAGGTGTCCATATGTGACCCCCTGCAGAGCGATGGTAGGGTCTCACTAGGATGGTAGGGTCTCACTAGGTATGAAACGAGAAAAGAACCATTGCAGACTTCTCTCGGTTGTATTCACCAAGGGGTCACTCCAACCCATATATGGTCACGCGTGTCCCTCCCTCTTCCTCCATCTCTCCCTCTTTTTCCTTCCCTCTCTCTTTTTTGCAATATCCCCTCCCTGAGTGCTCAACCAGTCTGTCCCGGTCGGTCGTCTGAGTGAATGTGCCACGTCAAGCCTGGATACTCTGCAATGCCGGCATGACCCAAACGGACAGTGAAGGGAGCGACACCCAGAAACACAACAGACAAACAACAGAGAGGGGGAGAAGAGGCGACACGGATGGGTGAAAAGAAAATAGGTTTTGAGGTTTGAGGGGGGGAAATCCCTACTTCTTGATGCCAAAATGGAGGAAGGAAGGAAGACAAAGATCCGTAAACGTTACTGCCTACGGAATGGCAGAGAGTCAATGTCTTTGGGGCCTAAGACAGTCTGTCCGGCTCCGTCCTCCCAGTGTTCAGACTACCTGTTCATTGTCTTACTGGTGTACAGTAGTCTGCACATTGGTTAGACTGGGCAGGGAAGCACTTCTCTTCGGGGAAACACTGGCTTTCAAGGAGGTTTCATAGTGGGTTTGATTATCTACACTCCACCACTGACCATCTTCCACTGCCGTTTGCTCATCTCTTTGCTTTGTCTTCTACTCTGTGTCGGGTATCGGTTCCTATGTTGTACTTTTTGAATATTCTGACTGCATTTAAGACTTACTTTACGTCGTGGAATAAATGTATATCATTGGTTTCAAAAAAAAAGAGGGAAAAAAAGACCTATATAAAGTTAAAAGTCAGTCAGGTCTCAGACCAATGTGTTCTAACGTCCTTGAAACAGTCTGCTTACTAAATGTACGGTATAACAGCAATAGAAGTGTGTAGGCTCCTGGATCTTTACACAAAGAATCCAGCCCCGACTCTGATGCAGTAGATGGGAGAGGGAGGAGCAGCAGAGGCTCAATAGACTCAAACAGTCATGCAAAGTGGTCAATCCATCCATCAAGTCCTGCTTCAAATACAAAACACATCTTTCCAGTATTTCATTGGCGCTAGGTTGGGAGGTAACAGTAACAATGTTGCCTAAAGATACAGTCAAAGTCAGAGCTAGAATATGATACTATTATCATTTAAGTCTGTGGTCAAACTATTGTGTGGCAGATGGTCTTCTGTCCAGTGTGTAGAAGCAGCTAAAATATTATTTCACTGATGATATAATAAACCAACTAGAGGAGAGGTCTAGTGGTTTGGTATTTTGGTGGGGCTAGTGGATGATGGTGTTAAAAGGATGTATAAGGTTTATGTATGTAAGGTTATGTTACAGTAAATTACTGTATTGGGAGTTGTGTACTGTATAGGGAATAATATTTGATTGGGTAGGGATGCTACTGTAGGATTAACATGATTACTGTAATATTAGGGCGGCTGTGGAATTGTATTGGTGATAGATGGTCTGGATAATGAAGGGCTACTGGGTTCAGAAACAGAGAGGGAGGAATACTGCCATTTAATAGGTTATTTCTCCCCGCTGAATCATTGGAGACTGATGTTTGGATTACAAATGTGTGATTTTCGTGCCAAGAATGTGTGCAGTTTCAGAGAAACTGCCAACTGCACCAAGAAAGAGAAGGGGGGGGGTCAGAGAGAGAGAGAATAAATAAATATACAGTAAGATGCTCAAGGAAATATGGAAAAATGCTTGGTTGAATGCAGTGGTGGGATTAAGTATACATTACATATTACAAAAGTAGTGTGTTACTTTACAATATTACTTTGTGTGGAAAGTAAAGCATTACTTTATCATGTACTTTCATGAAACAAATCTAAAAATCTCCCCGTTTGTTTGACTGTCAGAGGGAGCATGGCGAGCCGCGAGCTCACTACCAAAAATAGCTACTTACTAACTTGGGTTTTAGCTCTATTTTCTCCTTTCATCTGTGGCGCTGCTTTCCTGTTGCTAATCTACAAGTGCTGCTTAATTAGCCATATATAAATGTAAGCCAAAACATCTGTACAGATTTATCGTTTCATTCAAAATCTCTCTCGAGCAGCCAGTTCTGGTTATAGCCCGCACTTAAAAAAAGGGACCCATAGAGATGTACAGAGGGCACATTTACCACTAGATGTGAAAGCCCTCTTTGGGCTTTGCTATCACAGAAGCGATCAATGGCAAAGATCAGAGGTGCGTACTCTATACATTTCTATGAACTGCAGCTGTTATGACATTTCTCCAAACAGCCTTTCTCCGCTCGCTCAAGAACTAAACGAGGAAACAAGTCAGGATTGGATCATGGAAACACGCGTCCGGTAGAGATATGATTCTGAAAGTCACGCACGCGTTGTTTGACAAAGTAACTAATATTACCCATCCATTACTCATTAAAGTAATCAGATTACACAACGGGTTACTTTTGTAACACATTACCCCTAACACTGGTTGAATGTCAGAGATTCGTAAAACAACTGCTCTAAAGGTAACGCGACATGAGAATGTCTACGATCCATCGAGTTACCGTTTTGAATTACTCCTAATCAAATATCGTGTCATAAAGCCGATGTGTGTATTTGCATGCGTGTGAGCAGTGGTTTTCTTTGGGATGGTTCCAATTGTGCAAAAGAAAACCAAATGCTTTAACTCCCAGCAGAGTGATACGAGAGGTGGAGAGACAGAAAGAAGAGGGGGGGAAACAACAAAAAAACAGACAAAGAGAGAGAGCGATATCTGTCCAGTGAATTTAGCTGTGTATCGACCACGTACTGTATATAGAGACGATTTAAACCATGTGGACTGCTTGTTACCCGTGTGATGTCATCTGCTGACCAGTGCACGGATTGGCTGACTCCGGGAGTTGCCGTGTGTCTGCCTGTCTACACTTGCTGTGCAGAACATCCTGGAACCTGTACAGCAGGCACAGACAGGCAGACAGACACCAGCCCGTCAAGCTATGAATGACACCACATCCAGCCAATCAACGAGCACCCTGCATCGCAAGGGGAAGAGCCACGTCACTGAAGAGCCAACGTGGAACCACTGTTGAGTTGTGATTTAGTGGGTAGTCAAAAGGTATGGTTTATATTATGTCCTCTACAAAGATATCAAACAAAATACTTATCACTTGGGAATTGGCCAGAGATTCAAAGCGCATATGTATATTTTACCATTTGTTGACCTGCCCACCCTTCTGCCAGACATTAAACAGAAAGGAGGGCTGTATCAGGGGAAATGGCGTTCCAATCCATCATTACCTGAAGTCTAGCCATAAACTACATCAGACTTAATGTGACTGACTATAC
This sequence comes from Salvelinus fontinalis, assembly GCF_029448725.1. Taxonomy (NCBI): domain Eukaryota; kingdom Metazoa; phylum Chordata; class Actinopteri; order Salmoniformes; family Salmonidae; genus Salvelinus; species Salvelinus fontinalis. The sequence continues at coordinate 36,448,842 of NC_074690.1, forward strand.
TAACTCACCCTGAAGAGGGTGAACTAACTCACTCACCTCATCATCCTTGAACCAGGACAGACTCTCAGCGGTCAGGACAAACCAGTACTCCTTAGCCCCGCCTTTAATTATGCTGATGTTGTTGATGGTCAGCCAGCCCTTACGGATTACCTGTAGAGAGAGAGCGGGGGGCAGAGGTTAGAGGTCAGGGGATGAAAGATGGGGTCATAGTTGTGGTGGGTGGTGTGATTGCCAGGAAGTATGAGAGGTTTAAAAAAGGTACTGAAGAGTTGTCATGTCCACACAGAAGCATCATCTACTGTACCTCATCCTACTTCAATCATAGTCAGTCAAACCTGGCCAGCTAGTCTACTGCATGTACCCAAACCGATGTGCACAAAAGTGACGTATGAATAATAAAATGCAATGAGAAAGTGTGTTGTGTGAGAACTCCAAGTTAATTGATATTATCAGTGTATATCTTTGTGAATAAACCGCAGGTTGGCATTTATTGTCATGAATCTTGCCCTGGAGGCAGCTCTGTAGAGTGGTCACTAGCTGGCACAGCCACACATCTGATTTTAAACCTAACCCTAACCACACTGCTAACCCAAATGCCTAACCCTAAATTATGACCAAAAAGCAACAACAAAAAAATTATTCATTTTTACGATATAGCCAGCTGGCCCATCTAGCGGAAATCGCTCAGTTCTGCATCCAGGGCAAGATTCATGACAATAAACATCAACCTGCAAATAAACCAAACCATAATTTGTGACTGAGTTCAGTTCGGGATAGTGCCCTGTTGTGGCTGGAGACTATGTTGAAAGTTACAAACAGAGGTCTGTGTCACAGTGTTAAGAGGTGACCATCGTGTTATTAGTGCTTCATAACATCCCCCAAACAAACAATATTAGCATTATAGCACTATAGCATTAGAGCTACATCCGTGTTTGTGTTAGGTGTGTTAACTAGCCTGCACACGCAAGCCAGTGGAAATCAAAGGATTGAGTGATTATTAAGTTAAGTGTCTCAGATGGCCTACAACCACTAAGGGGGTTACCCAAAAAGCATATTTCTAAAGTCTTATTTTTGTTCAGTCCTGATACAAATCAAAGATTTTTTCAACACCATTTATAGTGGGAGGCTGACTGACAGGTAACCCCCTGTGGTCAGAGGGATGAGGGAGTGTCGTAACGTAAACTGTTGCTCTTACAATCAGGCCTGAGGCGGGAGGAGAGGAGGCCTGAAACAGGAAGGAAGTGGGCCGTTAAAACACCTAAGGCACCACGTCGGGATACAATCTCATGAATGGAACCTACCACACCGGCCTCAAATACATCATGGTAAATACTTTAATACTTAAGGTGTGCTTAATTTAGCTTGGAGCTTATGCTTTTGGGACTATTCTATTGGTCCCATTGTATAGCAAACTAAATCAATGCAGATCGAGCATTTTAAAGTATTTCGACATGTATTTGACTGACCCATAACCTGTGTAAAGTAGCTAACTAACAGCCATAGCAGTTGAGTGGGTTCAAGTTAGCACTTTACACTTGTACCCATACATGGGTAGAAAATGGCAGATTTGGGCACTGATAAGCGCATAAATTGGAACACAGTAACATGCTATAAATGATGCCAGAGCTCAAAGCTCAGCGCTGTATGGGTCTTGATCCAACACCAACGGAACCTGCCAACTCCCACTCCTAAGGACACATCCAACTTACTGATGTTGACTCTGTGGGGTTTTAGAAAGTAACTTGACATTGTTGGTATCTGCCTATCAGCTTTTCTGGAATGAAAACAAAGTAATGTTCCCTAGTTATTTAACTTTAACTGAGATTGTTCCTATGCCACTAAAGGTAGCCCTTTACACTCGTACCTCTATACGGGTTGAAAATGGCAGGTTTGTGCACTGACAAGTGCATAAATTGGAAAGCAGTCGGTGTACAGTAACATGCTATAAATGACATGAAGCTCAGGCCTCATAGTGCTGTGTGGGTTTTGACCGAAATCCGTTCTGATCTTCAGCACCACAAGCGATAAGAAGTTGCCCCCATCCCTCCTGCTAATTGGGCAACTTTTGCAGACTCTTTGTTGTCTGAGTGAAGAAATGCTGTTAATGAAGACGACTATGTGTTTTGAAAAATGAGACGCCGTACGAGCAAGCCAAACACCGGCGAGTCCAAATGTGCACTTCACATTTTCATATCAAAACTCAAGTCATACACAGTGTCAACGTTTATGAACACTAGGTCTGACGTACAAACACAACGTGACATGGCGTCATACCCTGGGTTTTTCGGGAACAGAACGTCTGTCTATTGTGAAGAAAATTCACTGCGGAACACGGACCTGAATGCACCCATGACTTTCTGTATACACCAAAATTACAATCTGTTTCTCTGAATTGCCCTGTGAATGCCTAACACTGTAATATCATATTTTATAACTTAGCTAGTCATGTTGGCAATGGAACAAGCTTTCAAATGATGCACACCTGATCAAGATGTCCATGTATAATGGGCCTTTTTAGGATTGCGTAAACAACTACAGTAATTGTGTGATGGCAGGGATGCAGGGCTGTGTTCAAAACAAAACAAGTGTGCCTCCTTAACGGCACAGCTAGGAGAGCTGCAAAAAGCACATTCTAGTTAAAGAAGCTTCTTTGAGTCATAAAAGTGTATTGAAATGACTTAGGAACTGTGTCCACCTTCGAGACACCAGTTAGTTCTTTCACTCAAACCCTTGTCATTTTTCCCCAGTTACTGAATTTATCCAGAGTATTTTTACGTTTCGTTATCAACAAATGCGGCTAAATGTAAAATGCACATAAAATCAACAGTGTAATGTTTGGATTCAGTCTTGTGAACTATTGTGCCCTCAACTTTGGTCAAATCATTTCCCCAGAATCTCCAAACTGTTCCCTTTCATTCGCTACCATGCTTATGCTTTTCAAATGTATTTTGTAAGAATCATTTCGATTTATCCCTATTCATATAGGCCAATTCCCAGGAGTGTAAAGGGTTAAGCTTGAGAGTGGAAAAAGCTATAAACAGTCAACTCAGGGTGGCCACAAGAAGGAGCCACACTCTGGGCAGTGGAGTAAATACAGACAGCAGGCAAAGCCCAACCCTAACCCCAACGAGTGATACTCACCAACCAGGCCAGACGCCCAAAACAGGGCTGCTCAGATTCTCACTAAGGGTTTGGGATGAAATGCATGGGGGCACCTTGATGACATAGAAGGGGTTTAAACATAGTGACAAAAGGTAAATAAAACTTAAAAACATCCATTTGTTTTGCACACACACCCAACATAATAATAAAAGTGTCACCATCCAACTGAAAAAGACAAAGGCAAAAGGTCCCCCAAAATCAACATGAAATGTAAAAAAGCATGCAACAAAGGCAATAATGTATGTAGAATGTACAGTAGTATACATACTGTGTGCTGTGTACAAATTAATGACATAAAGAAACTAGGAAGCATACGAGTCGCTGTCCCTATGGCCCTGTTTCCCCCTATGTGGCCTGCAGCCCCACTGCTGGAGTGTGGGCACCCTTGGCCTTTTGTTCTGGAGCGCGTGGGTGCGTGCGTGCGTGCGTGCAGTATTTCAGATCCTCCTCTATATCTCACCTGGCTGACCTGGCTTGCAGCGCTACTCTGCTTGTTACTCTGCTTGCTGCTCTGCTGTGCACTATGGAGCAGAGAAAGCAGTGAGACAGAAACAGACAGCGATAGGAAAGTAAGCACAGAGAGAAACAGACAAGGGACGGAGAGGTCTGTACGGTATTATCAGCATCTATTTTCACCCCCCATCTCCACTTTGTAATAACATTAGCAGGCCAATAAAGGCAGGCCTGGTCAGTCATTTACTTTGCAAAGCCTATGAAGTCCTCATGGTTAGTGTTGATGTACGAGAGCTGGACATCGATCAGCAGCAACACCTGCAATTGGAAACAGAAAGATTTGGTCAAAAATACATAGAAGCTTCATTTACAGTGCGGTATTACTAGCCCCTGGGTCAATAAGTCCACTGTTTACATAACAGTGTGTGCATTTGTACTGTGTGTGTTGGTTCTTCTATCCCTGTGGGGACCTAAAATACCCAAAATGTCCCCACAAGGATAGTAAAACAAGGAAAATTCTCCCTCGTGGGGACATTTCCACGTCCTCATGAGGACAAAGGCTATTTTAAGCTTAGGGGTTAGATTTAGGGTTATAATTAGGGTAAGGGTTATGTTTAGGGTTAGATAAACTAGGATTTGAATGGAAATGAATTTTAGAAGAACATAACGTGTGTGTGATATGTAGGTTGTTACCTGGTCCTTTGCCCTGCTCTCTCTGTCTCGGATGTGTGAGGTCACAATTCTCTCGGTTTCCTCGCGCAGTCTGGGGAAGCAATCCAACTGAAAACACAGGCACACATCGCATCTTATCAGGGTACACCATAGGAAATAATATCATTTAAAAAGGCACCACGTTTTCTAATTCTAAAAAGGATCCCAGAATGAGGATTGATTGACTAAAAAGGTTACCTTGTTGGTACACTGACGCACGGTGTTGATCAGCTCCTGAATGACCATGTCCACACACTTGATACACGGCTCCTTGATTTTCACTATCTGCTTCTTCACGATTGCCTCAAATGCCATGTCTGGAGTGAACAAGCCAGTCCTGCGGAGAGAGAGAGAGAGGGAGAAAGAGGAATAGAGAACAGTCAGGAAAGGAGGAAGAAGAGGATAGTTGAAGGTGGTAGGAGAGAGGTAAACAGTAAAACACCCACCTGATACCGTGGATGTTCTTGATGGCGTAGCTGATCTCCCGCCGCATCTCCTTGTCATCACACTCCATCTGGCAGCGAGAGCGAGAAAGGGAGAGCGATTGAGAATGAGAGTGTTTTCTAGCCAAGCACCAAATGAAACAAGATGTGCATCAGTCAGCTAGCTAACCTTAACCAGCTCGAAGGGGAATCGCTCGTGGAAGATGCGGTTGATCTTGGCTCCACCCGAGAGCTCTACAGTATCCACCTGGTCCCCAGAGCCCTCGATACGCTTCTCAAAGTCCACTGAGAACTGCTGCACCATCCTAAACACACACAAAATGTCAGCTGATTTGCTGAATTTAGAAGAAATTGACCCCAACCCTGATTGTGAAACTTGTTTTTTTCTGAAGGACTCACTGCAGCAGTTGCTTGGTCTTCCGTCCCGGGTCATCAGGGCGGTATCCCCGGTACTCCTCGGCCTCCTTGTCCAGAGACAGCAGCTGGGTCTGCAGCTTGCTACGGAACGCCGGCAGTGTGTCACGGATGTGGTTGGTCAGTTGCTATGGCAACACAACACAAAATGTACCCTAAATATAACGTCGCTAAGCAAGCCTATTATACTGCCTTTGGGATGCATAGCAAGGATGTAATAACCTGTAGGAGAGACTCAGTTACTGTTAACTGGTCAGTCTACAGTCAGTCTGTTAGCCTACCTGGTTGAGGACTTTCTGCAGGCACGGGGTGCCCATCTTTTCGGCCATGTGTCTGTAGGCCGGGTGAGTCAGGAAGAACTTCCTCTCAGCAGCCATAGCCATCTTGATGTCCTTCTTCCCATCAATGTCCTTCTGACTGCGGTTCACCACTCCAATATAACCTGGTAACACACAAATGGACAGGGTGAAACCACTCCAATGTAACCTGGCAACAAACACAAATGGACAGGGTGAAACCACTCCAATGTAACCTGGCAACAAACACAAATGGACAGGGTGTAACCACTCCAATGTAACCTGGCAACAAACACAAATGGACAGGGTGAAACCACTCCAATGTAACCTGGCAACACACACAAATGGACAGGGTGAAACCACTCCAATGTAACCTGGCAACACACACAAATGGACAGGGTGAAACCACTCCAATATGGTTGGAGTCAGGGGGAATGAGGGGAAAAACATGACTGGGATGGAACCAAAATGAAAAGTAATGAAAAGCTGATACCAAAGATAACCAAATTAGATTGGTTGGACCTAATAATGGATAAAGAAAGACAAAGAAAGAGAGATATTGGTAGAAAGAGAGAAAGAGTGAGCAAGAGACGGATGTCCCACCTCTCCTCAGGGGCAGCAGCTTGTTCTCCAGGACCTCCCTGGCATCTGTTCCCTCATCCATCAGGTCCAGCTTGGTGATCACTCCTATGGTCCTCTGGCCTGGAGTTCAAAGGGTAAGGGGCAAAAGGCAGGGGCAGGCCAGTCACAACACAAAGGCTACGTTCCAGGCTGACGTGATTGCAGACGCCTGCGAGATCTCACAACGCCTGGGCCGGTGTTTCAAATATTAGGTAACCATATCATATGACAGAGCAATATTGATCAACGTCTTACCCTGGGGGTCGACGTCTTTGGCCAGTTTGAGGGCGTCTGAGTTGGCCAGGTCAGAGTTGGCCGGGGTGACAGCCAGGATGAGACAGCTCTCCCTGCAGATGAACTGCATGATCATGTCTCTGATCTGCTGCTCGATGTCCGCTGGCTGGTCCCCCACGGGCACCTTGGTGATGCCTGGCAGGTCGATCAGGGTCAGGTTCAGCACTGCAGGCAGAGGAGAGAGGACACATGTCATAGTGAATATTACCTAACACACAGGAGGCTGAGGATAACAGCCCACAATGAACAATACACAATTGTTCAGCAGTGCAGGAGGTAGAGGACAGAGATGAGAGAGAGAGAGTAGTTAAGGGGTTGTGCATGTCTACCATGTGGGGAGTAGACGCGCAGGTTGATGGGGACGGGAGAGATGCCCTTATTGGCCCCAGTAATGCGGTCAGTCTCTGCCTCAATCTCCTGGCGAACCTCGTCGAAATCTGTGAACTTCTTCCCTTTGCAGTGTAAGAACTCTGCCCATTCTGTGAAGAAAAATGCAAAGATTAGATTCCAAATGTGTGTGTGGGTGTGGGTGTGTGTGTGTGTGTTACCTGCATTGGCGCTGATAAGCTGCAGGACAAGGGGCCTGCGGGTGACGATCCCAGAGCCTCGGGGCAGGAAGTCCCTGCAGACAGATAGCCAATCAGAGAGGAGGTGGGGTTGAATTTAACCTTGCCTTCCAGGAGCGAATGAGACAATAAGATGGTGTCTGGCTATGTGAGACTATGTTGACGGTGACTGTGAACCTAGGGTGAACCACCAACAGCCGCTGACTGCTATGGTGTACAATGACTCACACATACGGAACACACACAACCACGTAATGTAGAATTAAAATCACAGCACACAACCAAATGGAGTCTCTTCTTACTAACAGAAGATATTATGAACGGGGGAAAAAATGTTGATCTGAAAATGTCATCAGGCTCTTTGGTCCAAGAGTTTACCCTCAGAACCCCCTGAGTACACCTCGATCCCCTTAATGCTGCTGATCAAATGAAATAGTCCTTAAAGTCATCAATTCTGACCTAAAGCACAAGAAGTCAACATGAACAGCTGCACAGTGGCAAGTAGCAGAGCACTCCGTTAAGGAACGATGACTTCGGTACATACCAGTCTGCTACCAGGCGAGAGAGTGCATGTGTAGGTGTGTGTGTGTCTATTTTACCAGGCAGGTCAGTTAAGAACAAACTCTTATTAACAATGATGGCCTGGCAAGTGTGTGTTGACCTGATAGCCAGCAAGGTGAGACAAGGTCTCACCAACACCCCACATGCTTAACCACTCTTGTGTAAGGGGAAGCTGGTTTGATGAAGATGATGTGTGTTCCTGTGGGCCAAATACACCAGATATTGTTGTTGTTTGGGGGGAGAGATATGCTCATTTTGGAAGTGGGCTGCTCATTCGAAGGCAACATGGCGTCGAGAAGCTGCCAAGAAGCTGCTTAAGTACCAGCCCCTCGTGGCAGGCTTGGACAGCCTCGGGCGGAGGTGCTAGCTGGTGGCGCTGATATTTTCTGCAGTCTCAGTCACGCACACAGGCTTGCAGTGTGTGGCCTCCAGATTGCTGGCCTGACAAAAACTAGGTCAAAGCAACTGGCTAGGTACTGCTCTGTTTCAGCTGTCGTGGGCAGCCTAGCTGTTTGGAGAAGGAGGTGCTTCCTGTACCCTGGACTGCCATGCACACAGCGACCTTTGAACTGTTTGGATCCTTTTTTTGTCAATTTGATTGGTGGATTCAAATAAAGTATTTAAAGTGTGTGTGTGTCTACATGCATGTTTAGGCCCCTTGTCATCGAGTTGGCTAGATGAATGAACACATATTGATATTGAGACCTCTATCTATGGGCTAGCAGAAAATATGAGTCAGACACCTGCTGTCCATTCGGCAAGTCGTGTGAGTGGGGGAGCCAACCCTGGACAGCAGGACTGTTACTCAGCTGGATCCCAGGTCTTAGGGGTGGCTGGCTGGACCTTGACTCATGCTGCTGCCAACAACCCTGCACTTCATCTATCTAGACCTGGGTCATATTCTCTAGGCACAAAACGGAAGAAAACAGACTGAAATAGAGAGGGACTGTGAACCTTGTTCAATAAGAAACTTTCCTTTTTGTTACCATTGCAAACCATTTGCTACATTGTGCACTAATTAATATGACCCTGGAGATTAGTAGGAAACCTTCTATACCTAACCTCAATTGCCAGTCTTTACCATTCACATATCTGTAAATATTTGAAGGTATATGCAATCTTTCTGAACCTATACCCTCCTGTCCATATCTAATGGTATCTGTTTTATGTACCAACCACATTGCCATAATGTACCACTTAATCCCACAGTGCAGACAATCTAATGGAAGCTCTTCTTTATGATTGACAGTAGAACGGATTTGATCATATTGTAATGAAACAGGCAGGGACCAGGCCGAGGTCCGGCGCGCTATCGACTGTGCCGCAAAAGCATGCTCGAGCGACAGAGTAGATTTCCGCCCTTATAAACCCAGGGTCGTTACACTACTCCCTCCTTTCAAAGAGCGCGTCCTCGCGCTAGCTTGCGACTCTACGTCTTACAGGAACGCGCTGACCGGTCAAGCACACACACTGTCGTGGGTGCAAGGTCCGATCCCACTTCTGACACCAATGTAATGAAACAGACAGGGTGCAGGTCTCGAACCCTCGACCCCGAGGTCCGACGCGCTATCGACTGTGCCGCAAAAGCATGCTCGAGCGGCAGAGTAGATTTCCGCGCTTATAAACCCAGGGTCGTTACCCTATTAATGTAATAAGAGTGTTGCCTGGTGTTAACGTATATATCCACCAGTCCTTACAAGTCATTTCCTTACCTATTTTACTGGGGGGCATTTTACATTTCAATGAGTTTAAGCAAATGGTTCAAAATAAATGCTGAGATTTCAGGGACTGAAACAGGCTAAATGGGGCTGGCTGATTGGGCTGGAGTCTCGAGTGGGTTGCGGTAACCCAAATATCGGCTCCCTTGTCATAAAGCCGGTATAAAATAGTAATGCGCGTTAAAAATAAGATGGAGACGAGCTCCTGGCTCAAAGAAGATCGGGACGCCACAGACGTTTCGAGAAACGAAACGTGACGGGGATGGACACGACATCCCCGACCCCATGCTTAACACGAGATAGTATTATGTATTGCCCTATAGTGATGAATTTGGCGTGTTGTGCTTGGATGCTGCTCCTTTACCTGCCAACGAAGTTCTCCAACACGGAGCTCTTGCCAGCGCTCTGTCCGCCGACTACCGCGATCTGTGGCAGGTCAAGATTGCAGCTCTGACCGATGCCGCTGAAAGCGTCTTGAAGCTTGTTGACCAACGGGATCAAGTCCTCCATTCCCCGGTTACCCATGGTGCTAGCGGGCGTGAGAGGCTCAAGCTGAGAGAGAAGGAAGTGGGCGGTTATATCTTTAATCCAGTGCTACCGTGCTTGTTGATGTTGTTGTCATCCAGACGCGCAGTGCCCCAAGCAAAGCAAGGGTTGATTCGACTGAGAGAGAGAGGGAAAGAGAGGCAGTCAGAGTAGGATTGCGCAGTTGCTTGCCACCAACACCGCGCACACACACACAATTTTCTTCAAGGGCATTTGGGTAATGAAGTCCTTGATAAAACCCCGCTCTAAAAGCACATAATATAAAACCGTGCATGGAATTGTAGACAGTCTAATTCCATAGGTTTGGAATGACCTACCCACACCAAATGATTCGCGTTGCATCGAACATGATGTGTTTTGCTTACAGGCAACACCTTTACAATAAATAAATCACAGCATTCATTCTATTCTTTATCTATAGCCATTTCTCATTTACCCTTTCTCAAGGATTCCTTGGCGTTTGAAGAACAGGCAGATCCAATCCAAAATCCGTATCCATACGCAATTATAGCCTACAAGCAACGCCACCTGCTGTAACTGAGCATCGGCTTAATGTGAATGTCATGTGGTATATAATTATGTTTAAGTAGTGTTGATATGCTCGGATGGACTTCAAAGCCTCATTCAGAGCGAACACAAATTCGCCTCTATAACGGATTAATCATATTTCTTTTACGCAACAGCGATAATTGCGATGCTCGCCGCGCCTGGTGATAAGATTGACATATGACGTGCCCAATGACAGCAATGGAGTAGTGGTCGCGGCACACATACGCGGCGCGGTAGGCCTATAGGGAGAGCGCACACAGGTTAGGCAAAACAAACCCGCCCCCTGTTTACATCGTGCCAGTTTTGCCGTCGTGACTCACGGCTGCGAATCCCCTCACTGAGCATGATTGGTTGGATGCACTTCATCAACCCCCTGCAGTGAGACAAAAAATTACATTTCGAATATTTGAGGCTGAAGGACACTGACACATTCATGTCCAACAGCCCCCCTTTCCATCACGGCCTCTTCTATCGTGTATGCATAGATAATGTTTTTTGTTAGATGGCAAAGCATTGTGTTCCATAGCAGGTGGCCAGTATAGTGGTCACCACAGTCAGTTTGTAGGCTAGGTCTAGGCTACTGTAGGCCATAGGGATGTCTGGAGAAGGAAGTCATGCAGAGAGGACAAGGCACAGCCTGCCTATTTTAACCTCACCAGGCCAACATCTGTGTTAGATAAAAGCCATTTTGTTTCTTCCATTCGTTATAACAATAACAATAGCTATACCCTACATTTGACATGCTCATTAAACATCAGCATTAGAATCGGTTGCTAAATGTGATTTGGCATTAGGCCTACCAATTGTCTTTACCTTGGTGGGTGCAGACATGCTACGGGATGACCGAAGCAAACCAAATTGTAGTTGTCAGATGCTTTGTAAACAGGTGTAGACTAACAGTGAAATGCTTACTTACGGATCCTTTTCCAACAATGCAGAGTTAAAGATAAAAAAATATATATAAATAGTAACACAAGGAATAAATACACAGTGAATAATGAATAACGAGTAAAAAATAACATGGCCATATACATGGAGTACCAGTACCGAGTCGATGTGCAGGGCTACCAGGTAATTGAGGTAGCTATGTAGATATACAGTACCAGTCAAGGTAGTTACCTGGAGTGCATTTCAATTAACTGGTGTGCCTTGTTAAAAGTACATTTTGGGAATTTCTTTCCTTCTTAATGCACTTGAGCCAATCATTTGTGTTGTGACAAGGTAGGGGTGGTATACACAAGATAGCCCTAATTGGTAAAAGACCAAGTCCATATTATGGCAAGAACAGCTCAAAAAAGCAAAGAGAAACGACAGTCCATCATTAATTTAAAACATGAAGGTCAGTCAATGCGGAAAATAACGTTGAAAGTTTATTCAAGTGCAGTCAGAAAAAACATCAAGAGCTATGATGAAACTGGCTCTCATGAGGACCGCCACAGGAAAGGAAGACCAAGCGTTACCTCTGCTGCAGAGGATAAGTTCATTAGAGTTACCTGCACATCAGATTACAGCCCAAATAAATGTTTCACAGAGTTCAAGTAACAGACACATCTCAACATCAACTGTTCAGAGGAGACTGTGTGAATCAGGCCTTCATGGTCGAATTGCTGCAAAGAAAGCACTACTAAAGGACACCAATAAGAAGAAGAGACTTGTTTGGGCCAAGAAACACGAGCAATGGACATTAGACCAGTGGAAATCTTTCCTTTGGTCTGACGAGCCCAAATTTGAGATCTTTGGTTCCAACCGCTGTGTCTTTGTGAGATGCAGAGTAGGTGAATGGATGATCTCTGCATGATTGGTTCCCACCTGGAAGCCTGGAGGAGGAGATGTGATGGTGTGGGGGTACTTTGCTGGTGACACTGTCAGTGATTTATTTAGAATTTCAAGGAACACTTAATCAGCATGGCTAGCACAGCATTCTGCAGCGATATGCCATCCCATCTGGTTTGCGCTTAGTGGGACAATCTTTTGTTTTTCAACAGGACAATGACCCAACACACCTCCAGGCTGTGTAAGGGCTATTTGACCAAGAAGGAGTGTGATGGAGTGCTGTATCAGATGACATGGCCTCCATAATCACCTGACCTCAACCCAATTGAGATGGTATGGATGAGTTGGACCGCTGAGTGAAGGAAAAGCAGCCAACAAGTGCTCAGCATATGTGGGAACTCCTTCAAGACTGTTGGAAAAGCATTCCAGGTGAAGCTGGTTGAGAGAATGGCAAGAGTGTGCAAAGCTGTCATCAAGGCTAACACCATACCCAAACCGTGCGTCCGCATACGCCATCGTGTGCAAATTGATTTTGTCCCCCCACACCAAACGTGTCACGTTCCTGACCTGTTTTGTATTTATTTAGTATGGTCAGGGCGTGAGTTGGGTGGGTTGTCTATGTGTTGTTTTCTATGTTGGGGTTTTGTGCGTTCGGCCTGGTATGATTCTCAATCAGAGGCAGCTGTCAATCGTTGTCCCTGATTGAGAATCATACTTAGGCAGCCGGGGTTCACGTGTGTGATTGTAGGTGTTTGTATTCCGTGTCAGTGTTCGTGCCACACGGGACTGTTTGTTGGTTAGATTCTCTTTTGTTATTTTGTTACTTGTAGTGTTCAGTTTATTTATAATAAATATGGACACTTTCCACTCTGCGTTTTGGTCCGATCCCTAAACCTCCTCTTCTGACGAAGAGGAGGAAATCTGCCGTAACAAAACGCGATCACAACACGCAGGTCGAAATATCAAAACAAACTCTGAACCAATTATATTAATTTGGGGACAGGTCGAAAAGCATTAAACATTTATGGCAATTTAGCTAGCTGGGTTTCAGTTCGGTCGTCGTGGGTATCTGCTTCTATAAATCAATGAGGAGATGGGAGAGGCAGGACTTGCACTGTGTTCAGCGTCACAAATATAACTGACTTCTATTTTAGAGCTTGGCAACGCAGACGCTCATTGGCGCACATGAGCAGTGTGGGTGCAATGATTGAATGACAAGTATTTGTACATTTATTTTGCAACGCTAGCGCATGTGACACGAGCGGTGTGGTCAGCATGCAAGGGTGGCTAGTTTGAAGAATAAAATCTAAAATGTATTTTGATTTGTTTAAAAGATTTTGGGTTACTACATGATTTCATATGTGTTATTTCATAGTTTTGATGTCTTCACTATTATTCTACAATGTAGAAAATAGTAAAACTGAAGAAAAACCCTTGGATGAGTAGGTGTGTCCAAACTTCTGCCTGGTACTGTATATCATGTATATATATATTTACCCCCCACAAAAATAAATATATATGGGGGATTGGAAATGATGCAGACAATTACATTGATAGAAACCACAGTCTATCTGCAATATTAATGCTGATCTACACCACATGATCCAGAACGGGGTCAATAGCGACCGCGGATCACAGTTTTAGTTATTTTGGCGGGAATGTGGTCGGGATTCGACTGCTGGTATCATATGAACACACATAAGACATGGAAAATGTGTCGAATTTCAGGAAATTAGCTTTAAAACGACAATTTTTTCTCTCTCTGCCATCAAGAGGTGTGAACAGTTTGGGGTCGCATGGGTTTCAAGGTGGGGATTTGTTACTTGGCCGTGAAATTACCATCCGGACCTTTGCCATCTAGGAAATGGGACTGACTGGACCTTCTCAAATAGCATTTGAGTACCTCTGCTCTAAATGGTATAGGTGCTACTGCTGCTGATGTTCAGTGTTGTTGGTGTCATAAATCACTTTATGTGTCCACAAGAAAACAATGGGAGGTTTTAAATTCAGTAGCTTAATTTGAATTCATCCCCTGAATTTAAATGGAATTTAACCCTACCCTACTGCTACTTTTTTTTCTCAAAATCAGATGAAAATGGTGCTTACCTCTGCAGTTTACTAGATCTGCGGGGACTAATATACAGATCAATATTATGTACAGTTATGGATTGTTTTCGTCTTCTTTACGTCTCCTTCCATCTGGTCAGGTCTCTCCAGACTACTTGGAGGAAGGAGAGTTATAATTCCCTTAACTCTTTCTTCATCCTCTCCTCCCTCTCCCCTCCCTCCCCTCTCTCCTTCCTCATACCCTCTCCTCCCTCCCCCTCTCCGCTCCCTACCCTCTCTCCTCCCTCCCCTCTCTCCCCTCCCTCCCCTCTCCCCTCTCCCCTCCCTCCCCCCTCTCCCCTCCCTCCCCTCTCTCCTTCCTCCTACCCTCTCCTCCCTCCCCCTCTATCCTCCCCTCCCTCCTACCCTCTCTCCTCCCTCCCCTCTACCCTCCCCCCTCTCCCCTCCCTTCTACCCTCTCTCCTCCCTCCCCTCTCCCCTCCCTGCCCTCTCACCTCCCTCCTACCCTCTCCCTTCCCTCCCTCCTACCCTCTCCCCTCCCCTCTCCCCTGCCTCCTACCCTCTCTCCTCCCTCCCCTCTCCCCTCTCCCCTCCCTCCCCTCTCTCCTCCCTCCCATCTCCCCTCCCTCCGCTCTCTCCTTCCTCCTACCCTCTCCCCTCCCTCCCTTCTCTCCTTCCTCCTACCCTCTCCCCTCCCTCCCCTCTCCCTCCTCACTGTTTTGATGGCAGACTCTCTAATTCTTAGATTAGCTTCACCAGAGTTCACTGTTGTTAAGCTGTCATTGATGAGGAAAACAGTTGTCCCTTACATAACATGCACATAACACCTTCCCCATGTGCACACATACACATACACACACACACACACACACCACACACACACACACACACACACACACACACACACACACACACACACACACACACACACAAAACCAGGACATAGACACATACATACATAAGTACAGTGGTTGTGTGGCTTGTGGAATGTGTTTGGTTGCATGACAGAGTCAAAGTATTTATTGTGTCTTTTAAATATACAGTATTATGGTCATTGGTATTCCGAGGACCTATACTTATAGAACAACGTGCCTGAAGGTTGCTTTGTGAAGAGGGTATTACTGGAATTATGAGCTGGAATTCCATGATTTGACCCTATATATTTACATTACGTGATCGGAGATAGACAGACGGACAGACAGACATACAGATGGACAGGGAAAGAGAGTGAGGGAGTGAGACGACAAATGGGGATATATTTGCATATTATATTACAGCATGGTAGTGTAGTCCTTTACAGTAGCAAATGTCAGATACGAAAATAACATATCTGAATCAACATCAGACTGTTTTCATTGGATCAGAGAGAGAAGGAGAGAGAGACATTTGGTACTGTGTGCATCTTGGTCTCTCTACCCTTTAAATGAGTGTTTATGTGTATGTATGTGTGTGTGTGGGGGGGGGGGGGGGGGGGGGGGGGGGGTGTCACTGACGAGGGTGACTATGTAGCCAGTCTACAATGGAGTGTTTGCATTTCAGTCTCGTGCCATGTTAGTCTGACTGTATTCTTAATTAAGACTTATGTTCAGAAACACCTGGCTGGCTGCATTGGGCTGGCAGTCAGCATTGAGTGACAGTCAGTGACTGGACAACACTTCCAGGAAGAGTAGCAGTAGGAGGGCGATAGTGTGTGATCAGCCATCATCACACCTGGCAGACAGTCATAACAGACAGAAGGCAGACACTCTTTACAAACATCCCATCCCACCATTGAAATCTACCACCTGAAGGCTCAATTGGGACTCAACAAAACACCCCCGGTATCCACCCCAATACCCAGTACCAGTACTACTGTACCAACCTTGAAGGATACCTTTACCAGAAACATGAATCAGAAGTAATCAGTCATTTCTGTTTTCACCAATCTTATACTATGGTATAGTGTATGTACTCACATGCATGTAACGCTACATGTAGCAAAGTAAACATTGAGGTTACTGAAGAATGTCTGTGTATGTCTCACCCTGTATATCAGGACCAATCAAGCAGCGCCACAATTTAAATGAACCTTTTATTTTTTTTATTTCACCTTTATTTAACCAGGTAGGCCAGTTGAGAACAAGTTCTCATTTACAACTGCGACCTGGCCACGATAAAGCAAAGAAGTGTGACACAGACAACAACACAGAGTTACACATGGAACAACAAGACAATAACACAATAAACAAGTCAATGACACAGTAGAAAAAAAGAAAGTCTATATACAGTGTGTGCAAAAGGCACACACTCTACATTACGTTTCATACCAGTGAATGGGTCGTTCCACGAAATGAGTGACTTTTGTGTCCGTTTGATTTTTTTTTTTTTCAATTTAAAGTTTTATTAAGTTTTCAATCAACCAACCAAACACATTCCACATTCACAGATGTGACTTAAAAAAAAGAATAATAATAATATTAATAAAAAATTGTTTTATATATATATATATATATATATATATATATATATATATATATATATATATATATATACATACATATATATACATACATACATACATACATACACACACAAATAATAATTATAACAAAATTTAAATTATAGAACTTGCAGCAGCACTATCAAGGTTCTTATTAGCTATTTCCAGCCTTAGCTGAGATGACGAGCCAATAATTAATTTTTAGATTTTACAGCACCTTACACAACACGCATCTGCTCATCTCCCTGATTCCCCCATTCACTCTGCGTTTGACATTTTAAGTAGAAGCTGTGCACCAGTATTGAATTTTAAAAACGTGTTATATTAAATGAAGTGCCCTTTAATATAGACCACATATAGAATTCCAATCTGATTTTGAATATGAATAAAGGCTTGCTAAAGTGCCAAAACTCTGCATTTTGGCACGTGCCAACATCTAGATAATACTTTTTTTAATGTGATTAGTGATTAATTTCTGTCTGTCCCTCCTTTTAAGCTCAACCCTGTTATGTGAACTGAACTCTTGTTTTAATATGGTGAAACTATTCCTTTGAAATCTTTTTTTCAAAAGACACATTGAACATTTAATAGTCTAATCATTGAGTAAAAACAGGTGGGCCGGTTCTACTATTTTCGGACACTTTCTGGTGTTTTGTGGTGGAAAACTGAGCATGCCGAGCATAACACGTCAACCCTGTTACCCATAGATAGACAGGCTAGACATGTTTAAAAATTGCATTTTGTTTGTGAAGCTTGTATTCAATTGCCACTTCCTGTTGCACACAACAAGCTTCTATTCCCCCTGTCACAAGGGAATTTATGGCTGATTTAAGAAGAAATCGTCAACCCTGTTACGGTCAACCCCGTTACTTTATTTGGCACTTAATAGGCACTTACTATAGATTTTTTTTTTATTTAGCCTCTTGAGATGGGAAAAAATGTTTTTATTAAGTTGAACATGCTGCTGGGTTTTTCGCAGTCAACAGTTTCCGTGTGCATTAAGAATGATTCATCGCCGGAAGGACATTCAGCTAAATTGACACTGTGGAACGCTTTCGACAACTTATAGAGTCCACACCCAGACAAATTTAGGCTTTTCTGAGGGCAAAAGGGGGTGCAACTCAATATTAGGAAGGTGTTCCTAATGTTTTGTACACTCAGTGTATATTGTACATAGCCCAGTTGTTGCACGTATTGAAATTACACCTGTGTATGTACTAATGTCTCTTCTGTTGCAATAAAAGTCAGTAGGGCCTTTTAAGTTAAAATCAATGAGCGCATGACTGATTGGAATTTAGAAATGTTTTTGTCTCAGTCAAGAAGGTTTTGAAGATGCTACATGTTTTCAGAGCAGAGGGGAGGCCATTCCATTTCTTAGCTGCTTTGAATGAGAAGGGCTTCCCCATGAAGGTGCTGGTGCTGCCGGTGCCCATGGAGAGCACAGGGGCAACGCTCTACCGCGACTCTCTCTACTACCAGCGCCGACACAGCCGCACCCTGCTCCGTTACAACCTGGTTTTCAAGAGCCTGGCGGCACGTCTGGAGCTCCCCCACGCCGACTTTCATGGCCAGCACCCCTACTCTTGGGGCGGCTACACAGACATCAACCTGGCGGTGGACGAGCAGGGCCATTGGGCCATCTACAGCCCCAGCAAGGCCAAGGGAGCCATCGTGGCGTCCCAGCTGGACCATGAGAGCCTGGAGGTGAAGAGGAGTTGGGAGACCAACATCAGGAAGAACGCAGTGGCTAATGCCTTCGTGATCAGCGGTCGGGTCTACACAGTGGCCAGCTACACGGCCCCAGACACCACCGTCAACCACGTGTTTGGCACGGCCACCGGCCAGGGCCGAGGAATGGCGGTGCCCTTCAAGATCCACTACCGTTACAACAGCATGATGGACTACAACCACGCCCAGAGGAAGCTCTACGCCTGGGACAACTTCCACATGATCACCTACGACGTCAGGTTGGGGAAACCCAGCGGAAACAGACAATAAGAGGAGGCTGGGCAAAGATGATGGATTGGTGTGGAGTGCTGTTACTAAAATATTATCAACCAATATCATTACTAACAGCTTTCTAATAAGTTCATAGTGAGGCCTTTGTTTGTGTGCGTTACTCTGTCTAGTAGAATGTACTAATGTAAACAACATGAATCTTACAATAAAATACATCACTACAGTGGAACTCTTTGTGCTACTCCATGTAAACAATCTCAGATATTGCTCTTCCTGTATTATATATTATGTCTTTAACTTATTTTAATAAAAAAGTGTACTGTATTGTCCATGTTAATTTTCTACTAAAGTTGTATCTTCACTCTTCACCATTACTTTGTCATTTTATCTCGAAGTAAAATGTAAATGATAGAGATCCCTAAAAAGATTATCAGTCTGCATTTGTTTTGTTCAATAAATTACAGTGGGACAATTGGCTCAGAATATCATTCATGACCACACGATACAAACATGTGAGGATATAACTGCAGGTTGTAAACATCCAAAGAAAAAGTTACATGTTTTTTTGTCCCTTGTGTATTTCCATTTCCTGTATTTCCGTTTACCGAATCAATTTCATTAATTCCAAAGCCTTGAGATACACATTAAACTACAGAATAAGCCACAGTACATGAAGTGCAGAGCATTTCAGACAATAGACGTTGCAGGTTTGTTTTTAACCTATTATGTGGTGCCATCTGCTGGCCATTAGTTGACGTGTCTAGTATCAGATCAAGGAGTTGTACAACATTACAGCTATGTAACCTTGAATCTGCACTGAGACATATTCAGTGTGGATTCCAGGTTAATAGTTACACTACATGGCCAAAAGTATGTAGACACGTGCTCGTCAAACATCTCATTCCAAAATCATGGGCTTTAATATGGAGTTGGTCCACCCTTTGATGCTTCCACTCTTCTGGGAAAGCTTTCGACTAGATGTTGGAATATTGCTGTGTGGTCTTGCTTCCATTCAGCCACAAGATCATTAGTGAGGTTGGGCACTGATGTTAGGCGATTAGGTCTGGCTCGCAGTCGGCGTTCCAATTCATCCCAAAGGTGTTCGATGGGGTTGAGGTCAGGGCTCCGTGCAGGCCAGTCAAGTTCTTCTACACCGATCTGGACAAACCATTGATGTATGGACATCGCTTTGTGCACGGGGGCATTGTCATGCTGAAACAGGAAAGGGCCTTCCACAAACTGTTGCCACAAAGTTGGAAGCACAGAATCGTCCAGAATGCCACTGTATTCTGTAGCGTTAAGATTTCCCTTCACTGGAACTAAGGGGCCTAGTCCAAACCATGAAAAACAGCCCCAAACCATTATTCCTCCTCCACCAAACTTTACAGTTGGCACTATGCATTCGTACAGGTAGCGTTCTCCTGGCATCTGCCAAACCCAGATTCATCTCGATTGCCAGATGGTGAAGCATGATTCATCCCTCCAAAGAGCGCGTTTCCACTGCTCCAGAGTCCAATGGCGGAGATCTTTAGACGACTCCAGCCGACGCTTGGCATTGCGCATGGTAATCTTAAGCTGTGTGTGGCTGCTCGGCCATGGAAACCCATTTCATGAAGCTCCCGACGAACAGTTCTTGTGCTGACGTTGCAACCGATGATAGACAATTTTATTTCACCCACAGGATTTCACTTCCTGTCCAACGATAAGATAAAGAAATAAACTATGCGGTTTGATACTTCCCTTCATTTTATTATTTTTTAGTGTGAAGGTGATGGATTGGCAACGTCTTTATTGACTGTCATTACAAACAGTGTATGTCAGTCCTTCCCAGTAGAACATGTGACACACAAAACAATATCAGAAATTCTGATCCACCCATCAACATTTTTTATTTTCAAACTATAATAGCTCTGGGAGCTTTGACAAGTAAATATATATATTCCCATCCGTAGAGTCAGTGCATAAATGCAACAGTGCATTTTACTACTATTAGGCTTGGCCTTTTCATCAACTGTTACTGTATGCCACTTGGCAATTGGTAGAATAGAATGAAATTCTGTAAATGCGTTGCATACCCCTCAAAAAGATATACAGAGAAATGTTTCCCAAATTGTGTTAACAATTGCGTTTTTCTATTCAATTCTAGCTCATTTTAAAACAGAATACAACCATTCTCTTGGCCAGTTGTGCTTTTGCTAAGACAGTCAAAAATACCCTTTTCCCACAAACGAATGCAATATCAGACACTTTCGTGAATTGATGGGACTTTGGCAAACAACACAGCTCTGCCCAACACTGTCCATTAACTCAATGCAGCTTACATTTACATTTACATTTAAGTCATTTAGCAGACGCTCTTATCCAGAGCGACTTACAAGTACATACATTCATACTTTTTTTGTACTGGCCCCCCGTGGGAATCGAACCCACAACCCTGGCGTTGCAAGCGCCATGCTCTACCAACTGAGCTACACGGGACTAGCTTAAAATAACTTTTGTTGTGGTTAGTCCCAACGAGTTCACAATGCATATGCTGCACGTAATTGCGCATAGGCTACTCATCTACATAGTGCAAAGTGTGCAGATGGACCCCTGAGGGACATTATGCAGGACTGGAGAGGAACCATCTGTCGTGCACTAATATGACATCACCACGTCAGTAAGAATGCTGGGTTCTTGATGCACCGACAGTCGTGGAGTAAACAAGGTAAGTCAAATCACATCACAATGTTATTTGTCACACGTGCCGAATACAACCAGCGTAGACTTTACTGTGAAATGCTTACTTACGACCCCTTTCCCAAAAATGCAGAGTAAAAAAAATTATGCTTTAAGAAAGAAAGAGAATAAAAAATGAAATAGTAACAGAATAAAATACTGGGGCATCTGTCTAAGGCACTGCATCTCAGTGCTAGAGACGTCACTACAGACTCTGGTTCGTTTCCAGGCTGTATCACAACCGGCCGTGATTGGGAGTCCCATAGGGCGGCACACAATTGGCCCAGCGTCGTCCGGGTTTGGGTTTGGCCAGGGTAGGAGGTCATTATAAATAACAATTTGTTCTTAACTGACTTGCCTAGTTAAATAAAGGTTAAATAAAAAATACATAACAATAACGAGGCTATATACAAAAAGTACAGGTACCAAGTCAATGTCCAGGGGTACAAAGTAGTTGAGGTAATTTAGGTAATATGTACTTGTAGGTAGGGGTAAAAGTGACTAGGCAATCAAGATAGATAATAAACAGTGTAGCAGCAGCATGTTTGAAGAGTGTGAAAGTGTGTCTATGTGTGTGAGCGTATGGGTAGAGTCCAGTGAGTGTGCATAGAGCCAGTGCCATAATGTCAGTAAAAAAGGGGGTCAATGCAAATAGTCCGGGTAGCCATTTGATTAACTGTTCAGCAGTCTTATGGCTTGTGGGTAGAAGCTGTTCAGGAGCCTTCTGGTGCCAGACGTGGTGCTCCGGTACCACCTGCCGTGCGGTAGCAGAGAAAACAGTATATGACTTGGATGGCTGGAGTCTTTGAAAATGTTTAAGGCCTTCCTTTGACACCGCCTAGTATCAAACTGCCTCAGAAGCTAACAGACTTTGTCGTTAAATAATTTCCCCACGGTTAGAGTTAAAGAAAACAAGCGTTATCTGAAAAATGGCAAGTACAATGGACTAATATAAATTCTCTGAATGTTTGAGTTATTCTGTGAAAAAGATAAGGTGCAGAATGTTTTGTAGCAGAATAAATAAAAGGAATACCGTTTCTTTTTGCATATGGTAGAAAAAAGTAAGCTGATAAAGAAAAGTTGTTTATTGTTAACACAAAGGTTGCTGTACAAGTGTTGTTGTGTATGTCATGTTGACATTGAAGTTTATATCCAAGTAAAGGGGGGATGATGTGTACTGATATGACATCAGTAAAGAATGCTGGGTTCTTGACCGACAGTCATGGGGTAAAGACAGTCATGGGGTAAAGAGTTGAAGTTTACCTCTGGGTCCATTTGATTCAATTCAGTATAATATCCAAATTTAGCACAAGTGGTAAATGTAGGATTGAACACCATCTGTTCAGTTGAATCAAGTATTATGCCTAGGCTAGTATCAAAACAAAATGTCATACAATAACTCATCCAATCAGAAGCTCAAAGGCCTATAAAAGCAGTGCAAGGGCTTTGAAAGAAAAGGGAGACCATGCATGGGGCGAACAATTCACTGAACGGAGAGTGTAACCGAAGCAATACGAGTTTGTGGTTTAAAACAATTGTTGTAAGAGCATCATTTTATTATTATCTAAAGATTAGAGCACAACAGTGTAGGATAGTCTATAAAAATCCAGATGACATAAATCCAACCCAGATGATAAAATATGAGTCTACTCACCTAAAACCAGGTTGAGCATCATCTCTTGCTAGCAACCTAACATAGAAGGTGTAAAAGAAACTCCTGAAACTACAATAGATCCTCTACTTACTGGTCTTGATGGGAAGAAAAAAAACTGTCAGGGGAGGTTCTCTTCTGCACTGTTCAACCAATCCAGGAAATGTGGAGGAGGGGTTCAAATGGAGTGTCCTCTTGTTAACGTCCAATAACGGAAGTCACATCACAGGCTCTCTTTTGTCATCCGGTTGTTGGGGACTTAGCAGAGGCTACTTGCTCTGTGAAGGTTTCATCCCGGAGTAGACAGTACAAGGTGCCGATGAACCAGGGCACAAAGTGTCCGGTGATCTCCACCAGCTTCACTAGGGTCCGGATGTTGGCCCAGAACGAGTCCTCACAGACGCACACCCCTAGCCGTTTGGAGGGCCACAGGTCAATGGATAAAAACAACCTCAGGATGATAACAAGAATGCACTGATTGAAAGACACAGAGTAAACCTCCGTCTGCGCACCGGCTGCAGAAGAGGGGAGAGGGGACATAGGAACAACTGGAGCCTCTGAGGCAGGATGGGCACTTAGACGTCCACTAACGGCTCGCTGTGATAAACTCGAATTACAAATCAAATTGCATTTGTCACATGCGCCGAATACAACAGGTGTAGTAGACCTTATGGAATTGGCTGGATGTCCTTTGGGTGGTGGACCATTCTTGATACACACGGGAAGCTGCATGAAAAACTCAGCAGCGTTGCAGTTCCTGACACAAACTGGTGCGTCTGGCGCCTACTGCCATACCCCGTTCAAATGCGCTGAAATCTTTTGTCTTGCCCATTCACCCTCTGAATGGCACACATACACAATCCACGTCTCAATTGTCTCAAGGCTTATAAATTCTTCTTTAACCCATTTCCTCCCTTCATCTACACTGATTGAAGTGGATTTAACAAGTGACATCAATAAGGGATCATCGCTTTCACCTGGATTCACCTGATCAGTCTGTCAAGGAAAGAGTTCTTAATGTTTTGTATACTCAGTGTAGGTCAGTTGGTTGTGTCAGGCTAACGAGGTCGAGACGTCAGAGAAAAAACTGCTTTACTTACTGCTCAAATTATTTGTTGTCTGAGCCCACTCAATGAAAACGCTGACTCTGAAATGTCAATGGGTGCAAGATCTCTGTGGCCATACTTGAGGCCAGCTACATGCCACTTTTACTTTCCTCCTGGTTCTTAGCTACATGATGAAATCAAACATTTGAATGGAACTTTAGGCTGCTTAACATACGTTTTTTAAAAGTGTATTAAACATTGAAATAACTATTTCTTACCCTGATCTAAAAGCAATAGTGGTCAAATAATGAAACACAGGAGCCAGGTGGACAGAGGCTGTCATTCCTCTGCTAGGCCCCTACTCTCTCTCTCGCTGTTTCTGTCCCTCTATCTATCACCCCCCACCCTTCTCTCTGTAGCTGGGGTATCCTGTTCTCCCACCTCCGTGACTACACTGCTGTCTGCACCACAGAGCTGGGCCGAGCCGCCAAACTCAGCTGTAAATTTAGCAGGAGCAACATAGAGATGATCGCACTGTCCATCGACAGTCTGGAGGACCATCGTGTCTGGACCAAGGTTTCGTGTGCTTCCCAAATGGCTCCCTATTCCCTTTATAGGGCACTACTTTTGACCAGGGCCCATAGAATAGGGTGCCGCTTGGGATAAAGCCATAGTTTTGAGTGCCTATACCATTGACCAGTGCGTTTAGTAATAGAGGGGCTGTGCTGTGATCCTGTAAGACATCCTAGCCTACAACAATGAGGAAGGAGTCTGGCTGTGCGTTCCTCTTCCCCATCATAGCAGACAGTCACAGGAAGCTGGCAGTGGCCCTGTGCGTGCTGGACCATGACGAGAAGGACAAGGACGGCATTCCCCTTACTGCCACTGTGTGAGTGTCAAAACACACGCACACCTACAGGCACACACACACACTCTCTCTCTCAGACAGCCTTTCTCTCTCTCCACTGTTTCTCAGTTTCCGGTATGACTCATTGGCCCACCATGAGATCATCCTGCTCTTTCTTGTGCTCTATTTCCCATAAACGTTACTTATTCATGCTGATGCAAGCAGCCCATCTTCACTGGTTAATAAGAGTTAGCTACCCCTCCCACCCAGGCCCCACCACCCCGTCTCGCAAAAACACACTACCTCAGCCCCTTGCTGGATACGATGACGTAATCTTATATGTATCAGTGAGGGTGATATCACCACATGATGATTACTAATGAACACAGCTCACAAGCTCATATTTGCTACACTCCCCCATCTCTGTCAAACACACACTTTCTCTCTCTAACTGTTTGCCATGTGAGTAAACCCATCCCCTACCGGCCTAATTCCTTCCCACCAAAGTGTGACATCTTTGCGCGTCAAGAAATATTTTCATTGGCCCAGGCAAAAGGTTGAAGCTTGTCCCTGCTCTACCCTCCCACAATGGCATGGAACTTTGATGAGATCCTGAGAGTGGTTGACGGCCTGCAGTTCACAGCACAGAACCAGTTGGCCACCCCTGCTGACTGGCAGGTCAGCCAGTCCCTCTCGAACTCCATAGCCTGAAAGTAGCCAAGTCTCACTATATAGAGTAGCATTTGCAGCTTTCTCCAGGAACTATTATTAGTCAAATATAAATGGCAGCTTGAGTGACCCTATAGACAACCAGTTAACATCAGCATTCATCACTGCAACTATTTGTATTGCTCTCCAAATACTTGGAACCTACTGTCAGAGCGACAGCAGTTGGCATTCAGTACAACATCAATTGGCATGCCACGGACGGTGCATTCGGAAAGTATTCATACCCCTTCCCTTTTTCCACATTTTGTTACGATACAGCCTTATTCTAAAATGTATTAAATATATATTTTTACTCAACATCTATACACAATACTCGATAATGACAAAGAGAAAACAGGTTTTTAGAAATGTTTGCAAATGTACAGTACCAGTCAGAAGTTTGGACACACCTACTCAATCAAGGGTTTTTATTTTTCTACGTTGTAGAATTGTAACGGCTGATTTCCAACCGCGTTGCCCGTCTGCTCTTCGTCTGAAGAGGAGGTGTAGCAGGGATCGGACCAAAGCGCAGAGTGGTAAGTGTCCATGTTTTAATATAATTAACTGAACACGACAAAAAATACAAAATAACAAAGTAACCTAACCGAAACAGTCCCAGTGGTACGAACACAGACACAGGAAACAAACACCCACAAACCAACAGTGAAAACAGGCAACCTAAATATGGTTCCCAATCAGAGACAATGCAAAACACCTGTCTCTGATTGAGAACCATATCAGGCCAATTGACAAACCTAAACATAGAAACACATAACATAGACTGCCCACCCCAACTCACGCCCTGACCATACTAACTAAAGACAAAAACAAAGGAAAATAAAGGTCAGAACGTGACAAGAATAATAGTGAAGACACCAAAACTATGAAATAACACATATGGAATCATGTAGTAACCAAAACAAATACAAATATATTTAATATTTATCAGACCTCAGGATAAGACCCAGATGCAGAGAGTTCGAATCACAGATGTTTATTAACAAAACAGGGGGCATGCAGACGACAGGTAAAGGGCAGGCAGAGGTCGGTAATCCAGGGTAGTGTCAGACAGGTACAGAACGGTAGTTAAGCTCAGGGTCAGGGCAGGCAGTGGCCAAAACCAGAAAAACTAGAAAAACAGGGGCAAGAGAGAAACAGAAGTACGGGAAAACCACGCTGGTAGGCTTGATGAGACAAGACGAACTGGCAACAGACAAACAGGAAACACAGGTATAAATGCACAGGGAATAAATGGGGAAAATGGGCGACACCTGGAGGGGGGTGGAGACAAGCACAAGACAGGTGAAACAGATCAGGGTGTGACAATACTTGAGATTCTTCAAAGTAGTCACCCTTTGCCTTGATGACAGCTTTAAAAGATTCATGAGGAATGCTTTTCCAACAATCTTGATGGAGTTCCCACATACTGTATGCTGAGCACTTGTTGGCTGCTTTTCCTTCACTCTGTGGTCCAACTCATCCCAAAATATCTAAATTGGGTTGAGGTCAGGTGATTGTGGAGGCCAGGTTATCTGATGCAGCACTCCATCCCTCTCTGTCTTGATCAAATAGCCCTTACACAGCCTGGAGGTGTGTTGGGTCATTGTCCTATTGAAATACAAATGATAGTCCCACTAAGCGCAAACCAGATGGGGTGGAGTATTGCTGCAGAATGCTGTGGTAGCCATGCTGGTTAAGTGTGCCTTGAATTCTAAATAAATCACTGACAGTGTCAACAGCAAAGCCCCCCCCCCACACACACACCTCCTCCTCCATGCTTCACAGTGGGAGCCACACATGCGGCGATCATCCATTCACCTACTCTGCATCTCCCAAAGATATGGCGGTTGGAACTAAAAATCTCAAATTTGGACTCATCCGACCAAAGGACAGATTTCCACCGGTCTAAATAAAATTAAAATAAAATCTAATGTTATTTGTCACATGCGCCGAATACAACAGGTGTAAACCTTATCGTGAAATGCTTACTTACAAGCCCTTAAACAACAGTGCAGTTCAAGAAAGAGTGAAGAAAATATTTACCAGATAAACTAAAGTAAAAAATAATAAAAAGTAACACAATAAAATAACAATAAAGCGGCTATGTACAGGGGGGTACTGGTACATTCGAGGTAATTTGCACATGTAGGTAGGGGTGAAATGACTATGCATATATAATAAACCGCGAGTAGCAGCAGTGTACAAAACAAATGGAGGGGTGTCAACGTAAATTTGATTAATTGTTCAGCAGTCTTATGGGTTGGATGTATAAGCTGTTAAGGAGCCTTTTGGTCCTAGACTTGGCGCTCCGGTACCGCTTGCCATGCGGTAGCAGAGAGAACAGTCTATGACGTGGGTGACTGGAGTCTCTGACAATTTTGGGGGCTTTCCTATGACACTGCCTAGTATAGAGGTCCCGGATGGCAGGAAGCTTGGCCCCAGGGATGTGCCGGGCCATATGCACTACCCTATGTAGTGCCTTACGGTCAGATGCCGAACAGTTGCCATATCAGGTGGTGATGTAACCGGTCAGGTTGTTCTTGATGGTGCAGCTGTAGAACTTTTTGAGGATCTGGAGATGCATGCCAAATCTTTTCAGTCTCCTGAGGGGGAAAAGGTGCTGTCGTGCCCTGTTAACGACTGTCTTGGTGTGTTTGGACCATGATAGTTTGGTGGTGATGTGAACACCAAGGAACTTGAAACTCTTGACCCGCTCCACTACAGCCCTGTTGATGTTAATGGGGGCCTGTTCGGCCTGCCTTTTCCTGTAGTCCACAATCAGCTCCTTTGTCTTGCTCACATTGAGGGAGAGGTTGTTGTCCTGGCACCACACTGCCAGGTCTCTGACCTCCTCCCTATAGGCTGTCTCATAGGCTGAAGGCTGTCTCAATGGCGGTGATCAGGCCACCCACTGTTGTGTCGTCATCAAACTTAATGATGGTGTTAGAGTCGTGATTGGCCACGCAGTCGTAAGTGAACAGGGAGTACAGGAGGTAACTAAGTACACACCCCTGAGGGGCCCCAATGTTGAGGATCAGCGTGGCAGAAGTGTTGTTGCCTTACTTATCACCTGGGGGCGACCCGTCAGGAAGTCCAGGATCCAGTTGCAGAGTCAGGTGTTCAGTCCCAGAGTCCTTAGGTTAGTGATGAGCTTCGTGGGCACTATGGTGTTGAATGCTGAGCTGTAAACAATGAATAGCATTCTCACATACAGTTGAAGTCGGAAGTTTACATATACCTTTGCCATAAAACATTTAAACTCAGTTTTTCACAATTCCTGAGATTTAATCCTAGTAAAAATTCCTTGTCTTAGGTCAGTTAGGATCACCAATTTATTTTAAGAATGTGAAATTATTTTAAGAATGTGAGATTTCTTTCATCACATTCCCAGTGGATCAGAAGTTTACATACACTCAATTAGTATTTGGTAGCATTGCTTTTAAATTGTTTAACTTGGGTCAAACGTTTCGGGTAGCCTTCCACAAGCTTCCAACAATAAGTTGGGTGAATTTTGGCCCATTCCTCCTGACAGAGCTGGAGTAACTGAGTCAGGTTTGTAGGCCTCCTTGCTCGCACACGCTTTTTCAGTTCTGCCCACAAATGTTCTATAGGATTGAGGTCAGGGCTTTGTGATGGCCACTCCAATACTTTGACTTTGTTGTCCTTAAGCCATTTTGCCACAACTTTGGAAGTATGCTTGGGGTCATTGTCCATTTGGAAGACCCATTTGCGACAAAGCTGCAACTTTCTGACTGATGTCTTGAGATGTTGCTTCAATATATCCACATCATTTTCCTCCCTCATGATGCCATCTATTTTGTGAAGTGCACCAGGCCCTCCTGCAGCAAAGCACCCCCAGAACATAATGCTGCCACCCCCGTGCTTCACAGTTGGGATGGTGTTCTTCGGCTTGCAAGCCTCCCCCTTTTTCCTCCAAACATAATAATGGTTATTATGGCCAAACAGTTCTATTTTTGTTTGATAAGACCAGAGGACATTTCTCCAAAAGTACGATCTTTGTCCCCACATGCAGTTGCAAACCGCAGTCTGGCTTTTTTATGGCAGTTTTGGAGCAGTGACTTCTTCCTTGTTGAGCGGCCTTTCAGGTTATGTCGATATAGGACTCGTTTTACTGTGGATATAGATACTTTTGTACCTGTTTCCTCCAGCATCTTCACAAGGTCCTTTGCTGTTGTTCTGGGATTGATTTGCACTTTTCGCACCAAAGTACGTTAATCTCTAGGAGACAGATCGCTTCTCCTTCCTGAGCGGTATGACGGCTGCGTGGTCCCACAGTGGTTATACTTGCGTACTATTGTTTGTACAGATGAATGTGGTACCTTCAGTTGAAACCTCCACAAGTCTGGTTCATCCTTGGGAGCAATTTCCAAACGCCTGAAGGTACCACGTTCATCTGTTATTGAGACACTTGTTTGTGGTCATTAGCCAGTCGTTTGAAAGAAGTGGCCTGTTAACTCAGCGGTGTGGGATTTGAGCATTCCTCTGTCTCACGAGGACAACACCGGCGGAGAGGAGATGACTCTTTGATTCTGTACAGCAGTTTTTACCAACCCTGGTCTTCGAATACCCCCAACAGCATACATTTTCGTTGTAGCCCTGGACAAACACAGTTTATTCAACTTATTGAGGGCTTGATGATTAGTTGACAAGTTGAATCAGGTGTGCTTATCCGAGGCTACAACAAAAATGTGTGCTGTTGGGGGTACTCGATGATGGGAAATACTGCTGTACAGCACTGGGAACAGGAACACACATTCCTCTATGGCCACCTGGACCGTTCGGCCAGCAGGGGACAGGACAGGTTAGAGACGTTATGGGGGAAACAAAAAGAGGAAATCAGAGAGAGAAAGTATGTGTGTTAAAAAAAGAAACGACCCTTTCTTTCAAAGATAATTCTTAAAAATCCAAATAACTTCACAGATCTTCATTATAAAGGGTTGAAAACACTGTTTCCCATGCTTGTTCAATGAACCATAAACAATTAATGAACATGCACCTGTGGAATGGTCGTTAAGACACTAACAGCTTACAGACGGTAGGCAATTAAGGTCACAGTTATGAAAACTTAGGACACTAAAGAGGCCTTTTTACTACCTCTGAAAAACACCAAAAGAAGATGCCCAGGGTCCCTGCTCATCTGTGTGAATGTGCCTTAGACATGCTGCAAGGAGGCATGAGGACTGCAGATGTGGCTAGGGCAATAAATTGCAATGTCCGTACTGTGATACGCCTAAGACAGCACTAGAGGGAGACAGGACGGACAGCTGATCGTCCTTGCAGTGGCAGACCATGTGTAACAACACCTGCACAGGATCGGTACATCCGAACATCACACCTGTGGGACAGGTACAGGATGGCAACAACAACTGCCCGAGTTACACCAGAAACGCACAATAACCTCCATCAGTGCTCAGACTGTCCACAATAGGCTGAGAGAGGCTGGACTGAGGGCTTGTAGGCCTGTTGTAAGGCAGGCCTACCAGACATCACCGGCAACAACGTTGCCTATGGGCACAAACCCACCGTCGCTGGACCCGACAGGACAGGCAAAAAGTGCTCTTCACTGATGCGTTGCTGTTTTGTTTTACCAGGGGTGATGGTCGGATTCGCGTTTATCGTCGAAGGAATGAGCATTACACCGAGGCCTGTACTCGACTTGGAGGTGGAGGGTCCGTAATGGTCTAGGGTGGTGTGTCACAGCATCATCGGACTGAGCTTGTTGTCATTGCAGGCAATCTCAACGCTGTGCATTACAGGGAAGACATCCTCCTCCCTCATGTGGTACTCTTCTTGCAGGCTCATCCTGACATGACCCTCCAGCACGACAATGCCACCAGCCATACTGCTCGTTCTGTGAGTGATTTCCTGCAAGACAGGAATGTCAGTGTTCTTCCATGGCCAGTGAAGAGCCCGGATCTCAATCCCATTGACCACATCTGGGATGTGTTGGATTGGAGGGTGAGCGCTAGGGCCATTCCCCCCAGAAATGTCTGGGAACTTGCAGGTGCCTTGGTGGAAGAGTGGGGTAACATCTCACAGCAAGAACTGGCAAATCTGGTGCAGTCCATGAGGAGGAGATGCACTGCAGTACTTAATACAGCGGGTGGCCACACCAGATACTGACTGTTACTTTCTATTTTGACCCCCCCTTTGTTCAGGGACACATTTCAGTGATCCCTCGCCACTTCGCGGTTCACTTATCGCGGATTCGCTATTTCGCGGATTTTCATAATGCATTTTTTTTTTTTTTTTTGGTGCATTGTGCTCTGCATTCTGATTCGCTAAAAACTCACTCCCGCTTCTTGTATCAAAACATGCTACGAATTGTGCTATCATTTTGTCGTCTCGTGCAGTTATGTGTACGTACATAAAACAGCCTGGCAAATTTACATTAAGTTGGCCAAATTATCTTGTAATTTCGAACATCTCCTAAACCCATAATGTCGACGAAACGGCCTGGACCGACAAAAGCATCTGCGGATGGGCCCAAACGGCGGAAGATGCTACCTATCTCAGATAAAGTTAAGTGCGAATGGCCACTGAACTTAAGCGAGTAGCTGAGGAATGGGACCCTTTGATGAGCCGTTCATTACAGTTCTCCAACGTAATCGATTGTGGCATGTCGGTGTACAAGGATCTTTTTGCAAAGAAGAAAAAAGAGCGACAACAGCTGCCTATCACTATGTTCTTCTCCCGAACAAACACACCTGCACCGCAGGCTTCAGAAGAAGAGAACACTGCAGAGCGCAGTCAGGATGCAGCGGCCCAGTCTGAAGAGCAGTGAAACGGCCTACACGTGAGTCACTGTATTTGTATACATGTAATAGTTGCTAATTGTAAAAAAAAAAGAAAAGTTTTCTATTTCGCGGATTTCACTTATCGCGGGTCATTTTCGGAACGTAACCCCCGCGATAAACGAGGGATTACTGTATTCCACTTCTGTTAGTCACATGTCTGTGGAACTTGTTCAATTTATGTCTCAGTTGTTGAATCTTGTTACGTTGATACAAATATTTACACATGTTAAGTTTGATGAAAATAAACGCAGTTGACAGTGAGAGGACGTTTCTTTTTTTGCTGAGTTTATTTAGACCCGTTCTGAACAGAACCGAGGACAACTTGAGTTTATATGTACAGTGCATTCAGAAAGTATTCAGAACCCTTCCCTTTTTCCACATTTTGTTACGTTACAGCCTTATTCTAAAGTTAATTACATAATTTTTTTCCTCATCAATCTACACACAATACCCCATAATGACAAAGCAAAAACAAATTGGGGACAAATGTATTGAAAATAAGTAGTCAGATATTCAGACCCTTTGCCCTGAGACTTGAAATTGAGCTCAGGTGCATCCTGTTTCCATTGATCGTCCTTGAGATGTTTCTACAACTTGATTGGAGTCCACCTGTGGTTAATTCTGTGGAGTTGGGAGAACTGTGGAGATGGGAGAACCTTCCAGAAGGACAACCATCTCTGCAGCTGTCACGGATCCCTCCAGAACTTTCATCACACACAACTGTCCCCTATTCCCACTGATTAGTATTTGGATACTTGTGCCCTTTGTTCACCATGGTGCTGTCCATTATTGTTACAATGTCCGTTGGTTCGTGTAAGTACCTGTGCTATGTTGTTTTGACTTTCGTGCCATTCTGGATTGCGTAGATGATTACAGGTCTCGCCCCGTGTGATAATCATTGTGCGCTTGTGTTATTTATTAGAGATACTCCTCACTCTTTTGTTTGGGTTTCAACCCTGTGTGTTGTATACGTGTTTGTTTGGTCTTCATCCCCGTGCCTCTACACGGCACGCTGTGGGTAAAGACATTTTAAAAACTATTGCGCATTCCTGCGCCTGTCTCCCGACCCTTTATATCAACGTGACAGCAACACTCCACCAATCAGGCTTTTATGGTAGAGTGGCCAGACAGAAGCCACTCCTCACTAAAAGGCACATGACAGCCCGCTTGGAGTTTGCCAAAAGATACCTAAAGGACTCTCAGACCATGAGAAACTTGATCAAACATCTCTGGAGAGACCTGAAAATAGCTGTGCAGTGACGCACCCCATCCAACCTGACAGAGCTTGAGACAATCTGCATGGTAGAAACTCCCCAAATACTGGTGTGCCAAGCTTGTAGAGTCATACCCAAGAAGACTAACAGGCTGACTACTCCGCTCGTGTCGCGTGCGCAAGCGTTGAAAAATAAATGTTGAAATCTATATTATTCAATTATCCTGTTTGGGATAGAGGGCGCTGTTTTCACTTTGGGAAGAAATCGTGCCCAATTTAAACGGCCTCGTACTCTATTCTTGCTCGTACAATATGCATATTACTATTGGATAGAAAACACTCAAGTTTCTAAAACCGTTTGAATTATATCTGTGAGTAAAACAGAACTCATTTTGCAGCAAACTTCCTGTCAGAAAGTGAAAAATCTGAAATCGAGGCTCTGTTCCAGGGCCTCCCTATTAATTTGCTTGAAATCTATGGATATGCATGCACTTCATACGCCTTCCACTAGATGTCAATAGGCAGTGAGAGGTGGAATGGGGTGTCTAGATTTATGAGGTCAAAAGAGAGCTCTTGGAATGACATGACCCCAATTTCCTTTGTTCAGCAAGGCGCGGGAAGGAACTCTGATTGCCTTCTGAAAAGCTTTCGTTATAGACGGCTAATATCTCCGGCTTTGATTTTATTTGATAAATGTGATAATATCATCGTAAAGTATGTTTTTCAATATAGTTTTATCAGATTATTGAAAGTTTATCGGGAGTTTTAGCGTGTTCCGTTCTCTGCGTTTGGTGACGATGGACAGCTTCGCGCCACTTGGCTAGCTTTGGTTGCTAATTCGACAGACGAAGAGGACATTCTAAATCCAAACAACGATTATTCTGAACTAAGGACCCCTTGTACAAGATTCTGATGGAAGCTCAGCAAAAGTAGGACCCATTTATGATGTTATTTTGTATTTCTGTCAAATGTTTAGTATTATTTTCCGCCCTGATTTTGGGCGCTGTCTCGCTATAACGTAAGCTGTATGTCGTACTAAAGTTATTGTAACGTCCTGACCAGAGTTCTTATGTGTTTTGCTTGTTTAGTGTTGGTCAGGACGTGAGCTGGGTGGGAATTCTATGTTGTGTGTCTAGTTCGTCTGTTTCTGTGTTCAGCCTAATATGGTTCTCAATCAGAGACAGCTGTCAATCGTTGTCCCTGATTGAGAATCATATAAAGGTGGCTTGTTTTATGTTGGGGATTGTGGGTGGTTGTTTCCTGTCTCTGTGTTTTGTCTGCACCAGATAGGTCTGTCTCGGTTTTTTCACATTTGTTATTTTGTATGTTGTTTGTAGTGTTTCACTTGTTCTTTAATTAAACATGTTGAACACTAGCCGCGCTGCACTTTGGTCCTCTCCTTCACCCCTGGAAGAAAGCCGTTACAGTTATTTTTAGAATTCTAACACGGCGATTGCATTAAGAACTAGTGTATCTATCATTTGCTGTACAACATGTATTTTTTAGTAAAGTTCATGATGAGTTATGAGAAATATATCCGGAGATTCTGGAAAAAAGTTGCTACGTTTTCACAATGTTTAAGCTCTAAATATGCACATTATCGAACAAAACATAAGTGTATTGTATAACCTGATGTTATAGGACTGTCATCTGATGAAGCTTGTCAAGGTTAGTGAAAAATTATATATCTTTTGCTGTTTTTTTGCGATCGCTAACTTTTGCTGCTGATAAATGGGTTGTGTTTTTGGCTATTGTGGTAAGCTAATATAATGCTATATTGTGTTTTCGCTGTAAAACACTTAAAAAATCTGAAATATTGGATGGATTCAAAAGATGTTTGTCTTTCATTTGCTGTACAACATGTATTTTTCATAAATGTTTTATGATGAGTATTTAGGTATTTCACGTTGGTCTCTGTAATTGTTCTAGCTGCTTCGGTGCTATTTGTGATTGTAGCTGCAATGTAAAACTATGATTTATACCTGAAATATGCACATTTTTCGAACAAAACATAGATTTATTGTATAACATGTTATAAGACTGTCATCTGATGAAGTTGTTTCTTGGTTAGTTTGGTTGGTTCTTGGTTAGTTTGGTTGGTTTTGTGCAAGCTACATGTGCCGTGAAAGAAATGTCTGTGCTTTTTTGTATTTGGTGGTGAGCTAACATAAATATACGTGGTGTTTTCGCTGTAAAACATTTAAAAAATTGGACATGTTGGCTGGGTTTACAAGATCTTTATCTTTCATTTGCTGTATTGGACTTGTTAATGTGTGAAAGTTAAATATTCCAAAAAATATTTTTTGAATTTCGCGCGCTGCCTTTTCAGTGGAATGTGGGCGGAACCTCTGTCCTAGACAGGTTATTGCACCCACACTGCTCACGAGCGTCTGCGTTCCCAAGGGCCAAAATAGAAGTCAGTTCTATTTGTGACGCAGATTGCGCTGCAAGTCCTGCCTCTCCCATCTCCTCATTGGTATATAGAAGCAGGTACCCACGTGCCATCTCCTCATTGGTTATACCCGCGTAGGTGACTGAAAGACGAACGAGGTCAGTGGCAGTAATGCACCTAATTTATGAAAGTTGCCAATCGCAATATAAACTCAAGAGAAGAAAAAGCCTAGAAGGAGAGATGACTAGAAATGATTCGGTTGACCGTTTTATGTGTGGATTAATTTTCGGAGTAGAGGACATTGTGCATTTCAGGTAAAATAACAAAATGTTTATATCCCGGGACAAATTAGCTAGCAACAGCAAACTAGTTAAATAGGACAAAATAGCTAGCAAGTGCACGCTAGCTAGCTAAATTGCCATAAATGTTTAATGCTTTTTAACCTGTCCCCAAATTAATGTAATTGGTTCAGAGTTTGTTTTGATATTTTAATCTGCGTGTCGTGATCACGTTTGGTGTAGG
The DNA here is from genome assembly GCF_029448725.1 of Salvelinus fontinalis. Classification (NCBI taxonomy): domain Eukaryota; kingdom Metazoa; phylum Chordata; class Actinopteri; order Salmoniformes; family Salmonidae; genus Salvelinus; species Salvelinus fontinalis. The sequence goes on from NC_074690.1 coordinate 36,485,369, forward strand.
GGGACAAAATAAATATATGAACGATGGCACACTCGCGCAGCCGGTTTGGGTTCGGTGTAAGCTGTAATCGCTGCCAAATGTGTCCAATAAAGTACTGAGTAAAGGGTCTGAATACTTATGTAAATGTGATATTTCAGTTTGTAATTTTTTATAAATTAGAAAAATAAATAAGTGTTTTTGCTTTGTCATTATGGGGTATTATTGTGTGTAGACATTTTAGAATAAGGCTGTAACAAAATGTGGAAAAAGTCAAGAGGTCTGAATACTTTCCGAGGGTATTTTCATAGATCTCTTAAAGCACTTTATAGATCTAGTCCCCCCATTTGAAGGGAATAGATCATCATAACTATTTGGACAATTTTCAGCTATATGGCTCTAGTTGAACAAACCTAATGCAATGGTAAATCTAAACGCTGGTGGAAGCAACATAGGTTCAGGGGTGTGTCAGAAATATTTTTGCTATTTTCATAACCGGAATTATGGGCGCAGTAGCTGGCGGTGGCACGAAAGGGCTGGGTTTTGATGTATAAACAAGCTGTGGGTGTGTAGAGGCTTGGCACCTCACTGGCCAATTAGAACATGCCTCTTGACTAAATATGTGGTTGCTTCAAGTTGTGTATTTACAGTCTTATGTATTGCCTTGTCATCAACTCCAATTCAAATGTTAGTCCATTATAGCCTAGTTCATTAAATAGCCTGCCCCATATTTGCTAAATACCGGTATGTTGAACATGGTTGCAGTCCATTGTTCTATTTGCATTACTTAAATATGGATTTGCATTTTTAAATATAGGCTATAGGATTCACACTGATATAGGGGCTAGGCCTACTGTAAATTAGAGTCTGGATATGGACTTGCCAAACGTAGTCAATGAGCAAGTTTAGGCTATTGATAAGGTCTTCAAAGACAGTGTATCATTCTAATCAAATTTGAATAAAAACTAAACAACACCTTGTTTTAAATACAGTTACAGGCACCATAATAGCTCCCCGTGGGCATAAAACACAGACACGGCAAATTAAGACTATGTTTTTTTTTTTACGCACTTCCAAACTTTTCACAGGAGCTGGATAAAGAGCCAATATAAAGAGGATGGGGGAATGTCCACTGACCGCTGTACCGCTGGCAAATGTAATGGTTTGTAAACATCATGGAACCGTCTTATAACCTCTCTGTGATAGGCGGGACGCTTGTGTCCCACTTGACCAATAGCGCAGGGAAAATGTAGAGCGCCAAATTCAAAAGAATGATATAAAATCAAACTTTCATTAAATCACACATATAAGATACCAAATTAAAGCTACACTCGTTGTGAATCCAGCCAACATGTCAGATTTCAAAAAGGCTTTTCGGCGAAAGCATAAGATGCTATTATCTGATGATAGCACAACAGTAAACAAAGAGAGTGTAGCATATTTCAACCCTGCAGGCGCAACACAAAACGCAGAAATAAAATATAAATCATGCCTTACCTTTGACAAATTTATTTTGTTGGCACTCCAATATGTCCCATAAACATCACAAATGGTCCTTTTTGTTTGATTAATTCCGTCCATATATGTCCAAAATGTCCATTTATTTGGCGCGTTTGACCCAGAAAAAAACAGCTTCCAATTTGTGCAACGTCACTACAAAATATCTCAAAACTTACCTCTAAACTTTGCCAAAACATTTCAAACTACTTTTGTAATACAACTTAAGATATTTGTAAACGTTAATAATCGATCAAATTGAAGACGGGTCTATCTGTTTTCAATACAGGAGGTCAAACTAACGCTACTTTTCTAGTCTTGCGCAACTCTCAAACAGTACACATAACGTTGCACTGATTCCAGATGGCCGTTCTTCTTCATTGCACAAAGGAATAACCTCAACCTATTTCCAAAGACTGGTGACATCCAGTGGAAGCGGTAGGAACTGCAAACAGGTTGATTAGAAATCTAGTATCCCAATAAACTCATTGAACAGACGGTGACCTCAAAAAAAAAAAAAGAATCTGAATGGTTAGTCCTCGGGGTTTTGCCTGCTACATAAGTTCTGTTATACTCACAGACATGATTCAAACAGTTTTAGGAACTTCAGAGTGTTTTCTATCCAAATCTACTAATCTAATAATATGCATATCATATATTCTGGGGATGAGTAGAAGGAAGTTGAAATTGGGCACGCTATTTATCCAAAAGTGAAAATGCTGCCCCCTATCCTAGAGAAGTTTTAAAGATCATTTTTGCACTTCTCCAGAAATAGCAGATTAATTTACATTGCATTCGTGCCATGTACGTTCCTCACCACAAACCCATGGAAGGTGAATCTTCCTAATAAGTTCATTCCTAAATAGGATCAGGTAAGAAGCATGCTATTATAAATGACTTCTCTCATTCTGTGGCACTGGCACTGTGTGCACGCGTAGGCCTAAATGTCTTTACGTGTAACATTTGCACATCTATACAACATACTAGACTCCTGTTAATTATATCGTTGCCTATGTGCGAGGCAGATTCTCAAAACAATCTGCAGCTGATACAGCATTATAGGAAGACTGAATAGTTTGGACTGGAGCGTGTGTTTTTTGGTAATCGGACGAGGAGCGCTCTATGAAAATGGGGATCGACAGCCGACTTGAACAAGCGAAATGAAATATGCAGGTATGTGAATTGTAAATAATGAAAATGCATGAGGGCAAAAATCCAAAATATTTCAAAGCACTCTCAGTAGACCATTTAAAACCCCATTATTCATAGGCTACTTGGCTAATGGCCAGGATAAAAATAGGCACATATGCAATGCTGCTAAACCAGCATGGATTAAAGGGTGGGTAGGCTATGCTTGGTTTTTATTCAAATTAAACTAAATGAGGGGAAACCAACCTTTATGTTTCTAAATACGAGATTCATTGGGACAAAAGGCACTTTTCTCTTTCCATGGGCACTGTATGTCATGGCTGGATAGGCTGCGCTTCTGCTCTCAAAATTCATGCCATTGTATCAACTGCGTTACTGTTAAGACCTGCTTTTTGTGGGTCTTAAAACATCCCATTAGCACTGCATGAAATTGTCACTTTTGCAAATGTAAAAAAAAAGATAGGGTCAATCTGCAGATGCTACATCCATTTTTGGATTTATAAATTAATCATATGAACCCATTCAATTCTGGAAGAATTTAACTCATAAATGCTTCATGAGCTTAGTTCAACTGTCATACCCCATCACTACCCAAAATGTAATTATTGTACTCCATTGTTTGTAAACAAAGTAAATGTAAACAAACACCATATAGCAAAGCATGGTTAAAACCATAATTTTGATACCATGGATGGTCAATCCTTGAATCCGTAGCTCTGTCTATGTATTTGAGAGCGGTTACATTTCTCCAGCCCCATTCCTCATCTTTTTACCGAAATGGGCGGGGAGTGAGCTTTGTTATTGTTTCAACTGCTGATTGCTGCTTCAAGGACACACCTCTAAAATGTCCACCCTTCCCATCTCAGGGAAAACGAGCTGATGTTTAACAGGTAAATTGCTTAACTTGGCGTTAGGGCTGGAAAATGCCAGGGCGCATTTTATTTTTTGGGATGACAAAATTGCAAGCTAATGTGTGTTTGACATTTGCGCCTCAATGCCAGCCGAATATAGAACCCATAGTGTAGTCAAGTTTGGTATTTGGTTACATATTCCTTGCACACAGAACACAATGACTACATCAAGCTTGTGACTCTGCAAATTTATTGGATGCATTTACAGGTTGTTTTTGTTGTGTTTGAGATTATTACTGCAATGCTCTACTTTCCCGGCTACCCGGATAAATCATTAAATAAACTTCAGTTAGTGCTAAACATGGCTGCTAGAATCTAGGCTACAACCCAAAAATTTGATCATATTACTACAGTGCTAGCCTCTACACTGGCTTCCTGTTAAGGCAAGGGCTGATTTCAAGGTTTTACTGTTAACAAGCATTACATGGGCTTGCGCCTACCTATCTTTCTGATTTGGTCCTGCCGTACATACCTACATGTAGCCACGGTCACAAGACGCAGGCCTCCTATTGTCCCTAGAATTTCTAAGCAAACAGCTGGAGGCAAGGCTTTCTCCTATAGACCTCCATTTTTATGGAATGGTCTGCCTACCCATGTGAGAGACGCAGACTCGGTCTCAACCTTTAAGTCTTTATTGAAGACTCATCTCTTCAGTAGGTCCTATGATTGAGTGTAGTCTGGCCCAGGAGTGTGAAGGTGAACGGAAAGGCACTGGAGCAACGAACTGCCCTTGCTGTCTCTGCCTGGCTTGTTCCCCTCTCTCCACTGGGATTCTCTGCCTCTAACCCTATTACAGGGGCTGAGTCACTGGTTTACTGGTGCTCTTCCATGCCATCCCTAGGAGGGGTGCGTCACTTGAGTGGGTTGAGTCACTAACGTGATCTTCCTGTCTGTGTTGATGCCCCCCAGGGGGTGTGCCGTGGTGGAGATCTTTGTGGGCTATACTCGGCCTTGTGGTTGGTGGTTGAAGATATCCCTCTAGTGGTGTGGGGGCTGTGCTTTGGCAAAGTGGGTGGGGTTATATCCTGCCTGTTTGGCCCTGTCCGGTGGTATCGTCGGATGGGACAAGTGTCTCCCAACCCCTCCTGTCTCAGCCTCCAGTATTTATGCTGCAGTAGTTAATGTGTCAGGGGGCTAGGGTCAGTCTGTTATCTGGAGTATTTCTCCTGTCTTATCCGGTGACCTGTGCGAATTTAAGTATGCTCGCTCTAATTCTTTCTTTCTTTCTCTCTCGGAGGACCTGAGCCCTAGGATCATGCCTCAGGACTACCTGGCCTGATTACTCCTTGCTGTCCCCAGTCCACCTGGCCGTGCTGCTGCTCCAGTGTCAACTGTTCTGCCTGCGGCTATGGAACCCTGACCTGTTCACCGGACGTGCTACCTGTCCCAGACCTGCTGTTTTCAACTCTCTAGAGACAGCAGGAGCGGTAGAGATACTCTGAATGATTGGCTATGAAAAGCCAAGTGACATTTACTCCTGAGGTGCTGACCTGTTGCAGTAAGAATAGACGTTTCTGAACACTTCTACATGAATGTGGATGCTACCATGATTATGGATAATCATGAATGAATTGTGAATGATGAGTAAGAAAGTTACAGAAGGACAAAGTCATACTCCGCCCCCAAAAATGCTAATCTGCCCCATTATTGGTGATGATGAGAGATTAGCATGCTTTGATGTAGCCTCTGTAACTTTCTCACTGCTCATTATTCATGATTCATTCATGATTTTTCTTAATCATGGCATTATCAGGTTTGATTTAGAAGTGTTCAGAAACATCTTATATACTCACTTTGATACTCATTCACCATTCAGTTCTTATTGGGAAAAACATTACCCAAAACAAACTGCACATGCATCCAATGAGTTTGTAGTCACAAGCTTGATGTTGTCATTGTGTGCTAGGATTATGGGACCAAATACTACACTTTTTACTACTACACCATAAGTGAAATTTGTCTACATACTTATGACATCTTCAAATGGGTGGACTAGATCTATAAAGTGCTTCCATTTTTAAATGGTAAGCAGAAATGCATGAAAATACACTAAAATAAAAGGTGACATTCTGTATTGTCTCCTCATATGAAGCATTTGATCTCAAATCCAAAATGCTGGAGTATAGAGACAAATTTAGCATCACAGCCTAAATACATGTGTATGTTGTTGATTTCAAATACTTTGTGTAGCATGGTGCTTTTTCATTAGCGATCTATTTTGTAAAGTGTATCAAGAAATTCAGCTTCTTAGCTGCTATTGGAACTACAGTGCCTTGCAAAAGTATTCATCCCCCTTGGCGTTTTTCCTATTTTGTTGCATTACAACCTGTAATTTAAATTGATTTTTATTTGGATTTCATGTAATGGACATACACAAAATAGTCCAAATTGGGGAAGTGAAATGCAAAAAATAACATGTTTTAAAAAAAAAAAAATGGAAAAGTGGTGCGTGCATATGTATTCACCCCCTTTGCTATGAAGCCCCTAAATAAGATCTGGTGCGACCAATTACCTTCAGAAGTCACATAATTAATTAAATAGATTGCACACAGGTGGACTTTATTTAATTAATTAAGTGTCACATGATCTCCGTACATATATACACCTGATCCGAACTGGCCCCAGAGTCTGCAACACCACTAAGCAAGGGGCACCACCAAGCAAGTGGCACCATGAAGACCAAGGAGCTCTCCAAACAGGTCAGGGACAAAGTTGTGGAGAAGTACAGATCAGGGTTGGGTTAGAAAAAATATCAGAAACTTTGAACATCCCATGGAGCAGCATTACATCCATTATTAAACAAACCTGTCAAGAGATGGCCGCCCACCAAAACTCACGGACCAGACAAGGAGGGCATTAATCAGAGAGGCAACAAAGAGACCAAAGATCACCCTAAAGGAGCTGCAAAGCTCCACAGCCGAGATTGGAGTATCTGTCCATAGGACCACTTTAAGCCATACACTCCACAGAGTTGGGTTTTACGGAAGAGTGGCCATAACAAAATAAGCAAACATGTTTGGTGTTCACCAAAAGGCATGTGGGAGACTCCCCAAACATATAGAAGGTACTCTGGTCAGGTGAGACTAAAATGTAGCTTTTTGGCCATCAAGGAAAACACTATGTCTGGCGCAAATCCAACACCATCCCTACAGTGAAGCATGGTGGTGGCAGCATGATGTGGGGATGTTTTTCATCGGCAGGGACTGGGAAACTGGTCAGAATTGAAGGAATGATGGATTGCGCTAAATACAGAAAAATTCTTGAGGGAAATCTGTCACACTCTTCCAGAGATTTGAGATTGGGACGGAGGTTCACCTTCCAGCAGGACAATGACCCGGTGCATACTGCTAAAGCAACACTCGAGTGGTTTAAGGGGAAACATTTAAATGTCTTGGAATGGCCTAGTCAAAGTCCAGACCTCAAATCCAATTGAGAATCTGTGGGGTATGACTTAAAGATTGCTGTACTTGCATTGCTTGCTGTTTGGGGTTTTAGGCTAGGTTTCTGTGCAGCACTTTGAGATATCAGCTGATGTAAGAAGGGCTATGTAAATAAATTTGATTTGATTTTGTACACCTGCGGAACCCATCCAACTTGAAGGAGCTGGAACAGTTTTGCCTTGAAGAATGGGCAAAAATCTCAGTGGCTAGATGTGCTTATAGAGACATACCCTAATACTTTCACAAGCCACTGTGTATAATGCCTCTGATCATTAATAAATCACAGGAGGACAGACATTATTTCAAGCAAAAATGTTACCAAGCTAGAAAAACTGGTTTGCCCAAGGGGTTTGTTCTAACTAGGCCAGACAGTTCAAACAAACTAACCCATGCTCTTACTAGATTAGTGAGTTCAGGCGCCTACAGGCACCAGGGCACAGAGTACATACGACTTAAAGGGAAACTCCACCCAAAAACTATCTTTTGGTATTTGTTTCATTAGTCCATTGTTGATATAGTCTTAAGTTTTCAAGGTATATGCAGTTCCTTCAGAAGGAATTTAAAATGGATTCAACTGAGATGTGTCACAGGCCTATACACAATAGCCAATAATGTCAAAGAGGTATTATGTCTTTAGAAACATTTTGAAATTACAAATGAAAAGCTGGAATGTCTTGAGTAAATAAGTATTCAAACTCTGTTATGGCAAGCCTGAATAACTTCAGGAGGAAAAATTTGCTTAACAAGTCACATAATAAGTTGCATGGACTCTTTGTGCAATAATAGCATTTAACATCATTTTTTAATGACTTCCGCATCTCTGTACCCCACACATACAATTATCTGTAATTTCCCTCAGTCGAGCAGTGAATTTCAAACACTGATTCAAACGCAAAGACCAGGGAGGTTTTCCAATGCCTTGCAAAGAAGGACATCTATTGGTAGATATCCCTTTGAGTATGGTGAAGTTATTAATTACACTTTGGATGGTTTATCAATACACCCAGTCACTACAAAGATACAAGCGTCCTTCCTAACTCAGTTGCCGGAGAAGAAGGAGGCCAATGGTGACTTTAAAACAGTTACAGAGTTTAATGGCTGTGATAGAAAAAAACTGAGGATGGATCAACAACATCAACAACATCTCCACAATACAAACCTAAATGGAGGGTGGTAGGTAGCCTAGTGGTTAAAAGCGTTGTACCAGTAACCGAAAGGTTTGAATCCTCAAACCGGGCAGGTGAAAATATGTTGTTGTGCCCTTGAGCAAGGCGCTTAACCCTAATTGCTCCTGTAAGTATCTCTGGATAAGCATGTCTGCTAAATTACTCAAATGTAAAACATTTAAATGACTGAGTAAAAAGAAAGAAGCCTGTACAGAATGAAAATATTCGTAAACATGCACCCTGTTTGCAATAAGCCATGAAAGTAAAACTGCAAAAATTGAACTTTATGCCCTGAATACAAAGTATTATGCTTGAAGCAAATCCAGCACAACGCATCACTGAGTACAACTTCATATTTTCAAGCATGTTGGTGGCTGCATCATGTTATGGGTACGCTTGTCATCGGCAAAACTAGGAGGTTTTGCGGGGGGGGCGGGGGGGGGGGGTATAAAAGAAACTGAATAGATAAGCACAGGCAAAATCCTAGAGGAAAACCTAGTTCAGTCTGCTTTCCAAAAGACACTGGAAGACAAATTCACCTTTTAGCAGGACAATAATCGAAAACACAAGGCCAAATATACACTGGAGTTTCTTACCAAGACAATATTGAATGTTCCTGAGTGGCCTAGTCACATTTTTGACTTAAATCGACTTGAAGATCTATGGTAAGACTTGAAAATATCTGTCTAGCAATGATCAACAACCAACTTGACAGAGCTTGAAGAATTTTTAAAAGAATAATGTGCAAATATTGCACAATCCAGGTGTTCAAAGCTCTTAATTTAAGAGACTCACGGCTGTAATCACTGCCAAAGGTGATTCTAACATTGACTTAGGGGTGTGAATAAATGAGATATCTGTATTTCATTTTCAATACAATTGCAAACATTTCTAAAAACATGTTTTCACTTTGTCATTATGGGGTATTGTGTGTAGATGGATGAGAAAAATAATCAATTTAATCCATTTTGAATTCAGACTAACACAACAAAATATGGAACAAGTCAAAGGGTATAAATACTTTCTGAAGGCACAGTAACATTAAACAATACAGAAATACAACCGGTAAGATGTAAATAGTCCTGGTGGATATTTGATTAATTGTTCAGCAGTCTTATGGCTGTAGAAGCTGTTAAGGAGCCTTTTGGACCTAGACTTGGCGCTCCGGTACCATTTGCCGTGCGGTAGCAGAGAAAACAGTCTATGACTTGGGTGACTGGAGTCTTTGACCATTTTTTGGGCCTTCCTCAGACATCGCCTAGTATATACAGTACCTTGCAAAAGTATTCACCCCTCTTGGATTTTTCCCTATTTTGCTGCCTTACAACAACCTGGAATTAAAATCGATTTGTGGGGGGTTTGTATCATTTGATTTACACAACATGCCTACCACTTTGAAGCTGCAAAATATTTTTTATTGTGAAACAAACAGGAAATAATACAAAACAACAAAACTTGAGCGTGCATAACTATTCACCCTCCCAAAGTCAATACTTTGTAGAGCCACCTTTTGCCGCAATTACAGCTGCAAGTCTCTTGGGATATGTCTCTATAAGTTTGGCACATCTAGCCACTGGGATTTTTGCCCATTCTTCAAGGCAAAACTGCTCTGTCTTTTTTTTGGCCACTCTTCTGTAAAGCCCAGTTCTGTGGAGTGTATGGCTTAAAGTGGTCCTATGGACAGATACTCCAATCTCCGCTGTGGAGCTTTGCAGCTCCTTCGGGGTTGTCTTTGGTCTCTTTGTTCCCTTTCTGATTAATGCCCTCCTTGTCTGGTCCGTGAGTTTTGGTGGCCGGCCCTCTCTTGGCAGGTTTGTTGTGGTGGCATATTCTATGGATTTAATGGTTTCTGATATTTCTTCTAACCCAACCCTGATCTGTACTACTCCACAACTTTGTCCCTGACCTGTTTGGAGATCTCCTTGGTCTTCATGGTGCCGCTTGCTTGGTGATGCCCTTTGCTTAGTGGTGTTGCAGGCTCTGGGGCCTTTCAGAACAGGTGTATATATACTGAGATCATGTGACAGATCATGTGACACTTAGATTGCACACAGGTGGACTTTATTTAATTAATTATGTGACTTCTGAAGGTAATTGGCTGCACCAGATCTTATTTAGGGGGTTCACAGCAAAGGGGGTGAAAACATATGCACGCACCACTTTTCTGTTTGTAATTTTTTAGAATTTTTTGAAACAAGTGATTTTTTGCATTTCACTTCACCAATTTGAACTATTTTGTGTATGTCCATTACATGAAATCCAAATAAAAATCTATTTAAATTACAGGTTGTAATGCAACAAAATAGGAAAAATGCCAAGGGGATGACTACTTTTGCAAGGCACTGTAGGTCCTGGATGACAGGAAGCTTGGCCCCAGTGATGTACTGGGCCATATGCACTATCCTCTGTTAGGCCTTGCGGTTGGATGCCGAGCAGTTCCCATACCAGGCGGTGATGCAACCGGTCAGGATGTTCTCGAGGGTGCAGCTGTATAACGTTTTGAGGATCTGGGGACGCATGCCAAATATTTTCAGTCTCTTGAGGGGGAAAAGGTGTTGTCGTTCCCTCTTCACAACTGTCTTGGTGTGTTTGGACCGTGATAGTTTGTTGGTGATGTGGACACCAAGGAACTTGAAACTCTCGACCCACTCCACTACAGCCAAGTCAATGTTAATGAGGGGTCTGTTCCAGGTGAAAGGTATGTTGTTGTTTTGATGGATATGATATTGCTGCAAATAAGCTGATCTTTTCACAGCCTGCTCCTGCAGCTTTGGGGTAGGCTGCATGACCTTCCACCACATGGTCAATCTGAGGTAGGAGAAAAAGAGAAAAAAAAGTATGGTTTTGTGGATCTGGTTTGAGCAACCCTAGTCATCAAGGTTTACTATGTCAAAAAAATGTCAGTGTATAATGAATATGTAGCTGATTACTTCAGGTCACAACTACAGGGTTTTCGTTCTCTCCTTCTAAAAAGGAGACTGGGACACCAGGTGTGTGGCTTCTCAGGCCAATCAGTGAAAGGAATTGATCAATTAACTACCAGGTATGGAGAAAAAAAAACAGCAGCTGTGCAGGGCCAAGGGCCTGTAGTTGAATAAGCCTGATCTAGCAGGACCCAGGCGGAGCAGAGCTGAACTGACCAGTCTTCCAGTAGCACTCTGTACTCCCTCGTTGAGCCACAGGTCAGGCACCATGGCGGACAGGTAGGGTCTCCACACCCCGGGGACAATCAGGGGCCCCTGACTGATCTGAAACACCCGGGGACAGAAGAACACATAGGGGAGCACTGAGCTATGTGCTTCAACACAGCTTGTACAGGCTCCCTAAACACAGTGTTTTGTTGATTTTAAATAAGCTCTTTTGGTTTGCATATATCTTGTGTTTTTAAGCCACAGATATACAGATTGACTGACATGTTTTTGGCTTGGCTAACTAGCTAGCTATCGGGCTAATATTTTTGTTTGAAAAATGCATCTGGACATACAGCAGTGCTGAGGCAGAGCGCTCATAGTGAGAAAGACTGACTATTATTTGTATTGCTTTTAAATCTAATGAATTTGTATTTTATTAACACTTCGTTCTAGCTAGCTATTTGTGTTGGTAGCTATCAAGTAAACACAATGATCACAACAATATAAAGCAAAGAGGCACTGAGTTTGAAGGTAGGCCTTGAAATACATCCACAGCTACACCTCCAATTGACTCAAATTATGTCAATTAGCCTAACAGAAGCTTCTGAAGCCATGACATAATTTTCTGGAATTTTCCAAGCTGTTTAAAGGCACAGTTAACTTAGTGTATGTAAACTTCTGACCCACTGGAATTGTGATACAGTGAATTATAAGTGAAATAATCTGTCTGTAAACAATTGTTGGAAAAATTACTTGTGTCATGCCAACTTGCCAAAACTATAGTTTGTTAACAAGAAATTTGTGGAGTGGTTGAAACACTTAGGTTGGAGTCATTAAAACGTGTTCATGTAAACTTCTGACTTCAACTGTACACATACATACATATACACATACATATCTTTTTATATACATTTCCTTTATTACCCTCCAACCCTACCACCCCTCCCCAATTGGAGCAAACTAGTGAACAACAACGCTTACGCCTGTATTTCCAGCTTATACATACTATATACATTTTATGGACACAGTCCAATAGTTTTATTTTGTTTGTTTTTAACTCTTGTCTTCCTCTACCCTCAACCTCTCCCATATATTTATGATGTCCATCCGGTTTGATTTCTATATCTTTCAAACTGTGCTTGTTAATGTTGTAAATGACCATTGTAGCTGGATTCTTTAAAATGGAATATCTACATAGACGTACAGAGGCCAATTATCAGCAACCATCACTTCTGTGTTCCAATGGCACGGTGTGTTAGCTAATCCAAGTTTATCATTTTAAATGGCTAATTGATCATTAGAAAACCCTTTTGCAATTATGTTAGCACAGCTGAAAACTGTTCTGATTTAAAGTAGAAATAAAACTGGCCTTCTTTAGACTAGTTGAGTATCTGGAGCATCAGAATTTGTGGGTTCGATTACAGGCTCTAAATGGCCAGAAACAAATACTTTCTTCTGAAACTCGACAGTCTATTCTTGTTCTGAGAAATGATGTCTATTCCGTGTGAGAAATTGCCAAGAAACTGAAGATCTCGTACAACGCTGTGTTACTACTTCCTTCACAGAACAGAGCAAACTGTGTCTAACCAGAATAGAAAGAGTGGGAGCCCCTGGTGCAAAGCTGAGCAAGAGGACAAGTACATTAGTGTCTAGTTTGAGAAACAGATGCCTCAAGTCCTCAACTGACAGCTTCATTAAATAATACCCGCAAAACACCAGTCTCAACGTCAACAGTGAAGAGGCGACTCCAGGATGCTGGCCTTCTAGGTAGAGTTTCAAAGAAAAAAACATATCTCAGACTGGCCAATAAAAATAAAATATTAAGATGGGCACAAGAACACAGACACTGGACAGAGGAACTCTGCCTAGAAGGCCAGCATCCCAGAGTCGCCTCTTCACTGTTGACGTTGAGATTGGTGTTTTGACGGTACTGTTGGCTAACACAATGTGCCATTGAACACAGGAGTGATGGTTGCTGATAATGGGCCTCTGCACGTCTACAGTATGTAGATATTCCATAATTAAAAATGTCCAGCTACAATAGTAATTTACAACATTAAAACTTCTTATGGCTGCGATTCCGTTAACGGGATCGATATGACAACAGCCAGAGAAAGTGCAGGATGCCAAATTCAAACAACAGAAATCTCATAATTAAAATTCCTCAAACATACAAGTATCTTATACCATTTTAAAGGTGATCTTGTTAATCCCACCACAGTGTCCGATTTCAAAAAGGCTTTACAGCGAAAGCACTACAAACGATTATGTTAGGTCACCGCCAAATCACAGAAAAACACAGCCATTTTTCCAGCCAAAGACAGGAGTCACAAAAAGCAGAAATAGAGATAAAATGAATCACTAACCTTCGATGATCTTCATCAGATGACACTCATAGGACTTCATGTTACACAATACATGTATGTTTTGTTCGGTAAAGTTCATATTTATATAAAAAAATCTCAGTATACATTGGCGCGTTATGTTCAGTAGTTCCAAAAACATCCGGTGATTTTGCAGAGAGCCACATCAATTTCCAGAAATACTCAAAATAAACGTTGATCAAAGATACAAGTGTTATACATGGAATTTTAGATCCACTTCTCCTTAATGCAACCGCTGTGTCAGATTTCGAAAAAGCAAACCATGCAATAATCTGAGGTCGGCGCTCAGAGCCCAATCAAGACAAAAAGATATCCGCCATATTGTGCAGTCAACAGAAATCAGAAATAACATTATAAACATTCACTTACCTTTGATGATCTTCATCAGAATGCACTCCCAGGAATCCAAGTTCCACAATAAATGTTTGTTTGTTCGATAATGTCCATCATTTATGTCCAAATAGCTACTTTTGTTAGCGCATTTTGTAAAAAAAAATCCAAAGTCACGAAGCGCGTTCACTAGGAGCAGACAAAATGTCAAAAAGTTCCGTTACAGTCCGTAGAAACATGTCAAACGATGTATAGAATCCACCTTTAGGATGTTTTTAACATAAATCTTCAATAATGTTCCAACCGGAGAATTCCTTTGTCTTCAGAAAAGCAAATGGAAGAGCACGCTCTCACATGAACGAGCGTCACGAGCTCAAAGCATTCTGCCAGACCTCTGACTCATTCCCCTCTCATTTGGCCCCCCTTCACAGTAGAAGCATCAGACAAGGTTCTAAAGACTTGACATCTAGTGGAAGCATTAGGAAGTGCAACATGACAAATATCCCACTGTATCTTCAATAGGGGCTGAGTTGAAAATCGACCAACCTCAGATTTCCCACTTCCTGGTTGGATTTTTTTCTCTGGTTTTTGCCTGCCATATGAGTTCTGTTATACTCACAGACATCATTCAAACAGTTTTAGAAACGTCAGAGTGTTTTCTATCCAAATATACCAATAATATGCATATATTAGCAACTGGGACTGAGGAGCAGGCAGTTTACTCTGGGCACCTTATTCATCCAAGTTACTCAATACTGCCCCCAGCCATAAGAAGTTAATTAATGTCTACACTGTATTTCTGATCAATTTTATGTTATTTTAATGGACAAAATAATGTGCATTTCTTACTAAAAGTGACCCCAAACTTTTGAACAGTAGTGTATATTTCTGAAGACTTTTACTTCACTACACTTAAGTATCAAAATTAAATGTAATTGCAAAATATACTTAAGTATATTTTAAAAAACAAATACTTTTAGACTTTTACTCAAGTAGTATTTTACTTGAGTCATTTTCTATGAAGGTATCTTTTACTTTTACTCAAGCATGACAATTGGGTACTTTTTCCACCACTGGTTATCTTGTTATTATTTTGTTATTAGTCCCAACCTTTAGCTCCACTCAACCCCTCCCATCTATCTCTTAACACCATCCATATTGGATTTCTATTTGCCATATATTTTTAACTGTGCTGTGATGTTTCACAAAAGTTCTGAACCTTTCTATTCTCATGTTTTCTACAGATCGTAAATTGAAAATAAACATTTTTGCTAAAAGTATTATTATATTATTGATCGATTCACTATGACTTTTCAGATCACCCAGTAATGCTATCTTCAGGGTTAGCTCCAGGTAAATATTGCAATTCTTCAGCCATTCCTGTACCTGTGACCAAAAACAAGCTACATATTCAGTACCAAAACAAATAATGTAATGACTCTGCCTCTTCGCAGTGAAATATGCAGAGCTGGGAAGATTGTATCCCCCATATAAATAACACTCTGTTGGTTGCAAGAATTCTGTTTAATAGTTTAAATTGAAAAATTATACGCTTTGAATCCGGTGTCGTTTTGCTTATCAGTTCATAAACCATGTGCCATGGAATTGCTACGTCAAATCTCTTCCCAACTATTTTGCAATCTATATGGCACGGCTGTCAATTTTTTGGTCCTTAAATAAAACTGGTATACTTTTTTATTTATAACAAAAAATTGACAGCGGTGCCATATAGATAGGCCCATTTAATTGTCTAGCTTGCTGTTCCTAATAAAATTGAATATTTTTTTCTCATATAATAAATAAAAAAAATCACTAGTTGTAGGCAAGACCATAAACAAATAGCTGAACTGTGATATGACTAAAGAGTTAAATCAGGGTGATTTATTTTACATAAATAGAAGGTATTTACCTTTCCATGGTAGCAAGATCTTATTTATTTTTGCTAACTTTCTATTAAAATGTATTGGAGTAAGATCATTTATTTATTTTGGGATATGTATACCGAGTATGTCCACATCCCCGTGAGACCATTTTATTGGTAAACTACATGGTAAAGTAAAAGTTTTTTTTTTTTTTTTTTGTGATCCAATACGTAATATAGTACTCTTATCATAATTTGGTTGTAATCCAGAGAGGTGACGAATTATCTAGATGATCTGAGGTTGTGGAGGGATCCAAGTTGCGGATTTAAAAGAAAACATGAATCATCAGCGTACAATGACACCTTTGTTTTTAAACCCTGGATTTCTAATCCCTTGATATTATTGTTGGGTCTGATTTTAATAGCTAACATTTCGATGGCCATAATAATTAGATATTCTGATAGTGGACAACCTCGTTTTACTCCTCTTGACAGTTTAAAACTTTGAGAAGTAGCCAGTATTTACTATTTTAATCATAGGTTTACTATACATGATTTTAACCCATTTTATGAGAATCTTCTAAATTGAAATGTTCCAGGTATTTATATATAAACTTCAGTCGTGCTTTATCAAAAACCTTTTCAAAGTCTGAATGTATGAATAGCAGGCCAGGTTTCCCAGATTTTTCATCACTTGGCCTGTATTGGTTGACCTGTCATGATATATTGCTTGTTTGTTTTATGCTCTTGAAGCACTTTGAGATTCCATGAAAAGCGCTATAAAAATGTTCTGTAAAAAATGTTCTGGAAGTTGCTTTGTATAAAATTTGCTAAGTGCCACATATTATGTTGTAGTAAAACAGCAGCTGTTCTAACAAACTCACTGCCATGTGACTGGAAGATGTTCCACAGATGATGGCCATGTGCAATGTGATTAGCTGGTCCTCACAGGGTAGGCAAAAACCCCTCATGTCTGCACCAATTACACCTGGAACCACAAAACACCCCTTGGTTTCATTATTTACACTGTTAACTTAAGGATCGGTGTCCCGCTAGTGGTACAACTTCCAGTGAAACTGCAGGGTGCGCAATTCAAATAAATAATCATAAATATTATGGATTTTAAACATTTAGGTAAATATAAGTGTCTTATATCGGCTGAAAGCTTAAATTCTTGTTAATCTAACTGCACTGTCCGATTTACAGTAGCTATTACAGCGAAAACATGCCATGCGATTGTTTGAGGACGGCGCCACACAAATATTTTTCCACTGGCACAGGTTTCATGTATTCACATAACGATTAAATATTCACTTACTTTTTGAAAATCTTCCACTGATTTGTCATCCAAAGGTTCCCAGCTATAACATGTAGTGTCATTTTGTTACATAAAATCCTTCTTTATATCCCAAAAACTCAGTTTAGTTGGCGCCCTCGATTTGAGTAATCCACTCGTTCAACTTGCAGAGAAAGGGATCCAAAAATCTACCCCTAAACTTTGTTTCAACAAGTCAAAATACGTTACTATTTACTCCTCAGATAAACTATAATATTTATTTCTGAAAGAAGTTTGTTCAATAGGAAACCGATTTTAGCCGGTGCGTAATGTCTTCATGGCGCTCGCAAACACGAATTTCCAAGACTGTGTCCTTCTACTAAAACTGTTATTTCTTATTAGTTTTTGAAGTTACAAGCCTGAAACCTTGAACATAGACTGACACCCTGTGGAGGCCATAGGATTGCATCCAGTGAGCTAATTTTAAATATGACCTTTCTCTTGCATTTCTAAGAGGATGGTCTCTCAAAAAAAAATCTGGTTGGTTTTTCTTTGGATGTTCTCCTACCATATCTACTGTATTATATTCTCCTACATTATTTTAACATTTCTACAAACTTCAAAGTGTTTTATTTCCAATTCCAATTATTTCCAATTTCCAGTTTGCTTTGGGTACGTCATTCAGGCAGGAAGTGGAGAAAAAAGGGGTCTAGCCCTAAGAAGTTTTTAAAGGTTAAACGTCGTGGACCAAGAACATTTGTACATTTACATTTCCGCCAAGTAAGTTGTGAAAAAATAAGCATTTCTCATTCTTCGGTCTACTTGACATTTCCACTTCTACATTTTGAAAGTTCACTAGGAAAACAGAAAACACATGATGTAAAAAAACTTAGTTGTTCCTGCCATAACCTGCCCATTGAAGCTGTGCACAAGGCTTCTGCTTCTTTTTTTAACACCAAGAACACATTTATTTGACAAGGCTGTCACATTTGTTTGACAGCACACCTAACCCAAAACATCTTCCCGCGGCCATGAAAGGAGGAAACAGAGGTGGAGGAGCAGAGTGCACATCACTCTGATATTTAAACAGTCAGAACCGCACCGAGTGCTTCAACCTTTCACCTTCGACCCAATGTGTTATCGGCTGAGGTCATGGCAGGAGACAGAAGCCGAAGTTCGTGAGCAGTTTAACTGCCTAAACAGAGCCAGATGGCCAAGGTCTGGTTAGGTGACTGGACCAGGTGATGATAAACTCCTGCAGTAGCTTCTACAGAACTGCTCACAGAAACATGTGCAGTTAACATCTAGATCTCTATTCTAAGCTCATCTATAGATTAACGGCAATATGAAGCACCAGTGGTATACTATTTGCCATATATTTTTCAACTGTGCTGTGATGTTTCACAAAAGTTCTGAACCTGTCTATTCTCATAGTTTCTACAGATTGTAAATTAAATAAACATTTTTCCTAAGAGTATTATTATATTATTGATCGATTGACTATGACCGATTGACTATGGAAAAAATTGCCCGAAACGCCAAATTACGCAAATAACTGGTTCCCGTGCTTTTAAAATAACAATTCTGTTCCGTAACAGAATAGATCTATTTTGTTTTCAGTTCGGGTTCTGTTACTCAAATAATTTAGTTATTTTCTGGTTTTCGGTTCTGTTCCCTGAACCGGTTCCAATCCTTGGTCACAGACCACAGTTGGGTCACCTGTTACTGTCCTCCCTTCCACTGGCATACTGTTATGTTCAGCTCATAACTGTTTTCTTTCTCTTTCTGTTGTCTGGAGGTCAAATCAAGAGTGTTAAAACAGTCTGAGTCTTGACAATCCCTTCCTCCCTATTTTCCTGTCTCTCTCTCTCTGCCTTTTTCTTTCACTCTCCAGTTAATGTCACCTCTCCCAGCTCTTAAAGATACCTACTCATGCAACCCCTCTCTTTCTATTTACTGTAACCAACATCCTCAACCACTTAGCACCAACCGACACCGGACGTCCATGGACGTTGAAAAGTAGTTACAATTTGGTCCGTTCACCCTGGCCTTTGATGTTAACGTCCACCTATGAACCGGACAAAATCTGAACCTACCATAGACGTTTGGATAGCAAAGTACAGTGAGTAGAGCACAGTGGAGTACAGTCCAATACAATACTGTAAAGAAAAGTACAGTGTAGTAGAGTATATTGTACCGTACAGAACTATATTCTACAGTAGTGTACTCTACTGCACTGTACTGAATTCTACTATGCTCTATTGTACTGCACTGTACTCTACTGTGCTGAACTGTGATGTCCAAACTTGTGAAACATATCCATAATTATGCATTTCTTTGTAGTACAGCTCAGGGACCCATGATGTCATTTTGTTACCGTAATTTCGTTACCGGGTGTAAATCCACTTCACTTACTGTAGCTCAATAACACAAAAAATTATAATAATCAAAACTCAAGGTGTCATGTCATCGCTAACCCCTCATTCTTAATGCAGACATATTTTATTCTTAATTTGGAGTAGATATTTGACAGTTTTGAGAAAATGTGGTCGCATGAAAAACGGAGAGATATTTTACCGTAATTCTGCTACCTAAGTTTGCATCTCCACAGTTCTTCCACTAAATTAGTTTTTGTACATTTTTCGAAAACCATTTTTTGTTAAACTTTGAAATCAACGATTTTTGTTTGGCACTTTGATTCAGTGAAAAAACTGAATCAAAGTGTAATTCCGTTACGGTGGAATTGCCCTGCACACACTGTCTGGTCAAAATACACACACGCACGCACGCACGCACGCACACACCCACACCATAATTTAGACACACATACAGAGTACACCCTCCCCAATAATAAACCAAACCCACTGCCAGAATCCATCCTACCCCTCTCTCCTCCTGTTCTATAGCTCACCTGGCCCGAGAACCTGTGTCCTTCCAGGACAGGAAGTCAAGAAGGTCCAGAAAGTGGGCGGCGTCCCACCAGCAGGTCTCTCTCATGTTCTGACCAAAGAATTAAGGGTAGGGAGGAAATTACATTAAAACGTCAGGGCAATAAACAAACATCACTTAGGAAAACTAGCCAATCACCAGAGTCCACCAATAAAACTGTCTGTTGACTTATAATGGGTGACCTCTAACCTCTGACTGCTTTCAGCCAGAGCAGCTTGGGAGGCTGCATCTCTGATGATATCACCCCTCCAACCCTACCCAGGACCCTGTGGCCGGTGCTGGTGATGCGTCCATCCACATCACCACATTCCAGTCAGCCTCACCTACACACAGGGCAACAGAGGAGGAGGAGACATTTTGACCAAGACTTTCAAGTTGAAACATTGCACTCAATAAAACTGCATGAGGATTCAACAGTGTTAGTGCGGGTATCCATCTACTTTTCACCACTCTCTCACTCACCATCCTGGTTGATGGCTACAGGGTAGAAATTCTGGTTCAGGACCACAATAGAACAGGTGGCATCAAAACCCACCCCTCAGACCTGGCTCCTCTGCACTCCCTGGGTCACCCTCTGTCACATGAATATGGTGTTTCGAAACATGTTGTTATGACACAAGGCGAGACCCAGATGCAGATGGTTGGAGTCTTACAATATTTATTAATCCAATAGGGGAAGGCAAGAGAATGGTCGTGGACAGGCAAAACTGTCAAAACCAGTTCAGAGTCCAAAAGGTACCGAAGGGCAGGCAGAATCAAGGTCAGGGCAGGCAGGATGATCAGGCAGGCGGGAAAGTAGTCCAGAGTCAGGCAGGGGTCAAAACCGGGAGGACTGGCAAAAAGAGAATAGCAAAAGGAATACTGGAAAAACACGCTGGTTGACTTGACTAACAAACAAGATGAACTGGCACAGAGAGACAGGAAACACAGGGATAAATACACTGGGGCAAATAGACAATGGGTGGAGACAATGACAGGAATAGGTCAAACAGATCAGGGCGTGGCAGTTGTTTATGCTTTGGTTTTGTATTGCTGCTGAATATAAGGACAACATTTTGCAAAACGGCAATAAGTATCCATAAAGGCCTTGGAGTTAAGCGGCATACTAATCTACGCCAATAATGACAGAAATTCCTAGAGAATGCATCCCTTTGCAGAGCACTTAAGTCATACCTACACAATCTCAAATAGCCTGAACACTAGTCTGATTAACCATACCTACCAGGGAAACATCTAAAGTACAAACCGCACAGACAACCAGTAGAGAAAGTTCAAATGTAATTATATTGTACGGTATACATTTCACCGATTTTGCACACAAATATCTCAGGCTGTATACCAATGAATTTTGTATTACTCTGATTAATCAGACTATCCTAACACCTACCCTAACTGTGCTACAGCACTTAGACCAGATGTCAGTGGATGACTGGACATAATGGTCTGAGTGAGGCTCCCAGATGATGACAGGCTCCTCTGCAGTAGTCTTCATCTATCCCTCCCTGGTGACCAGAGCAGCCCTCACTCTGGCTGTCCCCACGCCCACACCCACATAGTGCCACTCTACTGGACCTGACTCAACTATGAACAACACCTGCAGGAGAGAGAGAAATCATTAACCAAGGTTACTAGGGTAAGTCGGGATCTGTTTTTTATAGGTTATGGTCCCAAACATTTAATTAAAAAATATAAACATATGTAGAGACTCATTGATAGAGTGTAAAAATACCAAAACTATTGCACTATGGTGAGTGATCAAATTTTTTTGTGTGGAGTTTCAACCATAATTTCGGTCTCCGTTCAGTCTGCTGCATTTTACAATTTATTGTGCAGAACATGACTCTCTAAACATTTGATTTAAACAGGGACAACACGACGGGAAACTTTAACTTTTTTGAAACATTACTTTACGTCGAAGTTCACAATTTATGTTGATAACTTCCACGACAACGTTCTGATTTCCAACTTAACACATTAGTGGCCAAAAAGGGTACGTCGTTGTGGTCTTGCATACCAAGGCATGTGTGTATTCATTCAGACGATTCTGTTGCGAACGTTTCTTAACTTCTTATGGCTGCAATCCCGTTAACAGAATGATATGACAACAGCCAGTGAAAGTGCAGGGCGCCAAATTCAAACAACAGAAATCTAATAATTAAAATTCCTCAAACATACATGTATCTTATACCATTTTAAAGGTAATCTTGTTGTTAATCCCACAAGTGTCCGATTTCAAATAGGCTTTACAGCGAAAGCACCACAAATGATTATGTTAGGTCACCGCAAAATCACAGAAAAACACAGTCATTTTTCCAGCCAAAGACAGGAGTCACAAAAAGCACAAATGGAGATAAAATGAATCACTAACCTTTGATGATCTTCATCAGATGACACTCATAGGACTTCATGTTACACAATACATATATGTTTTGTTCGATAAAGCTCATATTTATATCCAAAAACCTCAGTTTACGTTTGCGCCATGTTCAGAAATGCCTCCAAAATATCCGGAGAAATTGCAGAGCCATGTCAAATAACATAAATACTCATCATAAACTTTGATGAAAGATACATGTTTTACATAGAATTAAAGATACACTTGTTCTTAATGCAACCGCTGTGTCAGATTTCAAAAAAGCAAAAGCAAAAGCACAATATTCAATAATCTGAGAACAGCGTTCAGCCACAAAAGGAAGCCATACAGTTACCCGCCAAATTGTGCAGTCAACAAAACTCATAAAAAGCATTATTAATCTTCACATACCTTTGTTGATCTTCGTCGGAATGCACTCCCAGGACTCCCACTTCCACAAGAAATGTTTGTTTTGTTCAGTAATGTCCATCATTTATGTCCAAATAGCTATTTTTGTTAGCGTGTTTGGTAAACAAATCCAAAGTCAGGAAGCGCGTTCACTAAAAGCAGACGAAATGTCAAAAAGTTCCGTAACAGTCAGTAGAAACATGTCAAACGATGTATTGAATCAATCTTTAGAATGTTTTTAACATAAATCTTCAATAAAGTTCCACCCGGAGAATTACATTGACTTCAGATGTGCGATGGAACAGAACTCCCTCTCATGTGAACGCGCATGGTCAGAGCATGGCCAGGTCATGGTAGACCTGACTATTTCCTGTCTCCTTCGGCCCCACTTCACAGTAGAGGCATCAGACAACGTTCTACAGACTGTTGACATCTAGTGGAAGCCGTAGGAAGTGCAAACTCATCCATATCCCACTGTGTGTTCAATAGGGGCTGTGTTGAAAATCGACCAACCTCAGAATTCCCACTTCCTGTTTGGATTTTTTCTCAGGTTTTTGCCTGCCATATGAGTTATGTTATACTCACAGACATCATTCAAACAGTTTTAGAAACTTCAGAGTGTTTTCTATCAAATACGAATAATAAAATGCATATATTAGCAACTGGGACTGAGGAGCAGGCAGTTTACTATGGGCACCTCTGTGCACCTTTCATCCAAGCTACTCAATACTGCCCCTGCAGCCATAAGAAGTAAAACAGAAATAAAAGAAACAAAACGGGGAGGGACTTAACTAAATTTGTCCAATAGAAAATCTTGTTTTAATTACACCCCAGTCCAGAGAGGTATCTCTTTGGTTTGGTCAGCTTCGTAAACAGTGAGTCTGCGACACTGGCAGCTCATTATCCTACACACACAAATCTGAAATTACATTAGCCCACTAAATGTGCCGAATTTAAAGACTTTAGGTCAAATGCCCCGTTTTGAAATTCAGTACATAGCTCCCTCTCCTCACAAGGAACAAATTTGCCTCAGGGACCCATAAGGTCTGCCATGATGGATTTTTTTGAATTTTGTTAAAATGCTACTCTTCTGGCACCAAATGACTGATCTGGACAAAACTTGACGTGTCATCTATGAACAAAAGTCTCTCAACACAATATTTTCCAGACTAGTACCTAAAATAACATGGTCGCTGTTGACCATTAAACACTCACGTGGCCGTGGTCTGGCTCATAAATGCATATAAATCCGTCAAGGATATTCGTATTGTAACACAATTTGGTACACATGTTGCAAACACTGTTAAGACTCAATATGTCTTAATCTGTTTGACTCAGAGTGCTGAAATTTGGCTTACATGCTCAGGGATACGAGTCTAGCTAACCCACACGATATCTCAGACACCGCTGGCCTGATTTTGACAAAACATGGGTGAATGAAGCATCTTGCCATAGAGAATTCTCATTTACAACAGTACACTGATTGCCCCAAGGGGGGCATTGCATAATTCGTAGGGGATGACATGTTTACTGTTGCCTTATTTTAAAGTGAGGATGTCAGGAAACGAATCTATATGTATAAAAAATGCTCTGCCAAGATTATACCTTCAAATAGTATTGGCCTCAATTGAAAAAAGGCATACACTTCTTAGAAATAGGTGATAATAACATAGATAAGTCAGGGTCATTAGAGTCTAACAGATAAAAAAAACAAAAACAACATTCAGTCAGAATTGAAAGACAATCCTATTGACCCTGCCAATACTACAAGGGCGAATACAGTATCTTACTATTGTGTTATTTTCTTAAAGTATAAACACTTAAAGCCAAGGGGAAACAGAGAAGCAGTGTACAGTTAGCAGGCTGTGTTTGGGTCATACATAAATAGAGGGGAGAGAGAATAGAGGAAGGAGAGGATGGAGGAAAACATAGCAGCAGGACAGGAAGAAACAGATGGTCGTTAACAAACACTGTAGACATGTTTAACATACACACGAGTGAGTGAGTGGGTAATCTAACTTTCCTCTATTTATGAACAACAAATGCAAACGGCATTCTCCACATTTTGGATAGAGCAGAGCACAGACAGGAAGAGTGTGTTTTCATGGGCTTAGGATCCATCACTTTCCAACAAAGAACAGCTTATGGCAGCTGGGTCTGGGTCTAAACTCTTGATTACGCCTCATTTCCAGATGCATCAAACTATTTGCGTTCCGGCGGAAGTCATTCATTGTCAATGAAGCAGTCCGCAACGCTACGTTGGGGTGCCGCAATAGGCTGTGGTGCATTCTGTGTACTGCATGCATTCAATATTTTCAACTCGTGGGTTGCTTTACCGTGCGGTGGTACAAACGGAAGTACAGTCACAGACTCTAACAAGCTAACTTTTAGCTACTGTAGTAGAAAAGCGAAGCACATGTGCGTCAAGTACGGAAAATGTGGACTAGACATCCAGCAAAACAAAGCGCATATGCATCTGGTGGACATCGGGCAATAGACCTCCATGCAGTGGAAGCAGCTGGCTGAGCCAGGGGGAAGAAGATGGTGTTATCTAGAGGTTACCCATCAGGCCACTGAACAGGAAGCAGGTACAGAGGAACAGGAAGTATGGCCAGGTCAGCTGAAGGCTGATGGGAAAATTCCCAGTTACAGTAATAAACACAGCAGCGTGCTGGGGGATATGTGTAGACCTATTTTATCTTCAGCAAAGAGACCGCTGGGAGACCAGTCTCAAGTCTTACTAGCTCCATACAGAGAATGCAGGTGAGTGTTTTTCTTTTTTGGCTTATGTGTGTTTGATCTGTCCCTGTGACTGTGTGCATGACTGTGGTATTGGAACGTTGTTGTTGAACCCATTATAGTATCATTATCGTGACAGGAGGAATAGACTTTCCAAAATATTCCAATCTGGAATTCCAACTAAAGGTGTCAATATCTCCAAATGGTGGTTGTTGTTCCGCTGTCAAGGCAACCTGAAGACAAGCGTGTCATCTCAGGGTTGATCTCACAGCAAGGACAGAGCACAGAGACAATAACAGTGCTATCAGTCCATGAGTTTGCTTGAGACTGAGGAGCAACACTGAGGCCCATAGAGCTCTACTGGAACTGTAAGGAGTTTCTCCACACATTGCATATTACAGACAGATCATAAGACATATTTCCATCTATTCAGGGAAATAATGAATAGTAGTACCTATGTAATTACAGTGTAGAAACACATTGTTGCTACATACAGGTAACTACCAAAATAATGGAAGCACTTGAGGGATACAAAGTATATTGAAAACAGGTTCTTCCACACAGGTGTGGTTCCTGAGTTAAATAAACAATGAACATCCCATCATGCTTAGGGTCATGTATAAAACTGCTGGGCAGGCCATTATTTTGGCTATTTCTTTGAGGATGAAAATGGTCACTGAATGGTTTGATGAGCATGAAAACGATGTAAACCACATGCCATGGCCATCTCAGTCACCAGAGCTCAACCCAATTGAACACCATCAACAAAACACAAAATTATGGTATTTCTTGTGGAAGAATAGTGTTGCAACCCTCCGATAGAGTTCCAGACACTTGTAGAATCTATGTCAAAGTGCATGGAAGCTGTTCTGTCTCGTGGTGGCCCAACGCCAAATTAAGACACCTTATGTTGGTGTTTCCTTTATTTTGGCAGATGCCTACTTGTTATACCTGTACTTGAAGCACCCCTTAAAATGTGAGGCACAATGTTCTATTTGATATTCATTTGAACATTTTCCTTCCCCTATATAACCAATGCAGAAAGTATCACTTGAAAAGCAAAACAAAAAACAGGGGGAGCCACCCCCTTCCCTCGGCCCCCTCTCTCTCTCCCTCTCTCACACACACCAGAAGTAGTCACCTCCAAAACGATTGACACCCTTGATAAAGATGAGCAAAAAAGACTATCAAATAAATAATTAAAATACTGAGCTATATCGTATGCTCAACATATCGAGAAAATTATATTATTTTATAATAGCACAATTGCTCGTAGAAAGATATTTTGTTTAACAAGTAGCCTAATACTTATTGTCACCCTGGCTTTCAATACTCCAGCACGCTCCCCTTGGGAGGATAATGACAGAGCCTTTTTCTCAAATGTTTTATGAGATTGGAGAACACATTGGGAGGAATCATAGGACTTTCCTCCATACAGAATTTTTCCAGATCCTTGATATCTTCGACTGCCCTCTTCAATTCAAACCACTGGTTTTCAATGGGTTCAAGTCCGGAGACTGATAAAATGGTGATTTTATAGTCAACTAACCATTTCTTATGGATTTGGATGTGTGCTTGAGGTTATTGTCCTGCTGGAAGATCCACTTGTGGCCAAGTTGCAGAGGCAACCAGGTTTTTGGCTAAAATGTCCTGGTACATGATGCCATTGATTTAACGAGGTTCCCAGTATCAGTGGAAGCAAAATAGCCCCATAACATCTATCACTCCAGTGTTCATTTGCTAAATTGTAATTACTTCGCTACTATGGCCTATTTATTGTCTTACCTCCTTACACCATTTGCACACACTGTATATAGACTTTTTCTATTGTGTTATTGACTTTACGTTTGTTTATTCCAGGTGTAACTCTGTGTTGTTTGAGTCACACTGCTTTGCTTTATCTTGGCCAGGTCGCAGTTGTAAATGAGAACTTGTTCTCAACTGGCCTACCTGGTTAAATAAAGGTGTGAAAAAAAAATACACCACATATTTTACAGTAGGTATGAGGTACTTTTCTGCATATGCCTCCATTATTTTAAGCCAAACCCATCACTGGTGTGTGTGACCAAAGAGCTCTATTTTCATGTCATCTGACCATAGCACTGGGTCTAAGATCCCTCACAATGTGTTCTCCAATCTCATAAACATTTTAGAAAAAGGATGTGCCATTATCCTCACAAAGGTGCTGGAGTATTGAAAACAGGGCTGCCAATAATTATCTTTTTGTGATTTTTGTGATTTTTTTGTGAATCTTTTTTTAATCTTTTGCGATTTTTTTTTTATGCTTGTTAAAAAAAACATATCTTTCTCAGAGTAATTGTGTTAGTATAAAAAAAAATCCCAATTTTATGCATGAAATATAGCTCACTATTTGAAATATTTATTTGATATCGCTTTTTTTTTGCTAATCTTCATCAACGGTGCCAATAATTTGTGTGGTCACTGTGGTGCCACATTGCCACGCTTCCACCTACAAAATCAAAGAGCAAAAGAAGGAAAGCAAATATTGTGAAAGCTGTTATTCAAAAGGAAATCTAGTCAACTTGATTAAGATTGGGTTACGAAATAGAGCGGGTAACAATATTTTCAAAAACAATACGTAATCCCAGAGGACACCGCTCCTTTTACTGCATTACCTAATCCCATCAACCATTGCGGGAGGCGGGAACATGGCTGGTTGTCAACGCAACGTGCATGTCATTACAAAAAGTAACGCCCATCACATCATCTCAAACCAATAGGAAGCCTTAGAAATTACATCATTGTTATTTTCAGTATAGCAGCAGCATAGAAGTGGATAAAGTTCGTCTCCACGTTGGAAGTGCTAGAAAGTACATTGTATCGAGTGAGATACAGCATCTGCTTAGAAAAGAAAAGCCTAATTTCAGTAGGCAAATCGAATAAAAAAAATCTTCATTGAAACAAAGACGCATATCGATTGAGGAAGTGAATATTTTTTGTTTGATACTATTCTTCTTTTTATCAATCCTCAAGAAAAGTTTCCACTTAGGACATCAAAAGTTATCCTCCGACTTGAGGTTCGAACATTAGTCTACTTGTCCTAACACTGTCAAAAGATTGAGGACATCGGATTGCAGTTTATCACTCCAAATTGTTTATTGCAATTTCAACATTTGATGCTTTAATTTTTTTCCCAACAACTATCTTCGAGATAAAGACCAGTCAATTGATGCCCACCAAGATGGAAGCTACATTCTATGACGAATCGGTAAATGGTCAGCAAGGCGCAGTGGGTGGATATCATGGGTTTAACCCGAATAGTATGAAGCAGAGTATGACACTGAACCTCAACGACCCTAAAATGTTTAAACCTCATCTGCGGGCGAAAGCTATCGATATACTGACGTCCCCTGATGTGGGATTATTAAAACTGGCCTCTCCGGAATTGGAAAGGCTCATCATCCAGTCCTGCAATGGTTTGACGACTCCGACCCCAACTCAGTTCCTCTGTCCCAAGAACATCACCGACGAGCAAGAGGGTTTTGCTGAGGGTTTCGTGAGGGCGCTCGCGGAGCTTCATTATCAACAGCATATGCCTAATGGCAGTTGTGACTCTCAGACGAATACTTCCGACATGGCATCCGCCTCTACTGTGTCGGACAGTCCTATACCCTACAGCTGCACCGTGCGCCCCGAGCCACCGGAATACACAAACTTGGGCCTTTTCAATCGGGCTGTCAGCTCTGCGTCGGCACCTACCGGCGACAGACACTCCTCCGCCAGTTATACGTCCGTCCCGTCCCAAACCCACATCGAGACCCAGCTGCCAGCCCAGCACCCACGGCTACAGCCATTCAAGGAGGAGCCCCAGACGGTGCCCGAGATGAGCGGCGATACCCCTCCGATGTCTCCTATCGACATGGAGAACCAGGAGAGGATAAAGGCCGAGAGAAAGCGCATGAGGAACAGGGTGGCCGCGTCTAAATGCCGGAAAAGGAAGCTGGAGAGGATATCGAGGCTGGAGGACAGGGTCAAAAACCTGAAGACCCAACACACAGAGTTGGTCTCTTCTGCCAACGTGCTCCGGGACGAACTGGCACTGCTCAAACAGAAGGTCATGGACCATGTTAACAGCGGGTGCCAACTCATATTGACGCAGCAGCTCCAGGCGTTCTGAACAGCCATAAGACATTGCGGTTTGAGTGAGAGACTTTTCATTATGGGACCAAACGCAGCTCCTATAGGGGCGTGTTCTTCGTCTTTGCGCCCTGACAGAATGGCGACAAGAAAAATAAACGTATTCGTGGAATAAATAGGCTAGTGGTGTCTACGGCCAACAAACAGTGGCAATGCCTGTTGATCGATTACGAGTTCTGACATTGTCTAGTATGTATATAGACCAAGTCTAGCACTGAGTTTTCTCACCAGCGACAAGTTGTACAATGTAACACAATAACGTTACGAGACATTGCTTTATTGACACACCTTGTGCGAGGATTGACCCAGAGGTGTTTGTGTACTAGGACTGACACAAAACTGCCTTACTTTCTTAACATTTACATTAATACCATTTTGTGAAAAGGTTCAAACAAATGTTAGACCTGAATGAATAGTTTATCATAATACTATTTTTATGCCTGTCTTTTGAGCACTTCAGAAAATACAAATATACGACAAATACAATGTGGAATAAAAAGTCATGAATTGAGAATATTGTCTTGTTATAATTATAAAGAATTGGGTTTTAAATAGCTTTTATTGGCACAGAAAAAAAGTTGAATAGTTCGTTCTTGGATGAACAGTGAATTAATTTAATGTTCGTTAACAGTAAAATGGGGACAGACTGACCATTGAGTCACTCCAGTGTAGTGTAATCGCTTGGTAGGGGACCGTGCTCCTCGACAACGATTGGACATCGTTTCGGAAATGAGCAGCAAGCAAGCCAAATATGGCAAGAGAGCTCTGAGAGCAGTTACGTTTTCTATGACGGTGGGTCAGGGTGTGTCTAAAATACTGTCTCCTGTTGTAAATGCTGGTTGGTAGTAATAGTCTTACGACTGGTGTTTTAAGGAGCTGAGGTGCTACATAAATTAAAATATCTTTGATAACGAGTTCACTTGACTGAGAAAAAAAACATTCTTCAATGGTGTCTTGTGTAGATATTGTAATGTGTTCAATAGATGTGTTCAATAGTGTCAACTACTGCCCCCCTTCACACCTACACTGCTGCTTAAATTATTACCACTATGCTGCTATCCATTGGTTATTGATTGCCATTCCCAAGTATCTATTCATACTGCTACTGGTCACTATTACTCCTGTTTACATGTACAGTGCATTTGGAAAGTTTTAAGACCCCTGGACTTTTCCCCCGACATTTTGTTATGTTACAACCTTATTCTAAAATGTATTCGTTTTTTCCCCCTAATCAATCTACACACACAACCTCATAATGACAAAGCACAAACAGGTTTGTATACATTTTTCGTAAATTTATATTAAAAATAAAAAGAATATCACATTTACATAAGTATTCAGACCCTTTACTCAGTACTTTGTTGAAGCACCTTTGGCAGCGATTACAGCCTCGAGTCTTCTTGGGTATGACGCTACAAGCTTGGCACACCTGTATTTGGGGAGTTTCTCCCATTCTTCTCTGCAGATCCTCTCAAGTTCTGCCAGGTTGGATAGGGAGCGTCGCTGCAAAGCCAGATATGTTCGATCAGGTTCAAGTCCAGGCTCTGCCTGGGCCACTCAAGGACATTCAGAGACTTGTTCCAAAAGGCACCCCTGCGTTGTCTTGGCTGTGTGCTTAGGGTCGTTGTCCTGTTGGAAGGTGACCCTTCGTCCCAGTCTGAGGTCCTGAATGCTCTGGAACAGGTTTTTAATCAAGTATCTCTCCGTACTTAGCTCAGTTCATCTTTCCCTCGATCCTGACTAGTCTCCCAGTCCCTACCGCTGAAAAACATCCCCACAGCATGATGCTGCCACCACCATGCTTCACCGTAGGGATGGTGCTATGTTTCCTCCAGATATGACGCTTGGCATTTAGGCCAAAGAGTTCAATCGTGGTTTCATCAAACCAGAGAATCTTGTTTCTCATGGTCACTGTCCATTAGGTGCCTTTTGGCAAATTCCAAGCGGGCTGTCATGTGCCTTTTACTGAGGAGTAGCTTCCGCCTAGCCACTCTAACATAAAGACCTGATTGGTGAAGTACTGCAGAGATGGTTGTCCTTCTGGAATGTTCTCCCATCTCCACAGAGAAAGTCTGGAGCTCTGTCAGAGTGATCATCGGGTTCTTGGTCACCTCCCTGACCAAGGCCCTTCTCCGATTGCTCAGTTTGGCCAGCTCTAGGAAGAGTCTTGGTGATTCCAAATTTCTTCCATTTAAAAGTGATGAAGGCCACTGTATTCTTGTGGATCTTTTTCTTGGTACTCTTCCCCAGATCTGAGCCTCAACACAATGCAGTCTCTGAGCTCTACCGACAATTCCTTCGACGTCATGGCTTGGTTTTGCTCTGGCATGCACTGTCAACTGTGAGACCTTATATAGACAGGTGTGTGCCTTCCCAAATCATGTCCAATCAATTGAATTTACCGCCAGTGCACTCCAATCAAGTTGTAGAAACATCAAGGATGATCAATGGAAACAGGATGCCCCTGAGCTCAATTTCGAGTCTCATAGCTAGGGTCTGAATACTTAAAAAAAAATATATATATTTTTAAATTGTAATATTTGCAAAAAAATCTAAAAACCTGTTTTCACTTTGTCAATATGGGGTAATGTGTGTAGACTGAGGATTTAAAAAAAAAATATATATTTTTTTTAATAAGGCTGTAATGTTACAAAATGTGGAAAAAGTCGAGGGGTCTGAATACTTTCCAAATGCACTGTATATAATACCATTAGTATATTACCATAAGTAGTTATATATGTCCCTTCTACCAGTCATGTTTTAGTCCTGTTTACATGTATATTGGCCTATCACGCCTACACTTGCACACCACTTATGATGCTGCCATACTGTTTACTATTATTATAAGGGATTCACAGCAAAGCTATGAAACCTATTGTTATTCTTAGATACTTCCCCCCAATTGACATGGTTAAATAACTCAAGCATAAATTGGTAATGTATTTATTTGGCACACAGAAACTAGAACCCATGAGTAGCTTGGTCAAAAATAATGGCACAGATTGGCCTATAGGTGGTGCTGTTATAATCAGTATCTCAAACCCTCATATCCGCTGCCCCGTTTGACCTAGAGACTTGAAAGGTCTTTCCTCATGCTGAAAAAATTTGCCTCAAGGACCCATACGGTCCCTCAGGATAGATTTTCCTCCATCTTGGACATTTTGGAAAATCTTTGAAAAACTACTCATGAATCATAAATCCAAATTATACCATCTCTTAACTTAGTTCAAGAAAAACTAAGGGATTGGTGATGAGATGGCTGAGTTATTGATAAATCAGGAAATCAGATTTTACGTGTCCATTTAAAATCTTTGTAAATCCACAATGGCCTATCAACTTTGTAGGGTCATCAAATACATTAACATGATGAACCATGTTAAGTTTGGCTTTGATATCTTAAAAAGTTAACAATTCACTTTGACTATGTAAGACTAATGCTTATTAAAATAATCATAAAATAATCTTCACCTGGACTGAAAGTCTGATACACTCAGAATGTGGTATTTTGAATCATCAAAACAGTCCCTACAGTTTGAGAAAATAACATTGATGCATTCAAAGATGGCCACACTATACCAGTAGATGCACATTAGCACATGTGGAAAAAATTCAAAAAAATAAAGAAATCTTCTCATGAACCATGACACCAAATGTGGAATGTTGGCCCATGCTACATCTTAACTTAGTTTGTGAAAAGCTAAAGGGATTGGTAAAAAGATGGCAGAGTTAGCAAATCAAAAATCAGATTTGACGTGTCCATTTAAACCACTGTAAAGCCACTCCAAAGTAGCCTATCAACTTGAAACGTATCATCGCTATAATGGACGTCCTTATGCTAATAATACTTAAAACATCTTCATGAACTTTAAGTCAGATTGAGTCTATATACCAAATCTGAAGTCAATGAATTAGCCTAATGAATTTGACAATGATTAGTTGCTGCATTCAAAGTCGGCCACACTACACCACTAGATGGCACCATAACTTATAATTTGGTAAGTAAACCTTACGTATATGTCCTTACAAGCTGTGTGAACATAAAGTCACTGCAACCTTAGATGGCTGCACCAGACCAGTTGGTGGCACTATAGATGTCATTGGTAACAATGAGATATGGCAACAATACTAGAGTAATTACTATTGAGCAAGTGGACTTTGATATTAAGCAGGTGTAAAACATGTATAAACAATATATACACACACATACATATTTGCATGCATACTAATACATGCATTGCTCTGACAAAGTACAGTGAACAAGGACCCAAGTGTACTACTCAGGCATAACTCTACAAGAGCATGTCAATATCGCAATAATAGGGCTGCAACATTTGTACACAGAGGCGTGGGAAATACAACAAAAGTAACACTATTTTATCAAACAAATTAACAGACAAAATAAACCCACCAGAAGGTCAGAAATGCACCCATCCTCAAACGTATTAACATGACTAACGGTGCATTTAAAGGAGGGTCAGAGAGGCTATGGGAGAGATATCACTGTGTGTGCACGCGTGTGTAGACATGTTAGTGCCATAACAAGCTGTCTGTGACCACACCACACTGGGCCTTCATTCCTTCCTTTTCATTACAGCACAGCTCTGTGAGCCTTCAACACAGATCTACTGTGTGCATCATAGGCTGGGTTTGCACTCTACCAAGCGTTCGAAAACGTTATTGACACTAGTGCAAAGTTGTGGTGCGTGGCGAAGCGGTTGCAGAGCCTCTACGGAGTAGACGTAGTGGAGTGTAAATCCAGTCTTCGATATCATCCTCTCGCTCTGCTTCAAGGCAGGGTTTAGGGCCCATATGGATGCCTCAACACTGTTTGTTAAACTCTCCATTTGTCTCTGCCATACCCCCACCACAATCTGCCTGTCGATCCATCAGACTGTCTGTGTGTGTCTCAGCTGACGAGCAGACCATTCATCCCTGCGAGGCGTTGGCGGTGCACATGGTCCCGCTCCAGTTCCTCATGACCGGGATGCCACAGCCGGGACAGGATCCGGTCCATGTTCAGGGCATACATGGTGTGAGAGGGCATCACACCTCGGTGGACCTACGTCAAGGAAAAACATGAACAATATAGTCGTTTGAGTTGATTTCTTTCACATACAATGACACAAATACCTTTTCAGCTTTCCTTTTTATTAGAGAGAAAAATGTTTGTTGAATGCAGTTGAAAAAGCAAATCAATTCAAATGTCAGAATGTTTTTTTGTTATAGGTATAATCATGTGACCTAAGGCAGATTGAAGCGGTGATTCTCTCACCTGTTCCAGGAGATCAAACATGCTGATAGGAGGGAGGGGCGCAAGGAGACTCAACAGAACAGGCCAATAGGAGAGCAGCCTGCTGCTCAGCATGGTCTTGTTATAGCGGAGGGGGCGGGCCGGCCAGACGAGATACACTGTGAGGTGGGCCAGAGTACGGATGAGGAGAGAGAGTCAGAACAGACAGACAGACGAGCATGGCAAGAGCCTAAAAGTAATTTATTAGTAAGGGGAAATTCTGCCTGGCCCTTAAACTGCAAATTAAATGTGTAAATAAAAAATTTAAAAGTATTTTAGATGGACCTCTATCCAGTCTCCAAGTGATCCTTTTTGCAGTGTGCTGTACGGGCAGCTCTCCTACCTCACCTTACTGCTACTACTGGTGCTTCATGTACCTAAAGTATAGTATG
This sequence comes from Salvelinus fontinalis, assembly GCF_029448725.1. Lineage (NCBI taxonomy): Eukaryota > Metazoa > Chordata > Actinopteri > Salmoniformes > Salmonidae > Salvelinus > Salvelinus fontinalis. Next base: position 36,520,779 of record NC_074690.1, read on the forward strand.
CTGTTTGAACTAACAACCATTTAAGGTAAAACTGAAGTCTATAAAATTACTCTAAGTTGACGCTTGAATTTACATTTGAACAGAGCAGTTAAACTTTATTCTACAGTCCGCTGCTTACCATATAGTTACTCATTAAAATGGTAATAGCATAATAATTACATTTTGGTTTCTATGCAATTCATTGATACAAGTAGTTGTGCAACCAGAGGGGGGGGGGGGGGGGGGTAATAAAAAAAATATAAAAACTCTAGACCACCTTTACGCCACACACAGAGATGCATACAAAGCCCTCCCTCACCCTCCATTTGGCAAATCTGACCATAATTATATCCTCCCGATTCCTTCTTACAAGCAAAAACTAAAGCAGGAAGTACCAGTGACTTGGTCAATAAGAAAGTGGTCAGATGAAGTAGATGCTAAGCTACAGGACTGTTTTGCTAGCAGACTGGAATATGGTCCGGGATTCTTCCGATGGCATTGAGGAGCACACGTACATACATACCCCAACCAAAAGCCATGGATTACAGGAAACATCCACACTGAGCTAAAGGGAAGAGCTGCCGCTTTCAAGGAGCGGGACTCTAACCCAGAAGCATATAAGAAATCCCGCTATGCCCTCCAACGAACTATCAAACAGGCAAAGCATCAATTCAGGACTAAGATTGAACCGTACAACCGTACTACACCGGCTCCGGTGCTCGTCGGATGTGGCAGGGCTTGCAAACTATTATACCCTCAGAGGTAGTAACAATACCTTTGGGAAGAGCAGCATTCTTCTTACCAAATCACATGACCTTAATATTGTAGCTGTTCAGAACAAGGTTAAGGGCAGAGAAAGCTTGTTGGACACTAAGAAAGCTTTGTTGTAGAGCAGGGGTGTCAAACTCATTCCACGGAGGGCCTAGTGTCTGCAGGTTTTTGGTTTTTCCTTTCAATAAAGCCCTAGACAACCAGGTGTGGGGAGTTACTAACTAATTAGTGATGTTAATTCATCAATCAAGTATAAGGGAGGAGCGAAAACCCGCAGACACTAGGCCCCCCGTGGAATGAGTTTGACACCTGTGTTGTAGAGCATTTAACACAACATCTGGGGAGGGGCCAGCTGAGTGTAAGACTATCATCTGAATATAAATGGATGAGAGAGCTTCCTACTGCCTGACCTATGTTGTTGATGTAAATTGAGAAGAGCGTGGGGTCTAGGATTGAGCTTTGGGGTACTCCCTTGGTGACAGGCAGTGGCTGAGACATCAGATTTTCTGACTTTATACACTGCACTCAGAGAGGTAGTTAGCAAACCAGGCCATAGACCCCTCAGAGACACCAATACTCCTTAGCCGGCCAACAAGAATGGAATGGTCTACCGTATCAAAATCTTTGGCCAAGTCAATAAAAATAGCACAATATTGCTTAGAATCAAGGGCAATGGTGATATCATTGAGGACCTTTAAGGTTGCAGTGACACACCCATAACCGGAGCAGAAACCAGATTGCATACCCGAGACAATACTATAGACATCAAGAAAGCCTGTCAGTTGATTGTTGACACGTTTTTCAACACTTTTGATAAACAGGGCAAAATAGAAATAGGCCTATAACAGTTAGGATTAGAGGTCGACCGATTATGATTTTTCAACACCGATACCGATTATTGGAGGACCAAAAAAAGCTTTTTCCTTTTATTTATAATAATGACAATTACAACAATACTGAATGAACACTTATTTTAACTTAATATAATACATCAATAAAATCAATTTGCCTCAAATAAATAATGAAACATGTTCAATTTGGTTTAAATAATGCAAAAACAAAGTGTTGGAGAAGAAAGTAAAAGTGAAATATGTGCCATGTAAGAAAGCTAACGTTTAAGTTCCTTGCTCAGAACATGAGATCATATGAAAGCTGGTGGTTCCTTTTAACATGAGTCTTCAATATTCCCAGGTAAGAAGTTTTAGGTTGTAGTTATTATAGGAATTATAGGACTATTTCTCTCTATACGATTTGTATTTCATATACCTTTGACTATTGTAATGACCTGGGTGTCGGGGGGGTGCGAAGTCAAACGCAGGAGACAGCAGAGCTTCAATAAGTTGAGTCCTTTTAATCCCCAACAGTCCAACACAAATGTCCAACACGGACGAACTGGGTGAACATACAATACGGTCCAACGACACGAGCAACAATCCCAGTCCACAAATATAATCTCCACTCCCGAAATCCAAAAGGTATACAAAGTAACAATCCCGCACAAAGACGCCTACGGGCTGGCTGACAAATAAAGCCATACTAATTACCCACTTAACTGAACACAGGTGTAACAAATAAACACATAAGGAGGGGGGAGGAAAAAGAGTGTGGCAGCTAGTAGGCTGGTGACGACGACCGCCGAACGCCACCCGAACGGGAAGGAGAGCCTGCCTCGGTTGAAGTCGTGACAGTACCCCCCCTCTGACGCGCGGCTCCCGCAGCGCGCCGACCCCAGCCTCGAGGTCGACCCGGAGGACGAGGCGCGGGGCGATCCGGATGGAGGCGATGGAAATCCCTTAACATAGATGGATCCAAAATGTCCTCCACCGGTACCCAGCACCTCTCCTCCGGACCGTACCCCTCCCAGTCCACGAGGTACTGCAGGCCCCTCACCCAGCGTCTCGAGTCCAGAATAGCCCGTATCGTGTACGCCGGGGACCCCTCGATGTCCAGAGGGGGAGGAGGGACCTCCGGTACCTCACCGTCCTGCAGGGGACCAGCTACCACCGGCCTGAGGAGAGACACATGAAACGAGGGGTTAATACGATAATAGGAAGGGAGTTTTAATCGATAACACACCTCGTTTATTCTCCTCAGGACTTTGAAGGGCCCTACACACTGCGGCCTCAGCTTCCGGCAGGGCAAGCGGAGGGGTAGGTTTCGGGTCGAGAGCCAGACCCTCTCCCCCGGTACAAACACGGGAGCCTCACTGCGGTGGCGGTCAGCGCTCCTCTTCTGCCTCCTAGTAGCTTGTTGAAGGGACTCCTGGACAGACGTCCAGGTCTCTTTGGAGCGCTGCACCCACTCCTCCACCGCAGGAGCCTCGGTCTGGCTCGGATGCCATGGTGCCAGGACCGGCTGGTACCCCAACACACACTGAAAGGGGGACATATTAGTAGAGGAGTGGCGTAGTGAGTTCTGGGCCATCTCGGCCCAGGGAATGTATCTCGCCCACTCCCCTGGCCGGTCCTGGCAATAGGACCGCAGAAACCTACCCACCTCCTGGTTCACTCTCTCCACCTGCCCATTACTCTCGGGGTGAAAACCGGAAGTCAAACTGACCGTGACCCCCAGACGCTCCATGAACGCCCTCCATACTCGGGACGTGAACTGGGGGCCCCGATCAGAAACGATGTCCTCCGGCACCCCGTAGTGCCGGAATACGTGAGTGAATAAGGCCTCCGCAGTCTGTAGGGCAGTAGGGATACCAGGCAACGGGAGGAGACGACAGGACTTAGAAAACCGATCCACAATTACCAGAACCGTGGTGTTTCCCTGAGAAGGGGGGAGATCGGTCAGGAAGTCCACGGACAGATGAGACCATGGCCGTTGTGGAACGGGGAGGGGTTGCAACTTCCCTCTAGGAAGGTGCCTAGGAGCCTTACTCTGAGCGCATACCGAACAGGAGGAGACATAAACCCTAACGTCCCGAGCTAAGGTAGGCCACCAATACCTTCCCCGAAGGCTCCCCACTGTCCTCGTCACCCCAGGGTGACCCGAGGAGGGCAGGACATGAGCCCACCGAATCAGTCGGTCCCGAACACCAAGCGGTACGTACTTACGGCCCGCCGGGCACTGAGGAGGCGCGGGTTCCGCCCGTAACGCCCGCTCGATGTCCGAGTCCACCTCCCATACCACCGGCGCTATCAGCCTCGAGGCGGGGATGATGGGAGTGGGCTCGGTGGTCCTATCCTCCGTGTCGTAAAGGCGAGACAGTGCGTCAGCCTTTACGTTTTGGGAGCCGGGTCTGTAGGACAACGTGAACCTAAACCGGGTGAAAAACATGGCCCACCTTGCCTGACGCGGGTTCAGTCTCCGAGCTGCCCGAATATACTCCAGATTCTGGTGGTCGGTCCAGATGAGAAAGGGGTGTTTAGCCCCCTCAAGCCAGTGTCTCCACACCTTCAGAGCCCTGACCACCGCTAACAACTCCCGATCCCCCACATCATAGTTACGCTCCGCTGCACTGAGCTTACTAGAGAAGAAAGCGCAGGGGCGGAGTTTTGGTGGCGTACCCGAGCGCTGTGATAGCACGGCACCCACCCCAGCCTCGGACGCGTCCACCTCCACTATGAATGCCAAAGAGGGATCCGGATGCGCCAACACGGGAGCATCCGTGAACAGAGCCTTCAACCTGTTGAAAGCTCCGTCCGCCGCCGCTGACCACCGCAACCGCACCGGGCCCCCCTTTAGCAGTGAGGTAATGGGAGCCGCCACCTGACCAAAACCCCGGATAAATCTCCGGTAGTAATTGGCAAAACCCAAAAACCGCTGCACCTCTTTCACCGTGGTTGGAGTCGGCCAATTACGCACGGCCTTTATGCGGTCACTCTCCACCACCACCCCCGAGGTGGAAATGCGATAACCCAGGAAGGAGACGGCTTGTTTGGAGAACACACACTTCTCAGCCTTGACGTATAGGTCATGCTCCAGCAGTCTGCCAAGCACTTTGCGCACCAGAGATACATGCGCGGCTTGAGTAGTTGAGTAGATCAGAATATCATCGATATACACAACTACCCCCTGCACGTGCAGGTCCCTGAGAATGTCGTCTACAAAGGATTGGAAAACAGCTGGAGCATTCTTTAACCCATACGGCATGACGCAGTACTCATAATGGCCCGATGTGGTACTAAATGCGGTTTTCCACTCGTCCCCCTCCCGAATACGCACCAGACTGTACGCGCTCCTGAGGTCCAGTTTTGTAAAGAACTGCGCTCCGTGAAATGATTCCACCGCCGAAGCGATGAGAGGTAGTGGGTAACTAAACCCCACTGTGATGGCATTTAGACCTCTATAATCAATACACGGACGCAAACCTCCCTCCTTCTTCTTCACAAAAAAGAAACTCGAGGAGACGGGTGAGATGGAGGGCCGAATGTACCCCTGTCCCAGAGACTCCGCGACATATGTCTCCATAGCCAACGTCTCCTCTTGGGACAAAGGGTACACGTGACTCTTGGGAAGCGCAGCGTTAACCTGGAGATCTATCGCACAATCCCTACCCGGTCGATGTGGTGGTAATTTCGTCGCTTTCTTTTTACAGAAAGCGATTGCCAAATCGGCATACTCGGGGGAAATGCGCACCGTGGAACCCTGGTCTGGACTCTCCACCGACGTGGCACCAATGGAAACTCCCAGACACCTTCCAGAACACTCCTCTGACCACCCCTGGAGAACCCCCTGTCTCCACGAAATATTGGGATTGTGCCGGGCCAACCAGGGAGTACCCAGCACCACTGGAAACGCAGGCGAATCAATAATAAAGAGACTGATACGTTCCCTATGATTCCCCTGCGTCACCATGTCCAGGGGAACTGTGGCCTCCCTGACCACCCCTGACCCTAATGGCCGGCTATCTAGGGAGTGCACGGGAAAGGGAGAATCTATCGGCACAAGCAGAACGCCCAACTCTCGGGCGAGTCCGCGATCCATAAAGTTCCCAGCTGCACCTGAATCTACTAGTGCCCTATGCTGGGAAGAGGGGAAAATAAAGGGAAAAAAATTGAGACAAACATGTGACCAACAGGGGGTTCTGAGTGAGTTTGGTGCTGACTCACCTGGGGTGATCGAGAAGCGTTCCGCCTGACATCTCGACTCCCAGACAGACCCCCCCAGCACCGATCGGCCGTGTGTCCTCTCCGACCACAGCTGGTGCAGGGGAGGCCTCCTCCTCCGGTACCCCTAGGCGCGGCCCCTCCCAACTCCATTGGGATGGGAGCCGGGGCGCTGGGTGGTGGAACGCACAGGACCCTCTCCGAACGCCCGCGGGCAGCCAGCAGATTGTCCAGTCGGATGGACATGTCGATGAGCTCATCCAAAGAAACAGCGATGTCCCGACACGCTAGCTCCCTGCGGACGTCCTCCCGGAGACTACACCGGTAGTGGTCAATAAGGGCCCTGTCGTTCCACCCTGATCCCGCGGCTAAGGTCCGGAACTCCAGCGCGAAATCCTGTGCGCTCCTCTTCTCCTGCCTAAGATGAAACAGTCTCTCACCCGCCGCTCGGCCCTCTGGGGGGTGGTCGAACACGGCACGAAAGCGACGGGTAAACTCTGGGTAGTGCTCCTTCGCTGAGTCCGGGCCATTCCAGACTGCGTTGGCCCACTCCAGAGCACGACCCGTTAGGCAGGAGACGAGGACACTCACCCTCTCCGCTCCCGAGGGAGTAGGGCGAACAGTGGCCAGGTATAGCTCCAGCTGGAGTAAAAACCCCTGGCACCCTGCCGCCGCTCCATCATAATCCCTCGGGAGCGTAAGACGGAGCGCGCTGGAGCCGGGGGATGAAGAGTCCTGAGGAAGGGGAGCTGAAGGTGGAGAGAGGAGCCCACTCCTCTCCCATCGCTCCATTCTCTCCATCATCTGGTCCATGGCGGATCCGATTCGATGGAGGACGGTGGTGTGGTGGAGAACCCGTTCCTCCATCGATGGGAGAGGGGGGGCTGCTGCTCCTGCTGACTCCATGATGGTTGCGGGATTCTGTAATGACCTGGGTGTCGGGGGGGTGCGAAGTCAAACGCAGGAGACAGCAGAGCTTCAATAAGTTGAGTCCTTTTAATCCCCAACAGTCCAACACAAATGTCCAACACGGACGAACTGGGTGAACATACAATACGGTCCAACGACACGAGCAACAATCCCAGTCCACAAATATAATCTCCACTCCCGAAATCCAAAAGGTATACAAAGTAACAATCCCGCACAAAGACGCCTACGGGCTGGCTGACAAATAAAGCCATACTAATTACCCACTTAACTGAACACAGGTGTAACAAATAAACACATAAGGAGGGGGGAGGAAAAAGAGTCAGTGGCAGCTAGTAGGCTGGTGACGACGACCGCCGAACGCCACCCGAACGGGAAGGAGAGCCTGCCTCGGTTGAAGTCGTGACAACTATTGGATGTTCTTATAGGCACTTTAGAGTATAGCTTCCATCCCTCTCCTCGCCGCTACCTGGGCTCGAACCAGGAACTCATCGACAACAGCCACCCTCAAAGCAGCGTCACCCATGCAGAGCAAAGGGAACAACTACTCCAAGTCTCAGAGCGAGTGACGTTTGAAACGCTATTAGCGCGCACCCCGCTAACTAGCTAGCCATTTCACATCGGTTACACCAGCCTAATCTCGGGAGTTGATAGGCTTGAAGTCATTAACAGCGCAATGCTTGAAGCATTGCGAAGAGTTGCTGGCATAACGCACTAAAGTGCTGTTTGAATGAATGCTTACGAGCCTGCTGGTGCCTACCATCGCTCAGTCAGACTGCTCTATCAGTCAATCATAGACTTAATTATAACACACAGAACTACGAGCCTTAGGTCATTAATATAGTCGAATCCGGAAACTATCATCTCGAAAACAAAACGTTTCTTCTTTCAGTGAAATACGGAACAGTTCCGTATTTTATCTAACGGGTGGCATCCATAAGTCTAAATATTCCTGTTACATTGAACAACCTTCAATGTTATGTCATAATTGCGTAAAATTCTGGCAAATTAGTTCGCAATGAGCCAGGCGGCCCAAACTGTTGCATATACCCTGACTCTGCGTGCAATGAACGCAAGAGAAGTGACAATTTCACCTGGTTAATGTTGCCTGCTAACCTGGATTTCTTTTAGCTAAATATGCAGGTTTAAAAATATATACTTCTGTGTATTGATTTTAAGGCATTGATGTTTATGGTTAGGTACACGTTGGAGCAACGACAGTCCTTTTTCGCGAATGTGCACCGCATCGATTATATGCAACGCAGGGCACGCTACATAAACTAGTTACATCATCAACCATGTGTAGTTATAACTAGTGATTATGATTGATTGATTGTTTTTTATAAGATAAGTTTAGTGCTAGCTAGCAACTTACCTTGGCTTCTTACTGCATTCGCGTAACAGACAGGCTCCTCGTGAGGCAGGTGGTTAGAGCGTTGGACTAATTAACCGTAAGGTTGCAAGATTGAATCCCTGAGCTGACAAGGTAAAAATCTGTCGTTCTGCCTCTGAAGAAGGCAGTTAAAACCACTGTTCCTAGGCCGTCATTGAAAATAAGAATTTGTTCTTAACTGACTTGCCTAGTTAAATAAAATGTGTAAAATAAAAATATTTAAAAAAATCGGCGTCCAAAAATACAGATTTCCGATTGTTATGAAAACTTGAAATCGGCCCTAATTGATCGTCAATTCCGATTAATTGGTTGACCTCTAGTTAGGATCAGCTTGATCTCCCACTTTAAATAAAGGATAAACTGTGGCTGCCTTCCAAGCAATGGGAACCTCCCCAGAAAGGAGAGACATGTTAAAAAGGTTAGAGATAGGCTTGGCAATGATAGGGGCAGCAACCTAAAAGAAGAAAGGGTCTAAACCATCTGACCCTGATGTTTTTTGGGGGTCAAGTTTAAGGAGCTCCTTTAGCACCTCGGACTCAGTGACTGCCTGCAGGGAGAAATGTCGGGGATAGTCGCAATAGAAGGGGTGGGAGATGAGGAAATGTTGGACGGGCAAGGAGGCATGGCTGAGACAAATAGGAGCCTTTTCTTTTTTTTCTTTCTTTTTAATTTTTTTTATCCCCTTTTCTCCCCAATTTGTGGTATCTAATCGCTAGTAATTACTATCTTGTCTCATCGCTACAACTCCCGTACGGGCTCGGGAGAGACGAAGGTCGAAAGCCATGCGTCCTCCGAAGCACAACCCAACCAAGCCGCACTGCTTCTTTAACACAGCGCGCCTCCAACCCGGAAGCCAGCCGCACCAATGTGTCGGAGGAAACACTGTGCACCTGGCCCCCTTGGTTAGCGCGCACTGCGCCCGGCCCGCCACAGGAGTCGCTGGAGCGCGATGAGACAAGGATATCCCTACCGGCCAAACCCTCCCTAACCCGGACGACGCTAGCCCAATTGTGCGTCGCCCCACGGACCTCCCGGTCGCGGCCGGATGCGACAGAGCATGGGCGCGAACCCAGAGACTCTGGTGGCGCAGTTAGCACTGCGATGCAGTGCCCTAGACCACTGCGCCACCCGGGAGGCCCACAAATAGGAATCCTGACTTAATGAAGTGGTGATTAAAGAGCTCAGCCATGTGCTTCTTGTCAGTAACAACCACATCAACATTAAGGGACATGGGCAGCTGTGAGGAGGGTTTATTCTCCAGAACTTCTTGGGGTTAGACCCACAGAGAGAGAACTGCTCCTTAAAACCTCTTTAGGATAGGGGGTGCTGTTGTCACTTTTTCTGGAAATCGTGTAATTTTTAAACGGCTACCTACTCAATTCTTGCTCGTACAATATGCATATTATTATTATTATTATTGGATAGAAAACAGTCTCTAGTTTCTATAGCCGTTGAAATTTTGTCTCCGAGTGGAACAGAACTCATTCTACAGCAATTTCCCTGACATGGAGTCAGATGTCAGGGAAAGAGCTTCAAGTTCCTTGGTGTCCACATCAGCAACAAACTATCATGGTCCAAACACATTAAGACAGTCGTGAAGACGGCACGACAAAGCCTATTAACCCTCAGGAGACTGAAAAGATTTGGCATGGGTCCTCAGATCCTCAAAAGGTTCCACAGCTGCACCATCGACAGCATCCTGACTGGTTGCATCACTGCCTGTTGTGGCAACTGCTCGGCCTCTGACAGCAAGGCACTACAGAGGGTAGTGCGTATGGCCCAGTACATCACTGTGGCCAAGCTTCCTGCCATCCAGTAGCTCTATACCAGGCGGTGTCAGAGAAAGGCCCTAAAAATTGTTAAAGACTCCAGCCACCCTAGTCATAGACTGGTCTCTCCGCTACCGCACAGCAAGCTGTACCGGAGCACCAAGTCTAGGTCCAAAAACCTTCTACCCCCATGCCATAATACTCCTGAAAAAAGAATCAAGGGCTACTCAGGCCCCTCTTTTACACTGCTGCTATTCTCTGTTTATTATCTATGAATAGTCACTAACGCTACCTACATGTAAATATTACCTCGACTAACCGGTGCCCCTGCACATTGACTCTGTACCGGTACCACATGTATATAGCCTCGCTATTGTTATTTTGCCTAGATAAATAAAGGTTAAATAAAAAAATGTAAGGGCTTGTAAGTAAGCATTTCACTATAAGTTCTACCTATACCGGTTGTATTTGGCGCATGTGATAAATAACATTTGATACTTTGTTGAACATTTTTCTAGTTGATTTAAGGCAGCTGAACGCTGCAGACAGACAATTAACCTCATTACCAATCTGTGACAATGTGGTAGGCTGCCAGGCTGTTCTTCAAGTAGGGCTGGGGGGGTGACATCACTGCCGAAGGCGTAGGGGAAGTGTCCATCACGCAGCCGGTAGGCCTTCCTCTTGGACACCACAGCAGTCAGCATGTCCTTCAGGTGGCTCTGTGGTAGTGGAGGGAACGACGGGTGAGTGAAGTGTGTGTATGAAGGGGGGAAATCCTGAGTGGACTGATACAACTGGCTGTTGGAAGGTGTACAAAGCCTGTCTCAAAGCATAAAGTAACCTGTGCTACATGAAAAACAATCTTACAACCCTTCTCATATCTTATACTAGTATCCCATAAAAACACACACACATACCTCCACTGCGTGGACCATGGTACTGACGGCGTCCTCCGTGACGTTGTCCAGGCCCAGCTCAAAAGCGGTGACCATCATGCGGGCCTCCAGCTGGCCCCGGGTTGGCAGCAACAGGGTGTGGGCACTAAGTCTCAGCTCCTCCTCCTCACTCCCAACCTCCTGCAGGCTGAAGGCCTGGGCCGCACTCAGAGGGTTCTGGGGCTGGAAACGATGCTGGACACGCAACAGGTCACACACAGAACAACTCTTCTGTCTGAAGGAGAACTTATTTTTTCCTTTGGCAGGCTTGCCAGGCTTGGAAGCTGAGCTACCTGCACACAGCAAAGATCCAGCACCCTCTGGAAAAGGGAATGGGTTGCAGTCAGGTTTGTGGTCAACATACAGATGTGTGGTATCCATCGATATTGATATATTCGATGGAAAACCTACCTGGTGTGGAGACGATTATCTGACAACGCGTGAGAATGGCCAGGAGAAAGTCATTGTGGACATGAACTGAGAGAGAGAAAGAAAAAAAAAATAGGGAGAATTTTATTAAAATTCTTAATTTTTTTGCACTGAGCAAACTAGCTCTGGTACATGCGCTTGTGTCAGGTGTGCAGCTCGTAGTGCTAATCGGACGCATGTGCATGGCTAGTGGCTGTAAACAAACTGCTCTCATTTCATATTTTGGAGAACGGACAACTGAAGAATTCAGTGAAAAGTTAAATCAAAACTCTAGTAACATCTTAACTTTGGTGAGTAATTAAAGTATATTGAAGCCAGTCACTAAAATAAATTTGATGGGGGATGAATGGAAAGATGCAAGTCGCTGGCATGGACCAGAGCTAGGTTTATAAACCCTTGATTGCTGATACTATGTATTGGTCAGTGAGAGGCTTTGAAGCCCCAGGTCACCCATATTGTCACTCCCCAGAAGCAGTCCTCCATAGGAATTTCAATTAAAATGTTTCAAGTACAAAATTACATGTCATTACAGGTTTTGGGGGCAATAATATTAGAACTTTCCAAAAATTATACTTAAAGTTTTTAAATATTTTTTCAATAAAATTTAGCTCATATAATATAAAAGTATGCATTAAGGTGTGTCTGTAAAAGAATAAATAAGGCAAAAATGTAGACATTAAGAAATGCATTTTTATAGCTTCCAAAATAGTTTTCACATCAGTGGGGGAGTGCCTAGATGGAGGCGGAGGGCTTCAAAACAGCCTTTTCCGAAATGCACCTTGGCCTCTCCAACCCTGACCCAATATATACAGTTTAAGACGGAAGTTTACTTACACTTAGGTTGGAGTCAATAAAACTCGTTTTTCAACCACTCCACAAATTTCTTGTTAAGAAACTTGGCAAGTCGGTTAGGACATCTATTTTGTGTATGATACAAGTCATTTTTCCAACAATTGTTTAAATTATTTCACTGTATCACAATTCCAGTGGGTCAGACGTTTACATACACTAAGTTGACTGTACCTTTAAACAGCTTGGAAAATTCCAGAAAATTATGTCATGGCTTTAGAAGCTTCTGATAGGCTAATTGACATCATTTGAGTAAATTGGAGGTGTACCTGTGGATGTATTTCAAGGCCTACCTTCAAACGCAGTGCCTCTTTGCTTGACATCATGGGAAAATCAACAAAATAAATCAGCCAAGACCCCCGAAGAAAGGATGAACCAGACCTCCACAAGTCTGGTTCATCCTTGGGCACAGTTTCCAAACACCGGAAGGTACCACGTTCATCCGTACAAACAATAGTACGCAAGTATAAACACCATGGGACCACACAGCCGTCATACTGCTCAGGAAGGAGACGCGTTCTGTCTCCTAGAGATGAACGTACTTTGGTGCGAAGAGTGCAAATCAATCCCAGAACAGCAAAGGACCGTGTGAAGATGCTGGAGGAAACAGGTACAAAGTATCTATCCACAGTAAAACGAGTTCTATATCGACATAACCTGAAAGGCCGCTCAGCAAGCAAGAAGACACTGCTCCAAAACCTCCACAAAAAAAGCCAGACTACGGTTTGCACATGGGGACAAAGATTATACTTTTTGGAGAAATGTCCTCTGGCCTGATGAAACAAATATAGAACTGCATGGCCATAATGACCATTATTATGTTTGGAGGAAAAAGGGGGAGGCTTGCAAGCCGAAGAACACCATCCCAACCGTGAAGCACGGGGTGGCAGCATGATGTTGTGGGGGTGCTTTGCCGCAGGAGGGACTGGTGCAGTTCACAAAATAGATGGCATCATAAGGAAGGAAAATTAAGTGGATATATTGAAGCAACATCTCAAGACATCAGTCAGGAAGTTGCAGCTTGGTCGCAAATGGGTCTTCCAAATGGACAATGACCCCAAGCATACTTCCAAAGTTGTGGCAAAATGGCTTAAGGACAACAAAGTCAAGTTATAGGAGTGGCCATCACAAAGCCCGAGACGATCATATCAAATCTGACCCAGACCAGAGACACTATTTATAATTCTGGATCCTGACCCGCTCAGGTCCCAGATCGGGTCTCGGGCAATGTTACCTCTAACCTGCAGGCTCGCAGATCCCCGGGAATGCCACCCAGAAGAAATATCAGCCCGCATAGAGAAGCACGACATTGAACTTCACTCAAATTTTCACTCACACTATGAACATTTCCCTTTACTATGGGAATTGTGATCGAATCAATGCAATGTTAGCCACTTTCAATGCAACATACCGAAACAAAACGAACTATGCAAAATATTTTGTTTTAGGCAGAACGCTTCAGAGTAGGATTGTATTGCATTGATAGGTACGAGTTAGTGTAACGGATGTGAAATGGCTAGCTAGTTAGCGGTGGTGCGCACTAATAGCCTTTCAATCGGTGACGTCACTTGCTCTGAGACCTTGAAGTAGTGGCTTTTGTGGGGCGATGGGTAACTTGTCTGTGTGCAGAGGGTCCCTGGTTCGCGCGAGGGGACGGACTAAAGTTAAACTGTTACATTAGGCATAACCAATCAGAGCTGCAGTAGGCTTATATGCAATTAAACCATTACCATATATGGATCTGTAACGCCCAACAGTTTTTATTTGTTTGTTTATATGCGAGAACCGTGTACTGCCGAGTCGATATTCACGTAATAAAAATTCATTCCCATCGACCACAAATTGGTGAAAACAAACATTTTCAGTTGACCTCCAGTGTAAAAGAGCCAACTTTGTCGTCAATTTTTTATTGGTGTTAAAATAAAGTATGCTGTTTGGAGCACCGGGCCGTTGTTTGATGTTACTATTTTTTCATATCGACAATACAAGTTTGACGTTAGACAAAAGAATGTTCATAATGTAGCTATGACAATTGTCTACAGACATGTCGATAGACGGACTGTAAACCAAACTTTAGACTTGCTTTCAATGAGAACAACAAAGTCATTACACATATACTTTATAAAAGTAGTTTTGAACAGTAATTGGCTAAAACAAGCAGACAAGAAAATTGCATTTGTAAAAAGAGCCAATGGGGTAACCTAGGTAACCACAGGTTGTTTTCCCCACAGGCAGGCGGGGTCGTGATGTTTTACCTATGGGTTTGTTGGTAAATTCCCTCTGGAGTGCCAAACTGCACTCTGGGCGTTCGTAAATTGAGAGCATTGTCAGATTGCCCGTTAGTAAATTCAGAGGTTCACTCTCGGAGCATTCAGAGGGCACCCTGGACGCTCTGGCCGAGTTGATCCGTGCGTTCTTACCTCAAAACGGCAATAAAGCCGTTTTGAGCTCCCGAATGGCACAGTGGTCTAAGGCACTGTATCTCAGTGCAAGAGGCGTCACTACAGTCCCTGGTTCGAATCCAGGCTGTATCACATCCGGTAGTGATTGGGAGTCCCATAGGGCGGTGCACAATTAGCCCAGCGTCATTTGGGTTTGGCCATCATTGTAAATAAGTTCTTGTTCTTAACTGACTTGCCTAGTTAAATAAAGGTTAAATGTACAAAATAATCATTTAAAAGCACCCAAGCTAAATAAAGTTGGCTAGTTTGCTAGTTACTTCCAGACACAAATAAGAGAACACCTCACTCTGATCATTTCACTCACCCTAACGGAGCTGGTTAGGCTGCTTTTCATGGCAACAATTTTAATTACTTTTTTGGCTGAGATTTACAGACACCGGTCATATTAAACGGGTGTTGCGCGTTCGGAAATGCATCGGTTATTCTGCACTCTTGCACACTCAGGCAAGAAGCTCTAAAATCGAGCAGATAGCCAGAGTGAATTTACGAACGCACCCATAATACCGACTGGGAAACGAGCTACAGGCTTTACCTAGCTAGATACTACATAGCCATTGGCAGAGAGCTAGTTTTAGCTATCCATTTGTGGCCGATTAAAACAACTTTCGAAATAGGAATGTAAAAAAATAAAATAATAATAAGTGTAAGGACAACGTCAAATCAACCAATGGTTGCTTACTTACTGTTTGACATTATCACCAATTGTTTCAGTTAAATGTTTCTTGGCAATTTCAAGCTCAATAGCATGGGCTGGCATAACGACGTCTATACAAGTGTTGGACGTAATCATTCCGCGCCTTGGCTGCATCTTCTTTTTCTGTTATCGGAAGTGTGTGCATCAGCAAAAGGTATAACAGCGCCACCTATGAACTTGGAATACACACAAACACACTTCTGCAATTACCATTTCTTGCCAGCAGAGAGCACACATGCCTCAGACAGTACTGTGTATTATATAATAACAGTGCATTCAGGAAGTATTCAGACCCCTTGACCTTTTCCACATTTTGTTACCTTACCTTAGTTTTTCCCCTCATCAATCTACACACAATACCCTACAAAGCAAAAACAGGTTTTTAGACATTTTAGCAAATGTGTTAGAAATCAAATGTATTAAAATCAAATGTATTAAGAAGCACCTTGGCAGCGATTACAGCCTGAACTCTTCGTGGGTATGAGATGAGAGGTGTTGGGTTTGTGCCAGACATAGCGTTTTCCTTGATGGCAAAAAAGCTCAATTTTAGTCTTCTGACCAGAGTACCTTCTTGTTTGGGGAGTCTCCCATATGTCTTTTGGCGAACAAACGTATTTGCTTATTTTTTTCTTCAAGCAATGTTTTTCTATGGCCACTCTTCCGTAAAGCCCAACTCAGTGGAGTGTATGGCTTAAAGTGGTTCTATGGACAGATACTCCAATCTCCACGGTGGAGTTTTACAGCTCCTTCAGGATTATCTTTGGTCTCTTTGTTGCCTCTGATTCATGCCCTCCTTGCCTGGTCCGTGAGTTTTGGTGGGCGGGCCTCTCTTGGCATGTTTGTTGTGGTGCATTATTCTTTCATTTTTTAATAATGGATTTAATGGTCCTCCGTGAGGATTATCAAAGTTTCAGATATTTTTTTGTAACCCAACCCTGATCTGTACATCTCCACAACTTTGTCCTTGGTCTTCATGGTGCCGCTTGCTTGGTGGTGCCCCTTGCTTAACGATGTTGCAGACTCTGGGGCCTTTCAGAACAGGTGTATATATACTGAGATCATGTGACAGATCATGTGACACTTAGATTGCACACGGGTGGACTTTACTTAATTAATTATGTGACTTCTGAAGGTAATTGGCTGCACCAGATCTTATTTAGGGGCTTCATAGCAAAGGGGGTGAAACCATATGCACGCACCACTTTTCCGTTTTTAATTTTTTAGAATTTTTTGAAACAAGTTATTTTTTTCATTTCACTTCACCAATTTGGACTATTTTGTGTATCTCCATTACATGAAATCCAAATAAAAATCCATTTAAATTACAGGTTGTCATGCAACAAAATAAGAACAACGCCAAGGGGGGTGAATACTTTTGCAAGGCACTGTAAAAGTCAAGAGGTCTAAATACTTTCCGAATGCACTGTACATACTGTTTTACTCATTATAATACTGTATTCTAGTCAAGACCATCCTATTCAACTATTGCTGTACATATACAATTCTATCCTACGTATTTTACAGATATACTACATATTCTATCCACAGAGTGTCCATAATGTCTATACATCCCATCACAGATACCGTATTTGTTCAGAACAAATATTTAAACGCATCAATTTCAATTTTTTTACTGAGTTATAGTTCATATAAGAAAATCATTCAACTGAAATAAATTCATTAGGCCCTAATCTATGGATTTCACATGACTGGGCAGGGGCGCAGCCATGGGTGGACCTGGGAGAACATAGGCCCACCCACTTGGGAGCCAGGCCCACCCACTGGGGAGCTAGGCCCAGACAATTAGAATTCGTTTTTCCCCACAAAAGGGCTTTATTACAGACAGAAATACTCCTCAGTTTTATCAGTTCTCCGGGTGCCTGGTCTTAGACAATCCCGCAGGTGAAGAAGCCGGATGAGGAGGTCCTGGGCTGGCGTGGTTACACATGGTCTGTAGATGTGAGGCCGGTTAGACATACTGCCAAATTCTCTAAAACGACGGTAGAGAAATGAACATTAAATTCTCTGGCAGCAGCTTTGGTAGACATTCCTGCAGTCAGCATGCCATTTGCATGCTCCTTCAAAGCTTGAGACATCTGTGGCATTGTGTTATATGACAAAACTGCATATTTTAGAGTGGCCTTTTATTGTCCCCAGCACAAGGTGCACCTGTGTAATGATCATGCTGTTTAATCAGCTTCTTGATATTCCACACCTGTCAGGTGGATGGATTATCTTGGCAAATGATAAACAATAACAGGGATGTAAACAAATTTGTGCACAAAATACTGCAGGAAATTAGCTGTAAAACTGCAAATTTTTCTCTCCACCCATGGCAAAATTTGCAGAATTGCATGAAATGTGTTATAAAATTGCTAAATCTTCTCTCCACCCCATGGCAAAATGTGTAGAATTGCAGCAAACTTAATTTAAAATGGCAACATTTTCTCTATACAAGGGGGGCTGCTAAAATGTTTTGCTTGCAAGCCACATGATGAGTTCTGTTTTTTTGTGGGCCCCCATCCCCATCAAAGTTGCCCATTCCGGATTTAGCTTTACACGACTCCCAATGAACATAGCATATAGGCACAAATAAAACAATGAGCCAAATGTTTCACAGGATGTATAAATCTAAAGCATCCGGTTAGCATTTCCACTCACCAACTATGGTAGTGAGAGGAAGCCCAGTGGCCGGCAGTGGGAGAAGATGGAGTGATATGGATTTTGGCCGACATTCTACACATTTCCTCATCAAACATTTGATCTCAATACAGTTTTCTGTTCCCAAAACTATAATTTGTTACGAACAGAGTGGACTAAGTTTTGTAGACTCAACCCTTTGCCAAAGAAAAAAAATGGCTTTGTTTAGGAGGAGTGCAAGGGCGAATTGAGTTATTGCACACTCACTAGAGTAGGTGTTCCCTAACGGAAATATGTAAATACATGCTAGAACACACCAATAGGACCTCGCTAGCTCGTGCTTGGCTCTGCCCACCGCCTTGCTTGTCCTGCCCACTATGATAAATTTGCTCCCATTGGAAACGACAGACTGTGGTCTATCCTGGGTTATAGAAATCTTTGATGTTGGTCAAATCAAATCAAATGTTATTCGTCACATGCTCCGAATACAACAGCTGAAGATCTTACCGTGAAATGCTTACTTACAAGCCATTAACCAACAATGCAGTTCAAGAAATAGAGTTAAGAAAATATTTACCAAATAATCTAAAGTAAAAAAATAAATAGAAAAATAACACAATAAAATAACAATAACGAGGCTATATACAGGGGTACAAGTACCGAGTGGATGTGCGGGGTACAGGTTAGTTGAGGTAATTTGTACATGTAGGTAGGGGTAATGTGACTATCCATAGATAATAAAAAGTGAGTAGCAGCAGTGTAAAAACAAAGGGGGGTAGGGTCAATGTAAATAGTTCGGGTGGCCATTTGATTCATTGTTAATTGTTCAGCAGTCTTGTGGCATGGGGGTAGAAGCTGTTAAGGATCCTATTTTGGACCTAGACTTGGCGCTCCGGTACTACTTGCAGTGTGTTAGCAGAGAGAACAGCAAATGACTTGGGTGACTGGAGTCTTTGACAATTTTTTGGGCCTTCCTCTGACACCACCTAGTGTATAGGTCCTGGATGGCAGGAAGCTTGGCTCCAGTGATGTGCAAAATGTCTGGACCCAGGTACAAGTTGTCATTAGTCATAGATCTAGGATCAGTAAATCTGACTTTATTTTAGTGTGGGACAATTTCCTCATTCTCTATTGATTGGTTGTTATTGGGTTAAATATGACATTTTGTGATTGAATATATGCAATACGATACGATATATTGTCAAAAATAATATATCTTTTTTTCTCCTATCACTATTGTTGTGTTGTCTTCTTGCAGCGCATACTCTCCCGATAATACCCATTCTTGCACTCATCGAAGATCACTAAGGCTCCTCTCTCCCAGTGTCTGGGGCAATTTCCTCTTTCTCTATTGATTGGTTGTTATTGGGTTAAATATGACACTTTGTGATTCAATATATGGCTATCAAATATACAGTTTTTCAATCCAGTGTATAGATGTACAAGTTGCCTTGGGGAGAGACCATCTTTTCACCACAAACATTAAGAAAATCTCGAGACAACGAGACATGATAATACCCATTCTTGCACTCATCGAAGATCACTAAGGCTCCTGTTTGATGTTTCATGGAAATTAAAATCACTTCTAATGATGTACAACTTTGGCAATCAATAATTTGCTTGTGGCTGATCCATACTAGTATCAACTGGAGGAAAATAATCTATAAAAAGCTAAATTAAATAAAATGTACATTAGGAGCACTGGCCTACAGTGTCCAAATCCAACAAAGCAACAGAATTTTTAGTAGGGCAAGAAAAACAATTTTTGGCTATAATACCTTTGTCTTTATTGAATACTATGACTCTTAATAATAAAATAAATGTGTGTGTGTGATGGGTAACAGGTTACTTAAAGAGTGTTGAGGGGTAGAGAACGTATTCATTTAAATGTAAATCAATTCCAGACAAGGACTGCTACATGCTTTGTGTTTTCTTCACTCTCATAAGAGACTTTTTCTCCAAAGTTAAGAGTTACCTCTTTTTACATACTAACAACCACCTTTGAGAGACAATGAAACACCCAAGCACACACACACACACACACACACACACACACACACACACACACACACACACACACACACACACACACACACACATACAGCAGTCAAGAAAGTTTAAGAAAGTCCCCTATCCCAGTATTTTCTAAGTAGTACCCTTCTCCCACACTCACAAGTATTTCCTCATTTGGGTTTTATGTCCAAAACATTTTGCCTAAAGCCCTCTTTGTTTGCTAAGACCACATATTGTGTCCATAATCAAATAAACACAGCTGCCAATAGCTCTGAGATGGCCACAATATACACACCCTGCCTTGTGGGACAAATACACATAAACGCACCCCCATCCCTCACAGAAACCTCTTTTATAAGAGCAAAAACACTTTATAATCAAGGTCACAAGTTCTTCTAAGAGGACTTCTAGAAATATAAACAGAGTATGTATGAGAGAAATGTTGAAAGTGATAGAGAGTGAGTTGTTGACAAGTGGGTTATATGGGAAAGTTTCAAAGCTTAACCACAAGATTGAAAGTTTAAGATTGATTGAGAGCGTGTGTGAGTGAAACAAATACCAAGCACTAAGCTGCAACAACAGCAAGTGTGAGTATGTATGTGTGATACAGAGCGGGTGTAAGTGTCATCACCACACACACCAATTCCAGGCAACCAGGCATAGTGGGTTTCGATCTTTTCTTTTTTCTTTCCTGCCTTCTTTACTTACTTCTTTCTTTCCTTCCTTCTTTCCTTCCCTCCTTCCCTCCTTCCTTCCTTTACACCTCACGGCACAACACCTCTCCCCTTTTTAGTTTGTGCGTATATATTGATATGTAGGCTACGTGTTCCATTTTTAAATTGATGTAGTTCTGTCCTTGAGCTGTTCATGTCTATTGATATTCTGTATTAGGTCATGTTTCATGTTTTGTGTTGACCCCAGGAAGCGTAGCTGGTGCTGGTGTTAGGATCCTAATGGGGATCCTAACAAAATACCAAAATACCTTCCTTCCATTAGCAGTTGAAACCTTATATTAGGAGGAGTTTGTTATTCTTTAGAAGCACTATGACATCAAAGGTAGTTGGCAGGACAACCTCCCACTCCACATTGAAAAATGACCATCACCCCAGGCTAGCTCAATCTTTTTGGACCAGCCTCCATCCTACTGCGAGTGTGTGTATGCATGCAGCTGTGTTTGAATGCCAGAGAGAGAGACAGAGAGACCAGTACTAAGGAGAAGGCATGAGAGTCAAGAGCATGCAGTTATACAGGAGCCACAACGGAGACTGAGACATCGGCTCTGACAAGCCTGTAACAAAGACCAGCAGGAGAAACAAACGACGTGGGGACGCATAGACTGTCTTCACACAGCTACAGGTGTGTACACACTCCTCTTTCCTGTAGCTTATCTTGTCCTGTTTGTCTATTCTTCAACTAAGTTAAACAGCAAATTCCATCCTCAAGAGTAACATAGTTCTGAAAATGGGCTCTATTATCATTATGTAACTAATTTATTTAGTAGAAATGTCATTTCAAAGGGCTTGTATTTTAATGGAAGCCTCCCAGAACTTAAACCATTAACCACAATTAATTGTTTATCTATTTTAATACACTCCTGTTGTTTATTAACGCTTTATTCGCTGTTGTTAAACGTTTATTAACTGTTATCAATGGTTTATTAACTTACAAATGTGAGCCATTATTAGACAAACGCTGGGTAAGGAGAAAAGACTCAGTAACATCCCCCCTGGGTATGCCTGTAACTGGACAGACACACTTCAGTCACAGCAGAACATCAAGTGACCCACTGGCACTGGACGACAGTCACCCCAAAGACTGTCCTCTGCCAGCCTACTGTAGGACAGTCACCGCAAGTTTGACCTGTCTGTCTGCAAACCGCCCCATTAATATAAATGAACTATCGATCTGGCTCTACCTGAGGGGGAAAATGTACTTTGGAGACTTTGTTTTGCTTTTTATAAGTCAATGAAAAATGTAATGCTCTGAATGTGGCTGACTTGATGAAGAGTAGCAGGCCTAGGGTGTTAGCAACAGAGACATACTATACAGCAGTAATAACACACTATTAGATTAATAGTCCTGCAATATTGATCATTTTCTGTAAACACTGTCACTTATCTAAATTGGGGGTTGGGACAAACTTTTAAGAAGGGTTAATCGCTGAAGCCTACTTATTGATAGTGATGATGAATAAGGGTTTTGATGAGAGAGGGAGAGAGAGAGAGAGAGAGAGAGAGAGAGAGAGAGAGAGAGAGAGAGAGAGAGAGAGAGAGAGAGAGAGAGAGAGCATGGTTCATGTTCACGTCCCAAGTCTCATTGACTTATTATGGCTTTAAAGTTCTAATATATCCCTTTCTAAATCTCTCCTCCAATTTTCCTCAAAACTATTCTCCATCTGTCAGTATGTTTTTGGGTGTTTTTGATTTGATTTGCCTGAAAGCCTGACACAAAGGAAATTCATGGATTTCCAGTGCTGGACTGGTAATGATAAATAACACTTAATCAATAGGACATACATAAATAAAGAACATCTGATGTTGCCTTCTGCTTGACGTCAGGCAGTAATACTATTTTTCTCTCTGTTGACAGTGAACAATTTTGCCAACACATTGGTTTTGGTTTAGGTAATGCTACTGGATGCTCCCATCCCAGGTAATGCTCCCATTAAGTATGGTTGGGATGGGACCCTTCAATGCACCTCAGAACATTTCAGAGAAGACTGCAGGCAGAAATGATTGCGTGCCCCCACTACTTTTTCCATCCAAGACATATTGAGTCCTTGCTTCCTCAGTATGTTTGAATCCAGAGGATTTGTTTTTATGGGTAGCATATTGATGTGAAGTAGGTCATATTTTGCACCTGTCTAAAGTGCTGGATGGTTCTATTTCAAATACTTGTTTCGATCAATTCAATTTTCAATTCAATTGACTTTATTGACATGGCAAGTTCATTATTACTTACATTGTCAAAGTATACATATCGAAAAATTAAAATCTAATATATATGTATATATATACAAAATATATATATATTTATATATAAATAAATGGTGGGACCAACAGCAATAATAATAGTAGTAGTGGACATGGGATTACCATTACCAACAACTACAACAACAATATTAATCAGAACAACAATACATTAAATCAATGGTAGTAGACCAGTGTCAATATGACTTGAGAAGACACATGACCTGGTATGAAAGACAAAACAAAACTAAGCTAAATGGGAAATATTATCAACATTACTTTGCATTTTTCACTGGCTGTCCCTCAGGTTGTGGCAGGAGGACACATATTTGGCTGCCAAAACTGCACATTTTGGCTTTTCACCCAATAAATATTAGATTTTTTCTTCATCTTTTATAGTTTCAAATTCTTTGTATTGAGTTATAATTTTGGGAAAGAAATATGCTCTTAGGTCTGAGTATTTGTCACAGTGTAGTAGGAAATGCACCTCTGTCTCTACCTCTCCCCTGGAGCAGAGTGAGCACAGCCTGTCCTCTCTGGGCAGCCAGGTTTGTCTGTGACGACCGGTCTCTATAGCCAGACTGTGCTCACTGAGTCTGTACCTAGTCAATGTTTTCCTCAGTTTTCTATCAGTCACAGTGGTCAGATAGTCTGCCACCATGTACTGTCTGTTTAGAGCCAAATAGCATTGAAGTTTACTTTGATTTTTTGTGGTGTCTTTCCAATAGGTTATATATTTTTCTTTTTGTTTTGTGATGATTTGGTTGGGCCAGATTTTCTGAGGGCTGTCCCGAGGCTCTATGGGGTTGGTTTGGGTTGGTGAACTGAGCCTCAGAACCAGCTGGCTGAGGGGACTCTTCTCTGGTTTCATCTCTTGACATTGTAGAGCTGTGTGATGGAATGTTTTAGGGTCACTTGTTTTTAGATGGTTGTAAAATTTGATGGCTCTTTTTTCTATTCGAATGAGGAGGGGATATTGGCCCAATTCTGCCCTACATGCGTTATTTGGAGTTTTTCTTTGTACTTGCAATACAGTCTTGCAAAACTCTGCATGCAATATTTCAGTTGGATGTTTGTCCCATTTAGTAAATTCATTATTAGAGAGTGGACCCCATACTTCACTGCCATATAGAGAAATTGGTTCTATAACTGATTGAAAAATTTGGAGACAGATTCTAATTGGAATTTCAATTTAGATTTTCCTTTTAATGGCATAGAATGCTCTTCTTGCTTTGTCTCTCAGCTCATTCACAGCCATTTGAAAGCTACTTGTGTTGCTGATATTTAGTCCTAGATATGTGTAGTTTTTGGTGTGTTCTAATAGAACTGTGTCCAAATAGAATTTATATTTGTCATCCTTATTTCCCGACCTTTTTTGGAATATCATTATATTTGTTTTTTTTAGGTTAACGGTCAGAGCCCAGGTCTGACAGAACCTGTGAAGACGATCTAGGTGATGCTGTAACCCCTCTTTAGTGGGAGACAGCAGCACCAGGTCATCTGCGTACAGCAGACACTTGATTTCAGTGTGGTGTAGGGTGATACCAGGTGCTGCCGATTCTTCTAATGTTTTTGCCAATTCATTAATGTAGATGTTAAATAATGTTGGACTTATTGGGCAGCCCTGTTTCACTCCACGCCCCTGAGAGAAGAAGTCTGTTTGCTTGTTGCCAATTTTAACCGCACATTTGTTTTTAGTGTACATTAATTTAATAAAATCATATGTTTTCCCTCCAATACCACTTTCTATTAGTTTATAAAAAAGACCTTCGTGCCAAATTGAATCAAATGCTTTCTTGAAATCTACAAAACACGAGTAGATTTTGCCTTTGTTTTGGTTAACTTGTTTATCAGTTAGAGTGTGGAGGGTGTAAATGTGGTCTGTTGTACGATCATTTAAAAAAAATCCAATCTGGCTTCTGCTCAGGACGTTGTGTTCGTCAAGGAAATTATGTAGTCTGCTATTTATAATACTGCAGAGAATTTTCCCCAAGTTGCTGTTAACGCAAATTCCTCTGTAATTATTTGGGTCAAATTTGTCTCCATTTTTATAGATTGGTGTGATCAATCCCCGGTTCCAAATATCGGGGAAAATACCTGCAGTGAGGATAATGTTGAAGAGTTTGAGTATAGCCAATTTGAATTTGTGGTCTGTATATTTGATCATTTCATTTAAAATACCATCAGCACCACAGGCCTTTTGGGGTTGGAGATTGCATAGCTTTTCCAATAATTATTCTTCTGTAATTGGGGTATCCACAGGATTCTGATAGTCTTTGACGGCTAATTCAAGGATTTGTAATTTTTCTAGTATATCTTTTTGTTCTGGGCTCTTTGTTATATTGCTGTAGAGGTTTGCAAAGTGATTTCTCCACATATCCCCATTTTGGATAGCCAATTCCTCATGATGAGTTTTGTTTAATTTATTCCAATTCTCCCAGAAGTGGTTTGATTCTATGGATTCCTCAATTCCAACCAACCCTATTTCTAATGTGCTGTTCCTTTTTTGTTCTTAGGGTGCGTTTGTATTGCTTCAGTGTTTCCCCATATTGAAGGCATATATTTTTGTTGTCTGGTTCTCTGTGTTTTTGATTAGATATATTTCTCAATGACTTTCTTAGATTTTTGCAATCATTATCAAACCATTTTTCATTATTTGTTATTTTTGGTTTGCTCTTATGCTTCTTTAGATTAGCCAAGCAGGCTAATTTGTCAAATATAAAGTTTATGTTCCTAACGGCCAAATTTACACCTTCATTGCTGAAGGAGAATGTTAAGGCTAAAAAGTTGTCCAGGAGACATTGTATTTTTTGGCTACTAATTGCTTTTTGGTAGATGTCTGTACTGTTTGCACTCCATCTATAGGCCTGTTTAGTACCATGTAATTTATTGGGCCGTGATGCTTCATGGTTGGGTTCTGCTCTTCTCAGATACACTTTGATTTTACTGTGGTCTGAGAGAGGTGTTAGTGGGCTGACTGTGAAGGCTCTGAGAGACTCTGGGTTTAGGTCGATCTCTCACTATGGGATATGCTTGGGCGTGTCCACAAGCTCGAAGTAACCAATCAAACAACATTTGTTGGAGACAGACAGGTCGATGGGCGAATGATGAGAACGCCCTTCCTCCACAAAGGGAGCCACTCGCCCACCAAACTGGTCATTCTCACCTCTCCTCCTTCAAAGTAGCCACACACTCTTGGCATTCGGACAACCAGTTTCATGAGGTAATCACCTGGAATGCATTTCAATTAACAGGTAATTTGTGGAATTTCTTTCCTTCTTTATGTGTTTGAGCCAATCAGTTGTGTTGTGAAAAGGTAGGGGTGGTATACAGAAGATAGCCTTATTTGGTAAAAGAACAAGTCCATTTTATGGCAAGAACAGATCAAATAAGTGTAACGATTGTCGTCGGGAGAAGGAGAGGAGGACCAAAGTGCAGCGTGGTACGTATCCATAATGCTTTTAATAAAGATGAATACTCGAACAAAAACAACAAAACGACCAACAAACAGTTCTGAAAGGAGTAACAAACACTAAACAGAAAATAACTACCCACAAACACAGGTGGGAACAGGCTACCTAAGTATGGTTCTCAATCAGAGACAACGATTGACAGCTGCCTCTGATTGGGAACCATACCAGGCCAAACACAGAAATACAACAACATAGAACAAAACATAGAATGCCCACCCCAACTCACGCCCTGACCATACCAAAAAGGAGACATAAAAAAGGAACTAAGGTCAGAACGTGACAATAAGCAACGAGACATGACAGTCCATCATTACTTTAAGACATGAGGGTTAGTGAATCCGGAAAATGTCAAGAACTTTGAAAGTTTCTTCAAGTGCAGTCGCAAAAACCATCAAGCACTATGATGAAACTGGCTTTCATGAGGACCACCACAGGAAAGGAAGACCCAGAGTTACACTACCGTTCAAAAGTTTGGGGTCACTTAGAAATGTCCTTGTTTTTGAAAGAAAAGCAAATTTTTTGTCCATTAAAATAACATCCAATTGTTCAGAAATACAGTGTAGACATTGTTAATGTTGTAAATGACTATTGTAGCTGGAAACGGCAGATTTTATTATGGAATATCTACACAGTGGCCCATTATCAGCAACCATCACTCCTGTGTTCCTATGGCATGTGTTAGCTAATCCAAGTTTATCATTTTAAAAGGCTAATTGATCATTAGAAAACCCTTTTGCAATTATGTTAGCACAGCTGAAATACTGGCCTTCTTTAGACTAGTTGAGTATCTGGAGCATCAGCATTTGTGGGTTCGATTACAGGCTCAAAAAGGCCAGAAACAAAGACATTTCTTCTGAAACTTGTCAGTCTATTCTTGTTCTGAGAAATGAAGGCTATTCCATACGAGAAATTTGCCAAGAAACTGAAGAACTCATACAACGCTGTGTACTACTCCCTTCACAGAACAGCACAAACTGACTCTAACCAGAATAGAAAGAGGTGGGCGGCCTCGGTGAGCAAGAGGACAAGTCAAACTGAGCAAGAGGACAAGTCCAATTGAGTGTCTAATTTGAGAAACAGACACCTCACAAGTCCTAAATTGCCAGCTTCATTAAATAGTACCCGCAAAACACCAGTCTCAGCGCCAACAGTGAAGAGGCGACTCCAGGATGCTGGCCTGCGGGATGAGCTCCACGCTTGGCATTCCGCTTGGTGATATTAGACTTGTGTGCGGCTGCTCGGCCATGGAAACCAATTTCATAAAGCTCCTGCGGAACAGTTCTTGTGCTGATGTTGCTTCCAAAGGCAGTTTGGAACTTGGTAGGGAGTGTTGCAACAGAGGACAGACAATTTTTTTTTTCATGCTACTTGCTTTAGCACTTGGCGGTCCCGTTCTGTGAGCTTGTGTGGCCTACCACTTTGCAGCTGAGCCGTTGTTGCTCCTAGAGGTTTCCACTTCACAATAACAGCACTTATAGTTGACCAGGGCAACTCTAGCAGGGCCGAAATTTGACAAACTGACCTGTTGGAAAGGTTGCATCCTATGACAGTGCCATGTTGAAAGTCATTGAGCTCTTCAGTACGGGCCATTCTCCTGCCAATGTTTGTTTATGGAGATTGCAAGACTGTGTGCTCGATTTTATACACCTGTCAGAAACTGGTGTGGCTGAAATAGCCTAATCGACTAATTTGAAGTAGTTTCCGCATACTTTTGTAATATATGAATTTTCTGTATGGATTATACCATGGTATAGTCTAAATCGTGGAAATGTTCCATGGTTTTAGCCTTGAAGTATGATGGTACTACCATGGTACTGCCATTGCGGTACAACTCAATTTTAGGAAGGTTCCTAATGTTTGGTATACTTAATGTATATACCCCATATATACCCTATATATACCCTATATACACTGAGTGTACAAAACATTAGGAACACCTTTCTAATATTGAAATGCACCACTTTATGCCTTCAGAACAGCCTCAATTTGTCGGGGAATGGTCTCTAAAAGGTGTCTAAAGCGTTCCACAGGGTTGTTGGCTCATGTTAACTACAATGCTTCCCACAGTTGTTTCAAATTGTCTGGTAGTGGATCTCAACTCCGAATAGCTCATTCCATCTCATCCCACATATGCTCAATGGGAATGAGATCTGGTGAATGGGCAGGCCACTGCAGTAAGGTGAATTCACTGTTATGTTCATGGAACCATTCCTAGACAATCCTAGCCTAGACAATCCTAATTTTGAGATGGCTACATTTGAGGAAGTGGGATACATACTCATCCTTCCTGGAGAGGAACAAACAGGGTATTGACCTGACCACCACTCCACATGGACCTGACCTGTATGCCTCTCTTTGCCAATCTGCTCCTCTGGTACAGCATGGCACACAGGCATCGGCGCAGTGGAAGGCTCCGGTCATGGCACCAGTGCAGGAAGCTCCAGGCCGTGGACCATCACTGGAAGCGCCGGGCCGTGGACCATCACTGGAAGCTCCGGGCTGTGGACCGTCACTGGAGGCTCTGAACTGTGAACAGTCGCTGGAAGCTCTGGACTGTGAATCGTCGCTGGAAGCTCTGGACTGTGAACCGTCGCTGGAGGTTCTGGGCTGTAGACCATCGCTGGAGACTCCGAACTGTACACACGCACTGGTGGGAGAGTGTGGGGAGCCGGCACAGGACGAACCGGGCTCGGAAGGCGCACTGGAGGCCTGGTGCGTGGAGCCGGCACAGGACGAACCGGGCTCGGAAGGCGCACTGGAGGCCTGGTGCGTGGAGCCGGCACAGGACGAACCGGGCTCGGAAGGCGCACTGGAGGCCTGGTGCGTGGAGCCGGCACAGGTTGAACCAGACTGATGACACGCTCCCCAGGGCGAGTGCGGGGAGCCGGCACAGGACGTACCGGGCTGGGAAGGCGCACTGGAGGCCTGGTGTGTGGAGCCGGCACAGGTTGCACCGGACTGATGACACGCTCCTCAGGGCGAGTGCGGGGAGCCGGCACAGGACGTACCGGGCTGGGAAGGCGCCCTGGAGGCCTGGTGCGTGGAGCCGGCACAGGTTGCACCGGACTGATGACACGCTCCTCAGGGCGTGTGCGGGGAACCGGCACAGGACGTACCGGGCTGGGTAGGCGCACTGGAGGCCTGGTGCGTGGAGCCGGCACAGGTTGCACCGGACTGATGACACGCTCCTCAGGGCGAGTGCGGGGAGCTGGCACAAGTTGCACCGGACTGATGACACGCTCTTCAAAACGCCTGCGCTGCAGCATACTCCTAGTCAACATCTCTCTCCGATATCCCTCCTCCAACTGCTCCATCGACTCCCAGATGGTCTCTGGTTCTCTCCTCGGCTCGGCCGACCACCCCTTGTACCCCCCCCCAAGATTTAAATCTTGGGGTTGCCCTTGGGTTGTTTGTGGCCACGGACCCCGGCGTCGTCGCTGTCCTCCTTTACTCCTCGGCGACTCCCGCCAAGGAAGAGGCTCGCATCCACCTAGTATCTCTTCCCATGACCAACTCTCCTTCACCTCCTGGGCACGCTGCTTGGTCCTGACTTGGTGCGATATTCTGTCACGACCGTCGTATAAATAATTGGATCAAGGCGCAAAGTGAGTAGAGTTACACATTTTAATAATAGTGAAACTTCCAAAACAACAAAGATCTAACGATGAAAAATGTAGGTTCACATAGGCACTCATACAAAACAATATCCCACATAGCAGGTGGGAAAAAGGACACACTAAGTATGATCCCCAATTAGAGGTAATGATATTCAGCTGCCTCTAATTATGAACCATACACACGCACCAACATAGAAATATAATACCTAGAAACCCCCCTAGTCACGCCCTGATCTAAAACACCATAGAGAACCCAGAGGGCTCTCTATGGTCAGGGCGTGACACCCCCCTTCTGGTCAACAGGAGTAGATTGTTTTGGGCCCTTTACAATCAAGCTAGATCGTCCAGTGGAGAAGCACTGGGGCATTCTGTTCAAGCGCTTGAAAACTAAATGTATCCACCTGAAACTACTGGAGAGTTTGGATGCTGAAGCCTTCCTCATGGCCCTACAGCGGTTTAGCCCCCGACGGGGGAAACCCTACAAGATCCTAGCTGACAGAGGCACAAACTTCAAGGTAGGAGAAGCCAAGTTGGAGGAAACCTTCCAAGCAATGGAACCAACCCTCCAGGATCAACTGATGGAGCCAACAAATCTCCTTCAAATTCAACCCTCGAGGAGCTAATTTTAGAGGAACATGGGAGCGAGAGATCAAATTGGTGAAGACGGCCTTACAAGCCGTCCTGGGTGACCAAACTGTCACTTAAACCGTCTTGCGGACCGTCCTGATAGAGGTTGAAGGAATACTGAATTACAAATAGTCGTGTTAGATCAGTGGAGATCCAGGTAAAGAACCAGACATATATCCAGCCTGTTGTCCGAATAATTCCTCTCAATGAGATGACAGAGGACGTGGAGGGATGAGCCTTTTGAGGAGTATGGAATTTAACAAAATTCTGGGGTGGCTGTGGAAAAGGCCCATGGAGTTGATGAAATCTCCCTTTAATTCATAGCCACTTCCCAGCTTGACCAGAGCGCTTTAATTAGTTCAGGTTGAAATGTCTGACAGATCTCAACTCATTAAAAGGAGGAAATCTCCACTGCCCGACATCGCTGTTTTCTCTCCCCCAACTCCATCTAATCCAGACGTTGTGTGCACGCACAAATCTACATAAATCCACAGAATCCACAGTTATCGTTCATCTGAACTATCTGTTACTCTCGGGAGAGCGAGACATCAGTTATTGTTTATAGTTATTACCACGGAGCGCAGCTTGGAGCGCATGCTTCTAACCTATTGTGTTATATCAATGGACAATGATCAAGGCCCTACAGATCATCACGGGACAATTATTCCACTGATATACGGTTAAAATTTAACAAAATTACATATGAAGATAAACCTGGAAGTATGACATATGAAACGTAATTGTTACTTGCTAAATTGATAAATCCTGAGATCAAACTGACTGAGATTATAGATAGAATTATTTATTTATTTGCATTGTCATTATCATGATTATATTTAGTGAGTTTTCAGGCCACTCCAGTGAGAAATTTAGCTACTTTTAGGCTGTCTTTGGGTAATTTTGACACAGAGGCATTCTGTGGTTTTGATCAAATTTAGCGACTTTTCCCACTAAATTCTGCTGCAAACGAGAGTGGAAGAAGCTGTCTGTGCAACCACACACACACAGGCAGATAAGCACAAGGGGAGGGGGTGTGTGAAGGGAGAGGGGAGAAGAAACTACGTCCGGACCGCAGCAGTGAAGAAGAAAGGATACCGCAAACGTCATCTAGCGACTACTAGCGACAAATCAAGGAGCCAATAGCAGATCTCACTGAAAAACAGTTGCGAACGCTAAGCCTGCCTAGACAGTCAGTTGAATGAGAGAGAGACAACTGAACATTGACGAGAGAAGCACAAGATAAACTAATTATTTTAAACCTTATCTTGAAGGTGAGTGAGTTATAAAGCATAGGATATAAAACAAAGTTAGGCTGGGAATAATTATATTATTGTTCTTTTTTATGACGTTTTGAAGTTGAATGGATTTATAAAAGTATGTTAGCAAAAAAGCTAAAATTGTCTAACTTTAGCTCCAGTCAAGCTAGCCTGTAATCATGGCAACACAGGACTCCAACAAATTTGAACACGGTCACTCCCTGATCTGTATCACCTGTCTTTTATCAACTCAGAGAGTGTAAAGGGGAACATTGTAACTTGCTGTTGTTAGGGATATGAAATGAAGAAAATGTATCTTTGAGATAAGATTATTATTAATACCTTTTACAAATAGTTTTTAGTATGTTGGCTATGTATAAGATTAACCTAGTCATTGATGAGATATAGCTGTATTGAAGAGAGAAGCACCAGAAAACACATTTTTAAAAACCTTATCTTCACGGTGTGTCAGTTTCCCTTAATTTTTCTTACCACGCCATATCCAGGTCCCAAGGTTTAAGAGGGTACACTACACAAGAATGTATGTTGTTGTTTTTCACTATGCGCTAAAGGGGTTTAAGAGTGTCCACTAGGCCGACGCTTTTTAATTGCAGAGTGAGTAGTGAATGTTGCATTATGTGAGTACCATCAATTATTGCAATTTTGGTCACTTAACCCGTAAAATGTTGTTACGCAGAACATAATGATAATACATTATAAACAACTACCATGCTTTCATGTTTACATGCTGTTAGTGTAAAACCATGGTATATTCCCTCCATCCATGGTAGTACAATAAAATAAATACCATGGTACGATCATCATGGTTTTTGCTCAGTGCCGTGGCAGGAAAATACCATGGTATTTGCACCAGTACCTTTACATGGTGCATTTTTGTAAGGGTCTCCGCAAAGCTAGCTACCCCAAACTAGCTTTTTCACTTGCAAGGATAGAATTGCTAGCTCTCCTCTCACATTTAGAACACCCACTTTCACCCGTATCATGTTGACTAGACCGACCACATTCG
Organism: Salvelinus fontinalis; assembly: GCF_029448725.1. NCBI lineage: Eukaryota > Metazoa > Chordata > Actinopteri > Salmoniformes > Salmonidae > Salvelinus > Salvelinus fontinalis. The sequence continues at coordinate 36,553,663 of NC_074690.1, forward strand.
CTTCATAGCCTGACGGTTGAGAGACACGATTTGTTCGTTGAGAGACAAGCGAAGCACATGCTTTTTTCTGGCTAGCAGTGTGGTTACTAGCTAGGCTATTTAACCGCAAGGCGAATGCTAACTAGTTCACATGTACTATTTATCTGAGCAATGGAGCCGGCTAACCCCTCACAGGGAGAACCAAGCGGGGTGCCTGCCCCTGCTCCCTCTACTGGAACACCCTTATCCGTGTGGGGCTACGATTTCAGACAAGGACACACTCTTTGTGTACCGCCTAGCTGGGGGTCCCACCCGCAAGTGAAGGCTGCGTAAACCACTCACCGTGCTTACCCCTTCACCCTCTAAACAGGGCGATGAGGAGACCCCGCAATCGCAACCCACTTGGGCGGAGGTAGCGGCAGGTTACCCTGAGGACCTATGTCCTATATGTTTTGATAGCGGATGAAGGAGAAGGGGACCTTCTCATTGACGAGTTTAATGGTGGCCAAAATTCTGGCATCTTCCTAGAGGAAGAAATTGAGGAAGAAGAAGCCCAAGCACTAGGCTCAAGGCTGTCTTTCTCCCTCAGCAGAACTCCAGTACCCAATGACAAATATGGGCTAATCTATGTTTGTAAACGATCAGCGACCAGACTCAATATTGAGTGGCCCGCACCCGTGGTTCTAGGCCTTGGTTAATGACGTTCTCCGCTACATGTTGAACCAGTTCATTTTTGTCTACATCGATGACATCCTCGTTTTCTCCCACTCAGCCCAAGAACACATGCTCCATGTCCGACAGGTCCTCCAGTGCCTCCTGGAGAACCAGCTTTTTGTAAAAGCGGAGAAATGCGAATTCCATCGCTCCACCGTCCCCTTCCTTGGTTACATCATTGCTGCAGGGAATGTACAGATGGAACGGTGGTGGATTGGCCCCAGCCTACATCCAGAGTGAAGCTGCAACGTTTCCTGGGATTTGCCAAATTTATCCCCAGTTACAGCACCTTGGCTTCCCCCCTGTCTGCACTCACATCCCCCAAGGTTCCGTTCACATGGTCCCCAGCTGCTGACCGGGTGTTCCAGGACCTCAAGCACCGCTTCACCACTGCTCCCATATTGGTTCATTCTGACCCGTCCCGTCAGTTCGTGGTGGAGGCCAATGCTTCGGATGTCGGAGTGGGGGCTGTCCTGTCCCAGCGTTCTGCCCTGGACCTCAAGTTACAACCATGCGCCTTTTTCTCCCATCGCCTCAATGCCATGGAGAGGAACTACGATGTGGGGAATTGTGAGCTTCTCGCGGTGAAGATGGCGTTGAAGGAGTGGAGACACTGGTTGGAGGGGATGGTACTTCTGTTCATTGTGTGGATGGATCACAATAACCTGGAATATCTCCTCACTGCCAAGCATCTCAATTCCAAACAAGTTAGGTGGGCCCTGCTTTTCACCCAGTTTAACTTCTCCCTCTCCTACCAACCAGGATCCAAGAACATCAAGCCGGATGCACTGTCACGCTGCTATAGCCCCGTGGCTACACTCTCGGACCCCGAGGCCATCCTTCCCACCTCGTGTCTGGCGACGGAACTCAGCTGGGGAATAGGGAAGCCTGCCACCTGGGCTTCCATCGGACCATGACCTTTGTGCGACAACGCTATTGGTGGCCGGCCTACCATGGTCCCGGAATTCTCTGCGTTCGTCGCCGCCTGAACGATCTGTGCGCAGAACAAGACTTCTTGGCAAGCTCTGGCTGGTCTTATTCAACCACTGCCTGTCCCTCACCATCCCTGGTCTCACATATCCCTGGACTTCGTTACGCGTCTTCCCCCATCTGATGGCAACACCGCCATTCTGACAGTAGTGGACTAGTTTTCCAAAGCCACCCACTTCATTCCTCTCCCCAACCTACCCTCTGCCAAAGAGACGTCCCAGGTCATGGTGCAGCACGTCTTCCGGATCCATGGACTCCTGGTGCACATGGTCTCTGACCGGGGCCCTCAGTTCTAGTCCCGGGTTCTGGAAGGCGTTCTGCACGCTCATTGGGTCGTCGGTCATGCCTGTCCTCCGGGTTCCACTAGCAGTCCAACGACCAGTCGGAGGGAGACCTGGAGATGACTCTGCCAGCAACTTGTGTGAGTTGAATATGCATGCATCACCCTCCCCTGCTCTGCCACTGGGCACTCACCTTTTGAGTGTTTCCTGGGGTGTTAGCCCCTGCTCTTCCCGGAGCAAGAGGAAGAGGTCGGCATACCCTCGGCCCAGATGTTTGTCCACTTCTGTTGCCATACCTGGAAGAGAGCCCGGTCGGCTCTTCTCAAGACCACCTCTAGGTATTGACGACAAGCGGACCGCAAATTTCTCCAAGATCATTAGCCTCTCAGCTGTACGTCTTCTGTTGCCCCGTACCCTGCGTATTCATCCAACTTTTCATGTGTCTAGGATTTAACCTATGTCTCACAGCCCTTTGTCTCCTGCCTGCCCTGACTCCGGGCCTGCCTGCTGTTCTGTACCTTATTGACTCTGTCCTGGATTACGGACATCTGCCTGCCTTTGACCTGTATTTTGCATGCACCCGGTTTGGGTCAATAAACATCTGTGACTCTAGCTGTCTGCATCTGGGTCTTATCCTGAGTTCTGATAAGAAATAGATTCCCAGAAAACATTATTTATAAGCCAGTCTCACACATCCAGCTCTTTCATTCAATACCAAATTCAGCCAGTGCCATATTTAGGCCAGCCAGGAGAAATAGGATGCGAGTAAAATGGGTCAGTCTGAAACAATCATTGGCCTCCAGCTGGCGCCCAAGAGATGCACAGGCATAATCTTATTATAGATACACTTATGCACATACTTATTTTAGATAACTTTTTTTATTTAGAATTGGGGCTTCATGTTTGCCTTCATCCAATTCCAAACAAAAACCTCCTACTTGATTTTCAGACTTTTATTATGAAGGAGTACAGATTTTTTAACAGTATCCCTCCACTTAATTATAATAATACATAGGTCCTATATAGCCCTTTTCTAAAACCCAAAGACACAATCTGGAAGCTTTGGAGAAGCTTGAGTAAGCAGGGGAGATCTAGGAATATGAGAACAAGGGCTAACCAAACACACCCAGAGATATGATATAGCCTGGTTAGTGGCAGTAGCGTGAAGGAATATCCAAGAGTGAATAAACTTAAGTCAGAATTGGAGTTGTGATAACGTATTTCTGCATGTCTATTCTGCAGTGCACACACCACTGCTAAGAATTCAACCACGTATTGACTCGCTCTCCCCTGCCTATGTTTTAGGTGCACCAGTGACACAGTCAGCCTGGTTGTAGAGGAGCAGAAGAAGAGAAGAGGAACCACTAGCCATGGGGCCCAGAGCTTGGTGCCTGTTTGTCCTGCTTGGGCTGTCCGTCTGGGGCAGCAGTGAGGGCCTCAGATCCCCCAACCTGACCCGGAGACGGAGGTACCTGGAGGACAAAGGCGAACCACCCAAAAAGTGCTCGTATACCTTCCTGGTCCCTGAGCAGAAGATCACAGGGCCAATCTGCACCAGCCGGGGCCTACACACGGACAAGGACCGCGTGACCCGCGTGGATGTAGCGGCGGTGAGGGATCTGCTCTCCAAACAGAGACGGGAGATGGATACCCTGAAGCTGGTGGTGAACATTGATGGGAACATGGTGAACGAGATGAAGTTGCTGAGGAAGGAGAGCAGGAACATGAACTCCAGGGTGACCCAGCTCTACATGCAGCTGCTGCACGAGATCATCAGAAAGAGAGACAACTCTCTGGAGCTGGCTCAGCTGGAGGGACGCATTCTGAACGCCACAGCAGAGTCCCTACGTCTGGCCGCCCGCTACCGTGACCTAGAGGTCCGATACGCTGCGCTCTCCGCCGTGGTCAACAGCCAGTCAGTTCTGGTTGGTGCCCTGGAAGAGCGCTGTCTGCAGGTGTACGGCCGGCGGCAGGAGCAGTCTCCTCAGGGCCCACCACTGGTGCAGGTGGTGCCAGAGAACATACCGGTTAGCATCCCGAGATTTACCAACGAGATCCAGAGGGACCACGGCCGGGCATTTCCCAGAGACAGGGGCTCCCAAGCAGGGCCAGCACCCACAGGAAGCACCCTGGAGCTCCAGAAGGTTCCGCAGGGCAACTTCAGTGCAGAGGGTGAGGCAACTGATTGTTAGATACACTATATAGTGCATTGGGACAGTATTCAGACCCTTTGACTTCATCCACATTTTGTTACGTTACAGCCTTTTTCTATAATGGATTGAATAGTTTTTTCCCCTCATCAATCTACACACAATACCCCATAATGACAAAGTGAAAACAGGTTTTTAGACATTTTTGCAACTGTATACAAAATAAAAAAACGAAATACCTTATTTACATAGGTATTCAGACACTTTGCTATGAGATTTCAAATTGGGCTCAGGTGCATCCTGTTTCCATTGATCATCCTTGAGATGTTTCTACATGTTGATTGGAGTCTACTTGTGGTCAATTCAATTGATTGGACATGATTTGGAGAGCCACAAATGGAAGCCACTCCTCAGTAAAACGCACATGACAGCCCGCTTGGAGTTTGCCAAAAGGCACCTAAAGGATTCTCAGACCATGAGAAACAAGATTCCCTGGCACCATCCCTACGGTGAAGCATGGGGGGGGGGGGCAGCATAATTCTGTGGGAATGTTTTTCAGCGGCAGAGACTGGGAGACTAGTCAGGATCAAAGGAAAGATGAACAGAGCAAAGCACAGAGAGATCCTTAATGAATACCTGCTCAGGACCTCAGAATGGGGCGATGGTTCACCTTCCAACAGGGCAACGACCCTAAGCACACAGCCAAGACAACGCAGGAGTCACTTCGGGACAAGTTTCTGTACCAAGCTTGTAGCATCATACCCAAGAAGACTCAAGGCTGTAATACCTGCCAAAGGTGCTTCAACAAAGTACTGAGTAAAGGGTCTGAATACTTATGTAAATGTGATATTTCCGTTTTTTATTTGTAATAAACTTGCAAAAATGTCTAAAAAAACGTTTTTGCTTCGTCATGTGTGTAGATTGATGAGGGGGGAAACTATTTAATCCATTTTAGAATAAGGCTATAACGTAACAAAATGTGGAAAAAGTCAAGGGGTCTGAACTTTCCGAATGCACTGTATATACAAAAGTATGTGGACACCCCTTCAAATGAGTGATTTGCCTATTTCAGCCACACCCATTGCTGACAGATGTATAAAATCGAGCACACAGACAGGCAATCACCATAGACAAAACATTGTCATGTGGAATGGCTTAACTGAAGAGCTCAGTGACTTTCAACGTGGCAACGTCATAGGATCCCACCTTTCCAACAAGTCAGTTCGTCAAATTTCTACCCTGCTAGAGCTGCCCCGGTCAACTGTAAATTATGTTATTGTGAAGTGGAAAAGTCTAGGCGCAACAACGGCTCAGCCGTAAAGTGGTAGGCCACACAAGCTCACAGAACGGGAACGCTGAGTGCTGAATCTGTCTTCAGTTGCAACACTCACTGCCGAGTTCTAAACTGCCTCTGGAAGCAACGTCAGCACAAGAACTGTTTGTTGGGAGCTTCATGAAATGGGTTTCCATGGCCAAACAGCTGCACACAAGCCTAAGATCACCATGCGGAATGCCAAGTGTCAGCTGGAGTGTTGTTAAGCTCGCTGCCATTGGTCTCTGGAGCAGTGGAAACACGTTCTCTGGAATGATGAATCACGCTTCACCATCTGGCAGTCCGACGAACAAAACTGGGTTTGGCAGATGCCAGGAGAACATTAACTGCCGCAATGCATAGTGCCAACTGTAAAGTGTGGTGAAGGAGGAATAATGGTCTGGGGCTGTTTTTCATGGTTCAGGCTAGGCCTCTTAGTTCCATTGAAAGGAAATCTTAACGCAACAGCATACAATGACATTCTAGACGATTCTGTGCTTCCAACTTTGTGAAAACAGTTTGGGGAAGGCCCTTCCCTGTTTCAGCATTACAATGCCTCTGTGCACAAAGCGAGGTCCATACAGAAATGGTTTGTCGAGATCGGTGTGGAAGAACTTGATTGGCCTGCACAGAGCCCTGACCTCAACCACATCGAACACATTTGGGATGAATTGGAATGCCGACTAACAGCCAGGCCTAAATGCCCAACATCAGTACCCAACCTCACTAATGCTCTTGTGGCTGAATGGAAGCAAGTCCCCTCAGCATCATCTAGTGGAAAGCCTTCCCAGAAGAGTGGAGACTGTTATAGCAGCAAAAGGGGGACCAACTCCATATTAATGCCCATTATTTTGGAATGAGATGTTCGACGATGTCCACATAATATTGGTCATTTAGTGTAGGTTGGTGGGTGAGGTGGTTGGTGAGGGGGTGGATGGGTGGTTAGTTGGTTGGTTGTTTGGTACCAAGGATATAGCATAGACTGATTTCAAAATTAACCTCAAACCAATGTGTGTTCATTTTCTTCTTAGTCAGATGTTTTATTATGTAACATTTGCATATTCGGCTAGAACTAGGTTTGGTGCGGCTCACCAGAAAGAACACAGACCTAGATGGAAAGAAAAGGTTGTAGCATTCTAAGTTCAGAAGTTGGAAAAGAGAAAAAAGAACCACAGAAAATAAACATTTTACTCATCTACCGAAATTCCTGACACATTTAGATTGTCCCGACCCAAGAATAATAAAACGTGTGGGATTTGAAGGCAGCTGTGTATGAAAGTGAACCCTCTGCAGGATGGCTCCCTCTCATGCTAAGTATGGACAGATCCTAGGCTGGAATGACATGGTTTTCCCTGACCACAAAGTAACTGCACATCTGGTTTACTTCACCGTCGCTTGCTGAGACCAATAGCGATCCTCACCTATAAACTAGGCAAAGATTCATCTCACATTAAACAAACACAATAGTTTAACTGTTCACATCTGCTCTAAGACAAATGTATAACAAATGAATGGTAGATAGAGATAAATCCTAATATTCAATGTGTTCTAAACAAATCACTGCTTTAACTGCCTACATCTAGTGTGTGATATTTTGTTCTTTTGTGTGTTATTTCTTACATTATTAGCCCAGAAAATGCTGTGTACACAAAAAATATATATATATATATAAATACAAGCATTTTGCTACACCCGCAATAACATCTGCTAAATATGTGTATGTGACCAATACAATTTGATTTGATTAACAGTTTGTAACTGATAAATCCCTCCGTCTCTACCTTTGTCCCTTCATCTCTTTCGCCATCCCTCCATCTCTCCCTTCATGCCTCCATGTCTCCCTCTATCTCTCCCACTATCCCTCCCTCCATCCTCCCCCAGGTCCTTTCAGGGACTGTCTCCAGGCCCAGGAGGCTGGCCATGGCACCAGCGGTATGTACCTGCTGAAACCTGGCGAAGCGGAGAGGCCCATGCAGGCGTGGTGTGAGCAGGACCTGGACAACGGAGGCTGGACCGTCATCCAGAGCAGGAGGGATGGCTCTGTCAACTTTTTCAGGAACTGGGACGCTTACAAGGTGATGATGAAAAAGACAAAAGACACCGAAAACGAATAAGCCAGAGACAACAACGGTGCCATTATGTGACCTATCCAAAGGAACTCGTCTGGTCTGGTGTCTCAGGATCCTTTCCAAGGCCTGGACCCCTTATGTTTTCACTTATAATATGATGCATTGTGTTTGTGTCTGCGCATTATTGCTGAAGTGATTTAGTTTGAGATGGCCATTATGAAAGGTAAGAAGACCCAACAGGAAGGTATATACCACCGCTCAATCTCCAACGTTTACTTTCCAAACTACCACAGCTCTGCTAGGTACATCTTCTTTAATTACAGTGCACTGTTTGTCTTATATATTATCATGGCCAAAGAGATTAAAGCTGTTCACCTGAACAGACTAAAAAGTGATTTAGATGCATTTGTCTTCCAAAGGTACTTTCTGACAAAAATTGATTTATAGTATTCCTTTTTTTAACGTTCCTCTTTTTAAACCACTCAGACTATACAAAACCAACAACTAACTTTTAATTTATCTTTCTTAGAATGGATTCGGCAACATAGATGGGGAGTACTGGCTGGGGCTGCTGGGGATCTACAATTTAGGGAAGCAGGGAGACTACAGACTTCTAGTGGAGCTGGAGGACTGGGTGGGGAAGAAGGTGTATGCTGATTACAGCAGCTTCCACCTGGAGCATGAGAACGAGGGCTACCGCCTGAGGCTGGGCACCTACCAGGGAAACGCTGGCGACTCACTCAGCAGCCACAACGGCAAGCAGTTCACCACACTGGACCGAGACAAGGATGCCTTCTCAGGTGGGTCAATCAATCAAACGGTTGATCAATCAATTCACATACTGTTGGCTAAATACATAAGATATACAGTAGGTCCTAAAGAAAGCATATGAGACAAACAAATGGGCTATTTACATTATCTCTATGCAGGTAACTGTGCACACTTCCTTAAGGGAGGCTGGTGGTACAACTCCTGTGGCCAGGCCAATCTGAATGGTGTTTGGTACACCGGCGGGGTCTATCGCAGCAAGTTCCAGGACGGAATTTTCTGGGCAGACTACGGCGGAGGATTCTACTCTATGAAGGGAGTCCGCATGATGATTAGACCTATAGACTGAGACTACAGAGGGAGAGACATGACCATCCTATCCCTCAACCAACACGTGTACAGTATTGCCTATCGCAGACCTACTCACTCACAGAGATTGAGTACAAACATTGTCTGACCTTATTGTGGGATGGTAAAGTATTAAAGTATACTACTAATGTCTGGGCCTCACTGTCAGCACTAGACTTAGAGCAAGGAGTGCCAGGCCTATTGGTTACCATGGAGAGCAAAACAACTGACCATGTGGTATGGAATTGAAATCTGTGTATGTTACTAGAGGTAAAAGCTTGCCTATTTTAGAGGTGTGTAAATATCTTTACATGTCATAATAACATCTTATGTAAGCATTCAATCTACTTTGTTTCAACTTCTCCATCTTGAGATGCTTTATGATTTGCATCCCTTAAGATATTTTTTCATGTATTTGAAATAAACCAGGGAGAAGCTGTAAATGATCCTATAGAAAACATTGGGTTTTCTATTCACTGTCTATATTTGTGGATCATGCACCATTTATTGTGCTTTCACAGCTGACTTATGTACTGTAGCCTGTGTCAATGTTTTTCTCATTTTGCAGTTGATTAAATCTCAATACGAGCCAGAGACAAAACAAGAAAAAAAAGGAAAGGAATTACGGTTTGTTTTGTGTGGTTTTTGGAGACTTAAAAAATGCACACGAAGCAGAGAGTTAGTATGAAGTATCGGAACAGACAACGAGAAACACATGGCTGAAAGCCACAGGATAGAGTGAAGGGAAGAAGGGAGAGAGGGGAAGAGCGAAAGGGGAAGGGGAAGAGAGGGGGGGGGGGACTGGGATGGATTCTGCCACATTTTCAAGTGATCTTTTTTTTCTTCCTTTTAAATACAGAAAAATGTACATTCTTTCCATACAAAAGTGCTTGGGCTGTATGTTTAAAAAATATTTTGAATTGAAAAAGTCACGACTCTCTGTGGTCCGTAATCACCGGTAGAACTGGCTAGATCTGGAGGGAAACTGACCCCAAAGGAGAGACCAGCGGGTTCCTCTGGCTGATGGGTCTGGAGCACACGGCACACTACAAAAGACATACGGTATCACACATTAAAGTCAATGGGAAAGAGACATCCATAAACTTCAACAAAACATACGATTATAATGAGCTTTGCTGTATATTTGTCACACATGGACACAAGATGAAGGGTAATATTCAAGTTTAAGTCACCAAACTTGAATATAAACCAGTCAGAATGAACCAAACAGGCTCTTTGTACTGTTTTATAGACATGTTTACAGATGTACAAAAACTCAGAGCCAATTTAACATGCTGTTGTGGAATACTCAATCCAAAGATTAAGGCAGAGAATAATTTAAAGTATAATAGTGAATATTTAAATGCAAGCAGCTGGAAGGTAGATCCCTCTTTGATCTCAGTCAGGGAAGGAGCTGGAAGGTAGATCCCTCTCTGATCTCAGTCAGAGAAGGAGCTGGAAGGTAGATCCCTCTCTGATCTCAGTCAGAGAAGGAGCTGGAAAGTAGATCCCTCTCTGATCTCAGTCAGGGAAGGAGCTGGAAGGTAGATCCCTCTCTGATCTCAGTCAGGGAAGGAGCTGGAAGGTAGATCCCTCTCTGATCTCAGTCAGGGAAGGAGCTGGAAGGTAGATCCCTCTCTGATCTCAGTCAGGGAAGGAGCTGGAAGGTAGATCCCTTTCTGATCTCAGTCAGGGAAGGAGCTCTAAGAGTAACTGGATGTTGTTGGTCAATTTCTTCAACAGATTATCAGATCTATATAATTATCAAACTTATATACAGTTGAAGTCGGAAGTTTACATAAACTTAAATTCTCCAACCTAAGTGTAAGTTAAGCAATTTAAAGGCAATGCTACCAAATACTTATTGAGTGTATGTAAACTTCTGACCCATTGGGAATGTGATGAAAGAAATAAAAGCTGAAATAAATCATTCTCTCTACCATTATTCTGATATTTCACATTCTTAAAATAAAGTGGTGATCTTAACTGACCTAAGACAGGGAATTTTTACTGGGATTAAATGTCAGGAATTGTGAAAAACTGAGTTTAAATGTATTTGGCTAAGGTGTATGTAAACTTCCAACTTCAACTGTATATTAGTAGTAGAATGGAAACAGACTCTTTGTTTAAGTATTAAACTTCTCCTTTAGTAATACAATTGTAGGCAGAAGTTGGTACAGAGTACAGTATATGATAGTTCTCCCCAGGTTCTGCAAAGTGTCTGAGACATCCTGTAACTCATATAGCCTCCCCAGTCCTACTTGCGTGAGTTTCCCTGGCAACAACATTTTAATACATCTAACCTCCCCTGACAGCAGCAACCATCTTGTCAGCAATTAAAAGCTCAGAAGTGGGTTTGACCAAAACTTGACCTTTCATCACAAGTATAGGGTCATAACAAGGTGAAGCCTCTTCTGACAGGTGGCTGTTTTCATCAGGCCTGCTGCAGCCTTGTGTTCTCAGGAAACCAGTCGTATTCTCAGAATCTCAGATAGCCACGGTGGGGCCCAGACATGAGGAGTATGAGCGTAGGTGGTTTCCGCCTTCTGATAGTGTCTGAAGGGCACAACACTCAAAACAGGTGTTTACACACACACACACACACACACACACACACACACACACACACACACACACACACACACACACACATAAACTTACAGTTTATCATAACACAATTTATTAACCCTTTAAAAGGTAGAAGGCCTTGGTTTAACCCCTTCAATGTCCCTTACATAGTGGGAGGTGATAATACAATCATATTGTTTACACGACAGTTATATTATACAAGCAACAGTTCCAGAACACAATGGCCTTGTGTTAGGGTGCAGCGATAACAGGAGTCTGTGAAATACATAATATCACAGTCCAACACAGAGCAGAACATAACCCTCGAGAAGTTAAAACAGCTCACCCCAATTCTGCCACAACAAAACTTACTCACAAACTATTACAACAATGTTTTACATTTACTAGACGCTCTTATCCAGAGTGACTTAAAGGAACAATTAGGAGTAAGTGTCTGGCTCAGGAGCACATTGACAGAATTGTCAGCTCAGGGATTCGAACCAGCAACTTTTGGGTTACTGGCCCAACACTCTTAACCACTAGATTACCCGCCGCCCCTTATATTCTACATCCATTTTTGAAAATGAATGATATACCCATTGATTCTTGAAGAACATGTTTTCTACATGCCTCATGAGGTTAGTTCAACTGTCACTCCCAGTCAGAACCCAAAATATAAACTTGTTTTACTCCAATGTTTGTAAACATTGCAAATGTAAGCGGTATAGCTTCAAAACATAGTTAAAACTTGAATTTTGATTTAACGGATGGCCAATTCTTGCATCTTTAGCCCTGTCTATGAACTTCCGAGTGATTTCATTTCTCTACTCCCATCCCCAGCTTCTTACCAAAAAAGAGGTGGGTGGCTACTTTGTTATTGTTTCAACTGCAGATTGGCCCTTTAGAAGCCCATTGGAACAGTTGACTTGGGATACTTTGCTTCTAATGGGCAAAACCCCCAAAATATGGCAGCTTAAGACAACAAGGGAGTGGACGACTAAGAGAGGTCATCCAAGGTTATTCTCTTTATGTGAGAACAGTTCAGTTCTATATGTATTTCAGCAGATTGAGCATTACCGTGATCTACATTCTGAGACCTTCTCTCCCTCAACTGATTTGCATGGGTTGCTTGAGTCTCTGTGTGCGCTGTGTGCAGTGGTATGGTACAGTGGGGAAGAGAGAAAGAGATTTCCACCGGAGGCCTGAGGTACTGTACATTTTATTTACAGACTCTCTAATATTTGCATTGGATGGCGCTGGGGCCTCTCCTAAAGGTGTGTGTATGAATGAGGCTGGCGGAGAGAGATGGACCGACCACATTGAGCTCTTTCTGCAGCTGTTAACATGCTCAGATTCCACAGCTTTACACTGTACTGTATGCTTTCTTTGTGTGTATGTGTATGTGTGTGTGTGTGTGTGTGTGCTCACGTCCACCGTTTGTTAAACACATCCACCCCGAGTCTTCCCGTCACTCTGTCTGCACCATAAACCCTCAAACTTTACATAGTCAGTTAGCCACACACCTGCCATCCTCTGCCAGAGAGCCACTGCTGTCAGGAGCCTGAAGGGAAAAGGTGAGATCCGTGGCCCTGTGAGGAGACCACACTCAGGCACTGGCTACAGCCAGGCCTTGGAGACGGCTTGTGGTGTTCCGTGAAACTATCAGTGCTTTCAGGGGTGAAAAGAGTCTTTGACCACCATGACAGTGCTAAGCTCGGAAGACTTTCGGAATATAATTGTGGAACCTTCAACCAACAGGTTCCCGGTGACAGTTGGGAATCTCCATAGAGATCCATTTATCCATCCCGGCCCAGTTGTTCTCAAACTTGTCACAGGCAGCACACCCACAATCAGCTAATGATATTGAGCTGGGATACAAAACCATACCGATTGACAGAAAATATCCCTGTATAAAAATATAACCAATTAGCTAACAGAGCATATTTCTGTCTGGAGTCTGGACTGAGTAACTCCTCCACTAAGACATACAGATTTTAGATTCATAGTCATCCAGTGAGAGCTGGGAAGTTTAATTTAAAGGCAGCTGGCTGGAGGAGTTTGCCTCTCACTCAAATAACTTTAAAATGTGGTATGATATTTCAGTGAGACGTGAAACACAGGAGCCTTTGCCAAGGCTCAATTACATTTATTTTAACAGCACACAAGAGCAAATCCAAGCACAGAAAACGTATCCAAGGACAACAAATAAAAGAGAGCCTTGAGCCATGAAAAGAGCATTACTCGTCTCTTCAAGCCAAGTTTCGGCTGCCGTTTAGAAGGTATTTAGTCTATTAGACGTCTATTAGCTGTCCTTAAAGGCATATCAGTTGTCAGCAAGAGCTTTCCACAGTCCCTATACTTAAACAGATACATTATGTTTGCTCTCTCAACAGCCAGAGCATGGCATGCAATTGTAGATGATGATAGATAAAACAACACATTTTCATATATTTTTTTAACAAAATGTTATTCCCCAAACCATGAAACCCGGAGAACATAAATAGTTTAAACAGAAGTTTGATCTTGATTCAGTTGGGCAGACAGCTTTGTCACTTGGCAGTGGCCTATGTGTCTGCTTGCCCCTAATGTGACTCCTTACTGTGTGACATAATAAGAATCACATTTGGGGCTTGATGCCTGTATGTCTGTCTGGCCCCTGGTAATAGAGCCAATACTGCCCTCCTGCTTATTGCTCAGCTGTTTTTATGGCCTAGCTAAGTCCAAACAGCTGAAGTAATGGTCATGAAGAATGTATAAACAGTACTCTACCGATAATATTTTCCCTGAAGCCAGTGGCCCCTCCTTGTGGCAAAACTAGTTACTTGCCTTCTTCAAAAACATTACATAGGCCTACATCAGATAGGCTACTGAGCAAATGGTACTAAATCCCAATGAATAAATAATTCAGCATTCTATTATCGAATGCAAATAAAACGAAAATCTGTAATGTTGTAGGACAGGAAATTATTTGTGTATCCCACCTGCTTTGAAGTGAAGTTGCCATTGGATGACGTTTGACTTCTGCTGACCTATTACTAAGCAGTAAGACAGCTCGTGGTGGATCTACTCCTGCCACTGTATCAACACTCAACAGTCATTTGATTATCAGTATATACTTTGTAACTGAATTCTACTTCTGTCAACAGACGGGAAATGAACAGAATATTCATGTGCATATCCAAGACAAAAGACAGTCTTGCAATTAAAAACGGTGAGTGAGTTATTACCCCCACCAAAATCAATGACGTATTACCATACTGTCCCTGTCAATAGTACATTAGCAAGCACCTTGCTTTTGTCCGCTTTGTTAAAGACATCTGGAGGATGTAGGATTAGAATGTGATTTAGAAAGGAATATAAATGCGCCTTATCTGTTGTTGTTAATGTCGCAGATCCTATGGCACCCACTCTGTCACTGTGTGACTATGAATGATGCACACGTTGTTATGCCTTGAGTAAAAAGTCAATCTGAAGTGACCGTACAGCATTTACTGCGAAGCAGTCTCCGCAGACGTCAGGGCTTTCATAGTTCTTGCGCTCAGTGGGGCAGAGCCGAGATATTGTGAAGGAAGTTGTCAAGGAAGTGAGATTGTGTTTATACAGGATGTACTGCCCCAACCTACCGTCAACGTATCATGTCAATGCGGAACTACGGGGCTCTGCATTGTTACAAAATCTGAGAGGTGCGCGGTGATGCAGTACAGAGCTCGATTTGGCCTCTGCATGCATCCAGAGGCTCCACAGCATATAGCAGCATATAGCACCACGTTCGATTGTGCATCAAGAATTCAGCTTAGCAAGTTTGTATGAAGGTCTGGTTATTAAATGGGTAAATAGTTTAATCCATTCTCTGTTTAATTAATTTATACACAGGTAAGTAGTAAAACGCTCTAAACCACTCTGGTGACAAATAAACTTTGTTGCCCTGTCTCCAATCATCCACATGGCTGGGATAACCTTTTATTATTATTATTATTTATAATTAGGGGATAGATCAGCTTAATAGGTCATATAGATTGTAGATTCCCTCAACGTAATTGTCTGCATAATTTCCAATCCCCCATATATATTTTTGTATATATATACAGTTGAAGTCAGAAGTTTACATGCACTTACATACACTTAACTTGTTTTTCAACCACTCCACACATTTCTTGTTAACAAACTATAGTTTTGGCAAGTCAATTAGGACATCTACTTTGTGCATGACACAAGTAATTCTCCAACAATTGTTTACAAACAGATTATTTCACTTAGAATTCACTGTATCACAAGTCCAGTGGGTCAGAAGTTGACATACACTAACTTGACTGTGCCTTTAAACAGCTTGGAAAATTCCTGAAAATGATGTCATGGCTTTAGAAGCTTCTGATAGGCTAATTGACATAATTTGAGTCAATTGGAGGTGTACCTGTGGATGTATTTCAAGGCCTACCTTCAAAGTCAGTGCATCTTTGCTTGACATCATGGGAAAATCAAAAGAAATCAGCTAAGACCTCAGAAAAAATTATTGTAGACCTCCACAAGTCTGGTTCATCCTTGGGAGCAATTTACAAACGCCTGAAAGTACCACATTCATCTGAACAAACAATAGTATGCAAGTATAAACACCATGGGACCACGCAGCCGTCATACCGCTCAGGAAAGAGACGTGTTCTGTCTCCTAGAGATGAATGTACTTTGGTGCGAAAAGTGCAACTCAATCCTAGAACAACAGCAAAGGACCTTGTGAAGATGCTGTTGGATACAGGTACAAAAGTATCTATATCCACAGTAAAACAAGTCCTATATCGCCCTAACCTGAAAGGCCGCTCAGCAAGGAAGAAGCCACTGCTCCAAGGCCAGCATCCCGGAGTCGCCTCTTCACTGTTGACGTTGAGTGGTGTTTTGCGGGTACTATTTAGGGAAACTGTTAGTTGAGGACTTGTGAAGCGTCTGTTTCTCAAACTAGACATTAATACATGTCCTCTTGCTCAGTTGTGCACCGGGGCCTCCCACTCCTCTTTCTATTCTGGTTAGAGACAGTTTGCGCTGTTCTATGAAGGGAGTAGTACACAGCGTTGTACGAGATCTTCAGTTTCTTGTCAATTTCTCGCATGGAATAGACTTCATTTCTCAGAACAAGAATAGACTGTATAGTTTCAGAAGAAAGTGCTTTGTTTCTGGCCATTTTGAGCCTGTAATCAAACCCACAAATGCTGATGCTCCAGATACTCAACTAGTCTAAAGAAGGCCAGTTGTATTGCTTCTTTAATCAGAACAACAGTTTTCAGCTGTGCTAACATCATTGCAAAAAGGTTTTAATGATCAATTAGCCTTTTAAAATGATGAACTTGGATTAGCGAACACAACGTGCCATTGGAACACAGGAGTGATGGTTGCTGACAATGGGCCTCTGTACACCTATGTAGATATTCCATTTAAAAAATCAACTGTTTCCAGCTACAATAGTCATTTACAACATTAACAATGTCTACACTTTATTTCTGATCAATTGGATGTTATTTTAATGGGGGAAAAATATGCTTTTCTTTCAAAAACAAGGACATTTCTAAGTGATCCAAACCTTTGAACGGGAGTGTAGCTGTACCATGATATTTGCATTTCTACTAAGTAAACCTCCAATTGTACTCTACTATCCCACCCACCCACTACCCCCCCCCCCCCCCCCCCCCCCCCACATCCCAAGTTGGGTTGTCATCCCAGTGACCGGCAGACCACCTCTGTCCCCCTAGATTGGAGAAACTATTCAATTAAGTAAATATATTTTGAAAATGTAAAAACAAATATGTATTATTAGCTAGTTAGCCTGCACTGTAGCTAACTCAAATGAGCTGCTAACATAGCTAGCTAGCCAACTTCACATACTGTATAGATAGCTAGCTAAGTGATTTAAATATCTCCAGCCACCTAACTTCATATTAGCCATCTTGATACATTTATCATTGTAAATTAAAAACAAACTCCAAATGCATTTGTAGCTAGCTAACAGCCATGGAGGAGAATGAAAGGATAGCAGCTCCAGCTGTCAAAGGGAGAGAGCAGGCTATTCTGGATAGGACAGGTACTTTGTGTAGTTCCAGTCCCTAGAAAGAAGTGAGGACATAGATAATAGTAACATAATATTTAGTGCTGTCTAATAGGAGTATAACGTAGCCTGTTTCTTGTGATGTTTTCTATCCCCAGATACAAAGAGCTGTGAAAGCCTGTCTGCAGATGAAAAGGTCTCAATGAAGTGCAGTGGTTCTTAGTCCTGGGGTCTTAAAGGGGTGCACATTTTAGTTTTTGCCTTAGCACTGCACAGCTGATTCAAATGATCAACTCATCAAGCTTCAACTGGCATTTATGTATTTATTTGTGACGCTATCCTTGATGTGATCCTGCTGTTGTCACATGCATCTATCTATCCAATGTTCTCATGATTTGTTATAAGATATATTATACTTTAATAATCCACAATGACCTGGTGATGCAAAAGTCTAATAATGACATTATCTTCCATATTCCTACAGATACCTTGCAACTGGAGATTCTTTCAAAATGATTGCCTACAGTTACCGTGTAGGGTACTGCACGGTTGGATACATTGTCGTGAGTGTGACCAGGGCCACCTGGGACTGCCTCGTGAGGGAATTCAGGTGTGTGTGAAGGCTACCTGTGTCCTGCATAACTTCATGAGGATGGACACGAGGACCAGGAGGGGACCTGCAGCTCTCCGCCGTGTGCCAGAGGAGAGGTCTGCTGCTCTGCATGATGTTGCATGGATGGGGGCTAACAACGCAGCACGGGAGGCCATCCTGGTGCAGGAAATCTTCACCTCCTACTTCTTCGAAGAGGGTGCTGTTCCCTTGTAACACCTTGTGCCGTACACTATACACAATCAAAGGCTCTTAAAAGCCACCCATATTGCAATAAGAGTATTCTTCCATTTCCTTAGCTATGTCATCTGCAGTTATTCAATTCCCAGTTTCTCTCCCTTTAATTTCTACTTCTCAGGTGAGGGTGCTGTTCAGGTAAGAGTGATGTCAGCACATAAACAAAACAGGCTCTTTTAAGAGTCACCCATATTGAAAATGTCATGAACAATTAGACACCCTACATCTCACACCTACACACTTGTGTATCAATCTGATTGATGGATTGTGTTGTGCAGTAAGCAGGCTCGGGTTTACAACTGTGGCTCCTTCCACCTTCAAAGAATAGGCAAGAGGAGAATAGTGGAGAATAGTAAGACACTATTGTTTGTCCTCGTGTGTCTGCATGTTTTTCAGTATAAAGTACTCTGTAGCCACTCAGTGTGGACACTCTCTGCCTCTAACCTTATTACAGGGGCTGAGTCACTGGCTTACTGGTGCTCTTCCATGCTGTCCCTAGGAGGGGTGCGTCACTTGAGTGGGTTGAGTCACTGATGTGATCTTCTTGTCTGGGTTGGCGACCCCTTAGGTTGTGCCGTGGCGGAGATCTTTGTGGGCTATACTCGGCCTTGTCTCAGGATGGTAAGTTGGTGGTTGAAGATATCCCTCTAGTGGTGTGGGGGCTGTGCTTTGGCAAAGTGGGTGGGGTTATATCCTGCCTGTTTGGCCCTATCCGGGGGTATCATCGGATGGGGCCACAGTGTCTCGTGACCCCTCCTGTCTCAGCCTCCAGTATTTATGCTACAGTAGTTTGTGTCGGGGGGCTAGGGTCAGTCTGTTATATCTGGAGTACTTCTCCTGTCTTATCCGGTGTCCTGTGTGAATTTAAGTATGCTCTCTCTAATTCTCTATTTCTCTCTTTATCTCTCTCGGAGGGCCTGAGCCCTAGGACCATGCCTCAGGACTACCTGGCATGATGACTCCTTGCTGTCCACCTGGCCGTGCTGCTGCTCCAGTTTCAACTGTTCTGCCTGCGGCTATGGAACTCTGACCTGTTCACCGGATGTGCTACCTGTCGCAGACCTGCTGTTTTGAACTCTCTAGAGACAGCTGGAGCGGTAGAGATACTCTTAATGATCGGCTATGAAAAGCCAACTGACATTTACTCCTGAGGTGCTGACTTGCTGCACCCTCGACAACTACTGTGATTATTATTCTTTGACCATGCTGGTCATTTATGAACATTTGAACATCTTGGCCATGTTCTGTTATAATCTCCACCCGGCACAGCCAGAAGAGGACCGGCCAACCCTCATAGCCTGGTTCTTCTAGGTTTCTTCCTAGGTTTTGGCCTTTCTAGGGAGTTTTTCCTAGCCACCGTGCTTCTACACCTGCATTGCTTGCTGTTTGGGGTTTTAGGCTGGGTTTCTGTACAGCACTTTGAGATATCAGTTGATGTAAGAAGGGCTATATAAATAAATTTGATTTGACTAGGTGAGGCCACACACAGATTCCTGTTGAACACTGTCTCTTTAACTACCGTATTTTCTCAATAACAGTCTCCCTCACTTCTTCCCTCTCCCCCCTTCTCCCTAAATCCTCTAGGTTATATCAGCTATGTGAGTGAACCGCTTCTGAACTGCCTGAAATGGAGTGCACTGCATGATCAGAGGTGAGAGGTCACTTGGTCGGGTCAACAGGAAGTATTATTAAAGAGATGCTTTACATTAAAATGTAGATGTAGTAGTCCCAGAGTTAATGATCCAAGGTCAGTTTTGTATTTCACCCCCTGATGACTATGATGACTGACATAGTGTTAGAATTAAAAAGACACAAGGTTTAATCATGCCATCTCTCTCGTCTGCAGGTATGTTTTGATGTGAGAGAGGATGCCAACCCCCAGTACCGCCATCGCCCCCTCGAAGATAACCCTCAGCCCAATTTGGGGCCCAAGGCTGGTTAGAAGACATGGCTAGGGACACTATATAATTGTGATGACCTGAGAGAAGGGTTGACCCCAATTAGTTGATTGGTTGGTCGTTAGACAATCTCGGTCGACCAACAGTCTAAGTCGAGCAGAAACAAAAGTGTGTGTATATATACACTGCTCAAAAATATAGGGAACACTTAAACAACACAATGTAACTCCAAGTCAATCACACTTCTGTGAAATCAAACTGTCCACTTAGGAAGCAACACTGATTGACAATACATTTCACATGCTGTTGTGCAAATGGAATAGACAAAAGGTGTAAATTATAGGCAATTAGCAAGACACCCCCAATAAAGGAGTGATTCTGCAGGTGGTGACCACAGACCACTTCTCAGTTCCTACGCTTCCTGGCTGATGTTTTGGTCACTTTTGAATGCTGGCGGTCCTCTCACTCTAGTGGTAACATGAGACGGAGTCTACAACCCACACAAGTGGCTCAGGTAGTGCAGCTCATCCAGGATGGCACATCAATGCGAGCTGTGGCAAGAAGGTTTGCTGTGTCTGTCAGCGTAGTGTCCAGAGCATGGAGGCGCTACCAGGAGACAGGCCAGTACATCAGGAGACGTGGAGGAGGCCGTAGGAGGGCAACAACCCAGCAGCAGGACCGCTACCTCCACCTTTGTGCAAGGAGGAGCACTGCCAGAGCCCTGCAAAATGACCTCCAGTAGGCTGTTTGATGGTTTTCTCAGGAGTCCCTAAAATATTAAACACACTAATTAAAATGTCAAACTCTTGTCAAAACGCCCATAAAGCTACTCAGCTAGCTTGCAAAATTAACTTTATGACAAAAAGTCACTCCGCTCCTCACCTCGTTCCTTACCTTCCGCCCGCTAATGTACATTGCTTACCAGTTGTACAAGTTTTGTGTCATCAATAAAGGAAAACGTTTATTCCAGGCTGCCTGAGCATAAAATGCTCATGTCCCTGCTGCAATGAAATTACACATACCAAGTGTGCATTCATGTCAAATGTGGTTGCATCAGCTGCAATGTCATGCACTGCAGAACCAAAGCCAGCTGTGTGTCTGACTGCAGGCTGAGGAGTCCTGTCTCGTGGCCCTGTCGGAAGCTTTGTCTGGCCCAGGTGTGTCACAGCCTGGACTCCTTCTGCAGCATGCAACCAGATGTGTCCCGGAGGCTCAGCTGGGCCCCACCGCTCCCACAGGAGATGGCTGATCAGATACTGCACAAGATGGATGCCCAGGGTGAGTAGGAGGGAGGGAGGGAGGGCGCCAGAGAACGTTCAACAGACACACACAAATGGAATTAAATAAATGTAATGGTTAACAAACATTCTATGTGTTTAAAAAATCTAATTTCTATTCAATAGGTTGCTTTTAGGTAATTTTTCGAAATAGATCTTGCTGCTTAAAGCTAGGTCTGCATCCTGGTCATCACGTTTTCATCCACATTTCTCTTTCAGGTGGCCTTCTGCCTGGCCCTCTGCCCTCACCGGCAGCAGGAGCTGTACGCTTCCTGGGTCCCTGGGGTCCTCATTGGTGCCCACCTCCTATCAGGCCTGGCCTCCAAATCGGAGTGCAGAGTCAGCCTGCAGAGGCTCACTCTGGGTGGGGACCAGATGGGCTGGGAGTCCCTGGAGGTTTAGGAAGGGGCCCAGTTGGGCTTCAGCTCTCTGCTGGGCCTGAGGACACTAAACCTGGTATACACAGACCTCACAGACCCCTTCCTGGAGGACCTCTGTACTCTCCCACAGCCACCGTTCTGGGATTCTCCCACTGCTTGTG
This sequence comes from Salvelinus fontinalis, assembly GCF_029448725.1. Classification (NCBI taxonomy): domain Eukaryota; kingdom Metazoa; phylum Chordata; class Actinopteri; order Salmoniformes; family Salmonidae; genus Salvelinus; species Salvelinus fontinalis. The sequence goes on from NC_074690.1 coordinate 36,575,433, forward strand.
TCTCTGGATGTTTCTGGAAGGAAGAGGGTGACTGAAGGGGCAGCCAAGGTCTTCGAGGAGGAGTGGGCTGGTGTTTTTGGGGCTGCTGGCTACTGTTGTTGGCTCCTGTAACGTTCTGTCTGGGAAGGACAACTTCAAGGTGAGGTGACTTATTATAGATTACAAAACATTGTCTCATCCTGAGACATCTGTGACGATGTAAAGCAGTAGCTCCACCTGGTTTCAGCCATATTGCTTACACCAATGACCTATCCAGTCCTATCAGATCTGTTCAGAGGAGTGAGTGATAATGTTCTTGTGTTCCAGGTAACTGGCGAGGCCAGAGAGAGAGAGAGAGAGAGAGAGAGAGAGAGAGAGAGAGAGAGAGAGAGAGAGAGAGAGCCCACCCCAAATTGAGACCTAAAAAGGCTCACTAAGGTCAGGGCGTGACAGTACCCCCCCCCCCCCCCCCCCCCCCCCCCTCAACGGTGCGGACTCCGGCCGCAAAACCTGAACCTATAGGGGAGGGTCTGGGTGGGCATCTATTCCGCGGTGGCGGCTCAGGTGCGGGACGTAGACCCCGCTCCACCACTGGCTCACCCCACTTTGGTGGCACCTCTGATTTGATCTAAAGAAAAACGTATTAACAAAATGTGTTTGTTAAGGGACAGGTGGGTTTAAAACATTCTAAACCAACACATTTCTGCAGCATTGAAGTTCCCCAAGAACACAGTGGCCTATATCATTCTTAAACGAAAGAAGTTTGGAACCACCAAGACTCTTCCTAGAGATGGCCGCCCAGCCAAACAGAGCAATCGGGGGAGAAGGGCATTGGTCAGGGAGTTGACCAAGAACCCGATGGTCACTCTGACAGAGCTCCGACGTTCCTCTGTAGAGATGGGAGAACCTTCCAGAAGGACAACCGTCTCTGCAGCATTCCACCAATCAGGCCTTTATGGCAGAGTGGCCAGACAGAAGCCACTCCTCAGTTAATGTGTTGTGAAATCTGTTTTGATTGTATTGTAATGTTTTTAAAATTATATAACTACCGTAATTTTGCTGGACCCCAGGCAGAGTAACTGCTGCATTGGCAGCATCTAATGGGGATCCGTAATAAATACACAAATACAAATAAACACATGATAGCCAGCTTTGAGTTTGCCAAAGGGCACCTAAAGAACTCTAACACCATGAGAAACAAGATTCTCTGGTCTGATGAAACCAAGGTTGAATTCTTTGGTCTGAATGCCAATCATCACGTCTGGAGGAAACCTGGCACCATCCCTACGGTGAAGCATGCTAGTGGCAGCATCATGCTGTGGGGATTTTTATTTTCAGCAGCAGGGACTGGGAGACTAGTCAGCATCGAGGGAAAGATGAACAGAGCAAAGTACAGAGAGATCCTTGATGAAAACCTTCTCCAGAGCACTCAGGACCTCAGACTGGGGCAAAGGTTCACCTTCCAACAGGACAATGACCCTAAGCACACAGCCAAGACAACGCAGGAGTGGCTTCGGGATAAGTCTCTGAATGTCCTTGAGTGGCCCAGCCAGAGCCCGGACTTAAAACCTCTAACGCCTCACAAACCCGGATCCGGGAGCACCTCCATCAAAAAAGCTGACTAGCATAGCCTAGCCTAAAGCCACAGGGATATCATATAATAAAATGTTCATGAAATCACAAGTCCAAGACACCAAATGAAAGATACACATCTTGTGAATCCAGCCATCATTTCTGATTTTTAAAATGTTTTACAGGGAAGACACAATATGTAAATCTATTAGCTAACCACGTTAGCAAAAGACACCACTTCTTTACTCCACAATTTTTTTACTCCATCAGTAGCTATCACAAATTCGACCAAATAAAGATATAAATAGCCACTAACCAAGAAACAACTTCATCAGATGACAGTCTGATAACATATTTATTGTATAGCATATGTTTTGTTAGAAAAATGTGCATATTTCAGGTATAAATCAGAGTTTACCATTGCAGCCACCATCACAACTCTCACCAAAGCGACTAGAATAACTACAGAGACCATCGTGTATTAGCTAATTACTCATCATAAAACATTTCTTAAAAATACACAGCGTACAGCAGATGAAAGACACAGATCTTGTGAATCCAGCCAATATTTCAGATTTTCTAAGTGTTTTACAGCGAAAACACAATATAGCGTTATATTAGCTTACCACAATAGCAAACATCACAACAGCATTGATTCAAGGCAAAAATAGCGATAACGTATAAACCACCAAAATATATAGATTTTTTCACTAACCTTCTCAGAATTCTTCAGATGACAGTCCTATAACATCATATTACACAATGCATATAGAGTTTGTTCGAAAATGTGCATATTTAGCGGCACAATTCGTGGTTATACAATGTGATTAGTGGCCAAAACTTCAAGAAATCTGTCCGGCGCCATCTTGGAGAGGCACCTATTCTAATCGAAAACTATTCATAAACTTGACTAAAAAAATACAAGTTGGACAGCAATTGAAAGACAAATTAGTTCTTAATGCAATCGCTGGGTTACATTTTTAAAATTAACGTTACTTCAAGCATACAGCGTGCGCTAAAGCGAGACCGCACCGGTCTCATGGCGGAATTATTATTTGACATTTGTCAACATAAATACGAATTAACAACATAAAGATTGCTTACTATTTGCCGAGCTTCCATCAGAATCTTGGGCAAGGTGTCCATTCTCCAGAACAATCGTCTTTTGGTTGAAAGATGTCCTCTTCTCATTGCTAAATAGCAGTTAACGATAGCCACCCACTGGAGAGGTGCCCAACTAGTGAAAGCGCGTCACAAAGAAATCCAGGAAAATCGCAATAAACTGCTTTAAACTGCTATAAGTCGGTTTAAATTAACTACCTTATGATGTCTTTAACACCTATAACGAATAAAAACATGACCGGAGATATAGAACTACTAAAACGAAAGCGTTTGCAGGACGCCATTGTGATGTCTTCTTGCGCCAGATGCCCAGTTGAAAAGAATGGTACTTCCGTTCCATGATGATTTATAGTGGCCCAGATTGCGCAATCCACTCCATTCAAATTCTCCCCGCTTACTGACATCTAGAGGAAGGCGTATGCAGTGCACGTAGCCCGATGGCTTACATAGGGACTTATAAACTGACCCTAGAACAGGCACCTCGATTTCTGAAATCTCACTCCCTGACAGGAAATGTGCTGCAGAATGAGTTCTGTTTCACTCAGAGAAATAATTCAAACGGTATTAGAAACTAGAGAGTGTTTTCTATCCAATAGTAATAATAATATGCATATTGTACGAGCAAGAATTGAGTACGAGGCAGTTTAATTTGGGAACGAACTATTACAAAGTCGAAATGGCGCCTCCCTAGTGTCAAGAACCCGATCGAACATCTCTGGAGAGACCTGAAAATAGCTGTGCAGCGACACTCGCCATCCAACCTGACAGAGCTTGGGAGGATCTGCAGAGAAGAATGTAAGATTCTCTCCAAATACAGGTGTGCTAAGCTTGTAGCGTCATATCCAAGAACACTCATGGCTGTAATCAATGCCAAAGGTGCTTCAACAAAGTACTGAGTAAATGGTCTGAATACTTATGTAAATGTAATATTTCCATTGTTATATTTATTAAATGTGTAGAAAATTCAAAAACCTGTTTTCACTTTGTCATTATTGGGCATTGTTTGTATATTAATAAAGAAAATGTATTTTTAAAAAAAATCAATTTTAGAATATGGCTGTAATGTGGGGTAACAAAGAAATGCCACCCCACACCATGACTGACCCATCGCCAAACCGGTCATGCTGGAGGATGTTGCAGGCAGCAGAACGTTCTCCACGGCGTCTCCAGACTCTGTCACGTCTGTCACATGTGCTCATGTGCTCAGTGTGAACCTGCTTTCATCTGTGAAGAGCACAGGGCGCCAGTGGCGAATTTGCCAATCTTGGGGTTCTCTGGCAAATGCCAAACGTCCTGCACGGTGTTGGGCTGTAAGCACAAGCCCCACCTGTGGACGTCGGGCCTTCATACCACCCTCATGGAGTCTGTTTCTGACCGTTTGAGCAGACACATGCACATTTGTGGCCTGCTGGAGGTCATTTTGCAGGGCTCTGGCAGTGCACCTCCTTGCACAAAGGCGGAGGTAGCGGTCCTGCTGCTGGGTTGTTGCCCTCCTACGGCCTCCTCCACGTCTCCTGATGTACTGGCCTGTCTCCTGGTAGCACCTCCATGCTCTGGACACTACGCTGACAGACACAGCAAACCTTTTTGCCACAGCTCGCATTGATGTGCCATCCTGGATGAACTGCACTACCTGAGCCACTTGTGTGGGTTGTAGACTCCGTCTCATGTTACCACTAGAGTGAGAGGACCGCCAGCATTCAAAAGTGACCAAAACATCAGCCAGGAAGCGTAGGAACTGAGAAGTGGTCTGTGGTCACTACCTGCAGAATCACTCCTTTATTGGGGGTGTCTTGCTAATTGCCTATAATTTACACCTTTTGTCTATTCCATTTGCACAACAGCATGTGAAATGTATTGTCAATCAGTGTTGCTTCCTAAGTGGACAGTTTGATTTCACAGAAGTGTGATTGACTTGGAGTTACATTGTGTTGTTTAAGTGTTCCCTTTATTTTTTTGAGCAGTGTATATATTTATACTCCGGACTCCAACATTTCTCGTCCTAATATTTATAGATTTCTTAATTCCATAATTTTTATTTTAGATCTGTGTGTATTGTTGTGAATTGTTAGATACTACTGCACTGATGGAGCTAGGAGCACAAGCATTTCGCTACACCCGCATTAACATCTGCTAAATATGTGTATGTGATCAATAAAATTTGATTTTTGTTTGAAAATCTGTTCTCTACGAGTAGAACAGAGACTGTGCGTAACGTTGAGAATCACGCACATGCGTGGAAGCTTCAGGACCTTTAGCTGTCAGAAAGAGGGTCCAGAAAAGTCTGATTCGCAGCCACTTCATTTGTTGAAACGGTTTGTCTCTCTGCAGCTGTCCACAGAGCAGACCACACAGCTGGGGGCTGATATCTTTATCATGAAGGTAGGATATCCATATCCCTCCATTTTCTTATCACTCTCTCTCTCTCTTCATTCCTCCTTACACTCTACACTCTATTCTTCTGTTCCTCTCTATCACTCCATCCCTAACCTCACCTCTATCTCTCCCTCTCACCCTCCTCCTCTCCCTCTCACCTCTCTTCTATCTCCTCCTCTCTCTCTCTCTCTCCCCTCACCTCATATCTCCCTCTTCACCCCCCCCCCACCTCATCTCTCTATTCCTCTCTCCTCCCTTTCACCTCCCTCTCAACCCTATCCTCTCCTCCCTCACCTCACCTTACCTCTCTCCCCCCTAACAAAAGCTGCTGGGTATAATGCAGCAGAAGGCAATGGCAGGAGTAGTGGACTTCACTCTGAAGTTTGCCCTGAGTGCTCTGTGGAACCTGACTCATGAGACACCCACTGCCCTGCGTAACTTCCTCCAGTGTCAGGGCATGCAGCTGTACGAGGAAGTGCTGGAGGTAGGAGAAGAAACACACAATTATAGTTCATGCCTGTCCATATCATAACCCCACCGCCATCATGGGGCACTCTCTTTACAATGTTGACATCAGCAATCCACTTGCCCACACAACGCCATACACATGGTATGCGGTTGTGAGGCCAGTTGGACGTACAGACAATTCTCTGAAATGACGTTGGAACCGGCTTATGGTAGAGAAATTAGCATTCAAATCTCTGGCATGAGCTCTGGTGGACATTCCTGCAGTCAGCATACCAAGTCCATGACATCTGTGGCATTGTATTGTGTTACAAAACTGCACATTTTAGAGTGACCTTTTATTGTCCCCAGCACAAGCTACACCTGTGTAATGGTCATGCTGTTTAATCAGCTTCTTGATATGCCACACCTATCAGGTGGATGGATTATCTTGGCAAAGGAGAAATGCTCACTAACAGGGATGCAAACAAATTTGTATTTATTTCAGCTCATGAAACATGGGACAAACACTTTTACATGTTGAGTTTATATTTTTGTTCAGTGTAGTTGAACCATTCAATTAATCTTTTATACAGCAGAAACTTCTAAGTCTTCTGCTGGGTCTTTCTGTTTCAACATGTTGTAGATGTGAGTGTGTGTATTTGTTTGAGCCAGTAAACATAAACCTGAGCAATATTCAATTGAACATGTGTACACAACCACAATCATAAATCATCAATTTATCGATTGATGATGCATGGTGTTCTGTGGTCTGAGGAGGCGTTCTCTTACTAGTTAATTGTGTGTATATTATTGAGGTGTTTTATGTTTTGTAAATCAAGGGTGATTCTATTTGATCTCACGTGTGCAGTACTGCCGTATACTCCAGGAGGAGGGGGCAGTGGACCTCCTGAAGACCTTGACCTCTGACCTTGACAACCACAGCGACGTCAGGGGGATGGCAGAGAGCATCCTGGGTATGTTGGAGCGCCAACAGACCACAAGCGACCCATAAAAACACACCCAGAACAGGGGCATCATGGGAGGTCATGATGGATCTGTGACCCTTGACCACTTAGTCACAGGTGGGAGGAGGATTATTCAAAAATTAAATAAATGTTGTTTTAGGAAACGGTGTGTTTAAATATAAAGAGGATTTTCATTTATATTAGTTTTGTTGGTGGGAAATAAATAAATACATGTTTCAAAATATATTTCATTATTGCACAGAAATACTTTTTTTTAACGTTAGACTTATCAATACCTAGCTGTAGAAATCACACAGGGTACAGACGTCAATTCAATGTCTATTCCACGTTGATTCAACGTAATTTCATTGAAATGACATGGAAACAACATTGATTCAACCAGTGTGTGCCCAGTGGGATTCCAGAAATAAGTGACCTAGATAACCCAGTTGCTGCTGTTAAAAAGAAAAGCAGATATAGTTTTTGCTGAGGCAATGAAAACAATTTTCAAAGAGACTAGGATAATGAGCATTCCTAATTCAAAAGGAATGCAACAACAAACATTCTACTGTGTGTCTGGGGATTAAATCCAAACATCATCACCAGAGGGCTCTGAGGTGCTGCATCTATACCAGTCTCCACTCAGAATTGTATTTATTTAACCTTTATTTAAGTCGGCAAGTCAGTTAAGAACAAATTCTTATTTACAATGACAGCCTACCTCAGCCAAATCCAGACGACGCTGGGCCAATTGTGCGCCACGTTATGGGACTCCCAATCACAGCCGGTTGTGATACAGCCTTGAATCGAACCAGGGTCTGTAGTGACACGTGTCGTGTCTTTGCTATCATTAAATTGAAGACTTTGTTTTTATCAAAGATTCCTGTAATTAGGGATTACGCGATCAACTGATTAATAACGTAACTAATTAACTATGAATTTGGGGCACCAGGGAAAGTGTTCAGATTACAAAGTTATAATTTCCCAATATAACCTTTCAGATATTTTCATATCTGATCAATAGTCTTCTAATTAATGATTTATTTATTTTTGCCTCACGTTAGTCTCATTCCAAACGTCGTAAATTGTTGGTTATCTGCACGAACCCAGTCTTCACTATGAGTCATCCATACATCAATTGTCTTAAATCATTTATTTATTACTAACTAAGTAATTGACAGAAATGCATAAACAAACAAACAAACTTAAAATGGTTACATGAAATGATAGGAGAAATATGCCCTAGTGGGCTGAAGAGGCATGGCGGCTTGTTAGACAAAGGGAAAATTGGGGGTCGACTAAGAAGTCACTACAGAGTTCATAATTATAACAATTGACATGCTAATCCTTTACACATGAACGCTCACTCATTCGGGAACAATTGCAATCAATATATATATATATTTACGCTCAGTGTGTCATCTTGATCGCTGGTGAAAAGTTAGTTTCTGTTGGAGAGTTTCATCCGTCTTTCTCTGTCTTGGTTATTGTGGATCGTTCAGAGTGACATTCGTTATAGAATGGCTGTTTCGGCGGTTGTCGTTCTTCGCGTTCAATGATACCGAATTCCTAGCTGCAGACTAGTAGTCAATATCAAAGACTTGTTCTTATTTGTCTAAGAGTTTAACCACGTGGTATGGTTAACAGATTCAGCAATGGTACACAACCTTCGTTCTCCTTCTAATGGAGAAAAAACATGGTCTAGTGATAATTTCTCAGAGTTGGGTTTTTATTAGAATTGCAGAAAGGGGCTGTCCCAGGATGTCTGACCCAACTGGGCTCAGGGGCGGGTCCTCGGATTTAGTTCAAATCAAAAGGAATTGTGTTTTTCTTAATTAAACAGTCCAACATCATATTACACAATTATACAAACAGTATCATACTCACTCATTCATTTTATACAACAATTAGATGTAAACCTCATATCTGAGGCTATTATATAAACAGTGGTATGGTAATGTAGCCACACAGTCTCCCATGAGTTTCCCAAGTTGTGACAAACGGACTAGTTAATAGCTGGAATCTTCACCGATCTTTTATACTTTTTCCGGAACATGAAATCTGTTCGTACCTCAAGTTCTGTGAGGTGGAAGAAATCCCTTTGTCCTGAAAGTTTACCCTCTCTCTAATACTGTTTGGCCATGAGGAGATTCTCAGGAATTTACAACGTCTCTCTGTGACCACAGCTAGGGTTGAAGGAGAAAAGGGGGAGGCAGGGAGTGGCAGGGAGAGGGGGATGGGGCTTGATGTACCCAAACAGGCAACGTCATGACACACATCTAGCACTGAGATGCAGTGCCTTAGACCGCTGCGCCACTCAGGAGCCTTACTTAAATTTCTTATATGGAACTTTGACAAGCTAAGCAGGTAATTTGTTATATCCCAGTTCATACTTGCATTATATATAAGCAAAATTACTTTCTTACCTCATTAAGCCACAAAATCTTTACCTTGAATATACTCATGTACTGTACCACACACACACTCTTCCTTCAATTAGGAAAGCTACATTGTAAATGTATTCCGGCTTTACATAGCCCAACCTGCAAGAGAGACTGCCGTTTATTCCAAGATGGTCTATTAATAATTCATTGAGTAAAAAGTAGATTAAAATAGATCACATTAATATTGTAAATGTCTCGCTGGGTTCAGAACTAAAAGTTTAAATTCCCTTGATGCCGCTTAGTGGAAAAAAATGGATCGGAATATACAGTACCTTGAAATGTGACCTTCTGGAGTAGTGTAGTATAGAGTTAACGTGCCAAGAGGTCATCGGGACCCTGGTGTGACAGTCTTGTGGGGTCAAAGGTCATGTTCCCAGGGAGGGAGAGAGAAAAACAGAAGGGCGGTAAAGAGGAGGACAGTAAGTGAGGGAACTTACTGATAGACGTGGGAGCAAGATACACAAGGACATATGGTGAGAGAGCAAGAGAGAGAGACATAAAAAGTAAGGAGGGAAAGTGACAGGTGAAAAAGCGGTGTCGGTGGCCCCGAGCCAGAAAAATCACAAAAAGAGAAAGGAGTAAAGAGAGTGAGAACGATAAAGGAGAGAGACAGATTGGAGATAAACTGGGACAGACAGAACAGACAAAGTGCGGAAAAAGAAATGAAAGACTACGCAAATATGTTTCAGGCCCTCGACCAGCCATAACACACAGAAATACCACAGAGCAATTTGCAGATTGCCTGTCTGTTCGAGTCTGCAATATCATTGTCCTGCTCGCTCCTCTGTGGGAGCTTAGCATCTCGTTATCTCACTCTCCCAGACAACACTATTGGATTAACATAATTGTGGATCAGTCTGGACACCCAGAATACTCTATCCAATATTCCATAATACACTGACAGAGAGGGATAGAGAGTGTGTATATGTGTGTTTGTGTGCATGCGTATGTGTATGTGTATACCCTGGGTCAAAGATGTGTGTAAGTTATTTAGATGTTAATGAAGCTGCCAGTGTCCCTCTACAGAGGACAGTCAGAGAGACAGATACAGTGGGAGTTACAGAAAGAAGACAGAGGACACACAAGACAAAGCAGGACGCCTCTCCGGGCTGTTCTGTGATGCACAAAAGGACACCACAACTCCTCTCGGATCCAATGACCTTTTATTGCTTTGGAAGGGTACAGAGTTGGCAAGCCCTCCAGACTGTTGTGCAGTTAAACCACACAGAGGAGCCAACCAATCAGTCATACTGTACATAAATCATTCATTTAATTTGATTCATCCACCTGTGCTTCTCAGATTCCCATTGTTTTGTGCTGTCAGAATAAATAGGTTAGTTAGCAATGACAAAAACAACTTCAGAAAGGTACAAAACAGGTACAGAACACTCAATATATACCGTCGTATATGTTTACAATTGTAAAAAAAAAAAAAAAAAAAGCACTAGTTCACTTAATATAAGCTACAGTAGTTTTCTTATGTCTCAACCCCAGTTTACGGTAAAACTATAGTAAAGTGTGACTTAATTCTATCCAAGGACTTGGTACGATGAAATGATTGTATAGTAAGTACCCAATACTTAAACACTTAGTTGGTTAGTCTGTATGGGTGTCTGTGTGTGTGTGGGGGGGGCGGGGGGGGGGCAGTGTAAAGGTGACTCTTGGACCTTGCTGGCCCCATATAAGAACACAAACACGTGCGTTTGTGTCATACCGCCTGTCATACCGTCACAGCCCATGTGACTAGCTAGCTCAGAGAGACAGCTGTGACTGTGTCTAACTAACCCAGGTCAGCCTGCTCCTTCCTGGATCACATGCTGCCCAACTCCTCACCCACCCAATCAATGAAGTCACAAACAGGACCCATCTTTAATGTGAGAGCAATATTCAGAGCCAACATAAACTTACCTCGAAGCTATCTTGGAAGAGTCACAAATACCTGTCCAATGAATGGTAAAGATAGTATGTAGCTGGATTGGGGTCGGAGAGTGTGTGTGGGTGTTTGTGTGCATGTTGGAGGGAAAGTGGTTAAAAGGGGAGCGGGGTCGTTCCCGTGGTTCATTAAGACAGGGACAGACGTGGTCATTCCTTGACATTCCTGCTGGGTCGCCGTGGAGACATGAGTTAGGGTTAGAGAAAGATATCCTGTTGCAGCACCCCGCCCTACCCTTCCCCTCTCCAGAGCACCTCGTGCCTAGGCGCCCTATTGCCTAACCAGATACCTTACCAGAATGTGATGTACTCATACTGTGGTGAGTATCTGGGATATACTGACTGGTATGTGGTTTAAGGTTCATACACAGACCTTAGACTGAACATGCATAGTGACTGTATATCATATACACTGTACTGTAGGGACCATGCAGATAGGTACTGTAACCACATACTATGGCTGTTGTATGACATGCAAGTATAATAGCAAACAGCAACCTGTGGTTGAAAATGTGCATTGAGACATCCAAGCATAGCAGGGTAGAGTATGTATTGTATGTACATGAGCAACCTCCAACCTAGACAGACTGACACTATTCTGTAGTCTGTTGGCATACAGACCCTGTGTGGATGATTATTCATTGAAGGCCAGGCGCCACACAGGCTAAGATGTCATTTTTGGGGGTATTGGTCCCTTTAATATTTTCAAAAAGTATCATATCATATTACCGTCATCAAAATGTCCCGAATTGTAACCGCTTTAAATGGACATACATCCATAATTTCAAAGCTCACCACATTGAATCACACATAATTTAAATGCCCATTTTATAGAGAATGTTACAAACTGGACTATATTGGGACATTGACACATTTTGTGTTGTTTTGGCTCTGTGCTCCAGCACTTTGGATTTGAAATGATACAATGAATACCAGGTTAACGTGCAGACTGTCAGCTTTAATTTGAGGCTATTCTCATACCCTCATGGCAGGTAGCCTAGTGGTTAGAGCGTTGGACTTGTAACTGAGAAGGTTGCAAGATCGAATCCCTGAGCTGACAAGGTAAAAATCTGTTGTTCTGCCCCTGAACAAGGCAGTTAACCCACTGTTCCTAGGCAGTCATTGAAAGTAAGAATTTGTTCTTAACTGACTTCCCTAGTTAAATAAAGGTAAAAAAATCCATGTCAGGTGAACTGTTTTGAAATTACAGCCTTTTTTATATATAGTCCCCCAATTTGAGGGGACCAAAAGTATTGGGACGAGTCCACTTATATCTGTATTAAAGTTGTCAAAAGTGTAGTATTTGGTCACATATTCCTAGCACGCAATGATTACGTCAAGCATGTGACTCTACAAACTTGTTGGATGTATCTGCTGTTTGTTTTGTTTTGTTTCAGATAACTTTGTGCCCAATAGAAAATAATGGTAAATAACGAATTATGTCAGATGTTTATATATATATGGAGATTGCATGGCTGTGTGCTTGGTTGTATACACCAGTCAGCAATGGGTATGGCTGATCTAGCCGAATCCACTCATTTGAAGGGGTGTCCACATACTTTTGCAGTGTATCTCTTGGCTCAGACTTGCCTGGTGCTGACTTGAAACAGAGTGTCATAGACAGTGTCACTATCAAAGTAATTTAACTGTAATAACATCTCTGCTTTGATCAGCACACCAGCCCAACAGTCAACGCTACCTCTCCTATTCCTAGAGAACATGCTCCCAGTCGCTTAGATACATCAGAACAGAAGTTATGACATAAATACTGGCTGTACATTAATGTAGTGCATTAACCTTGGGGGCACCTTGGACCCTAGTCTATCTCTGTAACACCCATGTGCATCACCTCCTAGTGTGTGTGTGTGTGGTAGGGGTGACAAACTGACTTAGGTGCACCAAGTATGTCTCATATTGGCTTCTCTGTCAGTCATATAACTTTATTCCCTCTCACACCCCCACTCCTGCCGATCAATCCTTTGTGTAATGGATATGTCCTCTGACAGCCCCTCAGAGCCGTTGTAATCCAGCCGCAGCCTTTCCTTAGGGCAGCTGTTGTTGTTGAGATGAATGGGGAGACTCACCTAAGTTTATAACAGTCAAGAGTCAGGATCACCGTCAGAGTGAAGCCGGAAGACCGACAGGACAGATAGGGAGTGCAGTGAGTGTTGATCCATGTGATCTGAATTTAGCTTTAAAAAGAAGCCAGTGAATGATAGATGGTCAGTAGTATTCTGAGGGGTTTGGATTAGATTAAAGCTACTGTGCCAAAGTAGGCCTAGTGCTGTGCTTCATAATAATCATTCTGATTCACAGTAGTGTTTTGTGCTATTGCTGTAGAAATAGTTCCGTACTTCAATAAGGCTTTTGGTGCAGTCAGTGCATGTGGAGACAGTTAGGGTGGATGGGACTCTGTGCATTGTACTAACCAGGGACAGCAGGAACACTGGGAATCAATTATCACATTCTGTGTTTACCTGGCCCCACTGAGAGGCCAGCCAGAAAAGCTCCAACAGCATGCTGGGTTAAAGCCAAGTCCATCAGCAGACAGGGCTCTACTTGGGTAATAGTAAAGGGTCAAACTCCCAACACACACACACTCACACGGGACCAGAGAGGAACAGGAGCCTCATGTATCAATCGTGAGTTAATGTCTCACTAAATAAATCAAAGGCATACAACACTGTATATTTGTATTCTTATGAACGAGCGTTACAACCCTGCCTGGAAAACGCCCTCCATTCACCTTTTATGATAACAAAAATGCCTTTGCTGTATGATTTGGAGATGTTGGAACTGGGCCATGATAGTTTCTAAAAGAAAGTGCAATGGCAAATGTAATCACATTTCTGTAGAGGTGTGGGCAAAATGTATTAATCTTTTGCAGTGACTTTTTCAAACTAAAATTGCATGCGCCTATAGCGAGTGCCAAACACTGGCCACGCATTCTGTAAGACTGAATGTCTATTCGAACAATTTAAAAGTAAATGCTACAGCCCACACTTTTATGCAAACTGACGATTTGTTGTTCAATATTTTGTTCATCAATACATATGATTCTGTTTCTATCTCCTGCTTTGGCAAAGGCTCTCAGATGAAATAGGCTGTGATGTCGCACTCCTGATAAATGGTATGTGTTGTGTAGCTAACATTTGTTGTGTAGCGGTCATAAACCAGTCATGACATAAACCAGTCATGACATAAACCAGTCATGACATAAACCAGTCATGTCAGAAAAGGAGAGATGTCCTGCAATATGATTATGATTAGGCCTATATAATAAAACAATTAGGAACACCTGCTCTTTCCATGACACAGACTGACCAGGTGAATCCAGGTGAAAGCTATGATCCCTTATTGATGTCACTTGTTAAATCCACTTCGATCATTGTAGATGAAGGGGAGGAGACAGGTTAAAGAAGGGTTTTTAAGACTTGAACCATTGAGACGGATTGTGTATGTGTGCCATTCAGAGCTTGAATGGCAAACTTACACATGGCACACATACACATTAAGTGCCTTTGAACGGGGTATGATAGTAGGTGCCAGGCGCACCGGTTTGTGTCAAGAACTGCAACGCTGCTGGGTTTTTCACGCTCAACAGTTTCCCGTGTGTATCAATAATGGTCCACCACCCAAAGGACATCCAGCCAACTTGACACAACTGTGGAAAGCATTGGAGTCAACACGGGCCAGCATCACTGTGGAACGCTTTCGACACCTTGTAGAGTCCATGTCCCAACGAACTGAGGCTGTTCTGAGGGCCAAAGGGGGTGCAACTCAATATCAGGAAGGTGTTCCTGATGTTTTGTACATTCAGTGTATATGACTATGACCATTCAACTCTCAATGACAGTCAGGCACATCTTTGTGTTGTCTCTCGTTTGTCTTTTACAAGGGAGTCAATAGAAATCCCAGTGTGCTCTACTTTGAATTTTCTTCTTAATCTCTGCCATCCTATGACATCACAGGTTTTGTAGTTCTGTGGGTTCCGAGGCACAGCCGGAAGGGGGGGGGGGGGGGGGGGGGGGGCTACAAGGAGGAGTCAAACTACCATGTGACCAGTGTTTTTCAAACCTCCATTGCCATGTGGATTTGCATCGTGACGACCCCCACTCCCCGTGCCAGGTCTTGCGCCCTGCTCCACCTCGTCCTCGGGGTCCATCTGCTCGCTCTTCTTCTTGACGTAGCGTTCGTACAGCACCATGACCACCCCGATGGCCCACGCAGACACCGTGCCCGCCGCAAAGATGATGAAGCCGATGGCGACGAAGAACAGGTAGTCCCACGATCCCAGGCCCTGGTGGCACCGCGACCGCAGCTGCAGCCCCAGCTCACCCAGACGCTGCCCCCGCAGGTCAGAAGGACCCCCGCACACCGTCTGGCCCTCGTCTGGAAAAGAGAACACAGCACAGGTGGGGGTTAATGACATTACTTACGTAAGTCATACTAGAACTTGCATTGGTGACACAGCAGTAAAAGCCTATCACTAGCTGTAATGATTAGAGGTTTTCTTCAGCATGTCACGTGACCAGTAAAAACTCTGGGTCCTAGTTATAGGCTACACTAGTGCAGACTGGAAAGAGTGCGGGCCCTAGTAGTCATTGCAATTAGTACTGAGCCTATACAGTATTACCAGAACAAAAACAACTAACTGACACCATTATTATGATCAATTCCCTAACCCTAACTTGAGCATTACTCTTAGGACTAGGCCTGCTAAGGTTAAGACAACAGTAGTAGTTTGTTTTTCTCTATAAAAGCTGATGTGGGAAATATTCTAAGTCAGATGCATTAGTCAGCACACTGTGTACACATAATAATGTTGGAAATGTTCTTTGAAGTGTTGCCAGTGTTGGGGAGCGCGTAGGTTACCCACCCAGGGAAGGTGATATCAATATTATATTTAATCAAATAGAGATCTCTGGCCTGTTGAATAATTCACACACATTACATTATATAGTTTTACATAACCTTCATGAGAGATGGATAACACACACACACACGCTCCCGACTGAAATATCTTTCCATTTGCAGCTATAATAAAAACGACCATGTAAGAAAACAGTACCTGCTAAATCATTTTTTATTGCTAGATATTGCTCCACTGTTGGACATAGAAGCATAAGCATTTCACTGCCCCTGCGATAGCATCTGCAAAACTGTGTATGCGACCAATAAAACGTTGATTTGTTTCCCTTATCAGAAAATAACCGAATAGGAGTGACAGCCTGCTATTGGTGTGCTGTTACGTTGATATTACATTACACCAAGTTCAAGGCTTTTGAATAATTCAAGCCCCTCTGGATTTCACTGGGTAACTCTGTCTTTTGTGTCTGACTGGTACGGTACAGTTAGCATGGCTTTTCATCTTCTAAGCTGCCTGGCTCCAACAGGCTCCTAGTTGGATCATAACTAAGCCCCTCACTCACTCAGAATTCGTGAATCTCAATAGAAAAGGTGATGTTTGTTTTGAATGTCAGAACAGGGAACTGCTGTTCTGTAGCTTCAAACACCTGACTGACAGGTGACACCTACTGTGCGGGGGAAGAGGAAATGTGTTTTGGGATGCAAATAGTTTGATTTAGTATGTTGGTCTAATAACAGATGCTATCGATCTAATGATGCTAATACTGTGTGTGTGGCTGCCTGGGTATCATGTAAAAGTCCCCGTTTGTTAGGGGTAATATTTCAGAAGAAGAAAAAAGCCTGGAATGTGCTTGCAATACCCGTCGTGTTGGAGAATTTCAAAGGACACGCTTTAATTTGCTTTTGTTTTTGCAGCTTTTTGTGTTGGGGGGGGGGGGGTCTCTCTCGGGATGAGATCAAGCGACTTTAGCTTTTTATGCCTGGCTGCCTGGCTGGCTGACTGACCGGCTGGCTCTGCTCTGTTCTATATTCTGTGTTTCATGCCAGCAGACTTTGCTCTGGCTTATTTTGCCCAACAGAACCTGTGCAGGCAGGCTTTGTCCATACATTGTGCATGTATGGACTTTTTGAGGAAATGGAGACATACAGTATGTTGTGCTAGTTTCACTTTAGAGACATTTCAAATCCTTAAGTACAAATCTGAATGGAGCTACTGTAATGGCAGATTTCCTCCTCTTCGTCTGAAGAGGAGGTGTAGCAGGGATCGGACCAAAGCGCAGCGTGGTTAGTGTTCATCATGACTTTAATTAAGACAATAAACGTGAACACTACAAAATACGAAAACAACAAATGTGAAAAACCGAAACAGTCCTATCTGGTGCATAGACACAAAGACAGAAGACAACCACCCACAAACCCCAACACAAAACAGGCTACCTAAATATGGTTCCCAATCAGAGACAACGCAAAACACCTGCCTCTGATTGAGAACCATATCAGGCCAATATGATAAACCTAAACATAGAAACACAGAACATAGACTATGCCCACCCAGCTCACGTCTTGACCAACTAAATAAAGACTAAACAAAGGAAAATAAGGTCAGGAACGTGACAGCTACAGACAATGATATGTACTGAAACAGAATAGCACAAGGGAAGGTCCATAATATATCCGATTTACATCAAATGAATACTTAGTGTTCCATTGTAGAAATCCACACCATATATTCTTGATTTGTCTTAGCCTACATCACAACTGACCCTTTGCTCTCCGTCTTTGATTATTTAATGAAAGGCAGGGCAGATGCATAACCGAGTAAATAAGGGGGTACATAACTACTAATGGAGTTCGGGATAAGGGATAACAACAGAGACAGGCCTAGATTTCCTGTTGCCTCCAAAGACATTCCATTTTGTCTTCAAATGCCATGAGAGTTTAGAAACGAATTTAGCAGCACAGATGTGTGACACACACAGCACTACATTTGGAACTGTCCTCTGACCTAGCTAGCCTCAGACCTCCTGGCACCACTACAGTAGCACTCATTTCAATAATACAACACGCTACCCTCCTCTTCCCAGTGAACATGAAGTACTCCTTCCACTTCCTCTACTTAGCTAGAGTTCATTCTCTCCCCAAGGCATGGAAGCCCCCGGGCCACCCTCTCACCCCCCTTTGTGGCCGACATCAAAGGAGAGGCTTCCTCTCCCCGTCCCGTCCGCACACCACGCTATTCCTAGCGTCTCTCCGTATATAACTACTAATTACAGGCAGTATGCTAATCTTCAGGAGGCGAGACAGCAGTGGAGAATCTGTTAGTTCCTTCTGTGAGTTTTTCTTCCCTTCTTCCTTCTATCAATGCATTATTTCTAAGCTGCTGAGAGAACGACAGGCGGTGCCTCTCAGAACAGGTGAGATCCAGACGGCTGATGGTGACGATCAAAAACACGGCTTCTCTATACACCTTCTGTCCTTCTGCTTTATACAGTACCCCCCCCCCCCCCCCGGAGCGAGTCCCCCGTGTGCGTGCATGTGTGTGTTCTCCCTTTCTGGAAGCTGTGACTGGAAGGGACTCCGCTCCAAATGAAAGCAGACAAAGGCAATAAGCAGCAGGAAGTAGAAGAGCTCTTACAGGACTAGTTTAGGATTCTGCCTGAGCTGCAGAGGAGAGGATGATGAGCTGGTCTGTGTGCGCGTTTGATGGGGGATGCCTGTTAGTAAGTGTATCATGGTGTGATAGGCTCTTGCTCAGCGAGATGCACTATAAATACAGTTGAAGTCGGAGGTTTACATACACTTAGGTTGGAGTCATTAAAACTCGTTTTTCAACCACTCCACAAATTTCTTGTTAAGAAACTATAGTTTTGGGAAGTCGGTTTTGACATCTACTTTGTGCATGACACAAGACATTTTTCCAAATATTGTTTACAGACAGATTATTTCACTTATAATTCACTGTATCACAATTCCAGTGGGTCAGAAGTTTACATACGCTAAGTTGACTATGCCTTTAAACAGCTTGATAAATTCCAGAAAATGATTTAGAAGTTTAGAAGTTTCTGATAGGCTAATTGACATAATTTGAGTCAATTGGAGGTGTACCTGTGGATGTATTTCAAGGCCAACCTTCAAACTCAGTGTCTCTTTGCTTGACATCAAGGGAAAATCCCCCAAAAATCAGCCAAGACCTCAGAAAAATAATTGTAGACCTCCACAAGTCTGGGTCATCTTTGGGAGCAATTTCCAAACGCTTGAAGGTACCAAGTTCATCTGTACAAACAATAGTACGCAAGTATAAAAACCATGGGACCACGCAGCCGTCATACCGCTCAGGAAGGTGACGCGTTCTGTCTCCTAGAGATGAACGTACTTTGGTGCGAAAAGTGCAAATCAATCCCAGAACAACAGCAAAGGACCTTGTGAAGATGCGGTAGGAAACAGGTACAAAAGTATCTATATCCACAGTAAAACGAGTCCTTTATCGACATAACCTGAAAGGCCACTCAGCAAAGAAGAAGCCACTGCTCCACAACCGCCATAAACAAAAGCCAGACTATGGTTTGCAACTGCACATTAAGACAAAGATCGTACTTTTTGGAGAAATGTCCTCTGGTCTGACAATACAAAAATAGAACTGTTTGGTCATGCTGACCATCGTTATGTTTGGAGGAAAAAGGGGGAAGCTTGCAAGCCAAAGAACACCATCCCAACCGTGAAGCATGGGGGTGGTAGCATGTTGTTGGGGTGCTTTGCTACAGGAGGGACTGGTGCAGTTCACAAAATAGATGGCATCATGAGGCAGGAAAATTATGTGGATATATTGAAGCAACATCTAAAGACATCAGTCAGGAAGTTAAAGCTTGGTTGCAAATGGGTCTTCCAAATGGACAATGACCCCAAGCATACTTCCAAAGTTGTGGCAAAATGGCTTAAGGACAACAAAGTCTAGATATTGGAGTGGCCATCAAAAAGCCTTGACCTCAATCCTATAGAAAATGTGTGGGCAGAACTGAAAAAGCGTGTGCGAGTAAGGAGGCCTACAAACCTGACTCAGTTACACCAGCTCTGTCAGGAGGAATGGGTCTAAATTCACCCAACTTATTGTGAGAAGCTTGTGGAAGGCTACCCGAAACGTTTGACCCAAGTTAAACAATTTAATGGCAATGCTGCCAAATACTATTGTGTATGTAAACTTCTGACCCACTGGGAATGTGATAAAAGAAATAAAAGCTGAAATAAATAATTCTCTCTACTATTATTCTGACATTTCACATTCTTAAAATAAAGTGGTGATCCTAACTGACCTAAGACAGAGCATTTTTACTTGGACTAAATGTCAGGAATTGTGAAAAACTGAGTTTAAATGTCTTTGGCTAAGGTGTATATAAACTTCCGACTTCAACTGTAGCTACCCTTTTGTGTACTGACACATCCCAAAAAAGCAGGGAATACCACTCCAAACTGAACAAAGCCAAAAGCGGATGTACAGTACATTTTTATTTATTTATTTCACCTTTATTTAAACAGGTAGGCAAATTGAGAACACGTTCTCATTTACAATTGCGACCTGGCCAAGATAAAGCAAAGCAGTTCGACACATACAACAACACATAGTTACACATGGAGTAAAACAAACATACAGTCAATAATACAGTGAAAAATAAGTCTATATACAATATGAGCAAGTGAGGTGAGATAAGGGAGGTGAAAGCAAACAAAATATATATATAAATAAATAAAAATATAAAAAGGCCATGGTGGCGAAGTAAATACATTAATCTGTAAATACAAATTTGTAAATACAAGTAAATACATTAATCTGTCAAGATACAAGAATACAACAGAAAAAGAATCAATCCTTATTCAAAAGAAATGTTGTTGCATAGGTAACCGACTGGATTTGAACCCAAGTCTATCGCGCACAACAAGATTGTTAGGCCACTGAGCTAAAGGCTTAAGGCACTAACTGAGGTGTTCAAGTCTAAGGCAAGGTTACTGATCACATGAGTGTGGTTCCCTGAGGCACGTTCGTTACATATAGGCATATACACTGAGTATACCAAACATTAAGAACACTTCATAATATTGAGTTGCACCTCCCGCCCCCCTTTTGCCCTCAGAACAGCCTCAGTTCGTTGGGGCATGGACTCTACAAGGTGTCGAAAGCGTTCCACAGGGATGCTGGCCCGTGTTGACTCCAATGCTTTCCACAGTTGTGTCAAGTTGGCTGGATGTCATTTGGGTGGTGGACCATTCTTGATACACACAGGAAACTGTTGAGTGTGGAAAAACCCAGCAGCATTGCAGTTCTTGACACAAACCGGTGCGCCTGGCACCTACTACCATAACCCGTTCAAAGACACTTACATTTTTTGGCTTAACCATTCACCCGCTGAATGGCACACACACACAATCCATGTCTCAATTGTCTCAAGGCTTAAAAATCCTTCTTTAACCTGTATCATCCCCTTCATCTACACTGATTGAAGTGGATTGAACAAGTGACATCAATAAGGGATCGTAGCTTTCTCCTGGATTCATCTGGTCAGTCTATGTCGTGGAAAGAGCAGGTGTTCATGTTTTGTATACTCCGTGTAGTTTGTTGATTGAAGTGTTTCCGGTTGGTGGGGCATGTGCAGGTGGACACAGGTGGAGATTCACTGGTCATTTCACGTCTAGACACTGTGGGTTTTTGGATTAGGCCTTAATTGCATGCGTGAATGAAGGAATAAGAGAAAGGTTCCTCAGTACGTCTCTCATTTCGGCCGTGTGTTATTTGATCGTCGACAATTGCTGTTAGGTTTAGCCTCCACTATCACCTGTTTCAAAACATATCGTAGGCCCAATGATGCAGGCAACCGCGCATGAAATGTATGCAGTAAAGGAATACATGAAACTGTCAAAATAAAGGAAACACCCAGATAAAGTGTCTTAATAGGGTGTTGGTTCAACACGAGCCAGAACAGCTTCCATGTGCCTTGGCATAGATTCTACAAGTGTCTGCAAACTCTACTGAAGGGATGCAACACCATTCTTCCCCAAGAAATTTCATAATTTGGTGTTTTGTTGATGGTGGTGGAAAATGCTGTCTCAGGCACCACTCCAGAATCTCCCACAAGTGTTAAATTGGGTTGAGATCTGGTGACTGAGACACACACACACTTTAAAACCCCCCTATGCTCATTTGAGACCCCTCTTTCAAACTCACTGAAGAACCTGAGCTTTTTCCATAAATCAGCAGCTTATTTTCTAAACTGCTGAGACAACGACAGATGGTGCCTCTCAAAACAGATGAGATCCAGACGGCTGATAGTGACGATCAAAGGGACTGAGCTCATAGCTTACAACACAGCGTGTGGTTGTGAAAGTGAAATGCTTTCAGTGAGCACTTCAGGAGTGTGAACACCCTAAAATAAGTAAATAAGTCAATCAAATCAATGATGAGAGAATAGTCAGATTAACTGATAACTGACACAGGCATGGGGGTGTAGCAGGAAGATTGGCTTGCTGTGAACTAAGAGGTTGTGAGTTCAAATCCCAGGAAAGGACAAGTTGAAAAATAATTACTGTATAAATGAACATGCACAATGTCAATGTTGGTCAAATATGTAACCACAAAGAACAGATAAAATGGTATAGTTCCATATTCTATCTGGATGTGTATTTCTCTCTGAAAGTGCATACAGTTTTACCTTGAAACTTGAATCCCTCAATGTGGATCCAAAGACAGAGGTCTTCATTGTCGCAGTCGCAGCTCCAGGGGTTCCCGCTGAGGCCGACAGAGCGCAGGGTGGGCAGCCCGATGAGAGAGCTGATGTTGAGCACCGTCAGGTTGTTTCTACTCACGTCCAGCACCTGCAGTGCCGAGGTCTCCGCGAAACCGTCTGGGTGAATGTCCGACAGGCCGGGGTTGTCCGTCATCCTCAGCATCACGAGGCTGGACAGCGGCCCGAACGTCCTGTCCTCTATCCGCGTCAAGGTGTTGAAGGACAAATCCAGGTAAGCAAGTTTCCGCAGGTTACCGAATGTGGACTCCGAAATCTCCGTCAGTGAATTGTTGCTACAGTCCAAATACACCAAGTCCGACAGGTAGTTGAGCTGAAGCGGTGGTAGCTCAACGATGCGGTTGTTGGAGATGATGAGCTGCCGCGTGGAGAGCGGCATTTCGGTGGGGAAGGTGGTGAGGTGCTGCCCGGCGCACTGGACCACCAGCTGGTCATCGCACACGCAGCGGGCCGGGCATCCAGCCGTCAGAGCCGGGGACGGGGCCACCCCCATGACGAGGATCAGCAGAATGATGAGCCGCAAGGATTGCGCACTGGGCTGCAGGGCAAGACGCATGACACCGCCAAGGGCTTCATCAATTCCGTTTGTACAAACCACCCACTGGGGACAGACGTCAGTTCAACGTCTAGTTTTTACATTTGTTTGGTAATTGAATCCACAAAAATGTCACCATGTCATTCGATTAAGGTTAAAAGTTGGATGAAAAAAATACGAAATCCCCTTATGTTGATGACTTTTGGCAAATCTAATAAGTTTTCCACGTTGATTCAAAGTCATCACATATAATTTTATGGTTGAAATGACATGGAAACAACGTTGATTCAACCAGTTTTTGCCCAGTGGGCACGCCGTCGCATTCTTCATTGATAGCATATGTCCTCTGACAGTTATCAGTTAATGTTAATGCTATTAACCAGGCCTATTTAAAATTATCCAATTATAGTTACCTTATATTGAGGTTTGTTGTTGGCCACTTGTCCTCGCAAGTTGTCATTGTAGTTCATTCTGAGAGTCGCCTCACGTTTGGGTTTTCGCGCGTATTCATTATAGTGGGTATGCAGGACTCAAGACGCCCGAGCTCTCCTCTCAGTTCCAATTCTCTGGTATTCGATTTGGTCGATTAGAACATTTTTCCTCCAGTATCAATCATTTTTGCGTAACAAACTGCCATTTGAACTCACTGTGCAGGAGAGTTCATTGGCGCGTCGTAGCCAAGTGTTATAATGGTATTTTGGTATCCTGCAAGCGTAGTGGATGGAGTGACTGCCTTCTCTGAAACTGAGCCACGAATGAGAAGGTGGTCGGTTTGGTGTGCTCACTGCTCACGCGTTGCATTGAGTGTGTGGTGAGAGAGGAGCTCAAGAAAGCATAAACAACTGGAGTCAAGCTGTCACACAAACTAGAAGAGGTTACCTAATTCTACCAATGTACACAAAGCTTTCTAGAAATAAAATGCCCAAGTTGTAGCCAATTGTGACACTATAATGACCCAACATAATACTCTATTTATTTCAGTGTAATAATAATAATAATTCATTACATTTGTAAAGCGCTTCTCTCAGAGCCAAAGCGCAAAAAAATAAATAGGTTTCTGGGGGTAACTAGCCCTTCTAAGCGCAATGTCTAATTGCTGACACAAAAAAAAGCAACATTTGGGAAAAATTGGTATGTGGATGGTCATTCTCAGGTGAGGCCGTCATTGTAAATAAGAATTTGTTCTTAACTGACTTGCCTAGTTAAATAAAGAAAGAAAAAAAGCTATTCATTGGAATGGAATATAACATTTAATAACAATGACTTAACTAATTAATTCAGTGTAACATTGATGTGGAAACTCCATCCCCAGTAAAATTGGTGCCCACCTCAACTGCTCACACCTAATCTAGTCCCCACCTGAGAGAAGCCAATTGAAAAGCTCTTTCCTAAAAACGTAGCTAGCGGTCTAGCTATATGACATAAAATGCTGTGTAAAATAGCTAAAAGGCTATAAAGTAACATTAACTGTAAAGCTATCAGTCACTAGTGGAAACATTTACAACTGCAATTAAGTTATGTTATCTTTTTAATGTATTTTACCTCAGACAATCTGGTAATAAGGTTGCTAGCTAGCCCTCCTAGCAGCTTATGCTAACTAGCTAGCTGGCTAGCATTTACTGCTAGTGAAGTTCCTAGCTAGCAAGTAAGCATTAACTAGCGCTAACGGTGCCAGTCATTGTCTAAATGACAAATAGAAACACATTCATAACCATAAAGGGGTAACTAGCCCCCAGGGGCCTAGTAGGGGGGCGAGTTGCCCACAAAACACTCATGCAACATATTACTACTTTACTCAATAAGTATCTACATTTTTCTGTCTAAACAAGTGGATTATTTATCTTAAAGGCTTTCCTACTTGTATATTTTAAAAATATATACAGATCTAACTTCATTGGAATATATCTACAACTTTTTTTTTCTAATAATAAAATACATCAATTTACCACAAAATCGTTTTGTTGAAAGTTGTGCTAACATAATTGCAAAAGGGTTTTCTAATGATCAATTAGCCTTTTAAAATGATAAACTTGGATTAGCTAACACAACGTGCCATTGGAACACAGGAGTGATGGTTGCTGATAATGGGCCTCTGTATGCCTATGTAGATATTCCATTAGAAATCAGCCGTTTACAGCTACAATAGTCATTTACAACATTAACAATGTCTACACTGTATTTCTGATCAATTTGATGTGATTTTAATGGACATAAAAAATTGCTTTTCTTTCAAAAACAAGGACATTTCTAAGTGACCCCAAACTTTTCAACGGTAGTGTATGTCCCTGCTTCAAAAAGAACATAGAGGCATCAAAAATATTTGTGCATTTATTCACACTTCTCATAAGGGGATAGTCACAATCCTTTCTTTGAGACCAGTCTCAAAGCTTCTGCCATTCAGAAAGTGTACTTTGGCTGCTGTTTGCTGAGAATATAGTGCCATCTAGTGTGGTAGTATTGTTAAATCACTACCTCTTGTAAAACAGGATTCCATTTCCTTTGATCAACAGATAGAATGCACATTGAATGTATGCATTCAGTTGTTTACATTTTATATTGAGAATAATTAAGCATAAAATTAGGAATTAGAATACTAAAATGGACATGAAACGTCTTATCACAGTACAACATGTCAGCATTTTGGTCAGAGAGTTGGTCATCCATGGTCACCCAGTGGTGTGATGAGATATTGTGTAAAACAAAGAATTTTAAGATGATCTGCACAGTAGGCTATGTTGATTAGCTAGATAGGTAGCCAGTTTAAGTGGAAAGATTCCAATAATTTTTCAAATTAAATGCCAATATGCCAACATTCCATATAAACAATGCAGACAATCAGTACCAGTCAGAAGTTTGGACACACCTACTCCTTCAAGGGTTTTCTTTATTTGTACTATTTTCTACATTGTATAAAATAAAATAACACATATAGAATCATGTAGTAACCAACAAAGTGTTAAACAAATTAATGACAGCTTTGCACACTCTTGGCATTCTCTCAACCAGCTTCATGAGGAATGCTTTTCCAACAGTCTTGAATGAGTTCCCACATATGCTGAGAACTTGTTGGCTGCTTTTCCTTCACTCCGCGGTCCAACTCATCCCAAACTATCTCAATTGGGTTGAGGTCGGGTGATTGTGGAGGCCAGGTCATCTGAGGCAGCACTCCATCACTCTTTCTTGGTAGCCCTTACATAGCCCTTACACAGCCTGGGGGTGTTGGATCATTGTCCTGTTGAAAAACAAATGATTGTCCCACTAAGCGCAAACCAGATGGGATGGCATATCGCTGCAGAATGCTGTGGAAGCCATGCTGGTTAAGTGTGCCTTGAATTCTAAATAAATCACAGACAGTGTCCCCAGCAAAGCACCCCCACACCATCACACCTCCTCCTCCATGCTTCACAGTGGGAACCACACATGCAGAGATCATGCGTTAACCTACTCTGCATCTCAAAAAGACAGTGATTAGAACCAAAAATCTCAAATTTGGACTGACCAAAGGATACATTTCCACCGGTCTAATGTCCATTGCTC
Source organism: Salvelinus fontinalis (assembly GCF_029448725.1). NCBI lineage: Eukaryota > Metazoa > Chordata > Actinopteri > Salmoniformes > Salmonidae > Salvelinus > Salvelinus fontinalis. Next base: position 36,601,999 of record NC_074690.1, read on the forward strand.
GTGTTTCTTGGCCCAAGTAAGTCTCTTCTTCTTATTGGTGTCCTTTAGTAGTGGTTTCTTTGCAGCAATTTGACCATGAAGGCCTGATTCACGCAGTCTCCTCTGAACAGTTGATATTGAAATGTGTCTGTTACTTGAACACTGTGAAGCATTTATTTGGGCTGCAGTTTCTGAGGCTGGTAACTCTAATGAACGTATCTTCTGCAGCAGAGGTAACACTGGGTCTTCCATTCCTGTGGCGGTCCTCATGAGAGCCAGTTTCATCATAGCGCTTGATGGTTTTTGCGACTGCACTTGAAGAAACTTTCAAAGTTCTTGAAATTTTCCAGACTGACTGACCTTCATGTTTTAAAGTAATGATGGACTGTCATTTGTGTTTGCTTATTTGATCTGTTCTTGCCATAGTGGACATTTTCCAAATAGGGCTATCTTCTGTATACCACCCCTACCTTGTCACAACACAACTGATGGCTCAAACTTAGGAAGGAAATAAACTCCACAAATTTACTTTTAACAAGGCACACCTGTTAATTGAAATGCATTCCAGTTGACTACCTCATGAAGCTGGTTGAGAGAATGCCAAGTGTACTTACTTTGAAGAATATAAAATATCAAATGTATTTAGATTTTTTTAACACTTGTTTGGTTACTACATGATTCCATATGTGTTATTTCATAGTTTTGATGTCCAATATTATTCTACAATGTAGAAAATAGTAAAAAATAAAGAAAAACCCTTGAATGAGTAGGTGTGTCCAAACTTTTGACTGGTACTGCATATTTATACAGAACTTGTGAATAAAACATGTATAAACTGTATTCATAATTATCTGACAATGTTGTAGGTTAAAATTCTATTACACAATTTCTGATATATCACATTCCTTACTTAAAAGCAGTAAATTCATCACCTATGCCTCTACTAACATTTAGACTGGTTTGGATTTCTCCCTTACCACAAAGCCTGCCCTTTTCATACTATTCTGGAACGTTGAGGGTATATGCCAGCCTCTCTAGTATTTTAATAGGATCTCTATGGTTGTGAGTGAAATATAGCCCTGTTTAAACTCATTAGGAAGTTTCACACTCCCCCACCTATATTATGGTATGGTCCATGAACTCTACCCCACTAAGTGAAAGCGCCACGCCTCTCCTGTGTGTTAATATGTGACTCATCTATGCAGGAGTAGACAGACAGGATTACTGACAGGAATAATACTTGCGAGCATTATTCAGATCATCATTTACAGGTAAATACAATTTATTTAACAAGTAGTATTCAAAATGATGTGTTGTTGCTGGATATAATGCTAAGTAGTATTCAAAATAATGTGTTGTTGCTGGATATAATGCTGCACTCCTAGTTCTCCATTGGCTTGACTTTATTTTGGGAGATTTTAGCACACCGAGTTTAACTGCATTTACCCGGTTGAAAATGCGTCGATTTGCGCATTTAATGTTTTCCCTGGTAACTTTTATGTACTACACATACATCGACGATATTTCGAATCAAGCAGCCTGGTCTCATATACTACGTAACATGGTAAACGTAAATCTGGGACTCTCAAATAGTATGATGTTATGTTTGGTATAGTTACTCAAGGCAAAAAGTTGGGTGGTTAATCTGTTTTATGAATGTATGTTTACTATGTCTACCCCTGCGTCCAGGTTGAATCAAGGGGTAAAACTTTGGTATGGGTAAAGGGTTTTTAGTAGCCTAGTTACGCCGTAAACTAGGCTACAAATATACAGAATAAGTACCTTTCATATTTGCATAGAAGCCTATGCTCCATGGCAGTGTAATAGCTTTCATGTAATGTCCTTTAAAACATAGGGCCTACTAACTAATCTGTTACCTGATTGGATTGAACTTTCAACCAGTATCTTATCTACAGTGAAAGTGGGTTAGACCAACTCACCTATGTATTTTCCTCTTGCAGATCAGTGCCAGGATGGTTGTGCTGTCTAAAGAATATGGGTTTGTCGTTCTCACTGGGGTTGCCAGCATAGTCATGATCGGCCACCTCGCCGTGAAAGTTGGCAAAGCCCGCAAGAAGTACATGATCAAAGTGAGTGGCCCACGACAGCTAAATGGATACGGCTTACCATGTGACTTCCTCTGACCAGGAAACAATTTGGGCTCAAGTTACAGCCTTAAAGAAGGACCCAGTTAACCTAACCTCACTAGTAGGCCTACTGTGTGTTTGCTAAGAAAACCTCTCTGGATGGTTTACCTAATCTTCTCTTCTCTGTTGGACAGTACCCTCAGATGTACAGCGATGACCCAGAAACCGGAAATATCTTCAATTGCATCCAGCGGGCCCATCAGAACACGTATGTAGTAATACTATAGTATTGTAACGACCCCGGGTTTATAAGCGCAGAAATCGACTCTGCCGCACGAGCATGCTTTTGCGGCACAGTCGATAGCGCGCCGGACCTCGGGCTAGAAGGTCGAGGGTTCGAGACCTGCTCCCTGCCTGTTTCATTACATTGGTGTCAGAAGTGATCGGAACTTGCATCCACGACAGTGCGTGTGCTTGGCCGGTGAGCGCGTTCCTGTAAGACGTAGAGTCGCAAGCTAGTGCAAGGACGCACTCTTTGAAAGGAGGGAGTAGTGTAACGACCCTGGGTTTATAAGCGCGGGAATCGACTGCCGCACGAGCATGCTTTTGCGGCACAGTCGGTAGCGTGCCGGACCTCGGGGTCGAGGGTTCGAGACCTGCTCCCTGCTGTTTCATTACAGTATGTACATGTAGTAAGTAGCTGACAGAGTCAGCAGAGAGGACACGAGATGTTTTCACACACAAAGTTAACATTTCTTGTTGTGATATTAGGTCCACTAATAGTTATTATTTCTTTACAGCCTGGAGATCTACCCTGCCTTCCTCTTCTGTCTCACCATCGGTGGCCTGCATAGTCCTGTAATTTGACTTCCATTTATTAATTTACTCTATGTTAGATTCACATACCGTGCATGCCAGACTGTACAGCTGATTAGTCAAAGTATATTCGGAAGCACACTCATCTGTGTCTCTGCAAAATTTGATTCCCATTCATTAATCCTTAAGACTCTAAAGTGGGGTTTTCCGATGGTCATACCAAGGGTCATTTAGCTATTTGATTTGGAATTTTAGGACCCCTTTAGGTATAAAATAGAACATAAAATACGATTATCTGATGAAACATTGAATTTGGCCTTACTGCTATTAGCCCATAGAAACACATTGAATACAAATTCATACATGTAAAAACAAGTAGTAAAAAAGTAATCAAAAAGAAGTTAGTTTTAAAGTGTCTGTCCTATATCTGAGCGATATAAGAAAGATCAGAAAATGATGTAAAAATGTTTTCACCTATATTTAACACTTTTTTAGCCAAACCTCGGGGCGCTACAGATGTTTTTGTGAGAAGACCGATTTTTGGGATGTTTCATGGACTGACAAACAAACACCGCTGTAGCTCGGCTACCTTCTACCACAGATGTGGAAGACCACCATTGGCGAATGCGCTGGATTGAGATACAGCCCATGCTTAAACAGACACATTTTGATGGAGATTTTTATTATTATACTAACTAGATTTCCTCGGGGGCGCGGACATCGACTTGAGGGGATTTTAAGGCATTAAGAGTCTTCTGTAGTATACTAACAGAGAGCCTTGTGTGTTACAGCGCCTAGTCAGTGGTCTTGGAATGACATGGGTTATAAGCAGGGAGGTCTACGCATACGGATACTCCACTGGAGGTAAGACAACTAATAGAATTGCTTATAATACAATAGTTGATTAAAACAAAACAATATGGCAGCCATTTCTCAAGGGTTTTGTTCTATGTTATCCTTCCAGATCCTAAGAAAAGGATGCACGGGGCGTTCGGGAACATTGCTCTGCTGGGCATGATGCTGATCGTAGCCAACTTTGGCAGAACCCTGTTGGGCTGTGGTGACTGGGTGTGGTCTGGGATGAGACCGGGGATGAGGTTCTCAGCTCCCCTTCCTGCTACCATTCCCCAGTAAGGTACTGCAACCCCATCTGACCCCAATCTAATAGTAGTAGAATGTCCGTTGTGGGCATCCATACATGTATTGCATATGTAGAGTTCAGTAAACGTGGAAACACACAATCACTGCTGTTTGTGCCTCATTCCATAACTACACCACCTCAACTGACCCCTGACCCAGTACTGAACACTGACAGGCCCAGAGAACCTTCTGCAACAAACGACAGAGGCGGCACATGCTTCACCACGCTGATTAACATATTCTTTGTGAGCGTGATGTTTTAATACATATATTTGCCAAAACTGTATCCTTAATGAAATAATAATGAATAAAATGACCATGGGAAATATTAAATATGTTTATTTGGTTCTATCGTGGACTTTAATGCTGGTATCCATGGCCATGTGTGAAATGTGTGTTTTAATGCTGGTATCTATGGGCGTGTGTAGGTGTATTAGAAAAAGGTTGCCAAGAGGTTAATAATGTGTGAGGGATGTGTTTGTCCTCATTGTTCTGAGCTGCAAAGTTGTCCAAAGTTCACACACCACCTCTAAGTCTACATGCAGGCACAAAAAACACACTATTATTACCTTAGTCATTAGGCAATTTCTGTCCTTGATTTGTTGAATAGCTTTGGATTAAGGCTGGGGACTGTACTAAGTAACAATACAATAACTCTCTGAACTTGTGAATCACTCATCTGCTGAAGAGTCAAAAGCACACAGCTAAAAGGGTTTCAGTTTTATTATCAAACAATGGAACAAGTCCTTAAAACATATTTCTTACAGTTAACTCTGCAACTGTATATAATCCTATATCACTTTAGGCACTTACAGGTAAATCACAAGTGAAACACTTAAACAGTGAAAATATGATTTGTTGCAGTGCAAGACAAAACATGTCATTTTCAATCTAGATGTCATTTAAAACCTCATAGTTCTTAGACATACATTGCTCTGTTTCTGCATTTTAGTATTTCCAATTTACAAATCTAAAGGATCATTTTGTGAGACATAACTATCAACTGAATAGTCAATAAATATGTAAGTGTACATTTTGCATTCACATTTTGATAATACTAACATTTTTCATAATTTATGTTTCACAAAGTTCCTTAACCAATCACTTTCACATGAAAGCACCATTGTGTGACCACTGTTGGTGAACCCAACATTTCACCTCAAAGTAAAGTCTTGAAATTGGATCAAACCTTGTAGATATGTTTTATCTTTAGATATTTTTACCCCAATTTCGGGAGAAGGTTGAGTCATGCGTCCTCCGAAACATGACCTGCCAAACCGCGCTTCTTAACACCCGCCTGCTTTACTCAAAAGCCAGCCACACCAACGTCAGACGAAACACCATTCAACTGATGACGAAGTCTACCGGCAGGCGACCAGCCTGCTACAAGGAGCCAAGTAAAGCCCCCCCTGGCCAAACCCTCCCCCAACCCAGACAACGGTGGGCCAATTGTGCACTGCCCTATGGGACTCCTGATTACAGCTGGTTGAGATCCAGCCTGGGATCGAACTCAGGTCTGTAGTGATGCCTCTAGCACTGTGATGCAGTGCATTAAACCGCTGCCCCACCCAGGAGGCCTAGATAGGATTTTTAATCAAGTCACCCTTATTGGAGGGGACCCCCTTTCTGTCACTACCCCCTAAAAAATTTACTTCTTTCTGTACATTGGTTAAATGTTTTTTTATTTTACCTTTATTTAACTAGGCAAGTCAGTTAAGAACAAATTCTTATTTTCAATGATGGCCTTGGAACAGTGGGTTAACTGCCTTGATCAGGGGTAGACCGACAGATTTTTACCTCAATCTTGCAACCTTTCGGTTACTAGTCCAACGCTCTAACCACTAGACTACCCTGCCTTTTTGGGGTTACAATTACAGAATCTTTACCGGCTCTCATGCAAGTAAGACCAAGGATGGGTGTTTTTCAAGAAACTCAATCCCTTGTTAAGACAACCCACTAGGCATTCTGGTTTGAAAGAATACTTCACTCATGGGGCGGCAGGTAGCCTAGTGGTTAGAGTGTTGGGCCAGTAACCGAAAGGTTGCTGGAGCTAATTCCTTTTCTGACAAGGTAAAAATCTGTCGTTCTGCCCCTGAACAAGGCAGTTAACCCTAGGCTGTCATTGTAAATAAGAATTTGTTCTTAACTGACTTGCCTAGATACATTAAAAAAAATGTTTTGCCAGTTCATGGATTAGAATAGTCCCATAACATGGAGACTGGTGAACATTTAAATCACCTAAGGTCCCTCTACAGTAAGCATCTTTCACTCCCTGTCTATTTTCCCTCTATCATGGTCCTTGGCAACAACATCAAATGTGGCATTGTATTTTCTTTATACATTACCAATTCATTTGGGAACTCCACTTCCACTGATATCCCCTAGAGGGCACTGTGACTGTTTCTAATACACAATAAAGTGGTCTGTGCTGTGTATGACCTGTATAAGGAGGGGAGGGGGGGGGGGGGTACATTACAAAGAACAAAACAGACCTCTGTGCAGATGAAACGTCTGAAAGCTTCAAAGGGAATAATGATGGTGTTGGCCAAATGTCGAAATGGAGCCTCTGATGTCCTAATACTGCAACCCCTGATTGGGTATTGAATGCCTTCTAATTGTTAACATAATACAATCAAATTGGAAACTGCTCAGCAGGGGGAATCATAGTGAGACAACATGGGCGCTGGCCGAGGGCCTCCAGTCCAGTCAAAAGCTTTGCCAGGATCCTAAACGGTGGCCGATTGGGTGTGCTGTGTAGCTGGGCTAGAAGTAAAGTTGACTGTTGATGATGAGAGGTTTCTGTCATCAGTAGGTGTAAGTGTATCTGGAAAGTGGTGTGCCTTCCATCAAGTCATCCTGGACAGGAAGACAAGACTAGGACGAGTTAATGTTTAAAAACACTATATCACTTCAAATTCATCGAAATCATATATCCCACATCAAATGACATGCCATAGAAGACTTGACTCTAACATGTCCAGTAGAGGATGCTCACCATGGGCAGATCCTGCAGCCGGTGGAAGTCAGGGTGGTCGGTCTGTTGGCGGAATTTGAGGAAGAGGACAACAGAGACTATGGCTGTGGTGATGATAAATATAGAGACCAGGCTAGCCAGCAAAGGATCCAGAGAAGAGTGGATGTGTGGCCCTTTGTCTGAAACAAAATGTCAAATGCTTTGATTGATTCATTGGCTAATTTGTTGTGTCATTTGCTATCTGGATAATCAGTGAATTAGTTGATCGGTTAATTGGTCAATTATCACCTTACCCTCATCTCCAACGGTGAGCTCTGATGGAACCTCCTGGTGAGGCGGGCCGGCAGGGACATGTACTGGGGCGGAGGTCTTGCGGTGCTCCGTGGTGAGGGTTTGGGTTGGGGCAGGGGTCAGTGCTGGGGTGCTGGGTTGGACAGAGGACTGGATTGGTGTTAAAACATGGGATGGAGGTGGGGTGGTATCTAAAACAGGAGGAGTAGAGGTGGTGAGGTGGCCTCCAGCAGGGACAGGGTAGGTTGTGTCCCCTAGGGTGGAGGGCAGTCCTGCAGGGGAGGTGCTCTTTACAGGGGACGAGGAGGAGGAACTGTCTGAGAGAAAGTCCCAGAGAAATAGAATTACAACAGTATTATACATTGAGTGTACTAAACATGAAGAACACCTGCTCTTTGCAAGACATAGACTGACCAGGTGAATACAGGTGAAAGCTAAGATCACTTATTGATGACACTTGTTAAATCCACGTCAATCGGTGTAGATGAAGGAAGAGGAGACAGGTTAAGGAGGATTTGTAAGCCTTGAGACAATTGTGATATGGTTTGTGTATGTGTGCCATTCAGAAGTTGAATGGGCAAGACAAAAGATTTAAGTACCTTTGAACGGGAAATGGTAGTAGGTGCCAGGTGCACCCGTTTGTGTCAAGAACAGCAACGTTGCTGGGTTTTTCACGCTCAACAGTTTCCGGTGTGTATCAAGAATGGTCTACCACCAAAAGGACATCCAGCCAACTTGACAAAACTGTGTGAAGCATTGGAGTCAACAATCCAGTGGAACGCTTTCGACATCTTGTAGAGTACATGCCTCTACGAATTGAGGCTGTTTTGATGGCAAAAGCAGGTGGGTCGGAACCCAATATTAGGAAGCTGTTCTTAATGTTTTGTACACTATGTATATAAACTGTATTACATAGTGTACACATACAGCATCTGTAAGGAAGATACAGAGAAAGATTCTGCAATACCAAGCCTTTTTTCATGTACCATCATTCCTGATTCTCCTAAATGAGGCTCGACTTATTGTTTGAAATCAAAAGGAGAGGAATTAGACAAAGAAAGCAAGTATGTGAGCAAGAGAGAGAGAGTGGGATAGAGCGAGACTGAAATGTGGATGCTGTTATGTAACATTGTGTGTTTTTTCAGTGTGAGGCAGAAGAGGTGTCAGACACAGAAGACATGCTCAGCATCGACAGAGAGAGTTATATTTGTCCGTCCAGTAAAACGATAGTTCCTACATCACGTTGCCACATCCCACTCTACACCCCTCAACTTTCTATACCACTGGTATGCTGCCTGGTCGTGGGTTGGAGCCTGAGGCAAGCTTCTGTGTTTACAAACAAGCAGCTTTAGCAGAATGCGGCTCTCTATTTTCAGACTGTACACAGTCCACTGGTACGAGCTACCTCTGGGTAACCATGGGGAATTTAGGCAGGCTTAATGTCTCTGATAGAAGTCAAATATCCTTTGGGTTACTGTACCTGCGAGAGTGGCATTGTCTTGGGTGGCGGTAACGGTGTTGACTGTGTATGCAGGTGCAGGCAGAGACGTGGTCATCTGATTGGTCACAGCCATGTCATCCCAGTCCCCAGCATCTGTAACAGACTCTGATTGAAGCAGCCTGTCGCCGTCAATGAAAGCTGATTTGGTTGGGGCTCCATTCGCTTGGTCTGGAGAGGTCTGTTTGGCAGGACTTGGCTCTGGCTCCTCCTCATCTTCATTGACCAATGGGAGGACTGGGGATGCAGTGGACACGCCCTCATGCTGGAGGGCGCCTGGGGTGACAACATGGGGCAAAGAAATGCTCTGACCTGCAAGAAAAGAATGATGATGTCACTGTAGGAATAGAATGTTCTGGTGTTTCATTTTGTTGTGAATAGATGAAGAAGCTAATAGACATTACAAAAACATTACTGGGAAATAAGTAGGAAAATCATATCATTAGGCCTACAGCATGTGTTTCCAGGGTAACTGTGTGACACATGCAGCTGATGAACAGAAGTGAAAGTTGTTCTGTAATTAATGTCAACAACACAATTTGGGATGAGTGACCTCTGGTCACACATTATGTTCTACACATAATGCTTGATTATATGTTTGAGAAATTCTAAGAGTATTCCTACAGGCCCATTATGTCAATAGAAACTTCCTTCACTATAATAAACTGATAACAACCCGCACTGACATGCAGTCCTAGTGTATAACCAATCAATAAACACTGCCAAATAAAATAGGTAACATTAGGCTACATCTAAATGTAACCTACATTATACAGATTGTCCTACTGTCATCAGAACATACTGCGATGACAAGGTAGACTGAATGTGGAGCACAAAATATTGCTCTGCTCAGCGGGCTGTCTACTCTAAACACATCAGACACACTGTTGACACCTAGGCCTACCCTTTATCTCCGATGAACTGGTAAAGATCACCAACGCGCAAAGCAGTAGATTATTTTCAATATTCATTTCACTTGATGCTTTCCGTGGACTAAACGTTCAACGGCCTTAACGCCAGTTGTCTTCTTCTTTGCTGGAGCGTGTTCTTTTCTGTTCTTTCCGTTAGATTAGTTGACAGTGAACATCACTGCTAAAAATACATACAGGGGTCTGGCATTGGAGAGAAGGGGTGTGGTTGATATGTGAAGCGCGTCGCGCAATGTCAGTCTCAAATGTTTTGCCCAGCTCCGTCAGGACGACGTCTGTCGATGGAACTCAAAGCTCACAGTGTGTTCTGAATGTGTCACCGTCTCACCGCCATGCCCGTGTCGCCCCTTAACGTTGAGGGGGCGTGCCACCCCCCAGCTGTCACTGCTGCACCGCGTGCCCTCTGCTCCGTGCACGCGGGGTAAAACACTCATTTCTGGGCATTCCTTAATCAGAAATACTGATAGGCCCTACACAGGTAGAGTTATAGATCTGTAGTAAATATTCACTATGTTTAAATGCTTGTAAGAAAATGATATAGACCTGACACAGAAGGTTGGTGGCACTTTAGTTGGGGTTGATGGGCTTGTGGTAATGCCTGGAGCGGAGTTAGTGGAATGGTATCAAACACATCAAACAGGTGTTTGATGCCATTCCATTTGCTCCTTTACGGCTGTTATTATGAGCCGTCCTCCTCTCAGCAGCCTCCTGTGATAGACTGTTGGATAGACCAGCATTTCCTCTTAAACATTTAACGTTCGCCTAATCTACCAACAGAGGTCAGTGTTTCAACATGATCCTGTCATGCGCTGCTGGACCTGTTGGTTTGTGGTCAGTACCATGGTCAGCACGTGTAAATCACAACAGGACAATCAATGCTGAAAACCTTTCCCGACAACTCACTTTTGACCTTGACCTGGAGTAGGCTAGCCTATTGGCAGGGGCCACCTCTGTGTCATCAACAGCATTGACTGATAGAGGGAGACTTTTTAAAGCCCACTGTGGGCCCACCGTGGAGAACGTTGAGAGGGTAAGTTGTCAAACTCATACAGTGCGCAACAGAGAAGTGGTTTGATGCAGTACAAAAACACAGCTCTCATTCAGTCTGAAAGCAACTTGATCATCTCAGTCTGTGCAGCTATAGAACAAATATTTGTGTCTCTCCCAGGCTTTCTAAATATCTCAGCAACATTGTGGTTATAGGCTATGTGACAATGATATTATTTACCAAATAGCCTAATTACACAAATGAAAGCCTATTGGTTTACAGTTGGAAAATGTACAGACTAATTGCAATGGAATTTTGACCTTTAACAAATACAGAATAGCCTGTTTGAATAAAATTTTCACAGGCAATGGGCAGTTGGTATGCAGTAAACTAGTTCAATGGGGTATAGAAAGAAGGAAGCTATATTTTTTATTGCAGAAATATGTGCAAGTTTTTCATTGTATGCATGCCATGTGGTCTCCTGTTCTTCACCACATGAGGAGCAGGGGACATATTGAGCCAAAAAACTAAACCTGTCACACTCAACCCTGTTCGTTGTTTGATCATAACAGGGTTGAGTTTGTCACTTAGTTTTATTTATTTATATATTTTATATTTGGGGGGGTATATCAGCTTTTATATTGCAGATGGATGGTGGCTTCCATCAATGTAATTGTCTGCGTAATTTCCAATCCCACATATTTTTTTGTAAATATACAGTGCATTCAAAAAGTATTCAGACACCTTGATTTTTTCCACATTTTGTTACTTTACAGCATTATTCTAAAATGGGATTTCTTTTTAAAGTCCTCAATCTACACACACATGACCCTATACTGACAAAGTAAAAACAGGTTTAGACATTTCTGCAAATGTATTAAAAATAAAAACAAAAATACCTTATTTACATAAGTATGCAGACCCTTTGCATAATGAAAACAAAAATACCTTATTTACATAAGTATTCAGACCCTTTGCTATGAGACTCAAAATGAGCTCTGGTTTATCCTGTTTCCATTGATCATCCTTGAGATGTTTTTACGACTTGATTGGAGTCCAGCAGTGGTAAATTCAATTGATTGGACATGATTTGGAGGTCCCACAGCTGACAGTGCATGTCAGAGCAAAAACCAAGCTATGAGGTCGAAGGAATTGTCCGTAGAGCTCCGAGACAGAATTGTGTCGAGGCACAGATCTGGGGAACGGTACCCGAAAAAATTCTGCAGCATTGAAGTTCCCCAAGAACACAGTGGCCTCCATCATTCTTAAATAGAATAAGTTTGGAACCACCAAGACTCTAACCTAGAGCTGGCCGCCCGGCCAAACTGAGCAATCGGGGAAGAAGGGGGGCCTTGGTCAGGGAGGTGACCAAGAACCCGATGGCCAACCTTCAAAGTTCCTCTGTGGAGATGGGAGAACCTTCCAGAAGGACAACCATCTCTGCATCACTCCACCAATCAGGCCTTTATGGTACAGTGGCCAGACGGAAGCCATTCCTCAGTAAAAGGCACATGACATCCCGCTTGGAGTTTGCCAAAAGGCAACTAAAGACTCTCAGACCATGAGACAAGATTCTCTGGTCTGATGAAACCAAGATTGAACTCTTTGGCCTGAATGCCAAGTGACACGTCTGGAGAACACCTGGCACCATCCCTACAGTGAAGCATGATGGTTGCAGCATCTCTAAATGTCCTTGAGTGGCCCAGCCAGAGCCCGGACTTGAACCTGATCGAACATCTCTGGGGAGACTTAAAAATAGCTGTGCATCGACGCTCCCCATCCAACCTGACAGAGCTTGAGAGGATTTGCATAGAAGAATGGGAGAAACTCCCCAAATACAGGTGTGCCAAGCTTGTAGCATCATACCCAAGAAGACTCTAGGCTGTAATTGCTGCCAAAGGTGCTTCAACAAAGTACTGAGTAAAGGGTTTGAAGACAAATCAAATCAGATGTTATTGGTCACATACACATGGTTAGCAGATGTTATTGCGAGTGTAGCAAAATGCTTATGTAAATGTGATATCAGTTTTTTTTTAAATAAATTTACAAAAATGTCTAATAACCAGTTTTTGCTTTGTCATTATGGGGTATTGTTTGTAGATTCATGAGGGGGGAAAACTATTTAATCAATTTTAGAATAAGGCTGTAACATAACAAAATGTGTAAAAAGTCAAGGGGTCTGAATACTTTCTGAATGCTCTGTATATTTAAATTATTTTCCTTCATTATTTCCCCTAACCCTACCATCCCTCCCCTAATTGGAGTGAACTAATGGACAACAACACTTAGGCTTCTACTTCCAGCTTATACATACTATATACATTTTATGGACACAGTATATTTTACAAAAATTATCTTATGTTTGTTTTTAGTCCCATCCTTCATCTCCACACAACCCTTCCCATCTACCTCTGAACACCATCCAGTTTTGATTTCTATTTGCAATATATTTTTACACTGTGCTGTGATGTTTCACAAAACGTCTGAACCTTTCTATTCTGATAGGCTAATTAAAGATATATATTTTTTGCTGTTGAGTATTATTATATTATTGATCGATTGACTGTTACTTTTTAAATCATCCAGCAGTGCTATTTGCCGAGTTAACTCACTTTGTCAAGTTATCCAATTATTGAAATTATACATGTTTTACTTCATTCTTCTAACCACATGCATATGTTGACTGTAATGTTGTCCATGTTAAGAATATGTACAGTAGTCCAGTGTATAAGCCTATTAGTGACGTCACTGGAGAGAGCATTCCATTCTTGTTAATCAACATTTCTGCTTAGATCTTCACATCTCAGTCTGAAGTAAATTGCAATGGAAATCTTTATATATGTGGATATTCCATCTGATATACAGTATCGTGATGTCAGCTGCATGTGCTCAACAAAGAAGCTACTCGACTGCAAGTGATTCAACACACAGCATTTCAGTTTCAGCAAGGTGCCAACTGCTGGGCCACAGCCAGCCAGTGAAGGAAAGCCACAACTACAGCCAGTGAAGGAAATCCAGTGGGAAGTGGTGAAGGGGTGCTTGGGAAGTGGTGTATGCTGAGATACGATGAAGATCTACTATATGTCCAGGCATCATCCTGAAAACAGGTGAAAAGCATGTCCAGGTAAAGTGGATGGATCGCGTTGGATCAAACAGATTCTTCTGCCCTGCTCGTGATGGCATTCACTGGTACTCGTTTATTGATGTCCTTGAAACCATTCCACCCCCACAGTCTGTGACATCCCGCCACGTAAAGATCTTGAAAGGGGTGTGGGTGGGCCAGCCTTTCAGGATGAACGGCATGAAGCAAGAGGCATGCGCACACCCACCCAAAGTATCTATCTACCTGTGAGACATGCTCCATGGTTCCCCTGAGTGTCTCCATGTCCGCACACACAAAAGCACAGTTTACCGTTAGTGTAGCTGTGCCGTTCGTAGTGAGATTTACCTTCTCTTATAAAAATAGCGTCAGTGACTCATGCATGAGTATTAACAACATACGCGACACTGTGACATCATTCTGCGAGACCAATCATTGAGTACGACCATTTGTGACCCCACCCACCGGCTTACTTGGTTCGAGGTCAGTACCAAATATCAAATGAGGCTGAATATCCCGCTTGGTTCCAAATAATGATGACCTATTCAATGTTATTGTCTGCTGTGTTTTCGTTTGTTACTGGAGTTGGGTTAGTTAAACTCAGTTTAATTCAAATAGATATCTATTGTCCTCATTTTCATAGTTATATCTATGAAATACAATGTTTATAGTAAATCTTGGAGTGAATATGAGAGTAAACAAAACCAATTTATATGGAAGCCGTATTTGTTTCTTCAACCCTGTTACTCTAGTCTCAAAACTGTTACATGCCAATTTTGTGATAAAATGTTGGAAAGGAAATTAAATATGAATTGAATGTTTGTTGAGCTGTCTGAAATGTTTAGAGCATTAATGAGAATATAGATTTTAGTTCAAATTCTGAAGTGAAACCATACTTTGCAAAAAATGAATAAGGCCACTGACACACAAAGTATCCATTTCCGGCTTTAGTATAGCAAGAGTGTGATTTTATATATATTTTATATTTGCGATTCTTTAATTCATTTGAGGGACATATGATTAATAGGGAAATGTTTATTTTATTACAAGTATCATTTATAATCATATTCAGACAACTTACATAGTGTCCATAATGGGGTTGAAGACAAATGGTGTCCATGTAAGAAGAAAATTGGTCGATAATAATAGAGCTTTAATGCCTGAGAAAATATGTTTTCTTGGAAGTTAAATATGTCCTTCATTACTTAGGGTGTTCAGATTATTCTAATTTCTTGGATAAAAAAGAATCGAAAAATGGCAAAGTCCAAGTTGTACCCATTTGGTGGAATAACCCTTATATCAGTAACATACTAATTATAACCACCACCACGTGTTTGGGATTAGTTGCCATCAGCAACAACACTCAGACTCATGCAGTTGGCCATCCTGTGTGCACTATAGGCTGCTACACCTGCTTACATTCTTTATCAGTGCATTGTCATTTTTACATTTCCATCCCTATTGAAAATGTAATCATTTTAATTGAAAATGCCCTCTTCCCTAGGCCCTCCACCATCTGTACTATGACCCAGACATTGAGCATAAGAACATTGGCCCAGAAGTGGCTGACTCAGGCCCAGATCTCCCCTCAGGCCTGGCAGTTCTGCTGGCCTCTGCTCAGCCCAGATAAGGTCCACTCCAGCAACATCCTACAACCTCCCCTGTACTTTCTGTAGTATCATTCCTTTCCTGATTGTATTGCACTCCATAACCCCATTCATAACCCTATATAAACCTGGAATCTTCTCATTATCACACCATTGTCAAAACAACTTCCCGAAATCCAGTTCTTTGGTGCCAGCATCCTCAACAGCAAGATCTCCCTCCACTAGGCTGCTCTCCCCACAGACCAGCACCACATCCACATCTCCCACTTTTCACCAGGGTCCAAGATGGTGCTGACCAGGCTGTGTATGTCCCTGGCCCTCAACACCATGCCTCAGGCCTGGCCCAAGGCTGTGGCTGACATGGTCAGGGTCTTCCATCCAGAGAAGGCTGGGGATCAGGGTGGGGCTGGGGTTGTAGGTGGAGGAGGTGAGACGGAAGAGGAAGCGAACACCCACGCGCACTGCCTGGCCCTGCTGGAGCTCCTTACTGTGCTTCCAAAGGAGTTCCTGCCGGCTGCCAACGGCCAGTGGTGTCCAGTTGAGGGAGGCCCTGGCTGGGGAATGGACAACTGTGTGTCCCCTGCTGCACCAGTTGCTCCAGAGGCAGGAGGCCCCCAGCCAGGTGAAGGAGCGGGCCCTGTGCTGCCTGTGGGACTGGATGTTCCCCTGCATGGGTAGAGGGAGGGTTGTTGAAGGACTGTTTCGCTGCTCTGTCCAACCCAGAGCTCTTCAACATGGCCAGGGAGATATACAGTGGGGAGAAGAAGTATTTGATACACTGCCAATTTTGCAGGTTTTCCTACTTACAAAGCATGTAGAGATCTGTAATTTTTATCATAGGTACACTTCAACTGTGAGAGACGGAATCTAAAACAAAAATCCAGAAAATCACATTGTATGATTTTTAAGTAATTAATTTGCATTGTATTGCATGACATAAGTATTTGATACATCAGAAAAGCAGAACTTAATATTTGGTACAGAAACCTTTGTTTGCAATTTACAGAGATCATACGTTTCCTGTAGTTCTTGACCAGGTTTGCACACACTGCAGCAGGGATTTTGGCCCACTCCTCCATACAGACCTTCTCCAGATCCTTCGGGGTTCGGGGCTGTCGCTGGCCAATACGGACTTTCAGCTCCCTCCAAAGGTGTTCTATTGGGTTCAGGTCTGGAGACTGGCTAGGCCACTCCAGGACCTTGAGATGCTTCTTACGGAGCCACTCCTTAGTTGCCCTGGCTATGTCTTTCGGGTCGTTGTCATGCTGGAAGACCCAGCCACGACTCATCTTCAATGCTCTTACTGAGGGAAGGAGGTTGTTGGCCAAGATCTCACGATACATGGCCCCATCCATCCTCCCCTCAATAAGGTGCAGTTGTCCTGTCCCCTTTGCAGAAAAGCATCCCCAAAGAATGATGTTTCCACCTCCATGCTTCATGGTTGGGATGGTGTTCTTGGGGTTGTACTCATCTTTCTTCTTCCTCCAAACACGGCGAGTGGAGTTTAGACCCAAAAGCTCTATTTTTGTCTCATCAGACCACATGACCTTCTCCCATTCCTCCTCTGGATCATCCAGATGGTTATTGGCAAACTTCAGATGGGCCTGGACATGCGCTGGCTTGAGCAGGGGGACCTTGCGTGCGCTGCAGGATTTCAATCCATGACGGCGTAGTGTGTTACTAATGGTTTTCTTTGAGACTGTGGTCCCAGCTCTCTTCAGGTCATTGACCAGGTCCTGCCGTGTAGTTCTGGGCTGATCCCTCACCTTCCTCATGATCATTGATCCCCCACGAGGTGAGATCTTGCATGGAGCCCCAGACCGAGGGTGATTGACCGTCATCTTTAACTTCTTCCATTTTCTAATAATTGCGCCAACAGTTGTTGCCTTCTCACCAAGCTGCTTGCCTATTGTCCTGTAGCCCATCCCAGACTTGTGCAGGTCTACAATTTTATCCCTGATGTCCTTACACAGCTCTCTGGTCTTGGTCATTGTGGAGAGGTTGGAGTCTGTTTGATTGAGTGTGTGGACAGGTGTCTTTTATCCAGGTAACGAGAAAATAGCCTTGCCGAAATCCTCATCCTCCTTCTAATTTCCTTAATTTTAGTAGCTTGGAGTCAAGTACTTTCTGTGGCACACATTAGAGTCAAATACTTTCTATAGAACAAACTTCGCAACCTTCGCAACCGAAATGAATGTGTGTTATATTAAACATAGGAGGGAGTAAAATGTAGGCAAGCAATAAACATTTCAGAACAACTACTAGTCGAATAAGACAATGGAGAGATGACGAATTTACGCAAAGAGATTTATTTTAAAGACTAATACACAACTGCAGACATTACTAGTGCCTCCCCGCGATCAAACCGACATAAAATCTCAAATGAAACGCAGCTTAACTGAACAGAAATCTCAACTGGCATGCAAGTCGCAGCAATGAAGAATTGAGTGCGTGCGCGTTCAAGCATGTCGGCAGGGATGTCCTTGTCCCATTGCGCACAAGTGACTCCTGTGGCGGGCGGGCGCATTGCACGCTGACACGGTCTCTAGGTGCATGGTGTTTCCTCTGACACATTGGTGCAGTTGGCACCGGGTTTTAAGCGGGCATTGTGTCAAGAAGCAGGGCGGCTTGGTTGGGTTGTGTTTCGGAGGACGCACGGCTCTAGATCTTCGCCTCTCCTAAGTTCATTCAAGAATAACAGCAATGACACAAGACTGTAACTACCAATTTGATACCACGAAAAGGGGGTAATTTTTTAAAACAAAAATACTGCTTGATCTTGCGACACGGCTACAGTACACTCATTTAAATACAACAATACAAACTTGGTTTCAATGTGCCCTCAACCTGAGGGTTGAACACTTCCTATCTCGCGCCATTGTCACAACTCCCTTTTGTGCAGATGACGCTAGCTATTTAATAGGGAATTAAAGGGGAAGCGCCCCATCCGTAGGAGAAGCACTGAGACGGTTCAGACAAATTCAGGGCCGTCACACTATGTTGTCTTCCTGTTTCATTCTCTCTACTCTCTAGCAATTTTTCTTGTCTTTCTCAAGGCCACTGAGTCTGTGTCCAGCTTGTTCACTCTGAAGAGGATTTGTAGAGAGAGTGTCCTCGCGACCACTCAACCTACGCCCATGACATCATGAATGTTTCACAGGTCTCCATGACGACAAGATTCACAACGCATGTGATGATAGATGCAGTGTACTGTAGCTCAAAATGTGTTTTGCTGTAACTGTGCTATCAGTTCGAATGTTGCTTTGGTTCTTATTTGACACTCATGTCAAGGGCTCTCTTCCTTTCACAGGACCAGTGGCGACCTTAAAAAAAAGCAGGGCTTGCCTGTTTTACATGTTATTTTAGCATTAATACATGTCACATATCAGTTTGCAAACAATGTAAAAATATATAATTGAGTTAATAAAGCCGCATACACACATGGTCTCTTTTTTGTTTTCTTGAGTAAGGCAGCTCCAAAATGCAGATGTTTCTGCCCAGCTCAATGCCTTCTGTGGTGGTGGGGCGAGCCAGCAAAAAACAAGAGCATTGCGCCGTGATTGGCTCAGTGTTCTGTCACTCATGCGGACAGTACGTCATCGCCAAGTTTAAGTCCTTAGTAAGGATAGACATCCAACATTTCAGGCCTTTGGTTCCTGCCATAGAGTTATATTACAAGTGCCCTTCCAGGAAGGCTCAAGGTCATTGGCCACAGATAAAATGATGCCGAATCACGTTATATGTACAGTAGCTTTTGATTGGACTTGGAGTCTTACCTAGCAGTCATCATCATGAATCAAGTCGACAATCTACTGGTAAATCCTTTTTTGAATCCTTGTCATATGAAGATAAATAATTCAGAAAAATTATAGATAAAACGTATCGGTGCTCATCGGCTATTGGACATAGAGATTACACAACAAGTTGGAAATCGAAAATTCAACAATGAGTCGTTTGGAAGAAATCAGTGGCTAACAGCAAGCATTGCAAAGCAACCAGTAGCCTGCTATTCAATGGTGTGGCTGTGTACCCCCCCCCCCCATAGAATGCCAGACTTTGATGAAAAAGTTTGATGACAAAATTTGCCCACAAAGGACCGCCGCGCCACCATCATGTTTAAGTGAGCACATCACAAGCCAATGTGAGTCCGAAAATGTCTTGTATGCTGTTGCATAAATTATGTAATATGCAAGGGAGATATGTATACTGTAGCTAAGAAAGTAATACTAAGTGAATGTTGTGTTGTAAGCTATTACTAGCCCATGTGCCTTACCCAAATAATTTTGTCTATTTTCACCTCTTAATTTCACCTAACGTTACTGTTCTGAATCGGTGGTGCTGCACATGTTGCCTATAACCTGTTTTTGAGAAATGTCATCATCTAATATTGTAAGTGGTTTCATTGTCTGATTATATGCCCCCTTTATTTATCCTACGGTTCTGACTTAGTCTACAGGGAAAATACTGTAAGAGCAGCCCATGTTCTGCATTCTGTCGCTGTACATTTCAAAGTGCTGAACACAGTTATATTGACTACGTCCGTATTACTGTAGCTCGCTCATTAATGTCTTAATCGAAATTACGGAATGCCTCTTATCCGCTCATCGTTCCCTTATGCCATAGTTTGTGCATCTCAGTTGTCAGTAGAAACCACATTTTTTGAAGCAAGTCAGCCATATCAGCTGTTTTCTTTTAAAGGCAGTAAATGAGGCTGAATGAACTGTTTCGCTGCCAGACAAGGCTCTGCTGGTAGCCAGGTGTAGCAGTGGTAAGGATTCACTACATGGTGCTGAAAATAAAGCTCTGCTGTTAGGACAGCTTTATGTAGGCCCTAACAGGTTGTGGGCACAGCTTGTCGCCGTTATAGTGCAATTAATGTATTGTTTAGTGCTGTGTTGTGTAGTGTCGCCACTGCACAGGACGTACTGGTCGAACAAATCCACAGATGGAATTTATGACAATTTGTGTGTCCGTGTGTGTGTGCAGATGCGGGGCCTGCACTTCCTCTTCTCTGTCCTCCCAGTAGAGGAGATCCTGACCAGCCTGACCTCCCTCATCAACCCTCACGTCCAGAGACTAGACACACTGGCACATCAGGAGGTAAGAACAAAGAAATGGTGCTCATACAGTGCCCTTTTTCCATACAACCACATAAAATATGTGTTGGACACAGACTTACAATACAGTAAAATGCAATGTAAATAGGTTGCATACTGTGTCTCTTCCCTACCTGTTTTATCCTTCCACCCACTCGTACTGTAACCTTTTCTCCCACTGTATCACTATATTCATTTTGTCGTGATCTACAACTCTCCTTTGCCCTTTCTGTAGCCCAGCCCCACTACTAAGCTATGTATCATCCACATCCTGGGCATGCTGTCCAGTCTGTTCACTACGCTGGACATCAGCAGGCAGCACCAGGGGTCAGACGGCACCACCCCAGCCCAGGCCAGACCCAACTCTGTGAGTCTCCTCCCAACTCTGTCTTCCTCACTTTCTTTTGCCCTCTCTCTTACACTCTCCCACTTTCTCCCATTCTCTGTCTCGGAACCTCTCTCACTACCTAGAACTATTGTCATCTTGTTGACTCTGTCTGTGCTGTCAGGTGGTGTTGGTCTTACAGCCGGTGTTCACATTGTCTGAGACCATCCTCAGTAAGTGGCTCAGTGACTCAGAAGTGGTGAAAGTAAGTACTTTACACACTATGTGCATGAGAATGTTACAAAACCTACTGCAGCTGTCATCCTCCACATACAACACCCGTCCTGCCAGTAACATTCTGTTAAAGGTCCCCAAAGCACACTAATCCCTGGGTCACTCCTCTTTTCAGTTCGCTGTAGCTAGCGATTGGAACGAGCTGCAAAAAACACTCAAACTGGACCGTTTTATCTCCATCTCTTCATTCAAAGACTCAATCATGGACACGCTTACTGACAGTTGTGGCTGCTTCGCGTGATATATCGTTGTCTCTACCTTCTTGCCCTTTGTGCTGTTATCTGTGCCCAATAATGTTCGTACCATGTTTTGTGCTGCTACCATGTTGTGCTAATGCCATGTTGTGTTGCTACCATGTTGTTGTCATGTTGTGTTGCTACCATGTTGTTGTCATGTTGTGTTGCTACCATGCTGTGTTTTCATGTGTTGCTGCCATGCTATGTTGTTGTCTTAGGTTTCTCTTTATGTAGTGTTGTCTCTTGTCGTGATGTGTGTTTTGTCCTATATTATTATTTTTAATCCCAACCCCCGCAGGAGGCCTTTTGTCTTTTGGTAGGCCGTCATTGTAAATGAGAATTTGTTCTTAACTGACTTGCCTAGTTAAATAAAGGTTAAATACAAATTACAAATAAATAAACAAATGTAAATGCGTTTGTATTTCCATTGGAATATGTACTGTACATCATAGCCACAGGAAGTAGGGGTGGGTGCTGCAGCACCCCCTGAAAAATCGGAAAAATATATATATACAATGTCAAGTATGAAAAAATTCTCATAATAATTCACTAGTCCTCTGTTAGCGGACCGATGTAGCCGTCTGTAGCGCAGTCAGTGCTCACCCTTGGGATTCTTGTATGTTTACGTCTTCCTGTCCCTTTGTGTGTGTCATCACCAGGCAGTTTGAGGCCAGTCTCCCCCCTGTCTGACGGAGCACTTCTCTAACGCCCCTGCTACGCTATAGCCATCGGGCGGCCGGCCTTGCCATCAGCCATTGAGAAAATGCTTCCTCTGAAATCAATGAAAGCTGCTTCACTGACCTTGTTGCGCTCACGTTGTGTCACGTCCAATGGCAGCATCCAAGCTCAAGAATCACTGAGGTTCAATTCTTGATGGTTGACGTGTGTGTTCATTCTATCTTGTGAGTTGAAATAACGAGTAATAAAGTTGATTTGGGTTGCATATGGCCTCCACTAGACACCACTGGTTGTTTTACTAAGATTTATGAAGTCAATAAGCTACGAGCTAGCACAACTCTAGCTAACTAGTTACATTGACTATTTTCACAATGTAAACAAAAGCAACTTGTGTATGAGTAAGGGCAAAAATCATGACAAGTTTGCAAGCGGAGTTTGAATAAGACATCCGATTAACACTTTGCATTTATAACAGTTGGTTTAACTATATCTAATAAGTAACCAAATCATTGATGGATCAATAGATAAAATTAATGCATGGGTCTCATCTGCCTCTGAAAGCTGGTCGGCAACCACTCCCTCATCTGATTGGTAGTTTCCCATAAACAGTAAACCGGCATCACACTCATCACACTCCCTCATCTAATTGGTTGAGTAGATGGGCCTTCGGACATTGTGGCTGTGCGATGACCGCTAGTGATGACCGCTGGATTGCGATAGACGCAGAGTTAAAGGCCCCCACCAGAGGCCAATGTCGCCCCTATTTCGACTTAATTCCTGTCCTATAGCAGAAGCTTTCCTTTAGGTTCCACTAGAGGTCTTCACGGGTCCAAAAAGTTGGACCTTTTCCGAAATTGATCCATGGCTTTCCCACCCGACCCGATATGCATAAATGATCATTCTTATAACGGAGACCCGTTCCGAATGGACCAGAGGACAGTCAGACCCTTTCCAAAAAGGAAAAACAGACCCAAACAGACCCATGCTGGTTTGGATACGAGAGACACGTTCAGAGCGATATTGGCTAAATGATCCACTGTTAGGTGTCCTTAAAAGCTGCCGATAATTTTTTAAAATTATAATAATGTGTTTCGATGTGCAGCATATTCAAAGGTTTATAGCCTATTGTTTTATTGGTTTTTACTTTCCTAAAACAATAATTGTCCACCTCACAGATCAGTTGTCAGAGATTTGAGCACTAAATGCATCAGGGCATTGCATACGCCTATATGCCCAGGCATCCACTGTATGATATTCATATTTTAAAAAATGTAAAGGAAGAGAAGCTTAGGCCAGCCTAGAGAGAGCGAGAGAATGATAACGATATTTTTTATTTTTTTCCCCCTTTATTTAACTAGGTAAATCAGTTAAGAACAAATTCTTATTTTCAATGACAGCCTAGGAACAGTGGGTTAACTGCCTTGTTCAGGGGCAGACCAACAGATTTTTACCCTGTCAGCTCGAGGATTCGATCTTGCAACCTTCCGGTTACTAGTCCAACGCTCGCGCCATGTTCCCAACACCGACATGCATCTCTTTGTAGGTGTCAGATAGGCCACTACTGCTATACAGATATTGATGTACAGAAGGAGGCTAATTCGTGAATTTTCGATCCCAATATTTAAGCATTATGTTGTTAGATTAAAGGAGTAACTCTGGCAGGCCTAAAACATTCGTCCTCAACTCAAGTTCAGCTGGCGCTAGTGCACACCTTCATAGGCCTGCAGTAGTTAAGCCTAATAATAGCCATACCACACCAAACCTTCACAAAGTTTTTTAACTTTATTGGGATAATATCAAAAGTAAGTCAAGTCATTGTTTATAGGGAAAATACAAACAGGTTATTATATTGCGGCTTTCAATTAGGTTCTGTATATTGCCCTCTTTGGTTTTTCCTTTTCATGGTTTGAGTGCGAGTAGCCCTAGGCCTACTGGTAGTTCTATTATACTGCGGCAAACACAACATTACAGTTGGAACTTAATTTGTCCAAAGAAAATGGCTCAACAGAATTAAATAAAACACTTGTTGCATATTTAAAGAACTGGTTTGTAAATTTCAGGTCTGTTGGACCTGTGAAGACCTCTAGGTTCCACCTCCGAAGAATGATGCAGGCTGCTAGTAAATATTCATGAATTGGGGGTTGGAATGTTGTGGGTGATTTCCAGCTGTCAGTGTAGCTAGCTAGCATGCTAACATTAACTAGCTAACTAATGTTATCTGTTGTTGCTACACCTTACGTAAAAGATTAGCCAGCTAGGCTATGGCTGGTTCTGGAGCTGGATTTGTCATAAGCATATAGGGAAAACTTTGCCACAGATGGATAGGGGAAACCAGTATCTTTGACTTTGCCATCTATTGTTATCTCCAAATTTTGGCATTTTCCACAAATTGTGGACTTCAATCCGCCATGGAAATAGAAAGAATAACATGAAGCTTCTGTAATATGGATAGCAGGGGGGTTCTCACAGCTAGGGGAAGTAGAATGATAGGCTACAATGACTTTGCTCATGATGCACGCTGCAAATTATATGTAACAACACCCTGACCTCATCGGACACGAAATGAAACCTCAATACTTGATGTAACAGCACAAAATAGATAAACAAGTTAGTGGAATTTTCTTTCGCAGGTGCCTTTTCATTATGGTAGAGATACTAGTGATTTCTAGCTGTACCAATCAAAGCAGTGGAGAGTGGTCAAAGCCTGAGACGGATGAGAAAGCGAGACACCCCACTCGCTTTATTTTTTCTGGTTCAATGAAAGTCATTTAACAAAGTAGACCTGACCCAGCTGCTATTGCATTTGTGTCTATGGGAGACCACCCCGAGTGGCGCAGCGGTCTAGGCTCTGCATCTCAGTGCTAGAGGCGTCACTACAGACCCCCTGGTTTGAATCCAGGCTGTATCAAAACTGGCTGTGATTGGAAGTATCATAGGGCGGAGCACAATTGGCCCAACGTCGTCAGGGTTTGGCCGGGGTAGGCCGTCATTGTAAATAAGAATTTGTTCTTAACTGACTTGCCAAGTTACATAAAAAGTAGACTGAACCAAGATTTTTTTCCAATGGTAAACGGCCTGAGTGAACTATCTTCATTTATCCATCATCTTTGCTGTAGCCAAATATTATCTATAATATTGCTCAGCTTTTACCTTTGCAGGTGCTTCTGATTAATAAACCGTGCCATGCTGGTGGGTGGTACCATTCAAATAAACCCAGCCCTAAATGAAATATAGCAAAAAAAACACATCATTGGCACAAATTTGCATGAAGCGGGAAGTTCGGTTTTGTCACTTCAAGCCCAAATATATCATACTTTGACTAAAACGATGACTTATTGACTTACATCATTGTGTAACATCATGGGTAAGCTCTGGCCATCGTCTTTCAGCTTGAAAATTGGATTTCTACTGGTGTGGGCGTTTAATAAAGACGAGTTTTAAAACCAAAGAGTAGAGTTTAGAAGCTCTGTGGTTTAAGCGCTGCTCAACGGCCAGGTGGCGTATGTCATGAGCAATCGTTCCTGAGAAGAAAAATGGGAATGCAGCCACATTTTAACTTTAGGCTATTGCACAAAATAACCATCATAATGATAGGACACCAATTTACAACATCAATTATATATAATTATCAAATAGTAAAATTCTAAACTACCAAAACACTTAATATAATACCATGTTAAAATATGCAATACAAAACAACAATACTACAACACCAAGGTTTGTGTGGCAGCTTTAGAAAATACATCTATAGAGTTCTTAGAAGGCATTCTCGGGCCCCTGGGCTATATGGTGTGTGCATTGATCAGTTTAGTGAAGTATGGAATGAGAGAGTTCTTATAGCGGTCTGTGTGTATCATGTGAGTGTTCAGTTTGTGGCTGTTGCGAGTTTCCTGTCCCAGTCTCCAGACTGGGAGTTCTGCAGGAATTTAGCAAATGTCAGGCAGATATTCTCCAGTCTCCTCTCCAAGTACATGCTAAAGGTTTCGAGGGCTTTCCGGTAGCTGTTGTACAACCATAATTATTCTGCATGCTCTCTAGCCCCCAACAAGGTTATTAAAGCTTTGTGATTCAATATTTGTTTATTTGAAATTCAGTTTAGTTTCAGTTTGTTTTCAGATTTTATTTACTAGTTTTTATTTTGTTTCAGCTTTCAGAATGTACCTTACCTGTGGGAGGCTTGGAGCCACTTATGTGTTGTAGGCCTATAGTGTCACGCCCTGACCATAGACAGCCTTTGTTTCTCTATGGTATAGTAGGTCAGGGTGTGACTATTCTAGTTTATATTTTCTATGTGGGGTTCTAGTTTAGTATTTCTATGTTGGTGATTTGTATGATGTGGGGTGTATCACTTCTTGCCACTGGGGGCCAGTAATACATAAGGTGATGGGCCAGGACCATAGACTTGGATAGACATAACATCTCTGTATCTGTGTCATGATGGCGTCTGTGATAGGATGTGCAGCGCCATTGAGGCCATCTCCATCTTCAAATAGTACATTTTCTTCTTCACAAGTAAAATTCATTGTCTGATCCCTCCTGATGATCCGGCTGTCACGACTCCAACCGGGTCATCATCGGGAGGGATCAGCCAATGAAGTAAGGAAGTCCCGCCCAGGTGATTAAATCAAAATGGTGAAAGTCCTCAATGGTGCTGCCCATGCTAACACAGGCCTTTGGCCACTAGAGGACTCCATACAACTCCATGGCCAGGACATACTGTAGGTTTGGTTAGGTTCAAATTATAAATGAATGTGACTTGGATTTAAAAGGATAAGCACCTAGACTGGTGCAAGAAATATGGTGGAAGGAAATTGTTTACGCCAATCCAATGCTTTTTTAACTACAGTAGGAGGTGTAAGAAGAATCAAGTTCCTTTACCTTTATCTGACGGAAGGGGAAATAAACAAATGAAGTCATGGCACATTTGACATGTTATGTTTATGTAACATTAAACATGTATCACTGACTAACCCCTTCAAATAGGGTTCATGAAAACAGCTGCAACAACAGCAAAAAGAAGCAATACAACACTTCTTCACAAATCTATCAGTTTACAGCCAATTGAACTTGTCCCATGCTTCATAAACAACAGGTGTAGACCAACAGTGAAATGCTTACTTGTAGGTCCTTGCCAACAATGCAGAGAAAAAAGGAGAAATAATAGAAAAAGAATAACACAAGGAATAAATACACAATGAGCAACGATAACTTAGCTGTATACACAGGATACCAGTACCAAGTCGATGTGCATGGGGTACAAGGTAATGGGGTACAAGGTAATTGTACCCCTTTTGTACAAAAGTTGATCTATTCTGTTGGTCAACTTGTTATTCTGTGCAAGACAAAATATTGCAAACATAGTCTGGGACAGGTGTGGGACGCGATAGATGCAAATTAATACAACCTCTAGCATCAAAAAAAACTTTTAAAAGCAATGAGGCTGATTGAACAGAGAATGTTTAGCTTAAAATATTAGGCTATTTCTTCACATTATAAGCCCAGCAAGGCATACACGGCAGTAAGTGCAAATGTTTCAAAATGCAATCAATTAGTGGGAAAACACCATTTTTAAAAGTGACCACGAATGCGATTATGCATGTAATGCTTTATTATAAAGGTGCATTTTTATGATAAAAATCTTCTCCCACCCTGAAACTCATGCGCAGCCTATTTATGCCAGTTGGCTCTACACCGGATGAAAAGCGGATTCATGCGCTTAATTTAAAGATTTTTTTTGGGACACTTTTCCCGTGGTTCATTTTCATGCCAGCCAGGTAGGCTATACTCTTGTTGTAAAGAGAAGCAATGTGCTTCATATTAGGAAAGTTGAGAAAAAAATAGTCGGCCTAGCCTATAGAAAGCTGATGGGAGCCTCCTCTTTTTTATTAGAGGTCATAAAACCTTTTTTTCTCCCTCTATTGCATAGCCTGTACAAATGTTGCGCAACATGACCTCATGGGCTCTAATGAAGTGTTTCAATATATTTTTGATGACATTTGCATTGATGTCAGAGTGATTAGAAGGACAATAGAGTGTTGAGTACCAGGCAGTTAGCAAGTTTGGTAGGCTACTACCATCAGCAGCATCGGCGCTTGGAGAAGCTTAGTTACCGTGACTAAATGGTCATGTGGAATTTGACTGCTGTCATGACTCGTGACCGCCGGTGTGGCAGTAATACAGTCACCTTAACAGCCCAGGTTCAGAGCCAACTTGTAGTCACATTGACCATCAAGCTTGTAGTCATCTGATTAGCCAAATTATAATGATCACAAAAATATTCAATAGGAGTCTGATGGAACCAGACACCCATGTCAATGTCAACCCCCCCCCCCTTGTGTGTAGCCCCGCCCACACTGCCTGATGTATCCAAACCAACACCACCCGTATGACCATCACAGAAGGGTATGGTCAAGATGTATTGACAAGATGGTTGATCTATTGTATATCTATTGTAGATCTAAAGTATTGACAAGATGGTTGAGTTACCAGGTGGAACCATTCTAGCCAATGAGAGGGCAGAACAAAAGGCACAACTCTGATATAAAGATGAGGGGTGTTAAATATGTGATGTCGTCAACCGCCTGAATTCAATGGCGAAAGTATTTCAAATTCATCGACCTCATGAATATGCATAACCCGCCTTAAACTTCAACGTGGACAACTCTAATATAAAGTGTTTTTTCTCAAAGTTGCCGGGATGTCACGTGCATCACGCTTATATCAGTACCATCGTAACAACCTATGCATTAAGAAACATCAGTTAGATGAAATTGACTAAATTTGACAGTCTCTCATTGCCCCCCATACAAAAACTCTTCACATGCTTAATAATTAATGATCTTCTTGTGGACAGATTTTTGGCAAAGATATGGCTCTCGCTTCGCCTCCCTCTCTCTGGTATGTTTGAGTTCAGTCTACAACTGAATTCCCTGCAAACAGGGACGTCCTAAGGACATTGAGTGACGTTCCCATAAGGTTCCTTCAAGGGTTTCAGTGAGACGTTATCCCAGTCTAGGAAGATTAAAACATGAAGTTAACTTCAGGACCATCAAAGGACGTTCAGTACACGTCTGGTCGAGGTATAATGTTAGGATAAGGTCTTTTTATGTCCATCATTTTTTAAATTTAACCTTTATTTAACTCTGCAAATCAGTTATGAACAAATTCTTATTTACAATGACGGCCTACCCCGGCCAAACCCTAACCACGCTGGGCCAATTGTGCACCGCCCTATGGGACTCCCAATCACAGCCAGTTGTGATACAGTCTGGAATCGAACTAGGGTCTGTAGTGACACCCCTAACACTGAGATGCAGTGCCTTAGACCGCTGCGCCACGCATTATGGAAAATTATGAATAGTTTTCTTTTTCATTCTGATAGGACGTTATCCATAGCACATTCAATGACCACAAGGGGACGTTTCATGATGGTCAATGTGACGTCGCATGACTTGCCTAGTTAAATAAAGGTTAAAAAATATATTAAAAAATGGTCCCAAGGGAACGTTCTCTAGGGCAGCTTTGTTCCCTGTAAGTTACCAGGACGTTACTGAGGACCATGTCAGAACCATGTCATGATCTTTGGAGGACGTTCTGAGAATTTTAATTTTACTAGACATTAGGATGTTGGGTGATAGTCCCAAGGGAACGTCCTTGCAAATAAAAATGTGTCGTTAGTACCACAGGAGGTTGGCGGCACCTTAATTGGAAAGGACGTGCTCGTGGTAATGGCTCCACTGGTTAGGTCGCCCCCGGACATCATGCGTTGGAGTGTCAGTGTGCGTGAGTGTGTATAGAGAATAAATAAAATACAAGGGTCAACTCAGATAGCCAATGTAACCATTTTGTTAGCTCTTTAGCAATCTTATGGCATTGGGATAGAAGCTGTTCAGGAACCTTTTGATGTCAGACCGGTGCTGCTTGCTGTTACCGCTTGCCGTGAGGAAGCAGAGAGAACAGTCTATGGCTTGGGTGGCTGGAGTCTTTCCGGGCCTTCTTTTCACACCGTCTTATATAGATGGCAGGGATCTCATCCGCAGTGATGTACTGTCCGCACCACCATCTGCAGGGCCATGGGATCGAGGGCGGTGCTGTTGCTATAACAAGCAGTGATGTAGCCAGTCAAGATGCTCTCAATGGTGCAGCTGTAGAACCTTTTGAGGATTTGAGGGTCCATTCCAAAGCTTTTCAACCTCCTAAGGGGGAAGGTGCTGTCGTGCCTTTTTCACGACTGTGCTTGTGTGTGCGGATCATTTTAAATCCTTAGTGATTTGGAGTCTGAGGAACTTGAAGTCACTGACCTCCCTGTAGGCTGTGATTAGGCCTACCACCGTCGTGTCCTCAGCAGACTTGATGATGATGTGGCCACACAGTCGTGGGGATAACTTGTGTCAATCGAACTGAAAGTCTTGATATTACTACTAAAGTCAGGTTTAGAGCTAGGATTTAGGAATGAGGTTTGATTTGTAGTCACTGAAGCAAAAGAGAGTGAATATTACACAGGGGACCATGTTAGCCTCCTGGAACCTAGCTGCAGGCTCCTCTTGTGCCCTGGGGGAACATACACTACCAATGAATGGAGGATGTACACAGGTGATACACACACATATTTTATTAAAAAATACTGATAATTAAGAGAGAAGAATCTATTGATTGAGGTATAAAAAAATTATATTGTGTACTTTTTGAAATTCCTCTAGGTCAAATCCCTTGGCTCAGATGGGTCTTCCTGGAAGAAACTTCATCAGCCTGGGAAATATGTCATAGAGCTGGGAACAGAAAATAACAACTAAATACAGAAAAATGCTGTTGTGTTATTTGTGTGAGTAGTAAATACTTATGTCTTTAAGTGTTTATTGTATATTTAAATTCTCTTGCAAATCCCCATATAGTTCATAGTACGTTAAGAGCATCCTTTGGAGAAGAGGGTCGCTGTATTCAGACCAGTGGAGTCTCCTCAGAGGCTAAAGGGGAGGACCATCCTACTCAGTGAATTTAATAAAAAAAGAAAATAGTGAAACTTTAAAAAAGTTATACTTTTTATATAAAACCATAGTAAATATATTCACTTGTCACCAAATAACTGATTAAAACAAAATGTTTTGCGATGAAGGTCTACAGTAGCCTCAACAGCACCCTCTAGGTTAGCACAATGGAGGACAGCTATTTTTCAGCCTCCTATGGGTACATTGGCTTCAGTACTAAACCTAGGAGGCTTATGGTTCTCACCCCCTTCCATAGACTTACACAGTAATTATGAGAACTTCCGGAGGATGTCCTCCAACCTATCAGAGTCTCCTATCTCCTATGCTGTCCCCATAGGAGAACCCATTGAACAATCATTTTTGGTTGCAGGTAGAACCCTTTTTACAGAGGGTTCTACATGGAACCCAAAATAGTTCTACCTGGAACCAAAAGGGTTCTCCGATGGGGACAGCCAAAGAACCCTTTTTTAGTAGTGTAGTACATTAGCATTAGCTACAGCTAGCTAGCACTGCAGTGCATAAAGTGTGGTAAGTAGTTGACTCAAGCAGAGAGAAATAAATACAATAGTTGAACAGTTTTGAACAAATGAAGGAGAAGCAGCAGAGGTGAGAGATATTTTGTTGCATTTTTTTCTTCTTAGTTTACTTTTCACTTATTTAGCTAACGCAGCTAATTTAGCCTACTCAACAACCTGACTGAAACAGAGAGGAATGCTATTTATGTTAGCTACCTGACTAGGGCTATCCAACACTGCAACTTTTCCAAGTCAAAGTAGCTTTTGCTTTTATTAATTTATTGCCACCGGGTCCCCCGGTGCTAACTGCTAGCTGTACACTGTACTGCGTGATTGTACACATGGATTGGATTGCGGGTTTACTAACTCGTTAGTTCTAGATTGTTGGCATAACATTAATATGCTGACAACGGTGTAGGCTGTGTAGCGATTAGCGGTTATGGTATAAAGTTTTGACCTGGATAAGTTTTTGCGCCTGGTCACAGACAGCTGTTGCGTTGTGCACTGAAGTCCACAAGCAAAGGGAAAAGGTGAGAGGAGTAGAGCGCGTAGATGCGGGAAGAAATTATGCAACAAGCAAAGTGATGATTCTGTATGTGTCGGCCATGAAAGTGAACTGTGTGTGCGGGTGATATGGGGTCAAATCAAATCACATTTTATTGGTTACATACACATGGTTAGCAGCTGTTAATGCGAGTGTAGCGAAATGCTTGTGCTTCTAGTTCTGGCAGTGCAGTAATATCTAACAAGTAATCTACAATTTAACAATAACTACATAATACACACACATGTAAAGGGATGGAATAAGAATATGTACATATAAATATATGGATGAGCGGTGGCCGAGCGGCATAGGCAAGATGCAATAGTTGGTATAAAATACAGTATATACATATAAGATGAGTAATGCAAGATATGTAAACCTTATTAAAGTGGCATTTTTTTAAGTGACTAGTGATCCATTTATTAAAGTGGCTAATGATTTGACTCTGTATGTAGGCAGCAGCCTCTCTGTGTAGGGATGTCTGTTTAACAGTCTGATGGCCTTGAGATAGAAGCTGTTTTTCAGTCTCTCGGTCCCAGCTTTGAAGCACCTGTACTGACCTCGTCTTCTGGATGGTAGCGGGGTGAACAGGCAGTGGCTCGGGTGGTTGTTGTCCTTGATGATCTTTTTGGCCTTCCTGTGGGCTGTAGGTGTCCTGGAGGGCAGGTAGTTTGCCCCCGGTGATGCGTTGTGCAGACCGCACCACCATCGGGAGAGCCTTGCGGTTGAGGGTGGTGCAGTTGCCGTACCAGGCGGTGATACAGCCCGACAGGATGCTCTCAACTGTGCATCTGTTAAAGTTTGTGAGGGTTTTAGGTGACAAGCCAAATTTCTTCAGACTCCTGAGGTTGAAGAGGCGCTGTTGCGCCTTCTTCATCACACTGTCTGTGTGGGGGGACCATTTCAGTTTGTCCGTGATCTGTACGCCGATGAACTTAAAACTTTCCACCTCCTCCACTACTGTGTATTCATTCCGCCGATTCTGAATGAAAGCAAACTGAATGAAATAGAGAGGGACCTACCTGGGGCCAAGCTCCTGGGGTCTCGCTCCTTGCCATCCAGGATCTCTATTTCAGGCGGTGTGAAAGGAAGGCCCGGAAAATTGTTAAAGACTCCAGCCACCCAAGCCACATACTGTCCTCTCTGCTTCCGCGTTGGCAAGCGGTACCGGAGCAACAAGTATGACACCAACAACCTCCTTCTATCCCAAGCCTTAATACTGCTAAATAGCCAACAAAATGGCTACACGGTCTATCTGCACTGACCCTTTCCTTTTATTTACATTTTTCCACGCTCACAGGACTCTCACTCACACTGACGCTCCAACACACACATACACAATTCATTTGCTCATACACATATAACACGCACACACACTCATATTGACACTACACACATGCA
This sequence comes from Salvelinus fontinalis, assembly GCF_029448725.1. Lineage (NCBI taxonomy): Eukaryota > Metazoa > Chordata > Actinopteri > Salmoniformes > Salmonidae > Salvelinus > Salvelinus fontinalis. The sequence continues at coordinate 36,635,481 of NC_074690.1, forward strand.
CACACACACTCACATACAATCGTCATATACGCTGCTGCTACTCTTTTTATCATATATGTATCCTAATGCCTACCCACTGGCACACACTGGTTGAATCAACGTTGTTTCCACTTCATTTCAATGAAATAACGTTGAACCAACGTGGAATAGACGTTGAATTAACGTCTGTGCCCAGTGTGTAGTCACCGTACCCCTATACATATCTACCCTTAACACTCCAGTATCCCTGCACATTGTAAATATGGTATTGACCCTGGAACTGACCCTGTATATACTGTAGCTTACTTACTTTTTCGTGTTCTTCTTATTTCTATTTCTCATGTGTTTTTGTTCTACTTTACTTTAATTTATAGTATAATACTTTTACTACTGATAATGATTACTGCATTGTTGGGAAAGAACTTGCAAGAAAGGCATTTCACTGTAAAACTTGAAACTTTAATTAGTCCAATAAAAACTCTCGTTTGGACTAATGAGTACTGTTTGGACCGAGTATACCCCAGATCAGCTAGACGCAGGCAAGAGTGTGCAAGGCGGTATTGAACGTGTCGCTGTCTGTCACCTTGATTACTCAAATTTGTCTCACGGCCTGTGGCCCACATTATAAACTTTCATTTGTAGGCCAGGTTATAGCAACCTCATGATGAGTATAGGGCAAATGCAAGTATCATGTAGTAGCCTAAACCTATCAACGTTACATTGAACTGGGTAAATGGAATATGATTGACAGTCATCCAATAGACGGGTTGGTTGTTTAGCAATATAACCAACTTGTGCGCAACTACGGGGCGAAACAAACAGGGTTGGCTTAGATTGTTGACAACATGTAAACTATTTTTAATCTCCAAGTGTTTATTGAAAACAAATACATTTGCACAACGAGCACTTGTTGTCTCTCAAATACATCGTTACAGTTGTTGGTTAAGTAGCTAGCGAATGTTTGTCATATTAGCATTGACATGAAATGAGTCAAAACAAGACATGGTATCAAGAACAAGATAAAACTCGCTGAAATGAGCCACCTTCTGATTCCCCATATGGCAGCATGTCATTGTTGCGAGCTATCTGATCGTTCAGAATCATAACAAAGCATGGCTTCTGGCCACATCGACGCACGTGCATCATTTTTGCGACGTTGTCAGCCAACCCGTCTATATACTGTAATAGAAATAAGGCCATGCTCATAAAGGCCATGCTCGTCCTACCTAATGTTGGACGGCACGAACTGCCACTGATCTAAACCTCACCTCTGTCTGAACACCATGGTATAGATGATATTGGCAACATTGTTGTTCAGAAACAGCTGTGGTTCAAAAAGGGTCACCTGAAAAGGAGACAGAGTTGCGGTATTCGCCAGTAGTTCCTTCCCCCATAAGAATAGTGTAATAGTAACTTAGAGACCTGATCACGTATTCATAAAGCATCTGAGAGTATGATGGCTGATCTAGGATCAGTTTTGCCTTTAGATCAAAATGAATACGATTACATGGACCAGGTCCTAGATCCGACTCTGAGATGCTTTGTGAGTACAGGCCCAAACCAGTTTGATTTTGGCCCATGACTTCATACCTTTTTACTGCTTCACCTCCTCTTGAATGAACCTACACTCTTCCAAAATGGCCTCCTCCATGGATCTCTTTCCTAATCCCAGGAGTGTGGGGAGGACAAAACACCGCAACCACAGAAAGCTATGCTAGTGAAAATGTACATTTAAGCAGACGCTCTTATCCAGATCGACTTACATGAGCAATTAGGTTTAGGTGCCTTGCTCAAGGGGACATTGACAGATTTGTCACCTAGTCAGCTTGGGGATTCGGAGCAGAACTCTTTCGGTTACTGGCCCAACGCTCTTAACGGCCAGGCTACCTGGGTAAAGGGTCAAAGAGAAAAGGTTAATTTTCATCATGCTTTCACAATTATGAATGAACACAAGTATGTACATCGTTTAAAGTGTCTCAGGTGTTCACTATTGTTGGTTGGAATAGTTTGCTCAAACTGGATGACCGATGATGATCTATCAGAGTTACGGTAACCAAAAGAGACTTTCCATTGGTTCTGTATGGCCTGTTGAGGATGGCGCTGGGTGATCTTGCCGCAAAATCATCTCCCACTAGCCCCTCTGTCACTGGGTCGAAGCCAGACACACACATCCTTTTCTCAAAGTCAAAGCTGATATGGAAGACGTTTCCATGGATTTCAGCCATCTACTGCATGATACAAAAAAGAGAGCACCTTCATGGCTAACTGCTATTTACTGAAATGTGGTGCATTCAGTTTGGATTTCTAGATCATTTCATAGCTTCTTTCTAAAACACTTTTCTCGCCCAGTCATTGTGTTCACAGTATATCGCACACCTTATTTTTGCAACAAATAAAAATCTCTACCTTGTGTTGATAAATGTGAGGGAGTTTAGCATCCATATCAAATAAATTGCCCACGAGAGGCATAGGTAGTGATCCTGGAGGAAAGTCGGGTGGCTTCCAGTGTCCAGAAGGAAGATGCAGAGGAACCCTTGACGTCCAGCCACTTGAACACAGACTGGAGTAACATGGTGAGGGTGGTTCAAAAACAGAGGGAAGATCAAGAAAAAGTAAAATCCTCGACAAAAAATGTAAACAGCAATATTATGCTTTTTCATAAGTACTTATCCAGACGCAAACACCACATTCTCCCCACCCCATCGAAGGCTAAAAACACTGTCGAACCGTTCTGCAACCTAAAAACAATCACAGAAAACATACGATCTTTTGTAATAAGCAACAAACAATTATTTGAATAACTTGATCGACGGAATGATTTGATGCTGTATCATTACTGTATAAGTCAGCTGCTAAGATGGCCTTTGAGCCATTTGGCTTCTTAGCCATCTTAGCAATTGTATCAGGTTCCAGTTAGACATTAAATACATTTTCTGAACTTGATGACCGCCATCCAACTTGTCTCCTTTCACACCGAAATCTCCCTCGAAGCCTTCAGTGGTGTCAGAAGTGGGATGACCACTGGATATTTTATAGATATTTTATGGGCCATTTCACAAAGTTGTGTTGGGGCACCTGCAGGGCTGTGCTTATGCAAATTTAAATCCTACCACTTGGTGGCACTCGCTCTCTAGAATGATGGTGACTGGTGACTACCTCCCTGTTGAATATAGAGCTCTGAACCAGGAAGAGGCATTATTAGAGGGGGAAAAATCATCAGGAATGTGTGAGTGCTTGTGCGCCAGCGAGTGTGTGCACATGTGTGAGTGTGTATGCATAAGCGAAAGAGAGAGAGAGAAGAGTGAGCAAGGAATCCCTCCCTTAGTTATAGTCCAGCATATACTGTGGCCTAGGCTGTGCTCTGCTTGCGTATGACCTCAGCTCCAATGCCTAAGGCTTAACAGAAACGCGGTTAACCAGCGCTCATCCAAATTACAGTGACTTTGGGTTCCCTTTCGCCTGATTTAGTGGTTGTGTAGTTCCCCCTCTTATGTTACTCTGTTGTTTTTATAGTATGTCAGATGTACTCACACAGCCTTTCCAACCCTTGTTAAATTGAACAGGTTATTTGTTGGCCATTGAATAAACATCCAGTGAAATGCTACGGTTGCTGACACCATTCAAAAACAAAACCTGATAGCTCCTTTTTTTTCAGTTCTCGAGATGTTGTGAAAGAGACATCAGCAGTATAGAATCCCACCATGTAGAGACTATTTCTCATTGAGATGCACTGTACATTTCTATACTATCTATCTCTAATCTCTCCCCTTGAGCCACTCCGCTTATACTCATATAAAGCTACAGGTCAATCCTCCTGTCATGGCATGATGTAAGATTGATTGACAGCTGACAGGGCGGCCAGATAACACCCAGGTTATAAATTTGACCCCAGATTTAACCTTTTAACCCAAGTCCTGTCTTCACCCTACCACCTCGCTTCACCAGACATAACATTAAACCCAAATACATTTACTCAGCGTCCTGCGGCAGTTTGCAGCCCTCTCGCCCTAGCCCACCTATTAGTAGACAGTTGGCACCCTGTGGAGATGACCCTTTACCCCTCAGAGGCTATAGATAACCTCAGTGCAACGGCATGAAATTGCCTCACTCCTTGTCGGCGCAGTGTTGTGGCATATACTGTATGGAATACATGTAGGCGATGTAATAAAAATATATGATTGAAAAAACTAGGTACTATCCACATGATTCAAGTCAATTCAAAATACTTGATTTATCCCCAAAGGAGCTGCATGAGCAGTGTCATTGAGTTTAAGACATAAGCCACATACATGGCCTACATACTACAGAAAACGCATGCATGGTAATACTGTAGTGAAACATGAACACATTGTTATTGTAATACTTACTTGGGTTTATGATAATAAGGTAATGTGTAGTTTGATTTGAAATCAAGAGAGAGAGAGTGAGGGGGAAGAGACAGTGAGAGGGACAGAGAAAGAGAGAGAGGGACAGAAAGAGAGACAGAGAGAGGAGAGAGCTGCAGGAGAGCTGGATCAAGTCCCTATCCGGCAGAGACAAGCCCGAGCAACATGACCAAAATAGCCCAGTCAAGCATTTCCTTGTGGATAACATGAATGTGAGTATGATGATCGTTGTAATGACACTGGAGGAGATTAGGCATGCAAAATAAACTATACTCCTAAAGAGGGGGAAAGGTTGAGGATTCCCTCCTGTCGTAAATGTGGTTAACCTTCTGTTTCTCTCTCTCTCTGTCTCTGTGTCTCTCTGTGTGTCTCTCTCTCTCTCAGTACATCCTCACACCTGAGCTGTAGCGCTGGATGTCTGTAACCAATTTACCTTTTGGCATGTACACATACTCCAGTGTAGGCAGAAGTAACGTACATCACAGTGACACAGTAATGTAACGGCAACATTAACAAGCCCCTGATCTCACAGCCACGCACCTGATGAACTCCTTTGTCTTTGGCTGATTAAGCTGGCATTGAATCAATTCACTTAACATCTTTATGCCAGAGGTCACATCGTCACGGATGTGGACGGAGAGAAAGAGAGAGGGTAAGAAGAAGACAAAGAGAGGGAAAATAAGATAAGGAGTAGAGTAATGGGAGGAGAAGAAGAAATGAGACACTCGTGCCGTCACCTGAGGGACTCCAGAACATTGGCGGACAAAACTGCTATTGTCCTCATTGTCTTCCAATAGCCTACACACAGTAGCTTACCCGTTGCTGGTCCATCCTCACCAGAACAGTCACAGAACAAGAACAGTCACAGAAAAACAACACCAACAGGCCTATATTGTCACAGTCAGGAACATCACAGCAGAGAAGAAAGTTATGACTATGTGACCTAGAAAATAGAATAGGCTCTTCCAGGTCACAGTGACACTCTAAAGTTGAGGTAACAGGGTGCAGGTGAAGAACAGGAACCTCTCCTGTGGGGTTTTATAAACACAGTTCATCACTGTTATTGGAGCACGCTGTCCTATACGAGTTGTATCCATAATGTCATTGACTTTAGATCCGTCTGGGGATCAAGCAGCTTATGAACCATAAATCCCATGACTCATATCACGTTCACTCTACGTAGTGACTTAGTTGACTTGAATTAAGTTTAGTCTGTTCTGTTAACACAATATTCTTGAACACTGTGTTCTGATGTTCCATTTTTCTGAAATGGCCTGAACTATTTATTTAGGGTATTGGACGAAAACACAACACAAAATCAGATTTGCCCTACGCTTCCCGACCCAGTCATATTGCATGGGGTAAACTTTGCTGAGGCTTGACTTGTATCCTACATTGCACTCCCATTCTTGCACAGTTTGATTACTGTACAATACTCACATTCCAAATGGTCGTATCTGCAGTATGAGACATTCTGACTGTATCATCAAAGAAGTCACCAGTCCAAAGAGTCACAGAACGGTCCACAGCAATTGATGGCTAATGACATCATGGAGAAATGTCCATGATGCATTTCCCACCCCACGACCTCCCTAAAGGTTAATCCCAGCATATGACGCAGAAAATTAGTTTGGTCATTACTCCTAAAACCCAAGATGATTTACTAGTCATTACTAGTGTTGTGTCTCTAATGTTTGTACTGTAATCCCAGATCCTGTACTATCTATCCTCTTATTGTTTAGGCTGCAGCATCAGCCCCCTAACTCCCTAGGACGTGTTTTAACAACTTCCTAAGATAAAGGATGTAAGCAAATGCCATTAACGTGTGTGTGTGTGTGCGTGCGTGCATGTGTGTGTGCCCTATTTTATTCCCAGCAAAACGTCAGTCCTTGTTTGCAGACTTATCCCTTATGGTCTCTCCAAATACACAGAGCTTGGAAAACCATCTGGTTTGCTGTTGCCAAACATACCACTACCAACAGCACCACTCGACCACCATTTCTAAAGAGCTTATGTCTGAGAAGTCATAGTCAAACAGATCAATAATGTAATAACACTTTTAGCATTTACATTCTGTGGAAACATTGAGAATAGAAGGTTCCGAACTTTTGTGAAACATCACAGCACAGTTGAAAAATATATGGCAAATAGAAATCCAATATGGATGGTGTTAAGAGATAGATGGGAGGGGTTGAAAGGAGCTGAAGGTTGGGACTAATAACAACAAACAATAACAAGATAACTCATGTAAAACATGCTGTGTCCGTAATACGTATATGGGTTAAGAACCTTTGTAAAAGAGCGCAGTTTGAAAGATATGGCAAACAGAAATCAAACCAGACGGACATCAATAATAGATTTGAGAGGTTGGCGTGAGGACAGGAGTAAAAACAAACAAAATAGAACTATTGTAAAATAGACTGAGTCCATAAAATGTTTACAGTATGTATAAGCTGGAAGAAGAAACCTAAGCATTGTTATTCACTAGTTTAATCGAATTAGTGGAGGGTTGGTATGGTTAGAAAGTAATAAAATATATGTATATACAGATATATGTATTTATTGGTATGTATGTATAGATGAAGTCAGAAGTTTACATACACCTTAGCCAGATACATTTAAACTCAGTTTTTCACAATTCCTGACATGTAATCCTAGTAATAATTCCCTGTTTTAGGTCAGTTAGGATCAACACTTTATTTTTAGAATGTGAAATGTCAGAATAATATTAGAAAGAATTATTTATTTCAGCTTTTATTTCTTTCACATTCCCAGTGGGTCAGAAGTTTACATACACTCAATTAGTATTTGGTAGCATTGCCTTTAAATTGTTTAACTTGGGTCAAACGTTTTGGGTAGCCTTCCACAAGCTTCCCACAGTAAGTTGGGTGAATTTTGGCCCATTCCTCCTAACAGAGCTGGTGTAACTGAGTCAGGTTTGTAGGCCTCCTTGCTCGCACACGCTTTTTCAGTTCTGCCCACAAATGTTCTATAGGATTGAGGTCAGGTCTTTGTGACGGCCACTCCAATACCTTGACTTTGTTGTCCTTAAGCCATTTTGCCACAACTTTGGAAGTATGCTTGGGGTCATTGTCCATTTGGAAGACCCATTTGCAACCAAGCTTTAACTTCCTGACTGATGTCTTGAGATGTTGCTTCAATATATACACATAATTTTCCTACCTCATGATGCCATCGATTTTGTGAACTGCACCAGTCCCTCCTGCAGCAAAGCACCCCCACAACATGATGCTGCCACCCCCATGCTTCACGGTTGGGATGGTGTTCTTCGGCTTGCAAGCCTCCCCCTTGTTCCTCCAAACATAATGATGGTCATTATGGCCAAACAGTTCTATTTTTGTTTCATCAGACTAGCGGACATTTCTCTAAAAAGTACGATCTTTGTCCCCATGTGCAGTTGCAAACCGTAGTCTGGCTTTTTGAGTGGCCTTTCAGGTAATGTCGATATAGGACTCGTTTTACTGTGGATATAGATACTTTTGTACCTGTTTCCTGCAGCATCTTCACAAGGTCCTTTGCTGTTGTTCTAGGATTGAGTTGCACTTTTCGCACCAAAGTACGTTCATCTCTAGGAGACAGAACGCGTCTCCTTCCTGAGCGGTATGACGGCTGCGTGGTCCCCTGGTGTTTATACTTGCGTACTATTGTTTGTACAGATGAACGTGGTTCATCCTTTTTTCTGAGGTCTTGGCTGATTTCTTTTGATTTTCTCATGATGTCAAGCAAAGCGCCACTGAGTTTGAAGGTAGGCCTTGAAATACATCCACAGGTACACTTCCAATTGACTCAAATTTTCTGGAATTTATCAAGCTGTTTAAAGGCACAGTCAACCTAGTGTATGTAAACTTCTGACCCACTGGAATTGTGATACAGTGAATTATAAATGAAATAATCTGTCTGTAAACAATTGTTGGGAAAATGACTTGTGTCATGCACAAAGTAGATGTCCTAACCGACTTCCCAAAACTATAGTATCTTAATTAACAAGAAATTTGTGGAGTGGTTGAAAAACGAGTTTTAATGACTCCAACCTAGGTGTATGTAAACTTCCGACTTCAACTGTATGTACAGTGCCAGTCAAATTTTTGTTCACACCTACTCATTCAAGGTTTTTTCTTAATTTTTTACTATTTTCAACATTGTAGAATAATAGTGCAGACATCAAAACTATTAAATTACACATATGGAATCATGTAGTAACCAAAAAAAGTGTTAAACAAATCAACATTTATTTTATATTTGCGATTCTTCAAAGTAGCCACGCTTTGCCTTGATGACAGCTTTGCACACGCTTGGCATTCTCTCAACCAGCTTGACATTCTCTCACCTGGAATGCATTGTAATTAACATGTGTGCCTTGTTAAAAGTTAATTTGTGGAATTTCTTTCCTTCTTATTGCGTTTGAGCCAATCAATTGTGTTGTGACAAGGTAGGGGTGGTATACAGAAGATAGCCCTATTTTGGAAAATACCAAGTCCATATTGTGGCAAGAACAGCTGAAATAAGCAAAGAGGAACAACAGTCCATCATTACTTTAAGACTTAAAGGTCAGTCAATGCGGAAAATGTCAAGAACTTTCAAAGTGCAGTCGCAAAAACCATCAAGCGCTATGATGAAACTGGCTCTCATGAGGACCGCCACAGGAAAGGAAGACCCAGAGTTACCTCTGCTGCAGAAGATGAGATCATTAGAGTTACAGGGTTCAATCAACAGACACATCTCAACATCAACTGTTCAGTGAAGACTGCGCGAGTCAGGCCTTCGCGGTGGAATTGCTCCAAAGAAACGGAGGTGGTAAAAATATTTCTGGAAAATTGAATTACCATTAAAAGTCCATGAAAATTATAGAATGACAAACAAAATAAATATGTAGGCTATAGCAGACTACACATACTGTACGTAAATTGTGGTTTCTTCACTGTCTTCTCTGTATCTGGCAGTGGCGCGAATGATGAATAACTGTAGGCGTGTGCAGAGGCCCGTCGGTCGGAGGCTTGACCAGTTATAGCGGGTGAAATCTGAAGTAACAACTGCCCCTGACAGAAAACACCAGGAGTTGCTAAACGGCTGTCCTCCAAACAGTTTGTTTTGGACTTGCGGGTCATGCAGAACGCACCTGAACTCAACCTACTGTCCAATTGCTTAGCTTACAGAAATGCACCACCTCTACTGCGTATGCAGACAAACGGATCCCCCGCATGAACCGTATCATCACACCAATGAGATCTAGGATCCAAATTCACAGAGTGTCTACCTTGATGTTCAGAAAACTCTAGGGGCCCCCTTTTGCGCAGTGGAACCATGCTGTCCTTTCAGCACTACAATTCGTAGAGCCCTCAAATTCCTTAATAAAACATCACTTAATATTATTATTCTTACAAATAGAAGAGTATCACTTCTCACAATGGTGCTCTAATCGTAAAGTTACATGAAAGCGGAATCATTGTGGCCGCGTGCAGTAGTTTGGCTGGGGGGGCTCTGCAGCACCCTCAGCACCCCTACTTCTCGCGGATATGCGTACATTTTTTCCCTTCATGTGGACAAAACTCAACAGAGCGCACCACTAGGCAGGATATATGCTTTGATTTGAAACAAAATAGGCTTACAAGAAAGGCTTATAGTTTGTTAACACCATTAAGATGTAAATGCATATTCCTATGAAACAGATTGAGATCAAATGATTGGCATGCAGTTTGGACATTTTACTGGTAAAACGTGAAGAATTATCCTTCATGATTGAGTGATGGACTTAGAAATTAGCTATGCCTAACTTGGTGTTTAAGCCTATTACAAATATAATATTTTCTTGAGACAATATGTATGGGCATAGGCAGACGTTGCAATTGGAGGATGCATTTTATGCATGAGCCTGTTCTACATCTGCCAGCACAAACTTTGATTGAGGAATTTTGAAGTCATTTATTAAATTTCTTTGCACTCCTTCTCCTAAAAAAAAGAACACAACACCACTGACAGTAACGTATTGGAGCTTCCACCATATATTTTTCCACCTTACATATCTGCAAACCTGGAAGCATTAGGCCCTTGTGGTTAAGGGGAAGTGGTAGGAAGTGAATTGGGAGCGGCTGTGGGAGTCTTCAGACACAGCAGCACAGCAGCACTGTGGACAAGTTTGGCACTCATGCCCGGCACTGTGGGCCAAGGCTCATGTTGCGTGCTAACTAGCTCCCTCCCCCATCCTCTCACGCTATCCCCCTCTGCAATTATACGCTGCTGCTCCCACCCAAACATGCAAGAATAGGTCTCCTCAGTCAACAGACAGACCAACTCATTCTGTCCTCAAACTATTACATCATGACCATTTGGCTGAGCCAGAGGATTCAGGCTTAAATTAACTTTGTCAGAGTAGCTAGTGACTGTGTCACACGACATAAACCGCGATTTGATGGGGTGAACAGTGATATTCTACAATGTTGAGAGAGAGACTAGCACATTACATCTTAAACCATCACGCTAATAGAGAAAACACTGCTATTATCTTTGGCCGAGACACTAATGTGAACCTTTCAGCGTGGAATGCCCTACCACAACAGATGAAGGATTTGTAAACACCCTTCTTATGTGTGTGTGTGTGTGTGTGTGTGCGTGTGCGTGCGTGTGCGCGTGCGTGTGCACGTGTGTGTGTGTGTGTGTGTGTGTGTGTGTGTGTGTGTGTGTGTGTGTGTGTGTGTGTGTGTGTGTGTGTGTGTGTGTGTGTGTGTGTGTGTGTGTGTGTGTGTGTGTGTGTGTGTGTGCGTGTGTGTGCGCATCAGTAGGTGCTGATATGGTTATACAGTGCCTTCAGAAAGCATTCACAAAGCTTGACTTTTTCCACATTTTGTTGTGTTACAGCCTGAATTTAAAATGGATTAAATTGAGATGTTTTGTCTCTGGCCTACACACAATACCACATAATGTCAAAGTGAAATTGTGTTTTTAGAAATGTTTACAAATTAATAAAAAATGAAAAGCTGAAATGTCTTGAGTGAATAAGTATTCATCCACTTTGTTATTGCAAGCCTTGTTAAGTTCAGGATTCAAAAGTTGCTTAACAAGTCATAATCAATTATCTGTAAGGTCCCTCAGTTGAGCAGTGAATTTCAAACACAGATTCAACCACAAAGACCAGGGAGGTTTCCCATGCCTCGCAAAGGGCAGCTATTAGTAGATTGAATATCCATTTAAGCATGGTGGTGAAGTCATTAATTACACTTTGGATGGTGTATCAATACACCCAGGGAGGTTTGCTCTTCTTTGCCTTGCAACGAAAGGGCACCTATTGGTAGATGTGTAAAAATAACAAAAGCAGACTTTGAACATCCCTGTGAGCATGGTGAAATTATTAATTACACTTTGGATGGTGTAGCAATACACCCAGTCACTACAAATATGTATTTTTTTTAACTTGCTTAGTTAAATAAAAGTTTTTTTTAAATTCTACCTACAAAGATACAGGCGTCCTTCCTAACTCAGTTGCTGGAGAGGAAGGAAACTGCTCAGGGATTTCACCATGAGGCCAATGGTGACTTTAAAACAGTTAGAAAGTTTAATAGCTGTGATAGGAGAAGACTGAGGATAGATCAACAACATTGTAGTTACTCCACAATACTAAACTAATTGACAGAGTGAAAAGAAGGAAGCCTCTACAGAATATATTTTTTTTTCAGAAACATGCATTCTGTTTGCAACAAGGCACTGAAGTAATACTGTAAAAAAATGTGGCAAAGCAATTACATTTTTGTCCTGAATACAAAGTGTTATGCTTAAAAAGATGGAAAGTGGCTGCATCATGGCTGTGTCATGTTATGGGTATGCTTGTAATCGTTAAGGACTGGGGAGTTTTTCAGGATAAAAAAGTTAACGGAATGGAGGAAAACCTGATTCAGTCTGCTATCCACCAGGCATTGGGAGTTGAATTCACCTTTCAGCAGGACAATAACCTTAAACGCAAGGCCAAATCCTCACTGAAGTGGCCGAGTTACACTTTTAACTTAAATCTACTTGAAAATCTATGGCAAGACCATAAAATGGTTGTCTAGCAATGATCCACAACCAATTTGAAAAAGCGTAAAGAATTTTGAAAAAGAATAATGATTAAATGTTCCACAATCCATGTGTGAAAAGTTCTGAGAGACTTACCGAGAAAGATTCACAGACATAATCATTGCAAAATGTACTTCTACAAAGTATTGACTCAGGGGTTTGAATACGTATGTAAATAAGATATTTATAAAACATGTTTTCACTTTGTCATTATGGGGTATTGTGTGTAGATAGTGAGAAAAAACTATTCAATCTATTTTGAATTCAGGCTGTAACACAACAAAATGTGGAATAAGTCGAGGGGTATGAATACTTTCTGAAGCAACTGTATGCGGCTGAGTTCCATCTATCAAACAGCAGGTGGCTATTGTGTCTCACACACCACATTTTCAAATCTGCCTCGCAACAGTATTCCCTCTCCCTTCTCTTCCCAGTCCGGGAGGAGGGTTTGTGTGTGTGTGTGTGTGTGTGTGTGTGTGTGTGTGTGTGTGTGTGTGTGTGTGTGTGTGTGTGTGTGTGTGTGTGTGTGTGTGTGTGTGTGTGTGTGTGTGTGTGTGTGTCCGTGCGTGGGTGCGTGCATCAGACAGAAGCAATGGCAGCAGCAGCACCTCAGCCCGGCCCCCCTAACAAAGACCTGCGGCCCTCTCTCTCCCTGCAGCCCTCTCGCTCACTCCCACACACTCATAAATAACCACACAGTGGCAAGCCAAGCCAGGCCAAGAGGGGAGAAATTGAGAGAAAAGAGCCTATTTAAACCAGCCCTCTTATGCCTTCCAACTGAACTTTTCAATGAGTCAGTCCTACAACGCCCCCTCCTCCCCTCCCTCCCTCCCTACACCCCACCAACCTGAATCATCTCCAACACCAGATGAAGGGTTAAGGCTTGCACACATTGCACTGAATGTGGATCTACCGTTCGTCTGCCAATCACTCAACGCGCTGTGTTTTAGGGACCACACGCTGTAGACATCTGACTGCCAACATTTTTCATGGGTAATATATGTGAAATCGGTGCGCACTCGGTTCGTAAATTACATTCAGAGGTGCTAAGTACTCTGGGCCAACAATCACTTTTGGTGTGTCTGAGCCCTTAGAGACCCCCAGTCTTTGTAATGGAGGATTTCGGGGGGGGGGGGGGGGGGGGGCAGAGGTAAAGGTCACAACACAGTGGAAGGAGGGGGGATAATAAATCCTGTAACCGTGGCGACAATGGTCGCTCTCCCTCTGACAATGGCTCCATTGTGGAGGGGAACTGCACAGTGTGTAGTGGAGCTAAAGCCCTAATGGAGTTATAGAGGGGTGGTGGCTGCTGTGTTCCAATGAGAGAATCATGCTTTATCCAGGCAGAGGTCCCTGCTGCTAATTCTCTCAGTCAAAATATGGGTGTGTGTACATGCGTGTGTGCATCAAACGTGAATGCATGTAAGAAAGAAAGAACAAATTCGAACGCAAAAGGCCAGCGACAACCTCAGATCAGATCAACATCTGTCCTGTCAAGCTTCATCCTCTCAGACACAGCTGGTACATGTTACAGCTTTCAAATACCATGACTGTCTCAGTGTCAACTCTGGTTGTTAGATTAGGGCCCTCTGGACTGGAGTGACAAATCAAATTCAAATAACATGTTATTTGTCACATGCTTCGTAAACAACAGACTAACATTGAAATGCTTACAGGTCCATTTGCAACAATGCAGAGTTAAAGATAAAAAATAATATAAAATATAAATAGTGACACTATGAATAAATACACAGTGAATAACGAATAACCATAGAATTAAAAATAACATGGCTATATACAGGGAGTAGTGAGTCGATGTGCATGGGGTACAAGGTAATTGAGATAGCTATGGTAGGGGTAAAGTGACTAGGCAAACGGATAGATAATAGACCGTAGCAGAAGCATACGTGGCGCAGTAGCAGGAACATATGTGGTGAGTGTGAAAGTGTGTGAGTGTGAGTGTGTGTGTGTGTGTCGCGTCAGTATGCATGTGTGTACATGTTATGCGTGTGTGGGCGTATGTACTGTGTGTGTGTGAGTGTGTGTGAGTGAGTGAGTGTGTCGCATCAGTATGCATGTGTGTACATGTTATGTGTGTGCGTGTGTGTGTGTGTGTGTGTGTGTGTGTGTGTGTGTGTGTGTGTGTGTGTGTGTGTGTGTGTGTGTGTGTGTGTGTGTGTGTGTGTGTGTGTGTGTGTGTGTGTGTGTGTGTGTGTGTGTGTGTTGGGGTGTCAGTGTGAGTTTGTGGGAAGAGTCCAGTGTGTGTGCATAGCAAGAGAGTTAGTAAAAAAAAAAGGGGCAATGTAGGTAGAACGGGTGATTAGCTTGATTTGATTAGCTATAGAAGCCTTGTTCCGCAGTCTTTTGGCTTGGGGGTAGAAGCTGTTGATGGTCGTGTTGGTTCCAGACTTGGTGCACTGGTACCACGTGCCGTGTGGTAGCACAGAGAAGAGTCTATGGCTTGGGTGGCTGGAGTCTTAGAATGTTTTGGGGTGGCTTTCCTCTGACACCGCTGTAGCGGTATTGTTAGAGAGGGGTAAAGATAAAGATTATATTCGGGCGCCTGGCAGATATGAACCCTGCCGAAAGGAAAAGAGTAGAATAGAGAGAGTATCACTACCAGACCCACACACATCAGCAGAAGAAATTGCCTAGATTGTAGCCTGTTTGCCAGATAGCCAGTGGAGAGATAAGACACACCATAGAAAACCCACGTTACAGTACGTAAACCCACGTTACAGTACGTAAATCCACGTTGCAGTATGTAAACCCATGTAACCCCACCAATAATACCTCATACAATAATAGTAATGGCAGAACAATTGAACGGCAGCTTCATAGAAACAATTTACAAGAAAGAACACAGTCATCAACATTAGAGGATTTCCAATAATCTGTATTACCTCCCAGTGGAGGAGTTTACTTTACGAACTAAACACGCTGAAAATGAACAAGACATCTGCAGCATTGCACACACAATCAAACTGCCGCGCCAACCAAGAATGAACTACCTCCCAGAGAGCCGGAAGAGCTGTCTTTATTTCCTCCTTCCTTACTTCTGATGTGCTCTTAAAGTGGCAGCGCACAGTGATGGCTCCGTGCAGGATTTCACCACATCCTGGATGGCAGGGAGCTTGACCCCAGTGATGTACTGGGCCGTACTAACCACACTCGGTGGTGCCTTGCGGCCGGGAGCCTTGCAGTTGCAGTACCAAATGGTGATTGTCAAATACTTCAGTCCCCCAAGTCATAGACGTATTGCCAGTAGCATACCACCCTGCATCCCACTGCTGGCTTGTTTCTGAAGCTAAGCAGAGTTGGTCCTGGTTGGTCCCTGGATGGGAGACCAGATGCTGCTGGAAGTGGTGTTGGAGGGCCAGTAGGCGGCACTCTTTCCTCTGGTCTAAAAAATATCCCAATGCCCCAGGGCAGTGATTGGGGACACTGCCCTGTGTAGGGTGCTGTCTTTCGGATGGGATGTTAAACGGGTGTCCTGACTCTCTGAGGTCATTAAAGATCCCATGGCACTTATTGTTAGAGTAGGGGTGTTAACCCTGGTGTCCTGGCTAAATTCCCAAGCTGTACCTCATACCATCATGGTCATCTAATCATCCCCAGCTTACAATTGGCTCATTCAGCCCCCTCCTCTCACCTGTAACTATTCCCCAGATTGTTGCTGTAAATGAGAATGTGTTCTCAGTCAACTTACCTGGTAAAAAAAATAAAAAACTGTCCTCTGCTACCTGCACGGCAAGTGGTAGCAGAGCGCCAAGTCTAGGTCTAAAAGGCTCCTTAACAGCTTCTAGCCATAAGACTGCTGAATAATTAATCAAATGGCCACCCAGACTATTTACATTGACCCCCCTGTATATCCTGAGTGGCACAGTGGTCTGAGGAACTGCATCTCAGTGCAAGAGGTGCCACTACAGTCCCTGGTTTAAATCTAGGTTGTATCACATTTGGCCATGATTGGGAGTCCCAAAGGGTGGCGCACAATTGGCTCACCGCCGTCTGCGTTTGGCCGGGGTAGGCTGTCATTGTAAATAAGAATTTGTTCTTAACTGACTTGTCTAGTTAAATAAAATATAAAAATATATAGCCTTGTTATTGTAGTTTAACTTTATATTATATTTTTTAATAATTGTTTTACTTTAGTTTATTTAGTAATAAACTATTTTAACTTGAACTGCATTGTTGGTTAAGGGCATGTAATTAAGCATTTCACGATAAGGTTTACACCTGTTGTTGTCACGATCGTGTGGGAGTGAGACGGACCAAAACGCAGCATGAGGAAAATAAGCCATCTTCTTTTATTTGTGAAGAAGGCAAAACGAAACAAAACACTTACAAACTATCAAAACAACAAACGACCGTGAAGCTATAAACGTAGTGCACATACACAGGCTCCAAACGTTCACCATAGACAATTCCCCACAACAAACTAAAGCCTATGGCTACCCTAAATATGGCTCCCAATCAGAGACAACAGAAACCAGCTGTCTCTAATTGGGAACCCATTCAGGCAACCATAGACTTTCCTAGACAACTACACACAACATAGACACAGCTAGACAACTATACTAAACATAAACCCAACTACTCTAAATAAACCCCCTAAACCTTACAATCACCCTGGACACTACAAAACCCACATAAATACCCATGTCACACCCTGACCTAACTAAAATAATAAAGAAAACAAAGAATACTAAGGCCAGGGCGTGACAGTTGTATTCGGCGCATGTCACAAATAACATTTTATTTTATTTTATTTGATACAGTCAGTCAAGATGCTGTTGTAGAACTTTTGGAGGATTTTAGGGCCCATGCCAAATCTTTATAGCCTCCTGAGGGGGAAGAGGTGCTGTCGTGCCCTCTCCCCAACTGGGTGAATGTATGTGGACCACGTTAATTCTTAGTGATGTGAACAAAGAGGGACTTGAAGCTTTCAAATGTGGTGATGAGCTTTGAGAGGAATATGGTGTTGAATGCTGAGCTGTAGGCAATGAACAGCATTCATACATACGTATTCCTTTTGTCCAGGTGGTGAGGGCAGTGTGGAGTGCAATGGAGAATGCGTCATCTGTGGATCTGTTGGGACAGTATATGAATTGGAGTGGGTCCAGGGTATCTGGGATGATGTTGTTGATGTGAGCCATGACTAGTCTTTCAAAGCATTTCATGGCTATAGATGTGAGTGCTTGAGGCTATAGTCATTTAGGCAACTTACCTTGGCGTTCTTGGGCATGGGGACTATGGTGGTCTGCTTGAAACAAGTTGGTATTATAGACCGGGTCAGGGATAGGTTGAAAATGTCAGTGAAGACCCTTGCCAGCTGGTCAGCGCATGCTCTGAGTACGTGTCCTGGTATTCCATCTAGCCCCGCAGCCTTGCATATGTTAACCTGTTTAAAGGTCTTACTCACATAAGCTACGGAGAGTGAACTCACACAGTCGTCCAGAACAGCTGGTGCTCTCATGCATGGTTAAGTATTGCTTTCGTCGAAGCAAGCACAGAAGGCTTTTAGCGCGTCTGGTAGGCTTGCGTCGCTGGGCAGCTTGTGGCTGGATTTCCCTTTGAAATCCATTATAGTTTCCGAGCCCTGCCACATCCATTGAGCAACAGAGCCGGCGTAGCAGGATTCGATCTTAGTCCTGTATTGACGCTCTACCTGTTTGTTGGCTCGTCATAAGTCGTAAGGGGATTTCTAATAAATGTTCAGATTAGTGTCCCGCTCCTTGAAAGCAGCAGCTCTAGCCTTTAGCTCAGTGCGGATGTTACCTGTAAACAATGGCTTCTGGTTGGGGTATGTACAGTGCCTTCGGAAAGTATTCAGACCCCTTGACCTTTTCCACATTATCTTATGTTATGTTACAGCCATATTCTAAAATTGATTAAATAATTTTTTCCCCTCATCAATCTATACACAATACCCCATAATGATGAAGCGAAAACAGTTTTTTTTAAATGTTTAGAAATGTATAAACATTTAAAACAGAAATACCTTATGGCCATGAATACCTCATAAGTATTCAGACCCTTTGCTATGAGACGAAATTGAGCTCAGGTGCATCCTGTTTCCATTGATCATCCTTGAGATGTTTCTACAACTTGATCGTAGTCCACCTGTTGTAAATTATATTGATTGGATATTATTTGGAAAGGCACACACCTGTCTATATAAGGTCCCACAGTTGACAGTGCATGTCAGAGCAAAAAACAACAACCAGGTCAAAGGAATTGTGCGTAGAGCTCCGAGACAGGATTCTGTCGAGGCACAGATCTGGGGAAGGGTACCAAAACATTTCTGCAGAATTGAAGGTCCCCAAGAACACAGAGGCCTCCATCGTTCTTAAATGGAAGAAGTTTAGAACCACCTAGACTCTTCCTAGAGCTGGCCGCCTGGCCAAAGTGAGCAATCGGGGGAGAAGGGCCTTGGTCAGGGAGGTGACCAAGAGCCTGATGGTCACTCTGTCAGAGCTCCAGAGTTCCTCTGTGGAGATGGGAGAACCTTCCATGAGGACAACCATCTCTGCAGCACTCCACCAATCAGGCCTTTATGATAGAGTGGTCAGACGGAAGCCACTCCTCAGTAAAAGGCGCATGACAGCTCGCTTGGAGCTTGCCAAAAGGCACCTAAAGGACTCTCAGACCATCAGAAACAAGATTCTCTGGTGTAATGAAACTCTTTGGTCTGAATGCCAAGGGTCACATCTGGAGGAAACCTGGCACCATCCCTACGGTGAAGCATGGTGGTGGCAGCATCATGCTGTGGGGACGTTTTTCAGGGGCAGAGACTGGGAGACTAGTCAGGATCGAGGGAAAGATGAACGGAGTAAAGTACAGACAGATCCTTGATGAAATCCTGCTCCAGAGCCCTCAGGACCTCAGACTGGGGGGCGAAGGTTCACCTTCTAACAGAACAACGACCCTAAGCACACAGCCAAGACAACTCAGGAGTAGGCTTCGGAACAAGTCTCTGAATGTTCTTGAGTGGCCCAGCCAGAGCCCGGACTTGAACCCAATCGAACATCTATGGAGAGACCTGAAAATAGCTGTCCAGCGACGTGTCCCATCCAACCTGACAGAGCTTGAGAGGATCTACAGAGAAGAATGGTAGAAACTCCCCAAATACAGGTGTGCCAAGCTTGTAGCGTCATATCCAAGAAGACTCAAGGCTGTAGTGGCTGCCAAAGGTGCTTCAACTAAGTACCGAGGAAAGGGTCTGAATAGTTATGGAAATGTGATATTTCAGTTTTCAAATTTGCTAACATTTCTAAAAACCTGTTTTTGGTGTGTCTTTATGGGGTATTGTTTGTTTGTAACAAAATGTGGAAAAAGTCAAGGGGCCTGAATATTTTCCAAATGCACTGTAGAGTATGTACGGTCACTGTGGGAACAACATTGTCAATGCACTTATTAATGAAGCCGGTGACTGATGTGGTAAACTCCTCAATGATATCAGATGAATCACAGAACATATTACAATCTGTGCTAGACAAGCAGTCCTGTAGCTTAGCATCCACTTCATCAGACTATCCGTACTGAGCGCATCACTTGTACTTGCTGTTTGAGTTTTTGCTTGTAAGCAGGTAGCAGGAGGATAGTTATGGTCTGATTTGCCAAAGAGAGGGAGAGGCTTATATGTGTTTCTGTGTGTGGAATAAAGGTGATGAGTAAATTAGTAAAAGTCATGAGTAGATGGGGTGGTGTGAGGGGATGACAGACAGACAGGGAAGGTAATTGAGTCAAAGAGAAAGAGAGGGCAAGAGGAGAGGAAGAATGGGCAACATAATGAGGGCTCTAAAGTGCAAAATATTTTGCTGTGCAACCACAAGTTTTATTTTGGCTGCAATGTGCTACTAGGAAAAAATCTCCCAGATAATAATTGTTGTAAGGATTCATGTTGTAATGTTATTTCCAAGTGTCCTAGAGAAAAACAGCGAGTGCAGATTTGATAGTGTCATCCTTGCACCATTACTACAGCAAAAACGACTTATACAGCAAATGACTTATAGCCCAACCATCAAAAGATTCTGACCTATATTACCGGCGTAACATTTTTTAATTCCTATACATTTTACATTCATAAACCATGTCATGGGCCATTCTAAACCTACTCGCACGTCGTTAACCATTTGTTTACACTTAGTCTTGTTACCTCATTGGCTAGCTACCTAACAACCTGTATATCCAAACATTTGGGGGCACAGAAAGAAAATAAAAGGGATAGCTTCTTCAGGAGATCAATGATCATAGCAATGAATGAAGGACAGGTCTCTTGCATATCATCAAAATACATTTGTAAAGAGATGTACTGCATCTCAATATGTAAAAGTGCTTTTACACATTGTAGAAACCTAATATTCCACAAATGACTTCGTAATGTAAATGACATTCATATCAACATTTGAGCTTTTATAGTAAACTAATGTCTTTACAGTGTTACATTTTAGTTCATAGAGCACAACATGTGCTTCAAAAGGAGCTAGAATTAATATAGGCCCAATATAGGCTGTATCTCAATCACTTTCACAAATATTATTTTCTGGTGCTCCTAAATTTTACGTGGTGCTCCTAACTTTTTAAAGTTGGTGCTACCAATGAATTGTTTTTAATATAGAGCCCTGTACATACTAACTGTAGTCATTCTCCAATATAATTTGTCATTTTCTTCCCTTTGATTGTTTTTTCTCCTTTTTTGCTTGTTTCGGTTATTTTGTGACCTCTTTATAGAACATGCTATGTTCCCAGGCCCAGCTATTTGAAGCTCATAGTTTTGGTCATCCAACATTTCTTTCTGTTCCAACTCAAGCAGCTCAGACACTGTTCCCACTTACATTTCCACAATGGCAGGGTCCTAGGGGCCAGACCATAGCCGTCCTACACTCTGCCCGCACTCCAGTTGCCTCTGGCACCATCACTGCATGCTTTGTGTGCTGGTCTGGCAGAGGATCAGGGAAACCCCACAGTCTCTCCATGGAGAATGCAGAAAGAACACCCTCTCAAGTATGTTACAGACTGTTCTACATCACTTCATTGGTGGTGAAAGGGCCTACACACACGCACACACACAGTAGCCTTGAGACATGTTGCATTTGCCGTAGCCAGTGTTACAGTTACAACAACATGACACACATCTTCTTTGTGGTTGTGGTTGTGTCTTTTACAACAGACAACGATGATGAGAATTGTAGTGAGAGGATAAATGAAATCCTTACTTCCCAAGTCAAAGCAAATCAGAATCACCTTTATTCGCCAAATACATTTGCATGTACAGGAATTTGACTTTGTCACGCCTACTCCTGCTCCCTCTCTCCGGTTGTCGACGTCACCGCTCTACCAACCACCGGCGCTGGCAACATCATTACGCACACCTGGTCATCATTTTCTCAATTATTACTTGCACTTTATTTAGCCCTCAGTTGACATCAGTTATTAGGTAGCATTGTTTTCTCTTATGTTCAGTACGCTTCTCATGTTTGTTCATCTGTTTCGGTTCATTATTAAACTCACCTTCTTCACCTGCTTCCTGACTCCTAGCGTATACGTTACAGACTTGGTGAAATGGTACCACCACAATAAACAGAATATACAGAAAGACAGGATATACAAACAAGTATAGAAGCAGAGTTTACACAATTCCACATGCAGTATGTACACTATGTAAACTTTAAGCGAACAACTACAAGCGTCACCATAAACACTAAGCTACATTATAAATGATGTACATGTATGAAGAGATGTATAAATAAATAAACATTTACAGGATGATGTGCGGTGGGGGAGACATGTATATGAACAAGTCAGGAGCATATAAGAATGTGTAGAGTGTGCATAGAGCAATGTGCAGTTCTAGGATGACAATAGTGCATGATGCATAGTCCGTGGATGAGTAGTGCAGAGTGCATAGTCCATTAATGAGAAGATCATTGTGGTGGTGAGGGCCAAGGCAGGGGAAAGATGCTTTGGTCGTGATTCTCCTGAATAGTTTGCCAGAAGGGAGTCTTTGTAAGAGGTGGTGTCCAGAGTGGAAGGGGTCGGCAATGATGTTTCCCTGGAATCGTGCAGAACCTCATGGAGGGCAGGTCGCAGCCGCTGACCCTCTCAGCAGACCGGATAATCTGTTGCAGTTTGCCCTTGGACCAGACCGACACATTCCCAAACCAGACAGTGATTGTGAAGGTGAGGATGGACTCGATGATGGTGGTGTAGAATCAAATCAGTATTGTCCGTGAGACTTTCAATTTATTCAGCTGACGCAAGAAGTACATCCCCTCGTATGCCATCTTGGTGATCGCTGTGATGTTTTATTTAAACGAATCCCCCCCAAAAAAGAGTAAATCGTCATACGTGTAAGGACCGAAGCCGGAGACGAGAAGCAGGTATGGGGAGTTGACATTTAATTAGGATCAGACAAAGAGCAAGACAGAAACAGCGTCAGCACACGGATACACAATGACAATTGTGTAAGCAGCGGGAACAGGGATGGGGAACTGACAAATATAGGGGAGGTAATAAACAAGTGATTGAGTCCAGGTGAGTCCAACAATACGCTGATGTGAGTGACGGGGGAAAGGCAGGTGTGCGTATTTATGCTGCAGTAGTTTATGTGTCGGGGGGCTAGGGTCAGTCTGTTATATGTGGAGCACTTCTCCTGTCTTATCCGGTGTCCTGTGTGAATTTAAGTATGCTCTCTCTAATTCTCTCTTTCTCTCTTTCTTTCTCTCTCTCTCTCGGAGCACCTGAGCCCTAGGACCATGCCTCAGGACTACCTGGCATAATGACTCCTTGCTGTCACTAGTCCACCTGGCCGTGCTGCTGCTCCAGTTTCAACTGTTCTGCCTGCGGCTATGGAACCCTGACCTGTTGACCGGACGTGCTACCTGTCCCAGACCTGCTGTTTTCAACTCTCTAGAGACCGCAGGAGCGGTAGAGATACTCTTAATGATCGGCTATGAAAAGCCAACTGACATTTACTCCTGAGGTGCTGACTTGTTGCACCCTCAACAACTACTGTGATTATTATTATTTGACCATGCTGGTCATTTATGAACATTTGAACATCTTGGCCATGTTCTGTTATAATCTCCACCCGGCACAGCCAGAAGAGGACTGGCCACCCCTCATAGCCTGGTTCCTCTCTAGGTTTCTTCCTAGGTTTTGGCCTTTCTAGGGAGTTTTTCCTAGCCACCGTGCTTCTACACCTGCATTGCTTGCTGTTTGGGGTTTTAGGCTGGGTTTCTGTACAGCACTTTGAGATATCAGCTGATGTAAGAAGGGCTATATAAATTAATTTGATTTGATTTGTCAGGAGTGCGCAATAATGGGGAGCCTGGCAACCTCAAGCGCCAGGTGGGAAGAGTTGGAGCAGGTGTGACAGTGAGCCTTGACGGGCCGGCCAAGGCACTGGCGATGGACAAGCCGGCTGGGCGTGAAACCCAGACAAAACGGCAGAGGCGTGAGAGCCTAGCGAGCCGGCTGAGGCATAGGAGCCTGACGATCCAGCTAAGGCATGAAGGCCTGTCAATCCCGCTGAGGCGTGGAAGCCCGATGATCCAGCAGAGGCGTAGCAGCCTGACGAGCCGGCTAGGCGTAAAAACCTGATGATCCATCTGAGGCCTGACGTGGCGTGGGCGCCTTCTGAGCCAACCGGGGCAAGAAACCTCTCAAGCCAGCTAGGGTGTGACAGAAACAGACAGAAACAGCGTCAGCACACGGATACACAATGACAAACGACAATCAATGCAGCAGCGGGGAACAGAGATGGGGAACTGACAAATATAGGGGAGGTAATAAACAGGTGATTGAGTCCAGGTGAGTCCAATAATATGCTGATGCGCATGACGGGGGGAAGGCAGGTGTGCGTAATGATGGTGGCAGGAGTGCGCAATGCTGGGGGAAGAGCAGGAGCAGGCGTGACAAAAGGTAATTCATTATCATGTAATTATACATTCTTACCTTGTCAATTCAAAGTATTAATGCATGAGATTAACATGTTAACTTTGACAGCTCTATACATTTGAGGCAAATAGTGGACTGTAGAATAAAATGTAAAAAACATTTTTGCAGCATCAGCCTATCCCGTTATGGCTTGCATTATGTCAGCCTATCTTGTTAAGGCTTGCAGTATCAGCCTATCCCTGTTAAGCCTGCGATAAGCTTCCACTGATCTCATCAGGGCTGCCTATATCTGAGGACCAGAAACCACAGGAGTCACACACACTCCTCACTCACACATGCTGATGTACGTAAGCATAGAAACTGTGACAACTCTCTTCTAGGTTTGGAGAGTTTGTACACAATTTAAGCGGGAGACCGACACAAAATCACACCAGAAAGAGTTTTTTCCAACAGGACAGTACCTGAATATTTGTTTCTCTGGCCTGGACCGCCCCAAGCCATAGGCATGGTCGGTGATAGCAGGGTTCGGTACACAAATCGGGTTCTCGGTAGATCAGGGTCCAAAACAGCCAACAGGTAAGTACAAACATTCCAGGTCATACACCTTAAATCCAGCAGATATAAGCTAAGAACCCTGGGAACACGTCCCTCTGGCGGTTCATCCCAAATGATGATACAGTCGCCACCCCACTCACCGAAACCAACACTGGATTACAGCATAGAGCCTCCTGTAATGTTCTAAAAACTTTTGTGGCATTTTCATCCCATTTTACCATGATTGGCCCTCTGGCTCTAGTCATGTCGGTGAGTGGGGCGGCCACTGTGGCATAATATGGGATGAACTGCTGGTAGTAACCTGTCAACCCTAAGAAGGCTCGAACCTGCTTCTTATTTACTGTTCTCGGCCATCTTCTAATTGCCTCGACCTTCTTAAGTTGGGGTTTGATTAACCCTCCTCCCAAGATGTATCCCAGATACTCGGTTTCCTCGAACCCCACGTAACACTTGGCAGGGTTCGCTATGAGCCCTGCCTTCCTAATGGCGTCTAGCACTGCCTGTACCCGGGGGCAAGTGGGATTCCCAATCTGGGCTGTAAGATCCCCACAACATCTAAATAAGCTGTGGTGTAAACTCAGTGCAGTTTCAGGACCTGGTCCGTTAGCCGTTGAAAGGTGGCTGGGGCCCCGTGTAAGCCGAATGGCATGACGTTGTATTGAAACTGTCAGGGTTGCAAAGGATGTATTTTCTTTGGCTCTGGGGGTCAGGGGAATTTGCCAGTAAAGTTTGGCTAGGTCCAGGGTCGTAATGTACCGTGCGTTACCAATTTTCTCCAATAGTTCATCTACACAGGGCATGGAGTAGGCATCAAACTTGGAGATTTCATTTACCTTCCGAAAATCATTATAAAACCATCAAGACCCATCAGGCTTGGAGACCATCGTTATTGGGCTAGACCTCTTATTATGTGACTATTTGATCACTCCAGCCGCCAACATTTTCTCCACCTCCGCTCTGATCACGGCTCGTCGAGCGTCAAGTATCCGATATGGCCTCATGCTTACTTTTCTCCCTGGTAGGGAAACAATAGCATGAGCCGTAACCTCAGTTCGCTCTGGTATCCCTGAAAATACATCTCTGTTTTTCTGGATCAAGGTCTTTACTTCCTGTACTTGTGCTGGGGACAGTGTAGGTGAAGCATGCTCTTCGGCTGCTTCCTGAGTGGGTGTGGGGTAAGTGAAAATGTGTGTTTCGCTCTCTCTCGATAGATCTGTTCCGGGGTCCAACGACCTGACTGTCGGATCCGATAATTAACCTATTTTCTCCAGCACTTCATACTGGCTAAAAGTTTACACTCTACCGTGGGGACCAGCACCAACACCTTATCTTCCGGTTGAAATTCCCTCAGGGTAGCCTGCTGGTTATAAGTGTGTCGTTGGTACTCTTGTGCTTGCCTTATGTGCTCTCTTACTATGGGCGTGACTGTGGCTATCCTGTCTTGCATGGCCATGACATGCTCTACAACACTAGTATAAGGGGTGGACTGGTGCTCCCAGGTTTCCCGTGCAATGTCTAAGATTCCCCGGGGGTGACTCCCATATTACAGATCAAAGGGTAAAAACCCCAGCGAGGCTTGGGGGACCTCTTTAATGGCAAACATCAGATACGGCAACATTAAATACCAGTTATTCCCATCCTCATCGATTACCTTCCTGAGCATTAACTTCAGGGTGCAGTTGAATCTCTCAAACAGCCCGTCCGTCTGAGGATGGTAAACCAATGTCCTCAACTGTTTCATGTGCCACAACTTGCAAAGGGCCGCCATAAGGGGAACATAAAGGGGGTCCCCTGGTCAGTAAGGATCTCTTTTGGAATCCCTACCCTGGTTAACAGGAGCACTAATTCCTTGGCTATATTTTTGGAAGCCATCTTCCAAAAGGGGATTGCCTTCTGAGTAGTGAGTGGCATAATCTAGGGAGACCAGAATATACTAGTGCCCTCTGGTGGACTTGCGTAGCGGGCCAACTATATCCATCGTTATCGTCTCAAATGGCATTTCAATTATGGGGAGTGGCACTAACGGGCTTCTAACAGTTGGTCGGGGAGCTGTTACCTGGCACTTGTGGCACTCCCCACAATGTCAAGCCATTTCAACCTGAATCCCTGGCCAGTAAAACCTCCTCACAATCCTGTCTTGGGTTTTATCAACACCAAGGTATCCCCCCAGAATGTGCCCATGAGCTAAGTCCAGTACTGTTCTCCGGTACCAGGTGGGGACCAACAACTGTTCCACCACATCAACCCCTAGTTTTGCTACTCTGTACACCAAACCCTTTTTCATGATGAAGTGGGGGAAACTATTAGGCATCGTACCGTCATTTATGGAGTTACTATCTACGACCTGCACATCTGCTCTGGCTTGCTGTAGGGTCGGATCCTGGGTCTGGGCCGTCCCGAAGTTAGTCAGGGACCCTGCCAGGTCTGTTGGTTCTAGATTGTCTCCCTCTGAGCCCCCAGCTCCAGATGGACCCCTACCTCACTAGTACTGGGCTGCTCATTATCAACAGGGTCTGTCCTTTCTTTCTCATCCTCCCCTACTAGCACCTGTGAGGTTGGACCCTGGAAGACCATTTATTTTCTTGGCTTTGGTTGAGGGCTAGATGCTACTGCCTACTTGGTCAGGGGTTGTGGCTTCTCAAATATGCCATTATTTTGGCCTAACCTTGCAAAGTATCTACCCAGTATTACATCATACTCCGGGAAAACACTGACCTTTTAATTATTTTTCTATTTCACATGTATTTAACCAGGTAGGCTAGTTGAGAGCAAGTTCTCATTTACAACTGCGACTTTGCCAAGATAAAGCAAATCAGTGTGACACAAACAACACAGAGTTACACCTGGAATAAACAAACATACAGTCAATAATACAATAGAAAAAGTCTATATACAGTGTGTGCAAAAGAGGTAGGATAAGGGAGGTAAGGCAATAAATAGGCCATACTGGTGAAATAATTACAATATAGCAATTAAACACTGGAGTGATAGATGTGCAGAAGATAAGTGTGCAAGTAGAGATACTGGGGTGGAAAGGAGCAAAGAAATATTTAAAAAATAACAGTATGGGGATGTGGTAGTTAGATGGGCTAATTACAGATGGGCTATTTACAGGTGCAGTGATCTGTGAGCTGCTCTGACAGCTGGTGCTTCAAGTTAGTGAGGGAGATATGAGTCTCCAACTTCAGTAATTTTTGCAGTTCATTCCAGTCATTGGCAGCAGAGAACTGGAAGGAAAGGCGGCCAAAGGAGAAATTGGCTTTGGGGGTGACCAGTGAAATATACCTGCTGGAGCGCGTGCTACGGGTGGTGCTGCTATGGTGACCAGTGAGCTGAGATAAGGCGAGGCTTTACCTAGCAAAGATTTATAGATGACCTGGAGCCAGTGGGTTTGGCAACGAATATGAAGCAAGGGCCAGCCAACGAGAGCATGCAGGTCGCAGTGGTCGGTAGTATATAGGGCTTCGGTGACAAAATGGATGGCACTGTGATAGACTGCATCCAATTTGCTGAGTAGAGTGTTGGAGTCTATTTTGTAAATGACATCGCCGAAGTCAAGGATCGGTAGGATAGTCAGTTTTACGAGGGTATGTTTGGCAGCATGAGTGAAGGATGCTTTGTTGCGAAATAGGAAGCTGATTCTAGATTTAATTTTGGATTGGAGATGCTTAATGTGAGTCTGGAAGGAGAGTTTACAGTCTAACCAGACACCTAGGTACGTATTTGTAGTTGTCCACATATTCTAAGTCAGAACCGTCCAGAGTAGTGATGCTGGACGGACAAGCAGGTGTGGACAGCGAACGGTTGAAGAGCATGCATTTAGTTTTACTTGCATTTAAGAGCAGTTGTGTTTCCTAGCCTCAGTGCAGTAGGTAGCTGGGAGGAGGTGCTCTTATTCTCCATGGTCTTTACAGTGTCCCAGAACCTTTTGGAGTATGTGCTACAGGATGCAAATTTCTGTTTGAAAAAGTTAGCTTTTGCTTTCCTAACTGCCTGTGTATATTGGTTCCTAACTTTCCTGAAAAGTTGCATATCGCGGGGGCTATTCAGTGTGGGAAAAGGGTCCAGGCCAATTGGAAAAATAGGTATAGTGGCCAAAGAATTTGTCCGATGGGCCTCTTCAGCTAATAGTCCGATATGCTCCAGACAGCTAGCGGGCCGCGGTTAGCAGGCTAGCTGATGAGCATTCAGGGGACGTCGCATCAGAGGAGCCAGTTGAAAACCCCCCTCGGGCGAATTACGTTGGTAGTCCAGTCATGATGGATCAGCGGGGCTTTGTGTCGGCAGTAAAAGGGGTCCAGGCCAATTGGCAAAATAGGTATTGTAGCCCAAGGAGTGGCTGGTGGACCTCTTCAGCTAGCCACTCGGATAGCAGCTAGCTAGCTGCGATGATCCAGGTGAAAAGGTTCAGAGGTTGCGGTAGGAATCCGGAGATATGGAGAAAAATAAGACCGATTTGCTCTGGTTTGAGTCGCGCTGTGCAGACTGGGGAGACTTGTCCGGGCTAAAGGTAGCTGATGACCACTAGCAGTGGCTAGCTGACTACTAGCTAGTAGCTAGTTAGCTGGCTAGCTTCTGTTGGGGGTTCTTGTTCAAAAGTAAAGAAAATAGCAGATCCATACCACATTGGGTGAGGCGGATTACAGTATGTTGAAGTTGAGGTTATGAAAAATATTTTTAAAAGATATAAGAGGATATATACACGGGACACAACAAGACGAGGACAAAAGACGTCTGACTGCTACGCCATCTTGGATCTAACATCTGACCTCATAATCCAGCAAGCCGTCCTCAGTTTGTATACTCACTACGGCTGTGGGGTACGGGCAGGTATCACCATAAATGCACATAACACTGACGTCCTGACGTTTATCCAGTTTATGAGTTGGCACAAGTTTTCTACGACCAAGGTTAATATACTGCCTTCAACCTTCACCATACACATGTGTTCATTTCTTGGTCTTTCAGTACAGTGGTTACCACAGGACAGGCATATAATATATCAGTTTCTTCTTTTCCACCGATGTTACATTGCATTGGCTCCTCTTTAATAGGGAAGTATGCGGCAACATGTCCTGGTCTATTACAATTGTAACAGATAATAGGGTTTTGAGGGGAGACCCTTTCAAACCCCTGTCCCAGTTTTCGGCTTTTGCCAGTGTCTCGCCCCCAGTCTGGTTCTTTCCTCACAGCCCCACTCTGCCCCCCCCCCCCCCCCCAAATACTGAAACAGTCTTACCCTGTCCGCTGGTTCGCCAGGGCCTGGGGAACGTTTTTTTCCCTCCTGTGCCTGCTCAGCTGTTCCTGCCGTACAATACTGTTCAACCAGGGCCACGAGATGGTCAGCAGAAAGTACCTTATTCTGACCAACCCATCGTCATATTTCTCGGTGTAGCCCTAGCTGAAACTGGTTAAGTGTGACGATCTCGACGATCTCGGTGGATGAACGGGTCTCCGTTCTGCCAGGTGAATCAGGTCGAACATCTGTGCTCGGGGTGGTTGTCCAGGTCTATAGGCCCACTGTTGGAAACGATGTGCCCTCACGGTATAGGTCACTCCCAGTCTAGTCAGGATCTCTCCCTTTAGTTTATTGTAATCTTGTGCATCTTTCAACTCCAGGTCGAAATACGCTTTTTAAGTGTCCCCTGCCAGGTATGGTGCCAGAAGTCCTGCCCATTCTTCTTTTGGATACTTCTCTCTCTCGGCCGTCCTTTCGAAGGTGGTGAGGTATGGTTCCACATCATACTGCATTGTCATTTTTTAAAGAAAATGATTGGCCCGCCTCTGGGTATTTGAAGCTGGCAGCTGAGCTCCAATTTGGGCCGCTAGCTCTTGCAGGCCTTCTTTTAACTCCTTGGTGTTTCTCTCTTGCTCCTCTCTGAGCAGCTAGTTGGTGCGGTGCTGGACCTGCGGTGCTGGACCTGCAGCGTGTACTGATGCATTCGCAACGCATCCTGATGAGCTATTTGTTGAGCTCTAGTTGCCTCTTGTTGGGCTGCCACTGCTTGTAACAGTGCTTATATGGCTCCTTCCATACTCATTTTCCCAGAGCAAACTGAACGAAACAAACAAAATACAAAAACCTGACTCCCCTTTGGAGTGCTAACTGAACGTATTACTTTATATTTACATTTTTTAACCTAACCAGCAGTATAGCTAATCCGTTTATCCGCTTCAAACCACAATAAAACACACAGTCCACCGTGTGCCTGCATTCTCCACCACGTGTGACAACTCTCTTCAAGGTTAGGAGAGTTTGTACACAAATTAAGCGGGAGACCGACACAGAATCACACCAGAGAGAGTTCTTTCCAATAGGACAGTAACTGAATGTTTGTTTCTCCAGCCTGGACCGCCCCAGGCCGCAGGCGTGGTCGATCGAGGATAGCAGGGTTTGGTACACAAATCGTGTTCTCGGTAGATCAGGGTCCAAAACAGCCAACAGGTAAGTCCAAACAGTCCAGGTAATACACGCTAAATCCACAGGTCCACAGATTCTTTCTCTCCCCCTCTTCCTGGAGTGGCTTGACCCCTTATATATGTGGGTCAGCCCCACCTTGCGAGCGTTCCTCTTGCTTCTGAGGATTGTAGAATTTTGGTGGTCGGACATTTTGTGCTTTGTAGTTCACCATCTGGCCACCCCTTAGTGAGAGGGCAGAGCCCGTTTATTAGTTCTGCCCTCACATATCTGCCATTTATCACTCGGCCCCCTTCTTTGCCACAAAACATACACACACACACACAAACACATATACTGCTACACATAAACATGTGTATCATGTTAACACTCATACACACACACACAAAATAATATAAAAAGTCACACTTTTACATTGTCTTGATGTTTGCACGCCGCAGACACACTCAGGGGCTATGCCCATCTTAGCAATCTCTCCCCCTACATAGATCTAGCACTGATACTGAGTGCTAGCAGAATAGTGCACTGGGAGTGAAACATGATGTCACAAAGGTCAGACCCAGAGGCCAAGAGGGCACATTCTGTGAGGGCTGTACAGGGTGAGGGCTGGGGGATGGGCAGCCACTGACAAGCCCTGACAGACTATTTCTAAGAACCCACAAAGACTACACATACGCGTACACACCAATACACAAACACATGCACAAACGTGGAAACATATGCACAAACTTGGACAGACAACACATGTCAACTGGAGGTCCATTGCTTCCCAAGCCCTTTGCCTGCTTCAGTGGAATTCTTCTGCTATAAGGAATAACTTGCATAAGGCATGCAAATTAGACAAAGAAAAAGCAAATAACTCAAATAGTTATTGTAGTAAGTGTACAAGTTGTACTTAACACATACTGTACAACACATACTGTACAAGTTTGTATGCGTGTGTGTGTGTGTGTGTGTGTGTGTGTGTGTCTGTGTGTGTCTGGGTGTTACTATCCTTGTGGGTACTGGCAATCCCCACAAGTCCCCACAAGGATAGTAAAACAAGGAAAATTCTTCCTGGTGGGGACATTTCCCAGGTACCCAAGAGGACAAAGTCTATTTTAGGTTTAGAAGTTAGGTTTATGGTTAGAATTAGGTTTAGGGGTTGGTTTAGAGTTAGGAGTTGCCCTAGAAAACACATAAAATTTGCAGTTTCATATGTGAAAATCGCATTTTGAAACAGGAAATCACATTTTCGCATGTGAAATTGCTGATTTCACAATTTGAGATTAAATTTCATGTGAAACCATATTTTCACATGTATTACATTTAGAGTTATGTTAACACCACCTTTTCACGTGAGAAGAACATTATGTTCTCACCTCACATGTGAAATTCGCGTTTTCACATGTTAAAAACTTTTGGTAACACTTTATTTGACACCAAGCGTCATAACACGTTATGGCACGGTCATAACCATGTCATAACTGATATAACCAGTCATTACATTTTCATAACACTGTCATGACACATATATTTAGATGCGTTGTGGCATATATTGCAATATTTTGTCTGGTTCTGACACCTATATAAGATTGTCAAAGCCCACAAATCTTACCACACAAAGCAAACCAAACCATGTTATATAATATTTCCTAGAAGAAAAAAGAAACGCACACCTATGTAGGCGAGGTGCTGGCTAGCGGAGTAGAAAACTAGAAAATAAAGGAGAGCCGCACACTCTAGGAGCTCAGATGCAAAAATATTTAATTACCAACGTTTCGACAGACAAGCTGTCTTCATCAGGGTACAATTACAAACACTGCGGGATGACTCGTTTATATATAGTGTCAAAACACACAGGTGTCAGTAATCATGGCCAACAGTGGCCTAATATCATTGGTTAATTACTCATATTAAAACGGCATAGAATGAGCAACATACAATTAATACAAATGGATAGCATACGATCATAGACACACTAAAGACCACACAAGTCTACAAACAACCACAATGGCAAAGTCACAACAATCACAACAATCACAAGAATGGCTTCAGATCAAAGTCCACATTAAGACCGAAGGGAGCAAGGGTCTTTAAATTAAATATCCAAGCAGCCTCTCGTCTTAACAATAAATTATCAAGGTCACCCCCTCTCCTAGGGAGGGTGACATGTAATATTTCCTAACATTTGCTAATTTATTACCATTGTAATTGTACACATGTCAAACATGTGGCTAGTCCAATGATCTATTGCTGATGACTGGGATGAATGTAGGAGTGGGACAAAAAAAACTCTTTGGGACTTATGACTGACAGGTCATGTACGTGATACTAATAATAATTACATTTTAACTCTATAGTGCTTTTCATATCGTCTCAAAGCGCTTCAAGACTTTTACTTTTTACGCTTTTACTCCACATTTTTTTACAGCCTAAATTCAACATGGATTAAATATATGTTTTTCTCATCCATCTACACACAATACCCCATAATGACAAGGTGAAAATGTTTTTAGAAATGTCTGCAAATTTATTTAAAATTACATTTTGAAATAAGTATTCACACCCCTGGGTCAATACATGTTAGAATCACTTTTGGCAGTGATTACGGCTGTGAGTCTTTCTGTGTCCGTTTCTAAAAGCCTGGCACACCTGGATTGTACAATATTTGCACATTATTCTTTTAAAAATTCTTCAAGCTCTGTCAAGTTGGTTGTTGATCATTGCTAAAAATACATTTTCTAGTCTTGCCATAGATGTTTGAGCCGATTTAAGACAAAACTGTAACTAGGCCACTCAGGAACATTCAATGTCATCTTGGTTAACAACTCCAGTCTAGATTTGTGTCACACCCTGGCCTCTGTTATATTGATTTTCTTTATTAGTTTAGTTAGGTCAGGGTGTGACATGGGGGATGTTTGTGTGTTTTTTTCTAGTTTAGGGTGTGTGTATTGTTTAGGGGGTTTTGTAGTAGGTATCGGGTAGTGTTCAGTGTAGGTGTTTAGGAAAGTCTATGGTTGCCTGATTTGGTTCTCAATCAGAGACAGCTGTTTATTGTTGTCTCTGATTGGGAGCCATATTTAAGGCAGCCATAGGCTTTAGGTGTTTGTGGGTAATTGTCTATGTTTAATGTTAGTAGCTGTGTGTGCACTTTCGTTTGTAGCTTCACGTTCGTGGTTTATTGTTTTTTGTATTAGTTTGTATAGTGTTTGTTTTGTCTTCATCTCCAAATAAAGAAGATGTATTCATATCACTCTGCGTTTTGGTCTGATCCATGCTCCTCCTCAGACGAGGAGGAGAACGAACGTGACAATTTGGCCTTGTGTTTTAGGCTATTGTCTTGCTGAAAGGTGAATTTGTCTCACAGTGTCTGTTGGGAAGCAGACTGAAGCAGGTTTTCTTCAAGGATTTTGCCTGTGCTTAGCTCTATTCCGTTTCACTTTGTCCTAAAAGAAAACCTCCCTAGTCCTTGCCAATGACAAGCATACTCATAACATGATGCAGCCACACCATGCTTGAAAATATGAAGAGTGGTACTCAGTGATGTGTTGTGTTGGCTTTGCCCCAAACATAATGCTTTGTATTCAGGACATATAGTACATTTCTTTGCCATTTTTTTGCAGTTTTACTTTAGTGCCTTATTGCAAATAGATGCATGTTTTGGAATATTTTTATTCTGTACAGGCTACTTTTCACAATGTCATTTAAGTTAGTATTGTGCAGTAACTACAATGTTGTTGATCCATCCTCAGTTTTCTCCTATCAAATCAAATCAAATCAAATTTTATTAGTCACATATCACAGCCATTACACTCTGTAACTTTAAAGTCACTATTGGCCTCATGGTGAAATCCCTGAGCGGTTTCCTTTCTAACCGTTAACTGTGTTAGGAAGGACACCTGTATCTTTGTAGTGACTGGATGTATTGATACACCATCCAAAGTTCAATTAATAACTTCAGCATACTCAAAGGGATGTTCAAAGTCTGCTTTTGTTATTTTTACCCATCTACAAATAGGTACCCTTTCGTTGGGAGGCAAAGAAGAGCAATCCTCCCTGGTCTTTATGGTTGAATCTATGTTTGAAATTCAGTGCTTGACTGAAGGACCTTACAGGCAATTGTATGTGTAGGGTACAGAGATGAGGTAGTCACCCCCAAAAAAGGGGTACTGTATTTCTGGTTGTTGATAGATTCTATAAATATCCATAT
Source organism: Salvelinus fontinalis (assembly GCF_029448725.1). NCBI lineage: Eukaryota > Metazoa > Chordata > Actinopteri > Salmoniformes > Salmonidae > Salvelinus > Salvelinus fontinalis. The sequence continues at coordinate 36,670,978 of NC_074690.1, forward strand.
TTTGGATTCAAAGTTTGTTTGTTTACAACATTATTATTGTAGTCCTCCATGGTTTTTCTTTAATATACATGAGAACTTAGCGGCGCCACCACTAGGAGGAGATATTATAACTCTTAACTGCAGGCGCGCGCCTCATACGTTGGAAGAAGAGAAGCAAGAAGAGAAGCACAGCGACAAAAATGTAAATTGCCTGTGCCTGCTTATTCATCAAAATAGTGTATAAGATCATACAAAAGATTTTGCTGTGACTCCTATGGGGATGATGTTAAAAATATTTGTTGGTCTGATGTGATTAAAAAGGAGCATCCAGACGCTGCACTTGATGAATTTATGAAATTACTTCTTCCAATTATTGATAAACATGCATCTGTTAAGAAACTGACTGTTTGAACTGTTCAGGCTCCATGAATTGATGAGTAATTGAAAGACTGTATGGTTGAAAGAGGCAAAATGAGTGGCTAATAAGTCTGGCTGCACAACTGACTAGCTGACTAACTGCAAATGAAGACATTTTGTGACTAAACTCAACAAAAAAAACAGAAACAAAGCTCAATGATATAAAAATGATGGAAGAAAACTTTGGAGTACTTTAAATTAAATCATGTGCAGAAAGACAAATTCAACTTTCAAATCAAATCAAATCAAATGTTATTGGTCACATACACGTTTGACCAAATACAATGCTATTTCTCTGTAAACAAACTGACAACAGACTTTCAGCATGCTTACAGAAAAGGACACTCAACATGTACTGCACAGACACAAATTACTGATGATTGGTTGAAAGAAATTGATAATAAGAAGATTGTGGGAGCTATACTGTTAGATTTCATTGACCATAACCTGTTGTTGAGAAAACTTTTGTTTTATTGCTTTTCAACCTCTGCCATATCGTAGATTCAGAGCTATGTACAGTTGAAGTCGGAGGTTTACATACACTTAGGTTGGAGTCATTAAAACTCGTTTTTCAACCACTCCACACATTTCTTGTTAACAAACTATAGATTTGGCAAGTTGGTTAGGACATCTACTTTGTGCATGACACAAGTCATTTTTCCAAAAATTATTTCCAGACAGATTACTTCACTTATAATTCACTGTATCACAATTCCAGTGAGTCAGAAGTTTACATAAACCAAGTTGACTGTGCCTTTAAACAGCTTGGAAAATTCCAGAAAATTATGTCATGGCTTTAGAAGCTTCTGATAGGCTAATTGACATCATTTGAGTCAATTGGAGGTGTACCTGTGGTTGTATTTCAAGGCCCACCTTCAAACTCAGTGCCTCTTTGCTTGACATCATGGGAAAATCAAAAGAAATCAGCCAAGACCTCAGAAAAACATTGTAGACCTCCACAAGTCTGGTTCATCCTTGGGAGCAATTTCCAAATGACTGAAGGTACCACCTTTACTTGTACAAACAAAAGTATGCAAGTATAAACACCATGGGACCGCACAGCCATCATACTGCTCTGGAAGGAGATGCGTTCTGTCTCCTAGAGATGAACGTACTTTGGTGCAAAAAGTGCAAATCAATCACAGAACAACACCATAGGACCTTGTGAAGATGCTGGAGGAAAAAGGTACAAAAGTATCTATATCCACAGTAAAACGAGTCCTATATCGACATAACCTGAAAGACCGCTCAGCAAGCAAGAAGCCACTGCTCCAAAACCACCATAAAAAGCCAGACTACGGTTTGCAACTGCACATGGGGACAAATATCGTACTTTTTGGAGAAATGTCCTCTGGCCTGATAAAACAAAAATAGAACTGTTTGGCCATAATGACCATTATTATGTTTGGAGGAAAAAGGGGGAGGCTTGCAAGCCGAAGAACACCATCCCAACTGTGAAGCATGGGAGTGGCAGCATCATGTTGTGGGGGTGCTTGCTGCAGGAGGAACTGGTGCACCTCACAAAATAGATGGCATCACGAGGAAGAAAAATTAGGTGGATATATTGAAGCAACATCTCAAGACATCAGTCAGGAAGTTAAAGCTTGGTCGCAAATGGGTCTTTCAAATGGACAATGACCCCAAGCATACTTCCAAAGTTGTTGCAAAATGGCTTAAGGACAACAAAGTCACAAGCTTCACTCAACTTATTGTGGGAAGCTTGTGGAAGGCTACCTGAAACATTTGACCCAAGTTAAATAATTTAAAGGCAATGCTACCAAATACTAATTGAGTGTATGTAAACTTCTGACCCACTGGGAATGTGATGAAAGAAATAAAAGCTGAAATAAATAATTCTCTCTACTATTATTCTGACATTTCACATTCTTAAAATAAAGTGGTGATCCTAACTGACTTAATTAAGGCAGGGAATTTTTACTAGGATTACATGTCAGGAATTGTGAAAAACTGAGTTTAAATGTATTTGGCTAAGGTGGATGTAAACTTCCGACTCCAACTGTAGCTAATACAACTCAGAGGGTTTTCTTTAATGGAAGCCTCTCTAATGTCAAACATGTCGGATGTGGTGTACCGGAGGGCAGCTCTCTAGGCCTTCTACTCTTTTCTATTTTTACCAATGACCTGCAACTGTGATTAAACAAAGCCTGTGTGTCCATATACAGTGGGGCAAAAAAGTATTTAGTCAGCCACCAATTGTGCAAGTTACCAAGGTAGCTTAGCAGTTCAGACGTATTTTTCCGTGTTGTCGTGTCGTGTCCTGTATATATATATATTTACACCTTTTCTTCACATATCTTTTATTTATTTTATTATCCAAGAACTCAACTACAAAAGCTTTCCTGCAAAAGCTTTCCTGCAACCCGCTTCACCAATTACAATAAGTACTATTCACCTCAATCTGAAAATCCATCGTGGAAGATAGCCAGGGGCTAATTCAGAAGCTAGCCTGAAAGCTAATCCAGAAGCTACTCCGATAGCTAGCCAGAAGCTAATCTGTAGCTGCCCCGAAATTAGCCGGTTTGCTGGCTAGCGTTGGTGTTTCAGCTGCCCACGTTTTGCGGTCATCAGCTATTCCTCTAGCTCGATAATCTACCGGCACTTTAGTGCAACGCGACTCGGACCGGAGCATTCCGGGACTTTTTTTCTCTCAGTTTCCCCGGATTCCAACCGCAGCCTCAGCCTCTATTTTGCACCTTGATTTCGCAGCTAGCTAGCTGCATACCGTGTGACTATTGGCTTACGTCGACCCCGGAGCTAACTCAAATCATGCTGGAGCTAGCCAGCTGAGGAGTTCCATCACCATCCGGACCCGCTTCTTTGTTGCTGCTGCAGATACGGAACCCCACCGGGCCTTCACGACTGACTGCCGACGTTATCTGCCCGAGGGATTTATCCAACCGGCACCTCCGTCCCGGCGTTACCTGAACGCTCATCTGAGGCCCGCTAATCGTTAGCTGTCTTATCGGCTGCTATCTGAACAAAACCCCACTACACGGAACCTACCGACGGAAACGCACGAGGTATCTACAAACAGACCTCCATCCTATGCTGCTACCGATAGCCATATACCCGGCCAGCTGTCTGGATCGCCACGACCCCAACCAACCTCTACTCACTGGACCCTTATTTATCACTCGATTAAGCTTGCCTCTCCTTAATGTAAATATGCCTTGTCCATTGCTGTTCTGGTTAGTGTTTATTGGCTTATTTCACTGTAGAGATTCTAGCCCTGCTCTCTATACCATATCCAACCCTGCAGTTCCACCACCCACATATGCGATGACATCACCTGGTTTCAATGATGTTTCTAGAGACAAGATCTCTCTCATCATCACTCAATACCTAGGTTTACCTCCACTGTATTCACATCCTACCATACCTTTGTCTGTACATTATTCCTTTAAACTATTTTATCGCCCCCAGAAACTTCCTTTTACTCTCTGCTCTGGTAGCTCTAGGCGACCAATTCTCATAGCTTTTAGCCGTACTATTATCCTACTTCTCCTCTGTTCCTCTGGTGATGTAGAGGTGAATCCAGGCCCTGCAGTACCTGGCTCCACTCCTATTCCCCAGGCGCTCTCTTTTGATGACTTCTGTAACCGTAATAGCCTTGGCTTCATGCATGTTAACATTAGGAGCCTCCTCCCTAAGTTTGTTTTGTTCACTGCTTTAGCACACTCTACCAACCCGGATGTATTAGCCGTGTCTGAATCCTGGCTTAGAAAGACCACCAAAAATTCAGACATTTTTATCCCCAATTACAATATTTTCAGACAAGATAGAACGGCCAAAGGGGGCGGTGTTGCAATCTACTGCAAAGACTGCCTGCAGAGTTCTGTTATACTATCCAGGTCTGTTCCCAAACAATTTGAACTTCTACTTTTAAAAATCCACCTCTCTAAAAACAAGTCTCTCACCGTTGCCGCCTGCTATAGACCACCCTCTGCCCCCAGCTGTGCTCTGGACACTATATGTGAACTGATTGCCCCCCATCTATCTTCAGAGCTCGTGCTGCTAGGCGACCTAAATTTGAACATGCTCAACACCCCAGCCACCCTACAATCTAAGCTTGATGCCCTCAATCTCACACAAATTATTAATGAACCTACCAGGTACCACCCCAATTCCGTAAACACGGGTACCCTCATAGATATCATCCTAACAAACTTGCCCTCCAAATACACCTCTGCTGTTTTTAACCAAGATCTCAGCGATCACTGCCTCATTGCCTGCATCCGTAATGGGTCAGCGGTCAAACGACCTCCACTCATCACTGTCAAACGCTCCCTGAAACACTTCAGCGAGCAGGCCTTCCTAATTGACCTGGCCGGGGTATCCTGGAAGGATATTGATCTCATCCCGTCAGTAGAGGATGCCTGGTCATTTTTTAAAAATGCCTTCCTCACCATCTTGAATAAGCATGCCCCATTCAAGAAATTTAGAACCAGGAACAGATATAGCCCTTGGTTCTCTCCTGACCTGACTGCCCTTAACCAACAGAAAAACATCCTATGGCGTTCTGCATTAGCATCGAACAGCCCCCGTGATATGCAACTTTTCAGGGAAGCCAGAAACCAATATACACAGGCAGTTAGAACAGCCAAGGCTAGCTTTTTCAAGCAGAAATTTGCTTCCTGCAACACAAATTCAAAAAAGTTCTGGGACACCGTAAAGTCCATGGAGAATAAGAACACCTCCTCCCAGCTTCCAACCGCCCTGAAGATAGGAAACACTGTCACCACCGACAAATCCACTATAATTGAGAATTTCAATAAGCATTTTTCTACGGCTGGCCATGCTTTCCACCTGGCTACCCCTACCCGGGACAACAGCACTGCCCTCCCCTCTGCTACTCGCCCAAGCCTTCCCCATTTCTCTTTCTCCCAAATACAGTCAGCTGATGTTCTTAATGAGCTGCAAAATCTGGACCCTTACAAATCAGCCGGGCTAGATAATCTGGACCCTTTCTTTCTAAAACTATCTGCTGAAATTGTTGCCACCCCTATTACTAGCCTCTTCAACCTCTCTTTCGTGTCGTCTGAGATCCCCAAAGATTGGAAAGCAGCTGCGGTTATCCCCCTCTTCAAAGGGGGGGACACCCTTGACCCTAACTGCTACAGACCTATATCTATCCTACCCTGCCTTTCTAAGGTCTTCGAAAGCCAAGTCAACAAACAGATTACCGACCATTTCGAATCACACCACACCTTCTCCGCTATGCAATCTGGTTTCAGAGCTGGTCATGGGTGCACCTCAGCCACGCTCAAGGTCATAAACGATATCGTAACCGCCATCGATAGGAAACAATACTGTGCAGCCGTATTCATTGACCTGGCCAAGGCTTTTGACTCTGTCAATCACCACATCCTCATTGGCAGACTCGACAGCCTTGGTTTCTCTAATGATTGCCTCGCCTGGTTCACCAACTACTTCTCTGATAGAGTTCAGTGTGTCAAATCGGAGGGTCTGTTGTCCGGGCCTCTGGCAGTCTCTATGGGGGTGCCACAGGGTTCAATTCTTGGACCGACTCTCTTCTCTGTTTACATCAATGATGTCGCTCTTGCTGCTGGTGATTCTCTGATCCACCTCTACGCAGACGACACTATTCTGTATACTTCTGGCCCTTCTTTTGACACTGTGTTAACAACCCTCCAGGCGAGCTTCAATGCCATACAACTCTCCTTCCGTGGCCTCCAACTGCTCTTAAATACAAGTAAAACCAAATGCATGCTCTTCAACCGATCGCTGCCTGCTCCTGCCCGCCTGTCCAACATCACTACTTTGGACGGCTCTGACTTAGAATATGTGGACAACTACAAATACCTAGGTGTCTGGTTAGACTGTAAACTCTCCTTCCAGACCCACATCAAACATCTCCAATCCAAAGTCAAATCTAGAATTGGCTTCCTATTCCGCAACAAAGCATCCTTTACTCATGCTGCCAAACATACCCTTGTAAAACTGACCATCCTACCAATCCTCGACTTCGGTGATGTCATTTACAAAATAGCCTCCAAAACCCTACTCAATAAATTGGATGCAGTCTATCACAGTGCCATCCGTTTTGTCACCAAAGCCCCATATACTACCCACCACTGCGACCTGTACACTCTCGTTGGCTGGCCCTCGCTTCATACTCGTCGCCAAACCCATTGGTTCCAGGTCATCTACAAGACCCTGCTAGGTAAAGTCCCCCCTTATCTCAGCTCGCTGGTCACCATAGCAGCACCTACCCGTAGCACGCGCTCCAGCAGGTATATCTCTCTAGTCACCCCCAAAACCAATTCTTCCTTTGGACGCCTCTCCTTCCAGTTCTCTGCTGCCAATGACTGGAACGAACTACAAAAATCTCTGAAACTGGAAACACCTATCTCCCTCACTAGCTTTAAGCACCAGCTGTCAGAGCAGCTCATAGATTACTGCACCTGTACATAACCCATCTACAATTTAGCCCAAACAACTACCTCTTTACCTACTGTATTTATTTATTAATTTATTTTGCTCCTTTGCACCCCATTATTTCTGTCTCTACTTTGCACTTTCTTCCAATGCAAACCAACCATTCCAGTGTTTTTTTTAGTTTTTATTTTACTTGCTGTGTTGTACTCACTTCGCCTCCATGGCCTTTTTATATTTTTATTTATTTATACATATATCTGTTTGCCTTCACCTCCCTTATCTCACCTCACTTGCTCACATTGTATATAGACTTATTTTTTTATCTTTTTCACTGTATTATATGTTTGTTTTTACTCCATGTGTAACTATGTGTTGTTGTATGTGTCGAACTGCTTTGCTTTATCTTGGCCAGGTCGCAATTGTAAATGAGAACGTGTTCTCAATTTGCCTACCTGGTTAAATAAAGGTTAAATAAAAAATAAATAAAATTTAAAAAAAGTTCTCCCACTTAAAAAGATGAGAGAGGCCTGTCATTTTCATCATAGGTACACTTCAACTATGACAGACAAAATGAGGGGAAAAAATCCAGAAAATCACATTGTAGGATTTTTAATGAATTTATTTGCAAATTATGGTGGAAAATAAGTATTTGGTCAATAACAAAAGTTTCTCAATACTTTGTTATATACCCTTTGTTGGCAATGACAGAGGTCAAACGTTTTCTGTAAGTCTTCACAAGGTTTTCACACACTGTTGCTGGTATTTTGGCCCATTCCTCCATGCAGATCTCCTCTAGAGCAGTGATGTTTTGGGGCTGTTGCTGGGCAACACGGACTTTCAACTCCCTCCAAAGATTTTCTATGGGGTTGAGATCTGAAGACTGGCTAGGCCACTCCAGGACCTTGAAATGCTTCTTACGAAGCCACTCCTTCGTTGCCTGGGCGGTGTGTTTGGGATCATTGTCATGCTGAAAGACCCAGCCACGTTTCATCTTCAATGCCCTTGCTGACGGTAGGCTTTGTTACTTTGGTCCCAGCTCTCTGCAGGTCATTCACTAGGTCCCCCCGTGTGGTTCTGGGATTTTTGCTCACCGTTCTTGTGATCATTTTGACCCCACGGGGTGAGATCTTGCGTGGAGCCCAAGATCGAGGGAGATTATCAGTGTTCTTGTATGTCTTCCATTTCCTAATAATTGCTCCCACAGTTGATTTCTTCAAACCAAGCTGCTTACCTATTGCAGATTCAGTCTTCCCAGCCTGGTGCAGGTCTACAATTTTGTTTCTGGTGTCCTTTGACAGCTCTTGGGTCTTGGCCATAGTGGAGTTTGGAGTGTGACTGTTTGAGGTTGTGGACAGGTGTCTTTTATACTGATAACAAGTTCAAACAGGTGCCATTAATACATGTAACGAGTGGAGGACAGAGGAGCCTCTTAAAGAAGAACTTACAGGTCTGTGAGAGCCAGAAATCTTGCTTGTTTGTAGGTGACCAAATACTTATTTTTCACCATAATTTGCAAATAAATTCATTAAAAATCCTACAATGTGATTTTCTGGATTTTTTCCCCTAATTTTGCCTGTCATAGTTGAAGTGTACCTATGATGAAATTTACAGGCCTCTCTCATCTTTTTAAGTGGGAGAACTTGCACAATTGGTGGCTGACTAAATACTTTTTGCCCCACTGTACGTGTCAGTAACCACAGCTAATGAAGTCACTGAAACCCTTAACAAGGAGTTGCATTCAGTTTTAGAATGGGTGGCCAGTTAATAAACATCACTGAAACTACTAATCATTCCCTAAGCTCTAGACCTCAGCTGAATCTGGCAATGAATGGTGTGGCTGAACAAGTTGAAGAGACTAAATTACGTGGTGTTACCTTAGATTGTAAACTGTCATGGTAACAACAATGGTTGTAAAGATGGGGAGAGGTCTGTCCATAGTAAAGAGATGCTCTGCATTTTCTCCAGGTTCCAGTTCTCCAGGTTCCAGTTTTATCTTATCTTGATTATTGTCCCGTCATGTGGTCAAGTGCTGTGAAGAAATACCTAGTTAAGCTGCAGCTGGCCCAGAACAGAGCAGCACGTCTTGCTCTTCATTGTAATAACAGGGCTAATATAAATAGTATGCATGCCAGTCTCTCTTGACTAAAAGTTGAAGAGAGACTGACTGCATCACTTCTTTTTTTATAAGAAATATGAATGTGTTGAAAAGTCCACATTGTTTGCATAGTCAACTTACACAGAGCTCTGACACACACACCGACCCCACCAGACATGCCACCAGGGGTCTTTTCACAGTCCCCAAATCCAGAACAAATTCAAGAAAGCGTACAGCAAGGTTCCTCAACTGGCGGCTCACAGTGCGAATTTGGCCCACGGAAGATTTTATTTAGCCCCCCAAGTTTTCTGTTAGAAAATTGTTGGACATAAATGACTGTAAAAACACCAGAAAATCAGAACCAAGTATACCTAAGTATGGTTCTCAATCAGAGACAACGATAGACAGCTGTCCCTGATTGAGAACCACACCCGGCCAAACACATAGAAATACAAAATCATAGAACATAGAACATAGACTGCCCACCCAAATCACACCCTGACCAAACCAAAATAGAGACATAAAACGCTCTCTACGGTCAGGGCGTGACAGCTGGATCCAAGTGTGGAGGTGAAGACCTTGAGGGAGGCTGCAGAAACAAACTTTCAAACGAAAGGAACCTTATTGGCAGGGGAAAAAACACATTTGTAATGAATTCTTTACAGTCATATATTTTTCATCTTATTTTTAGTAACATGTAGAAAATACACTTTATGACACTGTCATGAAGCGTTATGGCCATCCTGTGTCACTTTACTTGTACTAAGAAAATACTCTGTATGACACCAGCTCTACTGATGGTTTTGTCACAGAAACTATTGCCTTATATAGCAAATGTGGGTCGTGGCACATGCACTCTAGCTAACAGCTCACAGACACAGTGTGGGCAGGCTACTTACATTATGAAATTATTATGGACAAGAGCGATATTATTTTTATTTGTCAAATGGCAGCCAAGCATCGATCATCATGTCACCAGAATAAGACCCTCAATATTTATTGTAAAGGAGCATCAAGCTCATCACCTGGCATATTCACCACCCTGTGAAGTTCATAACTTATTTCTGTAGCCTAATAAACTCAGTTTTCTCCTATTTAGCTGCTATGTAGCAGCTATTTATAAACACTTTAGAAAGAAATGACACATCAATTAGCCTAACAATGAGGAAAAAAGTAATCGACTTAGGATACATTTAGCCAACTATTTATTGTTGAACTCAGAAGGTTTTGTCTGGTTAATAGCCTGCACAAATGGGCTGCAATTAAGGTAAATTCAATTAAATCCAACTTGAGAGACTCCCCTGGACTTCTGAAATCCTTATTGCTGTTTCTCTGTGTCACTTTTTTTCTTTCTTTCTCTTGGAGAAAAAGTCTCTCTGTGTCTGTGTTTGTCTCTCTCTTTTTTTAAATGTACTGTATATGCCGATAGTAGCTACAGTATGCGACTGCGTCACCTTGCATTTTTTTTGTGCACAAATGTTTTCAACACGGCCTGTAGGTCCAGGATGCATGCCTGACTGTTTTCTATACTGAGTCAGTAGCAGTGAGAAGGAAAAATCACCTGGGAAGCCAAGCCATGAAAAAAATACCCATATTACAACCTACTGTATGTGTTGTGATAATTGCTTTGTTTGGTCTATGACCGATTAGTTCATATACCTTGACACTGTGATATATTTATTAATTTATTTTTAATTTCACCTTTATTTAACCAGGTAGGCTAGTTGAGAACAAGTTCTCATTTACAACTGCGACCTGGCCAAGATAAAGCAAAGCAGTGTGACACAAACAACAACACAGAGTTACACATGGAATAAACAAACATACAGTCAATAATACAATAGAAAAAGTATAAATAATAATTACAATATAGCAATTACACACTGGAGTGATAGATGTGCAAAAGATGAATGTGCAAGTAGAGATACTGGGGTGCAAAGGAGCAAAATAAAAAAAGAACAGTATGGGGATGAGGTAGTTGGATGGGCTAATTACAGATGGGCTATGTACAGGTGCAGTGATCTGTGTGCTGCTCTGACAGCTGGTGCTTAAAGTTAGTGAGGGAGATATGAGTCTCCAACTTCAGTGATATTTGCAGTTCATTCCAGTCATTGGCAGCAGAGAACTGGAAGGAAAGGCGGCCAAAGGAGATATTGGCTTTGGTGGTGACCAGTGAAATATACCTGCTGGAGCGCATGCTACGGGTTGGGTGCTGCTATGGTGACCAGTGAGCTGAGATAAGGCGGGGCTTTACCTAGCAAAGATTTATAGATGACCTGGAGCCAGTGGGTTTGGCAACGAATATGAAGCGAGGGCCAGCCAACGAGAGCATACAGGTCGCAGTGGTGGGTAGCATATGAGGCTTTGGTGACAAAACGGGTGGCATTGTGATAGACTGCATCCAATTTGCTGAGTAGAGTGTTAGAGGCTATTTTGTAAATGATATCGCCGAAGTCAAGGATTGGTAGGATAGTCAGTTTTACGAGGATATGTTTGGCAGCATGAGTGAAGGATGCTTTGTTGGAAGCCGATTCTAGATTTCATTTTGGATTGGAGATGCTTAATGTGAGTCTGGAAGGAGAGTTTACAGTCTAACCAGACACCTAGGTATTTGTAGTTGTCCACATATTCTAAGTCAGAACCGTCCAGAGTAGTGATGCTGGACGGGCGGGCAGCGATCGGTTGATGAGCATGCATTTAGTTTTATTTGCATTTAAGAGCAGTTGGGAGGCCACTGAGTAGAGTTGTATGGCATTGAAGCTCGTCTGGAGGTTAGTTAACACAGTGTCCTAAGAAGGGCCAGAAGTACACAGAATGGTGTTGTCTGCGTAGAGGTGGATCAGAGAATCACCAGCAGCAAGAGCGACATCATTGATGTATACAGAGAAGAGTGTCGGCCCGAGAATTGAACCCTGTGGCACCCCCATAGAGACTGCCAGAGGTCCGTACAACAGGCCCTCCGATTTGACACACTGAACTCTGTCTGTAAAGTAGTTGGTGAACCAGGCGAGGCAGTCATTTGAGAAATCAAGGCTGTTGAGTCTGCCGATAAGAATGTGGTGATTGACAGAGTCGAAAGCCTTGGCCAGGTCGATAGGAGTAAGGCCGAGACAATAAGAAGACATAGTGGCAGAATAACTTCAACCACACCTTTGTTTCATCCCGAAACTGGAGAGCAACATCTGTCCGGTGAAGTCCACAAAACATATTGCATGTAACAAACAGTTACATGACCTACAGCAGGGTCAAGCTGTTAATGTTTTCGACATTTTCGGACCACTAAACAACTATTGACTTAGAACTATGAAGAGTTACCGCAAGTCACAAAGAAAACAGGCGCTGCCTCCACTGTTCCAGCACCATTTCAACATCATCTAATCACCTATGCTTAGTCTAAAACAGTGACAACTAAAAGAAACCAAAAATGATTTAGCCCAATCAACTTAAGCTAAATAGGATGTGGCTGTCCATGGAACTGATTTATGTGTGTGTGTATGTGTGTGCGCGCGTGTGTGTGCAAATAGATTTCTTTTTTTTACTCACCCTACGCCAATGCCATGCTTGTCTTTCATATTGCCTACACTGTCTATAACTCTGTCTTACATGCTTTTAGTTTTTATTGTCCTAGGCTACCTGGCTAAAATGCTTGCTCACTAGCCTAACTTCCTTTCATGGCCAACCAAAGCGCCAGGCCAGCTAGTTAACATAAGCCTAAAGTTACTACATCTAGCTACATGTTGAACTTCCATCCTCTCAGGCTAGGGGCACAATGTATGAATTTATGGTTAGATATAATTATTGGCCAGTACGGAGAATTAAGTAAAACCACAAGTCAAAATCCCTATCTCCATCCATGGCTAAAAGGGAAGATTTTAGCTAGCTAGCCACTGGAGGACAGCGACACAACGAGATGCAACAATTAAAGTTTTCTGTCAATGACATTTGGCTTCTAATGTGATGTGATTGGTGTGAAGCCAAATTCAAACTGGCTTCCCTTGAGCCTTTTTTATGGTGCGCCAGGACCATTCACAGCTGAGCTCACTCAGTTTAGCTCAATGCTGATTGGCTATTATTTTTTACATGATCAAGGGAGGCCAAATTTTGCTGGCTTCCCTTGCATTCAATGCTACGGGAGGCAACAATGCCATACTCTTTTTGACCAGACAGCATAGATGGGCTAGACAAACAGAGACAGAGGGGCGCTGTTTTGCTCACTTGGATGCTTTCTCCGGTGAGATACATTCAGTATCTTGCGAATTGAAGGAAATTTATGAAGGCAATTAAGGAAAATGTGAGAGACTCAATTAAAGATGTTTCAGAACTGCTGTAGGCCTATTTAAAGCACCACTCCCTTCTGCCCAGTTTCTCTGATGTTGCTACTGCAAGCATGCTGTTTTTAACCATCCCTGTAACTGTCGCCTCTGTGGAGATATCGTTTTCTAAACTAAGGGCTCTATTCAATCCGCGCCACGGAAGTTTAGCTTTAAAGAATGATTGAAATGTAAAAGCAATGTTCCTGCCAGAGGTCCGTACAACAGGCCCTCCGATTTGACACACTGAACTCTGTCTGTAAAGTAGTTGGTGAACCAGGCGAGGCAGTCATTTGAGAAATCAAATGACTGCACCAAGGCCACCAAGGCCACCAAGGCTGCCTTTCTAGGACACACGTTCCGCTAGCGTAACCCCTGACAACATTCCGCTGAAAAAGGCAGCGCGGGAAATTCTAAAATATTTTTTAGAAATATGTAACTTTCACACATTAACAAGTCCAATACAGCAAATGACAGATAAACATCTTGTAAATATACCCATCGTGTCCGATTTAAAAAATGTTTTACAGCGATAACACAACATATGATTATGTTAGATCACCGCCAAGTTCAAAAACCACACAGCCATTTTCCCAACCAAAGATAGGAGTAACAAAAAGCAGAAATAGAGATAAAATGAATCAATAACCTTTGATGATCTTCATCAGATGACACTCATAGGACATCATGTTACACAATACATTTATGTTTTGTTCGATAATGTGCATATTTATATAAAAAAATCTCAGTTTACATTGGCGCCATATTCAGGAATGCCTCCAAAATATCCAGAGAAATTGCAAAGAGCCACATCAAATAACAGAAATAATCATCATAAACTTTGATGAAAGATACATGTTTTACATAGAATTAAAGATACACTTGTTATTAATGCAACCGCTGTTACAGATTTCAAAAAAACTTTACGGAAAAAGCACACCATGCAATAATCTGAGACGGCGCTCAGATATAAACAACATTTCTCCGCCATGTTGGAGTCAACAGAAATACAAAATTACATCATAAATATTCCCTTACCTTTGATGATCTTCATCAGAATGCACTCCCAGGAATCCTAGTTCCACAATAAATTGTTGTTTTGTTCGATAATGTCCATTATTTATGTCCAAGTAGCTACTTTTGTTGGCACGTTTAGTACACATATCCAAATGCTCGCGCAGATCCAGGCGAACGTTGGACGAAAATTTCTAAAAGTTATATTACAGGTCGAATAAACTTGTCAAACTAAGTAGAGAGTCAATCTTTAGGATATTGTTATCATAAATATTCAATAACGTTCCAACCGGAGAATTCCTTTGTGTCTATAGAAGTAATGGAACGCAAGTCGATATACTGTGGAATGTGCATGACCAGGACCTGGCACTCTGCCAGACCACTGACTCAAACAGCTCCCATCCGGCCCCACATCACAGTAGAAGCGTCATTCAACGTTCTACAGACTGTTGACAAACAGATCCATATCCCACTGGGATTTCAATAGGCGATGAGTTGAAAATCGACCAGCCTCAGAATTCTCACTTCCTGTTTGGATTTTTTCTCAGGTTTTTGCCTATGAGTTCTGTTATACTCACAGACATCATTCAAACAGTTTTAGAAACTCCAGAGTGTGTTATATCCAATAGTAATAATAATATGCATATATTAGCATCTGGGACAGAGTAGGAGGCAGTTCACTCTGGGCACGCTATTCATCCAAAGTGAAAATGCTGCCCCTTATCTCTAAAAAGTTAGCGGAGACTGCATTCACGGTAAACGCTCCATATTTCTTCTCAATCGCAAACTACCTTTACATTTATATCGCGGAATTTGTAACGCTTCATCGTCACAGATTAAATAGAGCCCTAAAACTACTAAAGAACTACCCGAGAAGCATTAGGCTCTCGGTCTGATATGCGCGTTTGAACACCTGAGTAAACTCTACTCATTGCGCTGGCGCAGTCATAGCCTTGACCACGGCATTTGTTCATGGATATCCCATCACTTTCAATCAGTTCAATTATTTATTTTTCAAGGCCTAAAGCACTTTGAGCAGTCACATTCTTGAAGCCCAAGAAACAAATACTTAGCTTTCTAATGCAAATGGGAATTTAAAAGGTTTATGAATGACTTTTTGCAGAGTTACGTCAACATCATTTATATATTAATAAATAAAAAATAGTCATCGATGACAGGCGAGTACGAGTGTAAAGGGCTACTAGGCACTATGGTGCTTATCTTTATTATTATTTATTTTTTAAACATGTATCTGTGTGTCTTCGATAGTTATATTCAAATCTCATGTGTCGTCGAATTAATCGCAGTTACAGTTACCTTGCATTGAGAGCCTTGAATGAAACGATCAGGCATGGAACGTACCACTTTCATTTAGGGGTGTACGTGAACGGTTATTAAACAAATCCCTCACCAATAATCGTATGTCTATAAAAGCTGCATTCAGATATAGGCTACAATTAATACAATACAAGACAACACGATACTATTTCATATTTACATCAGAAATGTATTTTCAGTCTGTCTACATTAAGCAATCCGTCTTGTGACGACAGCTCTCCCTCTAAAAGTGGTGGTTTCTCCCAAGATGATGTTGCAGATCCCTTTAAAATCTCTTGACCGCTGCCTCTGCGACGAAGTTTGGAGCGGAGCCGATCGGCGGTAATGAGAGACGTTGCTGGAAATGACTATCTTCATTTTTTGCAGAACTGCTTTTGTGATTAAATGTATTGAACGAATTGCGAGTTTGGCGTTGATGATATTCTCTCAAACTGGACTAATTAATAATTCTGCTACCGAACTGTCTAATCTGAAGTAGGACGCATAGGCTCCTAAAACGAATCGCCATTGTGATCCTTTCACTCTGGTGCAAGAAAAAGTTATATTTTTCACCCATCGTGAGAAAGGAAAAGGTATCCCACAAAACGATTAGGAATTGAAACGTTTGGAACGGGATGTTTTATCCCTCTTAAATCCTATTCTACGTCGAAATGGATCAGGCGCCTCCAGGTATTTGTTGGATCTGTATTCTATTAAAATGCCTATCACATTTTATTAACATCTTATGATAGAAAGTTGACATAAGACCAGTTGTGTACACACAGGTGTTGCCCCCCCCCCCCCCCCCCCCCCATGTGTTTTGCCCAGGCATGCATAGCGCAATTCGCTGCTTGGCAATTACGTAATACTTTTGTCGTTGACGCGGTGGATTCGCTCATTCTCAGTCTTGCTTTGTCTTACAAAGATATATATCAAAATTAAACATGGTATTTTTGGTCATAGGTTGATGAAATTCTCTCTAACCTATTATTATGTTATAATAACGCGTTTTACCAGCGCGTAAACAATGTTGAGTGGAGAAGAAATGCCGCATGAAATGACTGCTTTGTTCCCCTTTTTCTCTAGTCTACTGTAGCCGACCGTAGTTGATTCGTGCGCAACCACTGAAAGCCTACCAGACCAGACTAGGCAACTTGTCGCATGACTTACTTTGCAACTGCCAATGGATGTATGCTACCTGATGTTATATTGCATTTATTATTATCATCACATATTGTCTTTTTTTTTATTCAGCTGTCTCCATGGGATTACAGTGAATGACATAGCCATAATTTCCAATGCTTCTTGAATTAAAAGAAAGATAACGTGATATTTATATCTGGGCTTTTCTGAAGTATATTCTTCATATACTGTATTTTTGTATTACTTTACTTCATGACACCCTCTGGAGTGAGGGATTGGGGTACAGTCACAAGTCATACAGTTTAGGAATCCATGGTTTCAGCTTTTGCTGCTACAGGTTCCTAAAATGCACTTTTGGCCTGTAGTGAAACATATCGCCAATATCGTCCTTCACCCCAATATGGAGAAGTTAAGAGGGTTTTGAAAAGTCCTGCGGTAAAGAAAAATATAATAGTTTTATAGAGGATCATAACTGTAGTATCCTTCCAGAAAATGGATGGTTTTGGGGCAGTTGCAGAATGTGGACACAAGACAACCAGGGGATGTAAAAGTGACCCTATCTAAAGTTATGCCTACATTTGCACTTTACTGACAAAGTAAAAATGTGCTGAATTTGCAGCATTTACATTTGGTTGCTTTAGCTTCTTTGTGGGTTTTTCAGACTTGTTGACAAACGTGTGAAATCTATTTCCCCAAGAAAAAATACTAAAAGGCAACATTGTGAGTGAACCTATGTTTGACATGCCTAGGCTTGTCTGGAGATTTGACAAGCTTGCAAAGAGTGTGTGTGTGTGGGGGGGGGGGGGGGGGTTGTTGTGGGGGGGATTATTCATTTAAACAGCTGTGGGTCTGCTGGTGGTGATAGTGAGGTGACAGTTTATGTTTGCAGTTATATCTCGTCCTCTCAAACATTATCATTATCTCAGGAAACTGTCATCCTGATCGCTCTCTTTCTCTCTCAGCTCTCCCTCCTAGGTCAACAAAGCCCATGACCTCCACCATGAGCCACAACTGCCTCAGGGAAGCCCCAGTCTTTCCCCTGCAAGATGCCGAGTGGTACTGGGGAGACATTTCCAGGGAGGAAGTCAACGAGAAGCTCTGCAACACACCTGACGGTTCCTTCCTAGTTCGTGACGCTTCCACTAAGACACAAGGAGACTTCACTCTGACGCTGAGGAAAGACGGCCACAGCAAGTTGATAAAGATCTACCACCGTGAGGGGAAGTACGGATTCTCAGAGCCCCTGACCTTCAGCTCCGTGGTGGAGCTCATCTGGCACTACCAGCATCATCCTCTGGTGGAATACAACGCTGTGCTTGACGTCATGCTCACACACCCCGTATCCCGCTTCCAACAGGTAGGCAGGAGACACCCATCCACACCTCTCATCTACCCTCAGTCTCAATAATGTTTGTTTCCATTTTGAGATGGAAGTTTGTGAGGGAGTGAAATTTGCCTTTGGTTTCCTAAGTAAATGGAAGATAATCGTCATACACAGACAAGTAATTAGTTGTCTGCTGTATTACATTTGTCTGCCTGTCTGTACCCAGGATGAGCTGGTGGAAGAGGACAGTGTTGACGTGGCTGGGAGGAAGCTCCAGGAGTACCACAGTCAGTATCAGGAGAAGAGTCAAGAATTTGACCGTCTATACGAGGCCTACAGTAAAACCTCACAGGAGATCCAGATGAAGAGAACAGCGATAGATGCCTTCAACGAGACCATGCTGATCTTCGAGGAGCAGTGTCGTGAGCAGGAGCGTTACGGGGAGGAGTGTGAGAGGAGCAGTCGATCTGAGGGAACAGAGAAGGACCTGGAGAGGTGAGTCTGGCAAACTAAGGCAACAACATCGCTACGTCTCTCCACATGGAGTCTCCACACATGCTTATAGTGTGGATAGATGTCTCTTTGTTGTTTCATCCTTCCAACATGCATGCAGCTATGTTTCAGCTCAGTGGCGTGACCCATGGCCCATCTTTTGACCTCTTATGACCATTGACATTTGCCCTTCCAGCTTCCTAATGAACTATGAGAAGCTGAAGTCTCGGCTGGGGGAGATCTACAACAGTAAGGTCCACCTGGAGCAGGACTTGAGGTCCCAGGTCCAGGACTATAGAGAGACAGACAGGAGGATCAACAGCCTCAGGCCTGACCTCATAGAGCTACGCAACATCAGGGACCAGTACTTCAAGTAAGTTACAATACTTCTATTCTATTCTGTTTTATTCCGTTTTATTCCAACCACTGTTAATGAAAAGTAGCTTTTTTCAATCCCTTCCCACTGGGCAAAAAGTAGTTGAATCAACGTTGTTTCCACGTCATTTCAACAACAAAAAATATATGTGATGTCGTTGAATCAACATAAGGGAATTTTGTCTTTTTTTCACCAAACCTTTAACCTAAATCCAATGACATGGTGAAATGTTTTGTTGATTTCATGTTGAATTCACGTTAGTTGACAATTTAACTAAAATGTCATCAAAACTAGACATTGAAATGACTAGACATTGAAATGATGTCTGTGCCCAGTGGGTTGGCACAGACATTCATTTTTGGTACCTTTGGTTTTTCAGTTGGCTGAATCACAAAGGTGTGCGACAGAAACGCATGAATGATTGGCTGGGGATCCAAGACGATAGCAGTGACGAGTAAGTATTTCATAGTATAGACCTGTAAATTCTTATAATACTTCGTAATTGTACTTAGTTTTTGCTTAGAAATGCTTGTGGTGCATATACCTGTTTAGAAATGATTAAATACACCTTTTTTTAATAGTATGCTCACTATTTATGAATGATTGTTAACAATGAAAGGTTTTAACAATGTCCTCCCTGGTGTGTGTGCAGCACCTATGTGTTGAAGGGGGAACGGGAGAGGCTGGCGCACCATGATGAGGGGACCTGGTTCGTGGGAGAGCTGAGCAGGACGCAGGCTGAGGAGATGCTGATGGACAAACCCACCGGAACCTTCCTGATCCGAGAGAGCAGCAAGCAGGGCTGCTACGCCTGCTCCGTAGTGTGAGTGTTCTCTTCCTGCGAGAAATGAACATTATGTAAATAGTCATGAAGGAAAGGAGATTAAGAAAAATATGTGAATACTGCTATACCGTATGAGATGGCTCTATTTTATAGGCTCTTGTAAAGCAGTTACTTGACTTTGATGCATGTTTCAAAGCTTAGGGGCTGCTACACTGGTACTAACATATCTTTCTTTTGTAACCGTTCAGTGTGAAAGAAGAAGTAAAGCATTGCATGATCTACAGCACGCCACGTGGTTACGGCTTCGCTGAGCCCTACGACCTCCACTGTTCTCTGAAGGAGCTCGTTCTGCACTACCGCCTCAACTCCCTGGCACAGCACAACCAGGCCTTGGACGTCCGGCTGGTGCACCCCGTCCACGTCACCCCTGTCTCGTCAGCTTCGCCCCGCACAGCCACAGAGGATTGCCTGCTACTAAAGACAGAGGAACACCATCTTCTACAGACTTCTACTAAACTACCCGCTGGACTCCCTGCAGCCGCGCCAGAGATGTAGACTAGACGGGTGTGGGACCTGTTTGCATTCTGTAGCTATCCTAGTAGGACAACTTGAGGGCGGATATGCTTGCGTACTGAAGCAACTTAAGGGCAGATGTGTTTGCTTAGTGAAGCAACATGAGGGGGCGGACGTGTTTGCGTACTGAAGCTATTCTACGGATTTGCACTAGGATGATTCCAACAGATTTGTGAATGTGATTTCACTTGATTGGAACTTTGACCGGAACTTGAATGTCAGCTGGGACTTTGTTTTTTATAAGATTCTGTTTGGTATTGTTATTGGTTTGTTTGTTTGTTTTTTTGTACCCATTTTTTCACCTTTTCTTTTATGGGATACTATTTGTTTTCATTAGTGGGCCTGGTCATCCAGTGGATGACTGACTACATGTACTATATCATAATATGTTTATATTTGTCAGGTGCTCTTTTTTTAATTTGGACTTCCAGGGCCCCATTTTGACAACACAAAGAACTGGTGCTAATGTAAAATGAGACCGTAATACACCCAATACCTTGGAATTTCGATTTATTTTCAAATACGTGTTAATTTCTGTGATGTCCATGCACGGCAGATCATTAAAGTGGGTTTAGAATATAATGGTGCAGAAAAACAAGATGGCTGACTCGGTGGCATAGCTAGCTGTGGTACGTACCAAACTCGTTCTGAGTATTTGAGTACGTAGTCATGCAACTATAGGAACTGATGTAGCGCAATTTGACAGTAGCGTTGATTTTTTCTGTTGTCAAATTATAACCCAGTTACCAGTTGATATCTACCGTACTGAATGTAGCATAAACAATTTTCAATATATTCTTAGAACAACATTCTACATATTGTAACCAATAACCAAAGCACTTGTTATTAGTGAGGAAATGTGTGTCCCGACCAGAAAATTCAGTTTATGGTGATGGGGGGGGGAAACACACCACACATGTGCTTGATCAAAACATAAATGGACTGTACGTTATATTCTGTTACTCAAAATATAAGCTTTTTGTATTTTTAGATATATATTTTTTTCTGAAATATGCCACAGAAGATGAAAGCTTGAGGAAAGTGCAATCCAACAGTATTTGTAATGTTAGAATTGAATGATTATGATTATCGGGGGTCATCAGCATTTGCCATAGAAATGCACTAACTCTTGATTGGTGGCGTTATTCATCTGATGATGTGACCTTTGAAGAACGTTTTTGTGTGAACTGCCAGAGGTGCGGAAGTGTTAATTCTGTCTCTATTACTTGAACTGTGGCATTGCTCAATACAGGCATTGAATGTTTCCTCATGACATATAGGCCTACATAGCTTAAGACGAAAGGAATCCATGTTGTTCTTGGCACATTTGTCAAGTTTGAGGACAATAGACACTCTGAATTGAGATACTGTAAAACTTGTTTTTGTGGTTGGTTCGATGGAAGGTGTTTTAGTCTCTCTTAAAAACTTGACGGGAGGATCGAGGAAACTCCTGGGGCGACGTTAAGCAATATGAGATTATTAAAACCTTTTCTTGCTGAAAGACAATAAACTGATGAGGGTTTTTTTGAACTTGTGTTGTCCTTGTTCCACTTCTTCCAAGTGTTTATTTATGCAACCAACCAATGACAATACATTTTCTATTTATGAAGGATTTATGAAGACTTCACTATGCCTTTAAATGGTGCTGCCAATCCTTCTATGCATGCAACACCTGAAACCAGTGAAATCTCTCACCTGAGCAGCTGCTTAGGGACAGATCATCCACCCCAGCCTCAGGACATCCTTTCACCCCTCTATAAAATCCTTGTGTGATGCGAGTGAGAGGGGACATCCAATCTCTATTCCCGGGACCTCAGGTCCGTTAGTGTAGGACCCAATAATTAATATGCAGTATATACTAGATGACTGAACAGGGGCCGCTGTTTTGAAGCCACCACGCCTCCATCTTGGAACTCCCCCACCTTTGTAAAAAAATATTTTGGAATTTATTAATGTCTACATTTGTTTTTGCTGTTTATTCTACGACAGACACCTTAATGCATATTTAGGAACACCTTCCAAATATTGAGTTGCATCCCTATTTCCTTCAGAACAGCCTTAATTCATCAGGGGATGGACTCTGCAAGGTGTCGAAAGCGTTCCACAGGGATGCTGGCCCATGTTGACTCCAATGCTTCCCATAGTTGTATCAAGTTGGCTGGATGTCCTTTGTGTGGTGGACCATTCTTGATTCACATAGGAAACCGTTGAGCGTGAAAAACCCAGCCGCGTTGCAGTTCTTGACACACTCAAACTGATGCGCCTTGTACCTACTACCACACCCCGTTCAAAGAAACTTAAATCTTTTGTCTTGCCCATTCACCCTTTGAATGGCACACATACACAATTCATGTCTCAATTGTCTCAAGGCTTAAAAATCGTTATTTAACCTGTCTCCTCCCCTTCATCTACACTGATTGAAGTGGATTTAACAAGTGACATCAATAAGGGATCAAAGCTTTCCCCTGGATTAATCTGGTCAGTCTATGTGTCCACATCACCAACAAACTATCATGATCCAAACACAACAAGACAGTCGTGAAGAGGGCACAACAACACCTTTTCCCCCTCAGGAGACTGAAAAGATTTGGCATGTCCTTTCTCTTTGCTTATTTGACCTGTTCTTGCCATAATATGGACTTGGTCTTTTACCAAATAGGGTCATCTTCTGTACACCACCCCTACCTTGTCACAACACAACTGATTGAGTCAAACTCATTAAGAAGGAAAGAAATTCCACAAATTAACGTTTAGCAAGGCACACCTTTTAATTGAAATGCATTCCAGGAAACTACCTCACGAAGCTGGTTGAGAATTCCAAGAGTGTGCAAAGCTGTCATCAAGGCAAACGGTGGCTACTTTGAAGAATCTCAAATTTGTTTAACACTTTTTTGGTTACTACAATTTAGAAAATAGTAAAAATAAAGAAAAACCTTTGAATGAGTAGTTGTGTCCAAACTTTTGACTAGTACTGATATATATATATGTTATTATTCTTTTTTAATTTTTTTACATACAATTAAGTATAATGATTATGGCTCTAGATTGCAGGGAAAAGTGATTTCAGGTGTTTGAAAAATGCTAAATTCTCAGACTTATGGAAGCGGAACAGCTCCCCTCCGGGGGAGGCTCCTTGATTGATTGATTGATGAGAAGGTCCTAGGCTGGCGTGGTTACACGTGGTCTGTGGCTGTGAGGCCGGTCAGATGTGCTGCCTAAGGCAGCTTTATTGTAGAGAAATGAACATTACATTCTCTGGCAACAGCTCTGGTGGACATTCATGCAGTCAGCATGCCAACATGCTCCCTCAAAACTTGAAACATCTGTGGCATTGTGTTGTGTGACAAAACTGCACATTTTAGAGTGGCCTTTTATTGTTCCAAGCATAAGGTGCACCTGTGTAATGATCATGCCGTTTAATCAGATTCTTGATATGCCACACCTGTCAGGTGGATGGATTATCTTGGCAAAGGAGAAATGCTCACTAATAAGGATGTAAACAAATGTGTGCACAAAATTTGATAGAAATAAGCTTTTTTTGCATGTGAAATTTTCTGGGATATTTTATTTCAACACATAAAACATGGGACCAGTACTTTACATGTCGCCTTTATATTTTGTTCAGTATATATTTACATTTTTGTAATTTAGCAGACACTCTTATCCAGAGCAATTAGGTTTAAGTGCCTTGCTCAAGTGGACATTGCCTGATCTTTCACCAAGTCAACTCAGGGAGTTACTGGCCCAACGCTCTTAACCGCTAGGCTACCTACCACCACTTCGTCTATGCCATCCATTGCTGTCTTACTATCACCATCCGTCCTTTGAAAAAACTTCTGAGCAAGGAGGGCTGGAGAATGAATTACCTTTATAGTCACACCTAAAATACACCATCAAACCTGCTCTCAGGCGTTGGCAATTGAGCTATTCTCCTTCAGGTTTCCACAGCCAATGACGGCCCTCTTCCCTCTGTCTCCGTCTGCCTCTCCCATTCCACATCAGCCTGGTCCACCAATGAAATGTCGAGAGCTCACTAAACTGACAGCCAACCAGCAGCTAGTTGCTATGTTGGAGGCAGACTCTGTAGCCCAGTGACATTGACATGGTGATTATTTTTCTTTCACCAGCACAGGCTGCTGTGGAAAGCATGAAAGAAATTAGGTTAGGTATGCATACATTGTCATTTTGTAATACTGCAGAATCTTGAAGATCCCCAAACATTTAAAGAAAAATGTCCCGAACTGCTTCATAACATTCAGGCAATTTTAACACAATCACAAATAAGAATAGGCCTATCTTCTCTATACAATTCGTTTTCGTGTAATTTCAACACAGTAAAAATCTTATTTTATTACATGTAATTTTATTATATCCATGCGTGCTTTGATTTTTACTTACATTCTTAATTTTAGCCAGGCCTACTGTTTATGTTATCACTTCTGTGCACACATTATTCCATTGCTGAACTGCCAGTGTTGACAATAATTGATCCTATTTATTTGGTGTTATATTAGCAATTTGATTGTCAATCCCATTCCTTCCTCAGGGCCATCACATAAACTAAATCTATAACGAATAATTAACCATTTATAAACTACTTAGAATCCCTTTATAAATGCAATGAAGTCTTGTATTTTCCCATGTTTATGTAACCTTACATGGTTGTTTTTGGCCTGGCTTTTTGGCAACAACTACCCCTGGCACCTCTGGTCAGGTAAAGTAATGAGGCCGAACATTCAGCCTGATGTCCAGCTGGTTCAGAGGAGTTAGCAGCAGCTGACTAACCGCCCTATGCTTGCTAACAAACAATCCAGGGGGATTATAATCTAGCAAATAAGATCTGTGGGAGCCAGTTTGGCAGCTAGAGTATCCATTCTTCACATACTGTCCTCCTCTAACTACACCACCTAACCCGGCTTCTTCACTCACCCTCAACATATCATTTTATTCATTCATGTATTTATTTATCCAGGATAGCCCTCTCTTAGTAGGCTAACAATTGCCACTGTTTCCGAAGCAGGGAGTCCTCATTTCGATCCCACTTACTCTTACCTATTTAGTTTTTTGTACACATGCACCTTGTCTGACCTCTGATTTAACCTGCGGAAGCCCAAGTAGCTCCGGCCCCCTCATAATCCTCAAAATCCAACTACATTCAGCCGCATATTGACTTTTTCTTGAGCAGATGGCCGGGGGGCGGGAACATAATTCTAAATAATTTTCTCACTACAAATTGACCGCAAGAAGCACAAACAGAAATAGTTTATTTGACAAAAACTATGTCATTTCAAACCTTTTACATTGGGATTTGACTCCCACTGGGCACACCATGTCATTTCAATGTGGAGAATTGGGTCATATTTGGTAGATACGTTGATCAATGCGATTCCAACCTATTTTCACTTAACTCAAAAAGACAGCCAAAAGTTTGTTGAATTGCCAATGTGTTGCCAATCACTATGCTTTCAAACATCTAAAGGAACAACCAAATTCCAATGGAAAATCAATGTCACATTTTTGGTTTAGTTGTCAACTAAATGTGTTATCTCTGCACTTTCAACCATTTAAAAGCACACCAAAGTTCAAATGGGGATGTCAGATATTTTGTTTATCACTGTGCTTGATCAAATAGCACAGCCAACTGACCTGGATTGCATTTAGTTGAGATTACATTAAAGTACATGGTGCAAGTGATCAATGTCATTTGAGATTCTGTGCAGATTATTATAGAAATTGTGAAGATTTCACTGACCTGCGACCTTGAACATGCACGCTTTCTATGATTACATAAGAAGATATTTATTGTTACAGTAACCTCAAAATGTGGCAACGACTGGCCCTTAGATGTACACGGGAAGGCTAATATCAATAACATGCATGTCAATCTCCACGGCTGGCCCTTAAATGTACACAGAGGGCTAATATCAATAACATGCATGTCAATCTCTCCTGGCTCAAAGTAGATGAAAGATTGACTACATCACTACTTGTCTTTGTGTGAAGTATTGACGTGTTGAAAACACATAACTGTCTGTTCAAAAAGCTAACAAACAGCTCAGACACCCATACATACCCCACAAGACATGCCACCAGGGGTCTCTTCAGAGTCTCCAAGTCCAGACAAGGATTGAAAAGGATTTGCTAGTAGATTGTCGACTTGATTCATGATGAAGATTGCTTGTCTAGCTTGCTAGCTAAGATTTGGAAAGTATGATGTTGACATGATCAGTACAATCAAAGCTACGGTAGATATAACGTGATTTGACATCATTTTTGGATGGGCCTTCTTGGATGGGCACTTTTAATGTAAATCTATGGCAGCACCCAAGGGGCTGGAATTTTCAAGCTCTCTCCGTAGTGTCCCAATAAGTGACAGACCACTGAGCCAATCATGACGCAACTAGAGAAAATTACCAACCTCTGCTGGCTGCCCCACCACCAAAGAAAACACTGAGCTAGGCTGAAACACCTGCATTTTGGAGCTGCTTTACTCAAGAAAGCAAAAAAAGGACCATGTTTGTATGTGGCTTTATTAACTCAAATCCTTTCTTTATTTTGTCATTGTTTGCAAACTGATATGTGACACATTTTATGCCAAAATAACAAACAAAACAGGCAACCAAGAAAAACACCTTTATTTAGTATTTATTTTTAGCTAAACAGGTGGGGCTCAAAACAGGTGGCAAAGCCCCAACGGTCCTGAATGGCAGGTCACCACTGGTACTGATGGTATTCCCACAAGGTCACAAAATGGACTGGATTTAATATTAAGGAAATAGGCTACATGAGATGTAATAACTCACTGAATGGATATCAGGTGCAAATCATATACATTTAGTTTATAAAGGGCTTCTCTAAATGATGTGGAGAAGAAAAGATGACGCCAAGATGGATTTCCTTCTGAGGTAATTGAACCAATTTCTTGATTGTCTTGATTAATTGACCCTTTTAACCTTTGGGGCTTAAATTTAAAGAAGAGCGGGTATCAGACACTGAACATGGTTCCAGACAAAGTTCCAAACAATCAAATCATCCAAAAAATGAAAGAAGTGATGGCGTGTTGGACCAGAAATGTTCATTCAAGTCTGTGTCGTCAGGCCCAAAAAACATATCTATTTAACGACGGTCCTCAGGTTTAGGTTTAATATTAACATTTTACATTTTAGTCATTTTTACAGGGGTTCCCACATTTTTTGCTTCGTGACCCACCAATTGATGTGGCTTTTGAATCGTGACCCACAATAAGGGTTGAGCAGTGGAAAAAAACACACACAAACCAAAGAAAAATATATGAATAATATCCACTTCTTCAAAACATTTACACCTAACTGAATGCAGATTTGAGTATGGGCTCTTGTGACCAATGTTAAGAAATGTACAGTATAATTATGAAATTATTAGTAACAAAGCAGGGTTTTTTTCTGGATAAAAAAGTGGTGTAGGTGATGGGCAAGGCCATGGGCTGAACTCTATCTGGGCCATGGGCAGGAACATTTAAGGCCCTCATCTTGGCAGCTCAGTTTTAAAGCTAATATTCTGCAATTCTACACAGTTGCCATAGAGCTGAGTGAAAATGTTGCCGTTTTAATCTCATTTCCTGCAATTATACTCATTTTTACATAACTAATGCTCTGCTCTTTAGGCTCAAATATTATAACAAAATCAATGAGAGCCTGATTATCTAGCTTTTACTTTGGTGATTGTAAATTCTCAAAGATTACTTTACTGACTTTATTGTTCCCGTGGGGAAATTTTGTTTAAAGTGGTGTTTAAATACAGTAGACAACAAATTGGCAATACAAAATTCATAACAGTTACTGTACATACAGTATATACTGATGAAAGAAGACTAGGCTGCTGGCCTTACTGGGTGGATTGGAACATTAACCCGAGCTGTTTAGGAGGGATATCACACCTTGCACAAATTATTGTCTAGTTCTGCTTTTCCTGGTGGTGGGTGCCCTGTACCTGCACCCGTAGGGGAGTAGTTCAAAGTACAGGTACAGGGGGTGGCTTGGGTCTAAAATTATTTTGTGAGTCTTGCTGAAGGCCCTGACCTTAAAGATCTCATCCAAGCCTGTCTGTTTGACTCCAAGTACCTTGCTTACTATGGTGATAATCCTTCTCAGCATATTTTTCTGGCATTGCCAAACCAACAAAACAATTAAAAAGTTAAAATGCTCTCAATGAAAGATTTGTAAAACAGAGTCAGTATAGTACAGTCAACATTAAAATATCCCAGCTTTTAGAGAAAATACAGTCTCTTCTGGCCTTTTTGTAGATCAGGTCTGTTCATTTACTCCACTGAAGCTTATTGTGCAAGAGGACACACAGATATTTGAATTCCTCTACAATCTCTATTGTTCGCTTCCTGAAGTCTATGCACATATCTTTGGTATTGTTGGCATTGAAGACCAAGTGTGATTCATCACACCACTCTACAAAGTAATTTAGGACGAGGCCATGGTGTTCCTCGTTTTCATGCAGCGGGCTGATCAAGGCAATGTCTTCAGTGAACTTGGCGAGGTGTCTGTCAGGATGGGAACTTACAAATGTTGCTGTACAAGATGTACAGGAGTGGGGCCAAAACACATCCCTGTGGGGAGCCTGTGTTGGTGGTGCGTTTGTCTGACACGTGGGGACCCACCTTGACCCGCTGTGAAAACCAGCCCCCCATCTAAGGAGAAGTCCCTTATGAGTCTCTGTGCCTGAATGTAAGGCTGAATTGTATTAAAGGCAGAAAAAAGGTCAACAAACAGAACCTTGACAAGAAATTTGGCGCCCTCTAGATGTCTATAAACTATGTTGAGGATAGTAATAAAGGCATTTTCAACTCCTCTGCTGGGCTGATAATCAAGGTGAAAGGGGTTGAGAAACTGCTGGGTGACACTGAGGATCTGACTTTTCATAATCGTCAAGGCGACAGCGGGATTAGATGCTATTTAAAAAATATATAAGTTCTTTTATCTTTTCGACATACTTTTTATTTGGTTTTAGTCATTGAAGTTGACACTAAAAGTGTTTTTCCATCCCAAAAAGTATAGATTTTTTTTTACAGAAAATGTAGTCTCCGACCAACCTGGACCCCTGCCAAGAACCACAAGTCGGTCCCGACCCACAGTTTGGGAACCACTGATTTAGCTGACGCTCTTATCCAGATCCTCTTACAGTTCAAATTCACTCTTCGTACTGTAGCCTACAAATAGCATAAACAAGCTTACAGGCTTACTGTCCCGATTCTGCGCTAATTGACGTATCTGATTAGCCAATTGTTCCACACAGATAATGTTCATAATATGAATACCTTAAGCACCAAGCAATTTTATTAACTCAAGTCTATGTTAAATCTACTTATCTCAAGATCTACTTATCCGCCCCAACAGATCCACAGACAACACAATCGCCATTGCACAGCACACTGCCTTATCCCACCTGGACAAGAGGAATACGAATGGGAGAATGTGTTCATCAACTACAGCTCAGCTTTCAACACCATAGTGCCTCCAAGCTCAATACTAAGCTCAGGGCCCTGGGTCTGAACCCCTCCTGTGCAACTGGGTCCTAGACGTCTTGACGGCCGAACCCAGGTTGTGAAGGTAGGCAATAACACCTCCACCACGCTGATCCTCAACACGGGGACCCCACAGGGGTGAGTGTTCAGCCCCCTCCTGTACTCCCTGTCCCCATAACTGTGTGGCTACACACGTCTCCAACTCAATCATCAGGTTTGCTGACGACATAACAGTGGTTGGCCTGATTACCAACAACGATGAGACAGCCTACAGGGAGGAGGTGAGAGCCCTGGCGGAGTGGTACCAGGAAAATAAACTTTCCCTCAACGTCAACAAAATGAAGGAGCTGATCATGGACCACAGGAGACAGCAGAGATGGGACCACAGTGGAGAGGGTCAAAAGCTTGAAGTTCCTCTGCGTGCATATCACTGAGGGCCTGAAATGGTCCCTCCACACTGACACCGCAGTGAAGAAGGAGCAACAGCGCCTCTTCAACCTCAGGAGGCTCAAGAAATTCTGCTTGGCCCCTAAGACCTTCACAAACTTCTACAGATGCACCAGAGAGCATTCTGTCGGGCTGTATCACCGCCTGGTAGAGAAACTGCACCACCCGCAACCGCAGTGATCTCCAGTGGTGCAGTCAGCCCAACACATCACCAGGGGCACACTGCCTGCCCTCCAGGACATCCACAGCACCCGATGTCACGGGAAGGCCAAGAAGATCATCAAGGCCTGTTCACCCCTGCTACCATCTATCTCTTACATTTTGTAGGTATTCTGTTAAAACTGCATTGTTGGTTAAGGGCTTGTGAGTAAGCATTTCACTGTAAGTATTCGTACCTGTTGTATACCTGTTGTATTCGGCGCATGTGACAAATACAATTTTTGGGGGATTTGATCAAAGCTGGGATTGACAGACTGAAAAACAGCTTCTATCTCAAGGCCATCAGACCGTTGATCAGTCATCACTAGCTGGCCTCCGTCCGGTACCCTGCCTTGCACCTTAGACACTGTCACTAGCGAGCTACCACCCGGTAGACTACCCTGCAACTTAGCGACTGCTGCCCCATGTACATAGAGTTAGCTGAACACTGCTCACATAAATAATGTTCACATAATGTTTGTTGCAGTTAGAAAAAGATACAATTAGCATTCCTGCAACATTATTTTGTTGACATTTTATTTGCTCTGAGAAATTAAGCTAATTGATCACTCACTATATATGTACAGTGCATTCAGAAAGTATTCAGACCCCTTGACATTTTCCACATATTGTTAAAACCTTATTCTAAAATGTATTAAATTGTTTTCCCCCCTAATCAATCTACACACAATACCCCATAATGACAAAGCAAAAACAGGGTTTTAAAATGTATTAAAATTAAAAACTGAAATATCACATTTACATAAGTATTCATACCCTTTACTCAGTACTTTGTTGAAGTATCTTTGGCAGCGATTACAGCTTCAAGTCTTCTTGGGTAAGACACTACAAGCTTGGCAGACCTGTATTTGGGCTGTTTCTCCCATTCTTCTCTGCAGATCCTCTCAAGCTCTGTCAGGTTGAATGGGGAGTGTTGCTGCACAGTTATTTTCAAATCTCTCCAGAGATGTTCGATCAAGGTCCAAGTCTGGGCTCTGACTGGGCCACTCAAGGACATTCAGAGACTTGTCCCGAAGCCACTCCTGCGTTGTCTTGGCTGTGTGCTTAGGGCCATTGTCCTGTTGGAAGGTGACCTTCGCCCCAGTCTGAGGTCCTGAGCGCTCTGGAGCAGGTTTTCATCAAGGATCTCTCCGTACTTTGCGCCGTTCATCTTTCCCTCGATCCTGACAAGTCTCCCAGTCCCTGCCACTGAAAAACCATCCCCACAGCATGATGCTGCTGATGGGGGTCACCTTGGGGTCATGATAGGGGCTACACCAAATTATTAATGTATTATAATAATTGATTATGCTCATGTTGTATTAATAGAAGAGGAAGGGCTATAAGACCCTCCCCCACTACATGTATAGGGTCTTGGACCACAGATTAGCAATATATGCATTATAATGTTTAATACTGTTCCACAGTTCTTTTCTAGTCTCTGCCTCTTATAGAAATGGTCTGAGCAGATGTGTGAGCCATTGCAGTCAAAATAGGAGGTCTGTTGGAAAGCGTCTTAAGGCTTAAAGAG
Source organism: Salvelinus fontinalis (assembly GCF_029448725.1). NCBI lineage: Eukaryota > Metazoa > Chordata > Actinopteri > Salmoniformes > Salmonidae > Salvelinus > Salvelinus fontinalis. Next base: position 36,702,909 of record NC_074690.1, read on the forward strand.
ATACATAGACACAGACCCCTGCAGGGGAGTAAATAGATAAGAGTCAAGTCAAGTCAGACATACCACTGTAAGCCACACATGAATGGAAAATTAAAATCAAATCAAATCAAATTTGCTAACCACATACACATGGTTAGCAGATGTTAATGTGAGTGTAGCGAAATGCTTGTGCTTCTAGTTCCGACCATGCAGTAATATCTAACAAGTAATCTAACCTAACAATTTCACAACAACTACCTTATACACACAAGTGTAAAGGAATGAATAAGAATATGTACATAAAAATATATGAATGAGTGATGGCCGAACGGCATAGGCAAGATGCAGTAGATGGTATAGAGTACAGTACATACATATGAGATGAGTAATGTAGGGTATGTAAACATTATATAAAGTGGCATTGTTTAAAGTGGCTAGTGATACATTTATTACATCAATTATTCCATTATTAAAGTAGCTAGAGTTGAGTCAGTATGTTGGCAGCAGCCACTCAATGTTAGTGATGGCTGTTTAACAGTCTGATGGCCTTGAGATAGAAGCTGTTTTTCAGTCTCTCTTACTGACCTCGCCTTCTGGATGATAGCGGGGTGAACAGGCAGTGGTTTGGGTGGTTGTTGTTCTTGATGATCTTTTTGGCCTTCCTGTGACATCGGGTGGTGTAGGTGTCCTGGAGGGCAGGTAGTTTGCCCCCGGTGATGCATTGTGCAGACCTCACTACCCTCTGGAGAGCCTTATGGTTGTGGGCGGAGCAGTTACCGTACCAGGCGGTGATACAGCCCGACAGGATGCTCTCGATTGTGCATCTGTAAAAGTTTGTGACTGTTTTTGATGACAACCCGAATTTCTTCAGCCTCCTGAGGTTGAAGAGGCACTGCTGGGCCTTCTTCACCACGCTGTCTGTGTGGGTGGACCATTTCAGTTTGTCCGTGAAGTGTACCCCGAGGAACTTAAAACTTTCCACCCTCTCCACTACTGTCCCGTTGATGTGGATAGGGGGCTGCTCCCTCTGCTGTTTCCTGAAGTCCACGATCATCTCCTTTGTTTTGTTTTGTTGACGTTGAGTGTGAGTTTATCCTCCCTTTAGGCCGTCTCGTCGTTGTTGGTAATCAAGCCTACCACTGTAGTGTTGTCTGCAAACTTGATGATTAAGTTGGAGGCGTGCATGGCCACTCAGTCATGGGTGAACAGGGAGTACAGGAGAGGGCTGAGAACGCACCCTTGTGGGGCCCCAGTGTTGAGGATCAGCGGGGTGGAGATGTTGTTACCTACCCTCACCACCTGGGGGCGGCCCGTCAGGAAGTCCAGGACCCAGTTGCACAGGGCAGGGTCGAGACCCAGGGTCTCGAGCTTGATGACGAGTTTGGAGGGTACTATGGTGTTAAATGCTGAGCTGTAGTCGATGAACAGCATTCTTACATAGGTATTCCTCTTGTCCAGATGGGTTAGGGCAGTGTGCAGTGTGGTTACGATTGCGTCGTCTGTGGACCTATTGGGTCGGTAAGCAAATTGGAGTGGGTCTAGGGTGTCAGGTAGGGTGGAGGTGATATGGTCCTTGACTAGTCTCTCAAAGCACTTCATGATGATGGAAGTGAGTGCTACGGGGCGGTAGTCGTTTAGCTCAGTTACCTTAGCTTTCTTGGGAACAGGAACAATGGTGTTTTACTCACGTTGGCTGCAGTGAAGGAGAGCCCGCAGGTTTTGGTAGCGGGCTGTGTCAGTGGCACTGTATTATCCTCAAAGCAAACAAAGAAGTTGTTTATTTTGTATGGGAGCAAGACATCGTGGTCTGCGACGGTGCTGGTTTTTCTTTTGTAGTCCGTGATTGACTGTAGACCCTGCCACATACCTCTCATGTCTGAGCCGTTGAATTGTGACTCTACTTTGTCTCTATACTGAAGCTTAGCTTGCCTTACGGAGGGGATAGCTACACTGTTTGTATTCTGTCATGTTTCCGGTCACCTTGCCCTGATTAAAAGCCGTGGTTAACGCTTTCAGTTTTGCGCAAATGCTGCCATCAATCCACGGTTTCTGGTTGGGGAATGTTTTAATAGACACTGTGGGTACAACATCACTGATGCACTTGCTAATAAAGTCGCTCTCCGAATCAGCGTATTCATCAGTTGTAGTTTGACCCTATGCGGAACATATCCCAGTCCACGTGATCGAAGCAATCTTGAAGCGTGGAATCCGATTGGTCGGACCAGCGTTGAACAGACGGGTACTTCCTGTTTTAGTTTCTGTCTATAGGCTAGGAGCAACAAAATGGAGTCGTGGTCAGCTTTTCCAAAAGGAGGGTGGGGGAGGGCCTTATATGCGTCGCGGAAGTTAGAATTACAATGATCCAGGGTTTTGCCTGCCCGGGTTGCGCAATCGATATGCGGATAAAATTTAGGTAGCCTTGTTTTCAGATTAGCCTTGTTAAAATCCCCAGCTACAATAAATGCAGCCTCAGGATATGTGGTTTCCAGTTTACATAGAGTCAAATGAAGTTCGTTCAGGGCTGTCGATGTGTCTGCTTGGGGGGGAATATACACGACTGTGATTATGATAGAAGAGAATTCTCTTGGTAGATAATGCGGTCGGCATTTGATTGTGAGGAATTCTAAGTCAGGTGAACAAAAAAAGGACTTGAGTTCCTGTATGTTGTTATGATCACACCACGCCTTGTTAATCATAAGGCCCCCGCCCTTCTTCTTACCAATTACTGCTGAGCCCTTAGAAAACACTGGACTAATGTTTTCTTCTGCAAGTTTGTATAACTGTATATGCATGGGCTTGGTCTCATGAGTAGAAGGTGTTGACGTAGGCAGTTACACCACTATGGGTCGACTGGTGCCAGGTTTCCTCCAGACGTGATGCTTGGCATTCAGGCCAAAGAGTTCAATCTTGGTTTCATCAGACAAGATAATCTTATTTCTCATGGTCTGAGAGTCTTTAGGTGCCTTTTGGCAAACATTTTACTGAGGAGTGGCTTCTGTCTGGCCACTCTACCATAAAGGCCTGATCGGTGGAGTGCTGCAGAGATGGTTGTCCTTCTGGAAAGTTCTCCCATCTCCACAGAGGAACTCTGGAGCTCTGTCATAGTGACCATCAGGCGGCCAGCTCTAGGAAGAGTCTTGGTGGTTCCAAACTTCTTCCATTTAAGAATGATGGAGGCCACTGTGTTCTTGGGGACCTTCAATGCTGCATAAATGTTTTGGTACCCTTCCCCAGATCTGTGCCTCGACACAATCCTGTCTCGGAGCTCTAGGGATAATTCCTTTGACCTCATGGCTTGGTTTGTGCTCTGACATGCATTATCAACTGTGGGACCTTATATAGACAGGTGTGTGCCTTTCTAAATCCTGTCCAATCAATTGAATTTACCACAGGTGGACTCCAATCAAGTTGTAGAAACATCTCAAGGATGATCAATGGAAACAGGATGCACCTGAGCTCAATTTTGAGTTTCATGCCAAAGGGTCTGAATACTTGTGTCATTTTTTTTATATATATACATATGCAAAAATGTATAAAAACCTGTTTTCACTGTCATTATAGGGTATTGTGTGTAGATTGATCATTAAAATATTTTAATCATTTTTAGAATAAGGCTGTAACGTAACATGTGGAAAAGTCAAGGGTTCTGAATCCTTTCTAAATGCACTGTACATACTGTATTCTCGACATAGCTCATCCTATATAACTACTGCTGTACATACCTTTTTTCTACTTATATATTGTCCAAATTGTCTATACACACACCACATATTTATATTCCGGACTCTGACATTTCTTGTTTTGTTATTGCTCGTTCTGATGTTTCTTAATTTCTTGTTTCTTCTTCCTTGGGAGGGTATATCTGTGTATTAATATTGTACAGTTAGACATTTACTGCACTGCTTGAGATAAAAACACATGCATTTCACTGCACTTGCTTTAACATCTGCTAATCTGTGTAAGTGACAAATAGACTTTGATTTGTTTGAATTCTGAATTTGGCCCTATGTGCATGAAGAGGCCATGACCTGCCCAGCTCAATTAAAAACACTCACTCTTCGCCCTGCCATTTAACTAACAGCACTTTCAGTCTTGGGCAATAACAAACAGAATGCAGATAGGGAGGGATATTGCAAAATAGGCATTTCTTGCTTCTCTTATGACCAAGTGCTACTGCCTGCAGGATTATCATGAGGATAATCATGTGGTTTTAACTATGGTTGTGACCTGCATGTTGGTAGGCAAGCAGGCAGCAATGCAGGCTTTTGGTTCCAGCATCTTTGGCCCAGGCTCTTATTGCTGCCGATTGTGATGTTTCACTTGCACACTAAAGGCAATGCTGCCGTCTAGTGGTGTTGATATGATTAGACGTTTGGTTTTTGCTTAGTTAGGCCTAGTCATTAAACTCAAGCCCGTCGATCCAGAAAAAGTATGCGGAAGTTGCCAGCAGCAAGTAACTAGCTAGCTAACTAGAGAAATTGAGGACGACTAGCAAGAAACTGTGCAGGTTGGTGTATTATATTTTCTTTGTGAAGAAAAGTTTCCATTTCAGCATTTTCGATTGTCATGATTTTCCATTCAAATAATAAAATGATCTGACCCCATCTCTCACATACCCGCAGAAATGTAGCGCGCCTGCTAAATTCTGTTTGCTTTATAGGAAATATTTTGTCATGAGCCGGTTTACAGTTTGAACCAGATCGGATGGTGGTGATGATATAAAGACAAGGGACTTTTTGGTAACTGATACATGCACAATTATATGCATGACTTTAACTTTAAAGGAGATAAGAATCCAAAAACACATTTGAAGAGAAAAGCAACAGGCAGAACAGCAGGAGAAAATATTTGGCACTTGAATCATTATGATGGTATTTATCATATACCAGCATGTTACAATATGCATATGTTATGTTTGAGATTGTGTCATCTTTCATGTTTCTTGTGCTCTTCTCCCTAGAGTCAGATGTGTCTGCTTGGAGAGTCCAGTAGTATGTGTGTACAATCTCTGTGACACCACCCCTGTCTGTCCTGGTGACAGAGCCACCATGTAATGTTTCCACCCTGCTCCCCACCTTCATCCCTGGGAGCAATGTCTGCGGTGGCGGTGACATATCTGCAGCTGGCGTGACGACCCAGTCCCCTGAGCAGGCTCTGTTTGTGTCGGACCGCTATGCCCAGCTCATCCTGGCCCAGATGAATAAGATGCGTCTCCGGGCAGACTTCTGTGACGTCAGGCTACGGCTGGGAGGCCGGGTGTTCAGTGTCCATAAGCTTGTCCTGGCTGCCAGCAGCCCCTACTTCTCTGCTCTGTTCTTTGGGTGGATGAGCGAGGCAGACAAGGAGGAGGTCCAGATCCTGGGGTTCGAGGCACAGGTGTTTGAGGTCCTGCTGGAGTTCATATACACAGGTTCGTCCTATCATGAAATGTACAATTTACTGAGTGTGTAGTGTACAGTAGTGTTCATACACAAAACAGTATATAATACAGATTTCTTTGTTTCTTTGAACTGAATCAGTCCAGGCATGATTCGTGTGACGGTGGAGAACATGCAGGAGCTGATGGTGGCAGCAGACATGCTGAAGCTGAGTGAGGTGGTGTCTATCTGTGGAGAGTTTCTCAAAAGCCACATGGACCTGTCCAACTGTGTGGGGTTATACCAGTTCCTGGAGCAGATCGCCTGCATGGACATGCTGGAGTTCACTGAGAACTACGTCCATGTACACGTTCTGGAGGTGCGACACAGTATTCTTCTTCCTCCATCGGTCTGTCTTCAGATTCTCTTTCCCCTTCCATCTCATTCCAATCTGCTGAGTGTGTGTAACAAAAGGTGAATAGCATGTTCCCAACCTGTTATAACACTTACACCAACGAACAAAAATCACAATTGGAACATCTGACCTTTAGGTGTGTTGGATGTGGGGCCTGTCCAAGGACCAGCTGGTGAAGCTGCTGCGGAGCGAGGAGTTGCGGATCGAAGATGAGTACCAGGTATTCACGGCAGCCATGGACTGGGTCCTTCAGGACGTGGCCAAGAGGAAGAAACGTGGTGGAGGTGCTGGACCCAGTCAGGTTCCCCCTGCTCTCCCCACAGAGACTCTTCGAGTACATAGGTGATGAGATGGAATGATACTCCTGATTTGTCAAGCAGGATCTGTCTTATTTTTACTTATTTATCAAGAAATCCTTTTATTTCTTACACCGTTAAAATACCCCAATTTTTTTGGGGTTGCCCTGCTAATTATTGAAATTATAATAGTGTCCAAGTCTTTCTTTTGGGATTTTTTTAAGAGTCTATGGGATAAGATACTATATGAATAGGTCACCATGATGTCTCCTCACTACTGTGTTTCTGCAGGTGGTTGGGTTGGATCAGAGATTGGGAAGACGATGGAGCGGTACGACCCGACAGAGAATAAGTGGGAGATCATTGGAAGCATGGCAGTGCCTCGATACTACTTTGGCTGCTAATTCAATTCACTTTCTTTATCCCAAAATGGGCAATTATATCTGGGCATGAAAGTTACAGGCTGACAATGCACAACAAGACATTTCTAACGAAACATACCATATCAATATAATTGCTTCCGCTGTCTCAATGTTTATTACCTCAATTACATAATTTCTCTGAATGGCCTCTGCTCATTCCCCTCTCCCCTCTGTCTAGGCTTCATCTATGTGATCTGGGGGAATCAGTGATGAGGGGATGGAGGTGTACAACCCCATCTCCCGGCGCTGGAGCGCCCTGCCCGTCATGGTGACCCGGCAGGCCTACGTGGGCGTACCTCAACAACTGCATCTATGCCGTGGGGGGCTGGAACGAGGCACTGGGCTCCCCCAAGGAGGTGAGGGAGTTAGGGTAGATTTATATACTGCTAGTCAGGTCAAAACTCAGAGGGGTTGGCACTCGGGCAGTCTTCACATGTCCTTCTCAATTCGGACGTATATAAATACGACTTTGTTTGAAAAGCAGCACGTTGTCACAATACCTCATCATAGCTTTATGTAGATAGTGACCTCAGACGGTGTCCCTCGAACATGTCTGTTTCCCTCTACAGGAGAAGTGGGTGGAGGTGGCCCCAATGGCGGTAGCTAGAGCCGGGGTGTCTGTGTCAGCTGTTAACGGGCTGCTGTACGCTGTGGGGGAGAGGGGGGGGCTCCAGCAGACTTCTCGGCCCCTGTGACAGTGGACTCTGGAGATCTACGACCCCCACCTGGACGGAGATCGGCAACATGATCACCAGCCGCTGTGATGGGGGCGTGGCCGTGCTCTGAGAGGAGCCCTAGTGGAACAAGCGTAGGTGGTTCGGTCACCTTATGAGTAGGCTCGACTGCGGTTTTAGGTTTCTCTGGAACAAACCTGAATCTCAGACGAGAAGACTGTTGGTTACATGATGAGCAACCTTGCCTGAGACCTGGTTTGGTACCTGGGTGGACACACTAGACAACACATCTTAGCCACATCAAAGACGAGTCCTCGAGTTCATTGTCAACAGCCTTCACCAGCAATGTGTTTTAACTTTTGAACAGTAGTGGCAGAATGCTGCAGGAGAATCGAATTCTGTTATTTCCCATATTGTACTCAAATAGCCAATAGAGTGTGCGACTCTTAGAATACTTTTTTCATCACCTCACAGAGCATGAACACAGAGCCTTTTTCTAGCTAGAACAGTTTGGTCTTTGCAAAATACAAGGCAAATCACTTTCTGTGGTCTTGCAGGGGGATTGATGGATTTCAGAATGTTTGGATTGTTCTGTTATTTTGGATATTTTATTGCTTTTATGTAACTGAACTAGAAGTTTATTGTACACAGACAAACAGATGACTGGGAGACTGCCAACCGGGAGACTGTTGATTCAAATGAGCTAGCAAGACTGCAGTACCTACTCCGTCAGTTACATGGCAGACCTGTCTGTCTCCATCACTCAGTCATATACTTCCTGCTCTGTTTCAGAGGTGTGCCAGTGTTTCTGGAGGGTAAATAGGTTTCATTGTTTACTGTATTTTCTCTGCTAATTTGTGTGGACTTAAACATTGGTGCTTTCAGGACCATTACGTTATACATAAGTGTAAAGGATGTTTGTCACCGATATCCTATCAATTGTTTCAACCTGTGCACTTTGATTGTATATTTGAATAATATTTTTTGCCCAACTTCAGTGTCACATTTAAAATGAACACCAAAACTATTAACTTACATGGGAGTTGTCCATTATCCATGTTGACTGAAGGTAGACTGACTGCTAGGGCGATGGGCTTCATGTGTTTACACGGAGTTGTATTAAACCCTGTACTGCACTTGATGACAGAAGCAAGAAGCTACTACGAGCAAAATGTTACTTATGGTCCTCATGTCAAACTGTTATGGTTGGAAATGCTAAGCTTACAGTATCATTCTACTGAGAAATGTCCCCTTTGGTTGGAATGAGCTTGTATCACCTTCATTCAGCAGCGGCACTAGATTACAATGTGAAATTGTATTTCACCACTCACCTGTTGAGGTACGGAAATGTCTAAGTAGCAAATTGATTAAAAGGAAATCCAGTGAAAATGTATTTTATTGGAAATGTTTGTTGCGTTGCACCATTTCCATTTTTTTAATGTTGTTTTCTCCCTGTTTGCTCCTACTGAACTAATCCCACAATGGTCAGTTCCACTGTTCACTTTGAGAGAATTTAGCTTTCAAGTGCTAACTTTAATATCCCTTAGTAATTACCTAGTCAATTCTCTTGTGCATTGATCTTCTTCTCCGGGCACATCTTCTGCAATGTCAGTGTGGCCACCAGGGAAAAGGTAGCCACCAGAGTGAGTATGGTTCTCATGGCTTTGAACCAGCCGGGGTAACCAGGCAGCAGTGTGAGGTCATAGTGCAGGGCCAGGCCCAGCCCCATGATGACCACTAGGGCTCCCTCTGTGATGTTGTCTCTGCAGAGCAGAGCCAGCCAGGCCAGCAGGGAGGGCACCACACTGTTGCCAAGGTTCATCCAGTTGGGCTGGGCAGGGCTCCCCTCAGGCAGGGCAAAGCCCCAGCGGGCCCCACCCAGGAAGGACACGATTGAAGCCCCGTAGACCACCTGGGCGTAGGCCACCTCAGGGAGGTAGGACTGGGTCACAGCCATCAGGAGGGGGGCACCCAGGAATGGAAGGAGGCCGGAGAAGCCGAGGTACAAAGCAGGCTTGGGCGCATAGGCCAGGGCTTTCATGCTGAGGCGTTGTTGGTTCTCCTGTCTTCTCCCAGGGGCCGTGGGCACGGGGTGACCCTGGCAGAGCAAAGAGGCAGAGAAGCTCAGGGGCCTGAGGCTCAGAAGCCTGAAGGAGGCTAATTTCGGGAACAGTAGTGATGTTGCCATGGAAACTTGTGGAGCCAACAAGGGGTTGGAACTAGTGTAAAAACATTCCCTCTTCACCATGCAGCTGGACCCACGGAGTACGCACTGCAGCGATCGCCATGATGGACCCTGAGAATAAAGACAATTGCAAATGCATTTCTCAGTAGGGTTTTACATGATCTGTGCCTCCATCCTGGTACAGAGAACCCATATGTTCTTGGCTATTTGTTCCAGATCAAATGGACAAAAGATAGACCAATATTATGGAGTCACAGAACTGATATAATGTGTATTCTTACCACACAGGGATTGAAGTGCCTTTTCAATGCAAATGAGAACATTTTCAATCTAAAAGGAAAAGAGGCGCATGCACATTTTAGAACATAAGGAATGTAAAGCCAGTTTCACATGTGATTGGTATACGTTACACATTTCGTAATGCCATATTTTACAAAATCAAGTTGGTTAGTTAGTTAGCTGTTGGTTAGCTTTGACCTCTTCAGCATTAGCTAACGCGTTAGCTACCCAAAATAGATGTGTTCTAACAAAAGCCTTTGCAAATGTAATTTTATTACGTTTAGAAATATATATTATCCGTTTTACCCTTGATCTTCACGCGGTACAGTCCACTTAAAAGTTAGCCATAGCAGAGGTGTGTAAGGTCGTTTTCTCGATTCACAGTGTCTGGCGAAAGTTCGATGTACACACGGTTTGATTAACAGAGCGCCTTGGAGCTAGTGAGTAACGTTCAATATCACAAATATGTAGCTAGTATTTTGATTTGTACTAGTTAGTGTAAACGGACAATTTCGATGTTACTCTAGGTTGTTTCTAAGCTACATCACATGTTTTATTTATTTAACTTTTTTCCCCACTCCTGTTCAGTTTGAAACGCACCCTGCAACGCGCCAGGTTGCAATATTATTTGCATGAACTTGAACATACCCCCAGTAAGCTGCGCGAACGCGCTCCAAAAACCCAAACAAACACCAGAACGCCTCTTCATCTAGAGGCACATAGCAGGAAGAAAGTATTTCAATGCTAATCATCGATGGAATATTACGTCTAAATATATTTGTTATCATATTTATTGAAGAACATCTTGCTTAACATAGCAGGTAGGTTTTGGCATCATCATATCAAATATAACAAGCTAACTAGCTAACATGCGAATCCCCGTGTGGGCTAAAGGTAGCCATTTTGAAACCGTCTTGTTCCAACGACGGTCTGTTTACCTCGATTTGCAGAAATGTGACAGCAATATTATAAACAATTTAAGTTACTCTGTTGAATAACTATATGGTATGTCTTTAACAGTAGTTTGGGACTGAGTAGTAGTTGTGCAAGCTAATGTAGCTAACTAACATTAGATATTTAGCTAGGTAGTTGACTTGCTAGCTTCTAACGTTGCTGTAGCTCGCTAACAACTTGGTGAACGTTACAAAAAGTTTAAAGGGATCTAACTAGCTAATTATTTAGCAGTGATCAACATTTTTGCTTTCTGAATCGAATCAAATCAGTTGTCAACTTGCTGTCAAGAATTTAGATCTTGTAGACAGACACCTGTTAAGACACTGCATTGCTTCAAGTCAAAAGTCACTCCAGTGTTTGTGAATTGGTGCATCACTGAATGTGTCCTTCACAACTGGCAGTGCTTCATCAATGACTCTCAGTCAATTTTACTTTGCAATTAGAGTAATAACTTGGTCCACTCAATACACCATGGAAGCCATTGGGCAGCATTCACCGTGCTATACAGGATGTTTATTGATTTGTCTTTAGGAAGTACTGCAGCCTCGGTCACTCATGATGACATGCTGTGGTTCGCAGGACTTAGCTAGCAGTTTAGAACACAGTCATTCGCTGTGCCTTATTTAGATTAGGAGCTGAGTGAGAGTGTTCAGGTCTAGAGTATTTTTAGACTGGTATACATATTTGATCAAAGCTTGCAGTTCTATAAGGGAGAAATCTCAGTATAACATGGCTTTGATTGTGTTTTTTTAGGACCATTGAAACATGCTTGCTTTCTATTTGTGGGTTTATCAAAGATGTTCTGGGAGCACGTTTCATCAAATTTGACATGCAATACCAACTTAGCTATCAAACTCCAGGCAGAATTCTGCCTTCTCTCAGCCATTAGCTTCACCAACAACTGCCTCATGAACTACAATCCCTACACTATTTTGACATTTAGAAACGTCAATAATCAACACTTGCGATATGGCTTTCAAAACATATGGCCCTTCTCTTTCATCAGCGAGAAAGAATCCTTCAATAAGAAAAGATACACTTACTGCAGGAGGTTTGCACAGATCCATACAGCTATGGGTGTCTCCATCCAACGAAGCTACACTTTTCCGAGTTATGCTTACACACAGGCGTTTGGCGCTGTAACATGGAGATATGGTAGTGTGGGAACACTAACCCTATCAAGGTGTATATCAATTGAACCTTTTTGTTTTTAGAAAATGTATTTCTAGCTGATATGATATGGTCCTTATGCTTCCGAAACCATACCGCAAGCGATGTATGTTAATGTTCAGACCGAGCGTCTGGGCTCTAAACAAAACTCCCCGCACAGATACTTATAGGCTTAGGCGATGGCCATATGCATTACAACCTTACCGGTCAGTGTGCCTGAGATTCAAAAGTATTTGTCAGTTTCTGAACTAATGCTATTTCTGTTTTCTTTTTGCAGGTTGGGTCTGCAGAAGTTGGGTTCGCAGAAGTTGGGTTCGCAGAAGTGCATGTGAATGCAACACTACAAGAGGACTGAAAATACTTGGATTAACTGCATAGCACCTGTCTTTTGTGTTGTGAAAAGCTCAGAATCTTCAACAAAATTATTCCGTTGACAAATTATCTGTGACATTCTCCATATGTTCCTACGCTTTCTTTTGCTTTGAAGGAAGACATTTGTGTTTGCATTTGAGGTTCCCTCGTTTATGGGAAAGTGTATTTTTATATTTCAACAAAGGAGTCCCAGGTGTGTTGTGACACAGGGCACTGTGCTTGTAAGAGATTGCTGTTATATCGTCTAAAAGCTCACTCATCTATGAAATCTGAACTATTGCACTCTCCTCCTGCAACCGCACAACCACGGATAATTCTACCGGCAGTTAACAGATACAGATATAATAAGACGGAAGAAGAAAGCAACAGGCCTAACCAGCCATTTAGGCACCATTGTCTTTAGCATGCACTGAAAAAAAGCATTATAATGCATTGTTCTGCGGTATCAAAATTTCACTGACCTCGATTGAAGATGTCAGAAATGTAACAGTGGATTCTACTGCCTTTACTGTCATGTGACTTTAATACTAGACACTTTTTTTCCCTTCAAACCTGGACAGCCTTTTCACCAGTTTAATGAGGTGAGCTGTGGTTTTCAGTGACCATTGGAATAAAAATACTTTCTCTGAATCGATTTATTTTCTGCATGTGTTTGGGTGGAGCTTAAAATGACTCTGTAAAAAGTAAGTCTTGGTCTAAGAGCTGGCACCCATAGTTGCAGGAGAAGAGCTAGAACCTCCTTCCACCCCTCTTCTGATGTCATTGTGGAACTGTCCTGTTCACACTGACCGGGATCAATACCCCAGAGCGTCAAATCTCACCAGACAACCTGCAGCTGCCTCACCCATTGGACAATTCACCTTCCAATCTACTGAGACCGCCAATCAGAACCTTCAGTTTCACAGCACAGATCAAGCTGACTCTGTGTCTCTGCCCCTGACAAAGAATCCTACCTGCTTCAGTAGAGTGATCAGGAAGAGTTGGGGGGGGTGGGGGTAACGGCGCTCCCCAAAAAACTCACACACAACTTCCCCAGCTCAAACCACGTGTTAAAATCGTTTGAGAAGTCCACAGCCATCAAATCCCCTCCAGGGTAACGAACCCTTGAATCAACCCCAGGCCTCTGGATCACCATTCCAGATCATCTCAGAACCCTGTGACCCGTCTCCCAACACTTCACCCTGGACGACAGGGTCTGCGTCTGGGGAAAGGGGCTGTTCTGTCCTGGAGGAGGAGGGCTTGGCAGTGGGGTGCTGCTCTCCATCACACACTCTGAGTCTAAGACCAGTGGTGTGTCTGTGAGCGGGCCAGAGAGAACAAGCCCACAGAGGAGGGAGAGACCGGGAGGAGGAGAGGACTTCAGAGCCAAAAACTCTGGGGTAATAATGATACGTTTTATGCAACAATGTGTTGTTTCTTTTGTCCCAAAGTCCAAGATTTCTCATTCATTTTTCTCTGTCAGATCTTTGCCATGAGGTTTGATGCCTCGATCCACTGACTGGAGACACTGGACCTAAATGGCGCAGCATGACTTTGTCCCTGCCTGGCTTAACTTCTCCACACCCCAGCCTGCCAAGGTGAGCTCCTGTGTGTGTGTACGTGCGGGCGTGCAGCCAGGGGCAGGCTGATCGGGGGCAGACTGACTGCCATCAGCACAGGGTTCAGGAAAGATACTGTGTGTACTAAGGGGAAACAGACAGGAGAAACGCAAGTAAGTGGCATTGAATCAGTGAATACTGTGTACCAGAGATATTTGTTCCTCAACGAGTGGCTATCTTCCTGGCTCTGTGATAGAAATGTGTTTTCTTAGTGTGGTAAGTGAAAGCACTAGAAAAGGAAAGATAAATGTGCAGAAGAGTGAAAGGCAGAAGAGCTCGGTGTGGTGTTGTCTTGCTGTTCGAGCTACTAGACACAGGGTTGAGATTCAGCTCTGTAGCTAAATTAGATCAGTGTTTTTGTACTCTAAACAAGAGCTTGGAGTAGACAGGGTGTAGCCTATACCAGGTGACTTTCAGGGTGTACCAGCCAAATTACTTGTCTGTGGTTTGGACACAGACCTCAACCTTGGTCAGTGGCAGTCCAGTAAGATCAATCTGATAGTGGTAACTAATGGACTACACCAAGTTATTACATAAACACCAAACCTAAGCTGCTTTTTTATTTATTTTATTTCACCTTTATTTAACCAGGTAGGCAAGTTGAGAACAAGTTCTCATTTACAATTGCGACCTGGCCAAGATAAAGCAAAGCAGTTCGACACATACAACAACACAGAGTTACACATGGAGTAAAACAAACATCAGTCAATAATACAGTAGAAAAATACATTTATATACAATGTGAGCAAATGAGGTGAGATACGGGAGGTAAAGGCAAAAAAAGGCCATGGTGGCGAGGTAAATACAATATAGCAAGTAAAACACTGGAATGGTAGATTTGCAGTGGAAGAATGTGCAAAGTAGAAATATAAATAATGGGGTCTACGTTACTGTATATTACATAGATATATGTATTATGTTTCTGTGTGATATTCTTCTGCTAATGAAATCAGATAAGATGTGTAGAGTTTGGTGTGGGAGAAGGCTTCCTGTTTCCCACCCCTGAAAGAGTGTGTGTGTGTGTGTGTGTGTGTGTGTGTGTGTGTGTGTGTGTGTGTGCGTGCGTGCGTGCGTGCGTGCGTGCGTGCGTGCGTGCGTGCGTGCGTGCGTGCGTGCGTGCGTGCGTGCGTGCGTGCGTGGAGATACTAGAGGACTAGAGTTATTATCTGGGAGCAGATGGATTTTACTTCACTGACTTTGTTTTGTGTCCAGTCCCCTGCAGCCAGCCTCGAGAAGCATGGCAACCCCCATCACCACCGGGACAGCCGTGCTGCTGTGAGCCGCCGGAGACACAACTCCTCCGATGGCTTCTTCAACAACGGGCCCCTGCACGCCCCCGCAGGTAACCCTGATGATCCTAACCCCCTGTGTGCTCCCAAAAACGTACTTTCACCTCTAGTATGTTGACAGCTCGCTTATAAGTGCAGTGTTTGTTTTGTGTTCCATAGTATTAACCTGTCTATGTTTCTGTCTGTAGGTGATGGGTGGCAGCAGCCTTCTCTCCTCCTAAGGCATGACTCTGTGGACTCTGGAGTGGCAAAGGGGGGGCATGGTGGCCTGGCAGGGGTTCCCTGCTGGAAGGAGGCTCCTCCCACATGGCACGGGGCACCAAGGGGGGTGCAGGACGTGCACCACCACCAGGGGCGCCACACCAAACGCACCGTGCCCGGAGGAGGGGACAGGGACAGACAGGGGGGGCACCGGCAGCGCAACGGCAACTTCCATCCCCGCAAGGGCGTCCCCGGGACCCCCTACCAGGACAAGTTCCCCAACGAGGAACGCAGCGGGGAGGACAAGCTGAAATTTGTGGAAGAGGACTTTGTGAGTAGTACTCTCATTCTCAAACCACTCTGAACACCTTCTTGTATCATTTTAAGCAAAGTTAGCAAAGGCATTACAGGAGCTACATGTAGAATTTTTGCTTTGTAATTTCAGAAAATGTCCATAAAATATCTGCAGTAATAGTTGAATGATGGTGTTTCACAATATTTTCACAATAAAATCATATTATGATAATGGAGCCTTCCCATGTTGTCAAATGGGAAAGCTGCACCCTCCCTCTCTTCTATCAGTGTCACTCAGAGGCATGGTCATCTCCTCACAAGCAGAATCAACAATGGCAGACTTGGACAGTAGAAATGGCTCTGCATTATGTGGTTTCAAAAATATTTTTGTTGTGCAAAACAAGCAATGTGTAGGGCAGGAGTGTTCAACTGCGAAAATATATATACAGTACCAATCAAAGTTGGGACAAACCTACTCATTCAATTTTTAAAAAACAATTTTCTACATTGTAGATTAATAGTGAAGAGATCAAAACTATGAAACATATGGAATCATGTAGTAACCAAAAAAGTGTTAAACAAATAAAAATGTATTTGAGATTCTTCAAAGTGGCTGCACTTTACCTTGATGGCAGCTTTGCACACTCTTGGCATTCTCTCAACCAGCTTCACCTAGAATGCTTTTCCAACAGTCTTGAAGGAGTTCCCACATATGCTAAGCACTTCTTGGCTGCTTTTCCTTCATTCTGCGGTCTAACTCATCCTAAACCATTTCAATTGGGTTGAGGTTGGGTAATTGTAGAGGCCAGGTCATCTGATGCAGCACTCCATCACTCTCCTTCTTGGTCAAATAGCCCTTGCACAGCCTGGAGGTGTGTTCGGTCATTGTCCTGTTGAAAAACAAATGATAGTCCCACTAAGCGCAAACCAGATGAGATGGCGTATCGCTGCTGTGGTAGCCATGCTGGTTAAGTGTGCCTTGAATTCTAAATAAATCACACAGTGTTACCAGCAAAGCACCCCGACATCATCACACCTCATCCTCCATGCTTCACGGTGTGAACCACACATACAGAGATGATCCATTCACCTACTCTGTGTCTCACAAATAATCGGTGGTTGGAAGCAAAAATCTCAAATTTAGACCAAAGGACAGATTTCCACCGGTCTACTGTCCATTGCTCATGTTTCTTGGCCCAAGCAAGTCTCTTTTTCTTATTGGTGTCCTTTAGTAGTGGTTTCTTTGCCGCAATTCGTCCATGAATGGCTGATTCACGCAGTCTGCTCTGAACAGTTGTTATGTGAAATGTCTGTTACTTGAAGTATTTATTTGTGCTGCAATCTGAGGTGCAGTTATTTGCCGATTTTTCAGGCTGGAAACTCTAATGAACTTATCCTCTGCAGCAGAGGTAACTCTGGGTCTTCCTTTCCTGTGGCGGTCCTCATGAGAGCCAGTTTCATCATAGTGCTTGATGGTTTTTGCGAATGCACTTGAAGAAACTTTAAAAGTTCTTGACATTTTCCGGATTCACTGACCTTCATTTCTTAAAGTAATGATGGACTGTCGTTTCTCTTTGCTTATTTGAGCTGTTCTTGCCACAATATGGACTTGGTCTTTTACCAAATGTGGCTGTCTTCTGTATATCACCCCTACCTTGTCACAACACAAGTGATTGGCTCAAACACATTAAGAAGGAAATATTTTCCACAAATTAACTTTTAACAAGGCACACCTGTTAATTGAAATGCATTCCAGGTGACTACCTCATGAAGCTGGTTGAGAGAATACCAAGCGTGTGCAAAGCTGTCATCAGGGCAAAAGGGTGGCTACTTTGAAGAATCTCAAATATAAAATATATTTTGATTTGTTCAGCACTTTTTTGGTTACTACATGATTCCATATGTATTATTTCATAGTTTAGATGTCTTCACTATTCTTTTTCAATGTAGAAAATGGTAAAAATAAAGAAAATCCCTGGAATGAGTAGGTGTGTCAAAACCTTTGAATAGTACTGTATATATACATTTTAATATATATATAATTTTTTTATTTATTTACAATGTTTTTATGAATATCGCTAGAAACAACAGAATAAATGAATAAGGAATTACATACCTACAGTATGAAAGAGAAGAATATCTTCTTTCTAATTATGTCAACTTTATTTCTCAACTCATAATATTGAGCAAATTACAGTCATTGCAGCAAATTTAACTCACTGGAGTCAATTACACTCACAGGAGAATCTCGCTTTGAAAAAGCACCCGCAAATAGGCTACCAGTGCGTCAAGTAGATGTGCAGGGGTACGAGGTAATTGAGGTAGCTATGTACATATAGGTAGGGGTAAAGTGACTAGGCAACAGGATAGATCATAGACTGAGCTGTAGCAGAAGTGTATGTGGAGCAGTACAGTGTATTCAGACCCCTTGATCTTTTCCATTTATTTTTTATTTTTATACATTTGCAAACATTTCTACAAACCTGTTTTCTCTTAGTCGTTATATGTTGTTGTGTGTAGATTGATAAGGATTTTTTTTTTTTTAATCCAATTTGATAAAGCTGTAACGTAACAAAATGTGGAAAAAGTCAAGGGGTCTGAATACTTTCCAAATGCACTGTAGCTGCAGCTTACAGTGTCTTCAGAAAGTATTCACACCCCTTAACTTTTCCCACATTTTGTTACGTTACAGCCTGATTTTAAAATATATTCAATTGAGATTTTGTGTCACTGGCCTACACACAATAACTCTATAATGTCAAAGTGCAATTCTGTTTTTAGAAATTAATAAAAAATGAAAATCTGACATTTCTTGATGCACTAAGTATTCAACCCATTTGTCATGGCAAGCCTAAATAAGTTCAGGAGTAAATATGTGCTTAACAAGTCACATAATAAGTTGCCTGGACTCACTCTGTGTACAATAATAGTGTTTAACATGATTTTTTGAATCACTACCTCATCTCTGTACCCCACACATACAATTATCTGTAAGGTCCCTCAATCGAGCAGTGAATTTCAACCACAAAGACCAGGGAGGTTTTCCAATGTTTCGCAAAGATGGGCACCTATTGGTAGATGGGTAAAAGAAGACATTGAATATCCCTTTGAGTATGGTGAAGTTAGTAATTACACTTTGGATGGTGTATCAATACCCCCAGTCACTACAAAGATACAGGTGTCCTAACTCATAAAAGGTCAATGGTAACTTTAAAACAGTTAGAGTTTAATGGCTGTAATAGAAGACAACTGAGGAAGGATCAACAACATTGTACTTACTCCACAATACTAACCTAAATGACAGTGAATGTGTATAACCTTCCTTTAACTAGGCAAGTCAGTTAAGAACAAATTCTTATTAACAATGACGGCCAAACCCGGACGACGCTGGGCCAGTTGTGCACCGCCCAATGGGACTCCCAATCACGGCTGGATGTGATACAGCCTGGATACGAACCAGGGACTGTAGTGACGCCTCTTGCACTGAGATGCAGTGCCTTAGACCGCTGCGCCACTAGGGAAAAGAAGGGAGCTTGTACAGAATACAAATATTCGAAAACATGCATCCTGTTTGCAACAAGGCACTAAAGTAAAAATGTGGCAAAGAAATTAAATTCATGTCCTGAATATAAAGTGTTTATGTTTGGGGCAAATCCAACACATCACTTAATATTTTCAAGCATGGTGGTGGCTGCATCATGTTACGGGTATGTATGCTTGTCATCGGTAAAAAATAAAGCTAAGCACAGGCAAAATCCTAGAGGAAAACCTGGTTCAGTCTGCTTTCCAAATACATATATAATACATATTTCAGCAGAACAATAACCTAAAACACAAGGCCAATATACACTAGAGTTGCTTAGCAAGACGACATTAAATGTTCTTGAGTTGCCTAGTTACAGTTTGTAATTTAATCGGCTTGAAAATCTATGGCAAGACTTGAAAATGGCTGCCTAGCAATGATCAACAACCAACTTGACAGAGCTTGAATAATAAAAAATAAAAAAAGTGAAAATATTGTACAATCCAGGTGTGCAAAGATTATTAATCCTTTTTGAATTCTGTCTGTAAAACAAATCATTTTAGAATAAGTCAAGGGGTATGAATACTTTCTGAAGGCACTGTATATGTGGTGAGTGTTGGTGTGAGTGAGTGGGTGGGTGGAGTCCAGTGTGTGCATAGAGTCGGTGAAAAAGAGGTAGTTAAAAAGGGGTCAATAGGCATAGTGACATTGAGACCTAGTGGGGAAATGTCTGGATTGGTACAGGTAAACATGGCAAATATACAGTATCTACAAACTTCAATATAATGAATAATAACAAATAATGTTAATGTTTTTTCTCCCAGCCCTCCCTTAACCCTGAAACAACTGGAAAGTCTGGGAACCAGACGAGGCCAGTGGCTCCTCACGCTGGAGTATGGGGTAATCACTAATTGATTGATTTCGACACTGATGTCAGAAAGCTGACATCAGTAACATCTTCAAAGTTCAGACCACTCCCTTGTCTCCATGTCGTTACCCTCTAACAAGTTGTTGGTTCCCTTATCTCCAGAGAACCCTCCTAGTGGCAAGCAGATGGTGTCTAAGATGCTGGTGATCAAGAAGGTTTCCAAAGAGGACCCAGGATGCACTGCGTTCTCTGCCAGCTTTGCCAGCTCCGGAGCCCCACCCATCAACAGCAGCAAAGCCCTGCCCACCATTGCCAGTTCCACCCACTCTGTCTACAAGAACCTGGTGCCCAAGCCTGCCCTGGTGACCACCAAGCCCCACCAGTGGAAGCCAGGTGGGAGAGACTCCATCAAGCCTGGCCTCCACTTGTCAGGACGAGACTCTGTCTTCACCAGTCCTGTGTCTGCAGCCAAACCCTATGCCTCTGCCACCCAGCTACAAAGCCACAACACCCCCAAAGAGGTGAGGGCAGCTCTGCAGACACCTAACACGCGTGAAAGGGTTCAGAGTGCATTCGGAATGTACTTTTTCCACTATTTGTTTTACTTAAAAGCCTTATTCTGAAATGGATTAAATTAGCATTCCTGTAACATTATTTTGTTGACATTTTATTTGATCTGAGAAATTAAGCTAATTGATCACCCACTTTATATGTACAGTGCATTCAGAAAGTATTCAGACTCCTTGACATTTTGTTACGTTACAGCCTTATTCTAAAATGTAGTAAATAGTTTTTCCCCTCATCAATCTACACACAATACTCCATAATGACAAATAAAAAACATGTTTTAAGAATTTTTTGCAAGTGTATTAAAAATAAATGAAGTAAATATGAATTTACATACGTATTCAAAACCTTTACTCAGTACTTTGTTGAAGCACCTTTGGCAGCGATTACAGCCTTCAGTCTTCTTGGGTATGACACTACAATCTTGGCACACCTGTAGTTGGAGAGTTTCTCCCATTCTTCTCTGCAGATCCTCTCAAGCTCTGTCAGGTTGGATGGGGAGCGTCGTTGCACAGCTATTTTCAGGTCTCTCCAGAGATGTTTGATCGGGTTCAAGTCCTGGCTCTGGCTGGGCCACTCAAGAACATTCAGAGACTTGTCCCGAAGCCACTCCTGCGTTCTTTTGGCGGTGTGCTTAGGGTCGTTGTCCTGTTGGAAGGCGAACCTTCACTCCAGTCTGAGATCCTGAGCGCTCTGGAGCAGGTTTTCATCAAGGATCTCTCCATTCATCTTTCCCTCGATCCTGACTAGTCTCCCAGTCCCTGCCGCTGAAAACCATCCCCCAAAACATGATGCTGCCACCATGCTTCACCGTAGGTATGGTGCCAGGTTTCCTCCATAAATGACGCTTGGCATCCAGGCAAAAGAGTTCAGTCTTGGTATCATCAGACCAGAGAATTTTGTTTCACGTATTCTGAGAGTCCTTTTGGCAAACTCCAAGCGGGCTGTAATGTGCCTTTTACTGAGGTGTGGCGTCCGTCAGTCCACTACCATAAAGGCCTGATTGGTGGAGTGCTGCAGAGATGGTTGTCCTTCTGGAAGTTTCTCCCATCTCCACAGAGGACCTCTGGAGCTTTGTCAGAGTGACCATCGGGTTCTTGGTCACCTCCCTGACCAAGGCCCTGATTGCTCAGTTTGGCCAGGCGGCCAGCTCTAGGAAGAGTCTTGGTGTATCCAAACTGATTCCATTTAAGAATGATGGAGACCACCGTGTTCTTGGGGACCTTCAATGCTGCAGAAATGTTATGGTACCCTTCCCCAGATCTGTGCGGCAACACAATCCTGTCTCGGAGCTCTATTGACAATTCCTTCGATCTCATGGCTTGGTTTTTGCTCTGACATGTATTGTCAACTGTGGGCTCTTATCTAGACAGGTGCGTGCCTTTCCAAATCATGTCCAATCAATTGAATGTACCACAGGTGGACTCCAAGTTGTAGAAACATCTCAAGGATGATCAATGGAAACAGGATGCACCTGAGCTCAATTTCGAGTCTCATAGCAAAGGGTCTGAATATTTATTTTAGTAAGGTATTTCCGTTTTTTATTTTTATGAAATTTGCAAACAATTCTATAAACATGTTTTCTCTTTGTCATTATGGGGTATTGTGTGTATATTGCTTAGAGGACATTTTTTATTTAATCCATTTTCGAATAAGGCTGTAACGTAACAAAATGTGGAAAAAGTGAATCAATCAATCAAATGTATTTATAAATCCCTTATTACATCAGCTGATGTCACAAAGTGCTATACAGAAGCCCAGCCTAAAACCCCAAACAGCAAGTAATGCAGGTGTAGATGCACTGTGGCTAGAAAGGCAGTAACCTGGAAAGAAACCTAGCGAGGAACCAGGCTCTGAGGGGTGGCCAGTCCTCTCCTGGCTGTGCCGGTTTGAGATTATAACAGTACATGGCCAAGATGTTCAAACGTTCATAGGTGACCAGCAGGGTCAAATAATAATAATAATAATCACAGTGGTTGTAGAGGGTGCAACAGGTCAGCACCTCAGGAGTAAATGTCAGTTGGCTTTTCATAGCCAAGCATTCAGAGTTAGAGTCAGTTGGTGCGGTGGAGAGAGGTAGTCGAAAACAGCAGGTCCAGGACAAGGTAGCACGTCCAGTGAACAGGTCAGGGTTCCATAGCCGCAGGCAGAACAGTTGAGACTGGAGCAGCAGCATGACCATGTGGACTGGGGACAGCCAGGTAGTCATGAGGCAAGGTCCCAGTGCTCAGGTCCTCCGGGAGGGAAAGAGAAAATAATTAGAGGAAGCATACTTAAATTCACACAGGACACTGGATAAGACAGGAGAAATACTCCAGATATAACAGACTGACCCTAGCCCCCCGACACATAAACTACTGCAGCATAAATACTGGAGGCTGAGACAGGAGGGGTTGAGAGACACTGTGGCCCCGTCCGACGATACCCCCGGACAGGGCCAACCAGGCAGGATATAACACCACCCACTTTGCCAAAGCATAGCCCCCATACCACTAGAGGGATATCTTCAAACCACCACCTTACTACCCTGAGACAAGGCTGAGTATATCCCACGAAGATCTCCATAACGGCACGAACCCGATGGGGGCGCCAACCCGTACAGGAAGATCACGTCAGTGACTAAACCCACTCAAGTGATGCACCCCTCCTAGGGGCGGCATGGAAGGGCACCAGTAAGCCAGTGACTCAGCCCCTGTAATAGGGTTAGAGGCAGAGAATCCCGATGGAGAGAGGGGAACCGGCCAGGCAGAGACAGCAAGGGCGGTTCGTCGCTCCAGTGGCTTTCCGTTCACCTTCACACTCCTGGGCCAGACTACACTCAATCATTGGACCTACTGAAGAGATGAGTCTTCAATAAAGACTTAAAGGTTGAGACCGAGTCTGCGTCTCTCACATGGATAGGCAGACCATTCCATAAAAATTGAGCTCTATAGGAGAAAGCCCTGCGTCCCTAAAAATTCTAGGGACATTAAGGAGGCCTGCGTCTTGTGACCGTAGCGTACGTGTAGGTATGTACGGCAGGACCAAATCGGAGAGACCGGTAGGAGCAAGCCCATGTAATGCTTTGTAGGTTAGCAGTAAAACCTTGAAATCATCCCTAGCCTTAACAGGAAGCCAGGGTAGAGAGGCTAGCATTGGAGTAATATGATCACATTTTTTGGTTCTAGTAAAGATTCTAGCAGCTGTGTTTAGCACTACCTGAAGTTTATTTAGTGCTTTATCTGGGTAGCCGGAAAGTAGAGCATTGCAGTAGTCTAATCTAGAAGTGACAAAAGCATGGATTCACTTTTCTGCATAATTTCTGGACAGAAAGTTTCAGATTTTTGCAATGTTACGTAGATGGAAAAAAGCTGTCCTTGAAATAGTCTTGATATTATCGTCAACAGAGAAAGTAGGTCCAGAGAGAGAGTTCTATGTCCAGAGTAACGCCTAGGTCCTTCACAGTTTTATTTGAGACGACTGTACAACCATCAAGATTGTCAGATGAAACAGAAGATCTTTGTTTCTTGGGACCTAGAACTAGCATCTCTGTTTTGTTCGAGTTTAAAAGTAAAACATTGGCTCCATCCACTTCCTTATGTCTGAAACACCGGCTTCCAGGAAGGGCAATTTTGGGGCTTCGCCATATTTCATCTAAATGTATAGCTGGGTATCGTCCGCATAGCAGTGAAATTTAACATTATGTTTCCGAATGGCATCACCAAAAGGTAAAATATATAGTGAAAACAATAGTGTTTCCGAATGGCATCACCAAAAGGTAAAATATATAGTGAAAACAATAGTGGTCCTAAAACGGAACCTTGAGGAACACCGGAACATAAAGTTGATTTGTCAGCGGACAAACCACCCACGGAGACAAACTGATATCGTTACGACAGATAAGATCTAAACCAGGCCAGAACTTTTCCATGTAGACCAATTTGGGTTTCCAATCTCTCCAAAAGAATGTGGTGATCGATTGCGTCAAAAGCAGCACTAAGGTCTAGGAGCACGAGGACAGATGCAGAGCCTTGGTCTGATGCCATTAAAAGGTAATTTACCACCTTCACGAGTGCAGTCGCAGTGCTATGATGGGGTCTAAAACCAGACGGAAGCGTTTTGTATACATTGTTTTTCTTCAGGAAGGCAGTGAGTTGCCACGCAACAGCTTTTTCAATTTTTTTTCAGAGGAATGGGAGATTCGATATAAGCCGATAGTTTTTTATGTTTTCTAGGTCAAGGTCTGGCTTTTTCAAGAGAGGCTTTATTACTGCCACTTTTAGTGAGTTTGGTACACATCTGGTGGATAGGGAGCCGTTTATTATGTTCAACATAGCAGGGCCAAGCACAGGAAGCAGCTCTTTCAGTAGTTTAGTTGGAATAGGGTCCAGTATGCAGCTTGAAGATTTAGAGGCCATGACTATTTTCATGAATGTGTCGAGATATAAGATTAAAAAACTTGAGTGTCTCCCTTAATCCTAGGTCCTGGCAGTGTTGTGCAGATTCAGGACAACTGAGCTATGGAGAAATACACAGATTTAAAGACGAATAATTTGCTTTCTAGTGATCTAGATCTTTTCGTCAAAGAAGTTAAAGAATTTATCACTGCTGAAGTGAAAGCCATCCTCTCTTGGGGAATGCTGCTTTTTAGTTAGCTTTGCGACAGTATCAAAAATACACTATGGATTGTTCTGGGGTCTGAATACTTTCCGAATACACTGTAGCAGGCTATACAAATCCAGTCCTGGAGACTGAAAGGGAGAAAAAGTTCACATAACTGTTAGAAGCCAGGGCTAAGCATTCTCTTCTCTCTCCACATCTGTGTTGTCAAGCAGCATCCCTACAGTACAACTCCTCCCATGGACATTGGCCCATCTTCGCGGCTAAAGCTGATGCGGCGCGTACCAGACCGGAAGAGTGACTTCCTGCGGACGCTGAAGGACGAGTGCACCGGAGACCTGACCTCCAGCAGCAGCCCTGCAACTCCTGGACAGGTACATAACCCCTCTAAAAAACATCAACGTGGGACAGAAAGGCCCTCCAAAACTTTAAAAATCTTACATTTAAACCAAGTGAAGGTACATTCACAGGCTGACTGAGGAAAATGAACCAGAGGCTCGGAACGTTACATGGTTCAGTTCATATGTAAGCAGAAGTGACCTGTTTTTATTAAGGTGTCTTTTCTTATGTGTGAAAGACTCCTCAGGGCGAGAGCAGCACCCCAGACCCCAAAGCCTACAGCCAGGGAGTCTGCCATGAGAATGGCCTGTCTCACTCCCTCTCTCTCAGCAATTCAGACACCGATCACCTGTCTAGCTCCCTAGAGGCAGAACACAGGTAGGACTGACACACACACACACACAACACACACACACACACCATTAGTCTACTAAGCAGTGTTTGCTGTTTTCTTGTAGATTACTGAAAGCCATGGGCTGGCAGGAATACCCAGAAAATGATGACAGCTTCCTGCCCCTGACAGAGGATGAGCTCAGAGAGTTCCAGACTAAAACAGAACAGGTACGAGTTTGTGGCAGTCTTACAATATCATCAATATGTTATGTGCATCTTCAATGACAGACTGTAATAAACTTCCTAGGAAGTGGCATGTTGTTGTACAGAATAAAAACGGGGTGTTTCGGTAACCGTCCGGAGGTAGTCAGGCACGGAATGTATCTTGATATCTTACAAGTGTAAAAAGATCTGGATGGTGAAACCATTTGAATCATCATTATAGCGCCCAGTAAAATGATTGACAAGACAGACTCAAGGCATAAATAATTGTCTAATTTTATGATATATAAAATATTATTTTGAAACAATCTCTCAAATACTTTTTATACATGGAGTGACCAGGAAATCTGGTCACAGTGGACTGATAAGACACATTTTAAAACCATGTGTAAAAGTAACAGAACTTGATCAGATAGTGAAAGCCACATGTTAGCGCAAGGTGTAAAAAAGGCTCCTGTGTATGTGTTGTAGCCAACACTCCCATATGCCGTATGGAAGAGTTGTCTAAAGCACATAGCATGAGAACCAGGTTAGTGTCTAGGTCCTTGTTTTGACTCGGGTGGTTCTTGTTCTTCCCAGCTGAAGAGAAACGGGGTCCTCCCCCGGGGGGCACGAGGCGTCACCCTCCACTTCACCCCCTGGAGGTGTGTGGCTGAGGCCCACCTAGAAGATGACGAGGGCTCAGAGTCTGAAACCAGCAGCAGCAGCAGCCAGACCTCGGACGACGATGACGTCGGCGACTGCATCAAAACCTGACGAAGTGGCTTTACGAAACAAACCCGACACACACACACACACACACACACCCCTCTTGTCTTCGTTTTCAGAACACCTGTTTCGTCTTGATCTTGCACAAGCTAAAACCAATCACATCCTAGTGGAGGGGGAAGTTTCAGCTTCCCCATGCGGAGGTCTTTTTCCCTGCGTTGCCTCCTTCACTGCACCTCCTCCCCCCTTCCCTTCCTCCTCGCTTTGTGGAACTGAGTGTTCGTCAAGAAAAGGGCAATGCACATCCGATTCTGCTTTAAACAGACTAACTCATCTCAGTGACACTGACGACATTAATGATATTAATAAAATTGGTTCCTGACATGGTGAGATGTTTCAATACAAATCCGGCCTTGCTTGGTGTTATGTGTTCTGATTGTTGTGTCTATGAACAAGTTGTTGGATTGTGTTAATGGTCAATCGCATCACATGGATTCAGTCACCCATAGATATGCTAACCCTTTCCTCAATACAGTGTTTACCATGCTGCTTACAGTACACAAACCTTCCAGGGTTCAAATCTGACTCAATGCCTGTGACACTCCTATCTTTCCCAGTTTCTCACCTGTCCCATAAATCAAATATGAAAAATGGAACAAACCATGCAGACTGCGATTACCACTGAAACAGGTGAAGTGCTCTATTCACTATCGCACACTAGAAATGTAAAGGTCGTTTCTGATTGAGCTGTCATTCAGCGTTTACCGTGAATGCAGTCTGCTAACGAGAGAACGTTGCCTTTTAAATGTCAAATCACGCTGTAACACTGAATTTTCCTACATGATCCGCCTCTGTTCCCTCTCAGCAAAGTGTTTGTCACCAGCCCAATCATCTGATCATGAGTTAATTCAACTGGGCAGGCCACTGAGCAAAGATATCTATTCCATAGTAAGTAACCTTGGCTTGTGCGAATCGCAACGTCTCATATGAGCACGAGCCTTTCTCCTGCTTCTGTAGCGTGAAGCAGCTTGATGTACAAGTACACCCCCTGAACAGGACACTAGTCTTATTGCAGGGCCTTACCTACAATCTATCTCCTTAATGCTGAGTGCCAAGAGAAGATGCATGTAATTCATAGCCATACATCTATTCCATAGGTATACAACATTCAATGTGTTCACAGTACACCACTGATCACTGCGTGGAGGAACTGAGGCATTCGTTTAAACTGTTTCAAGAGGTAGATATCTTCCTACCAAATTCCCATTTTAAGTTTCTTTACAATTCAAACAAAGATGATTCATTGATCAATTAGGTATTCTTAAGCACAACCAGGTACACCATAGGAACATAACATATTTCAACTTGATCTGCATTAGAAGGGTGTGATGGGACCAGTCACCAGGGATTAACTGGCTGCAGGGAGGAAGCATGAGAAAATCATCACAACACTCAATTCACTGACAATGACTTTGTCATTGCAATCACAAAGAGGCACATGCTATTGAATGTGGTGATCTATTTAGTGCATTTAAAATTGGTCTCGTAGTAGTACATGCAGGTATTCCATGATATTTACTGTCACTACCTGTGCAGTGGAAAATACAAACCTTTCAACCTCCATTTTGTTAACGTGAGTCCTGTTTCACCTTTTTGAAGTCACTCCTTTACTAAGCTGTCTTCTGGTTTCCGCTGTTAAACGGTACAAATAGGTGTGTGTGTGTGTGTGTGTGTAGATGCTAGGGGCCTTTTTTTCAGACCAGGTGTGAGATGTCGGAGACTGAGGGGCCGTTTCTATAGGTGGACCTGACTTGAATCTGAGTGAGGGGTAGGACGCATAGTCATAGAATATGTTGTTTTAAAACACAAACTAACCAATAAACCTGCCTAAAATCCAAAATTTTAGGCTTACCATAGATGCAAACGTCCCACCATTTTGAAAACTTCCACTCGGAGCTGGAAACGCTGAACCACCTGCCTGAATAAGCAACCAATGAAAGGTGAAATCAAACTTCATGCTAGCCGTATTGCATAAGCTCAAACCTCATTAAGAGAGCCTAAAAAGGTAAGGGGGCTGGAACTAGGTTAATCAATCTAGTTAGATCCCCCTCCATCTCAATCCCCTGCTCACCAGTGTCTCCTGCATCACAGCCTCTGCTTCAACAGCTGCATCGGGCCCCTTGGCTTTTAACACCCCCTGATGCTTGGTTGGGAGACAAACAATGAACGAGGGTTACAAGGTAGAAAACAAACATTTTCCAAGAATTACACCATCTAAACAATTCCTTTTCATTCAAAATGAGAATCACTCATCACATTCACCTCCTCCGCTAGTCTGCTCTTGATGACCCTGGCGGAGTTGTTGACGTGTTTGATTGCCTGGCTGTACTGGCAGTCAGAGCAGGGGGTGAGACCCAAATGGTAGTGCATCTCGGCCTGGGCTCCCAGCAGCTGGTCCTCCTTACACTCTTTCCTTCAATAAAACACAAACTCAGGCTCTCAAACGGTTAAGTCGGTCTCGTATACATCTATCCAACGGGTCAAGGTTATTATAGTAAACTAAAAACTGAAATGAAATCTAATCATGAATAAACAATTTAGTAAACTGAAATAAAATTAAGAAACCTGTTTGATAACCTACAACTATACTGAAACTATTATATTTGACTCCAAAACAAAGTCAAATCAAATAAAACCATCATGAATTATCTTCAGTTTTATATTTTTGGGGGGCAAAATTCGAATGGGTGGGTTCAAGCTTTTTTTCAAAGAGGATATTCAAGCTTCTGAATCTGGCAGGTCACATTCTCAATCTCTTCATTCAAAGAGTATCATGGACACTAAATAAATTGAGATGGACTTTCAACAAGCAGGACTGTAGATATTGGGGACGTTTAAATGGTAAGGCTAAAGTAACCGACTGTAGACAGAAAGCCGAGGAGTGAAGTCGAGGGAGTTGCATCTGCAATAGCCAAAAGTCGGACACTAATATGGTTTTCCAACAGCAAGGCTTAGATCAACATGGCGGTGTTGCCATTGTTTATAAAACATTTTCTTTATAATGTTGAAATAAACATGTATCTAACCCCCATGATCACACACTCACAAACTGAAATAAACAACTGTGTATATTGTATAATCAATTGGTGAGAGAAACTCAAATATTTATTTGTATCTATCTACTATATACATAAATTGCAGCAAATTGGTTTTAGTCATGTCTTGGGTCACATTCGTTTGGGTCAAACAAAAACACCCTAATGATTGGTTGACAATAGAGCCTCCCACAATGCAGGCAGGCCATGGCAGCAGGATGAAGTTTAACCATAACTGCAGAAACTTGCAGTTCACAAGTCAGACAAGTTTTTCCCCCAGAATGCAACACATTTTGAAAGACTGACCAACGATGGTCACCGACTTGACAGAAGTGATCCACTCCAACATGGCCATTGAGATGAGCACGATGAGACTTTGCTCTCACACACATGTACGCGGGTGTGCTTCAAGCTGCTACAACTGGTACCTACAGGACCAAAACAGTGGAGAAGTTTAGCCTCATGCTTCAAAGATCCAGGGGCCTCATTTATCAATCATGCTTAGGTACAAATCGGTACATAAAGCATACATGGGATCATTTCCACGCAACGTGTGAAATTTGTCAATAAGAACATTTGCTTGTGAGTGTGCATAAATTTACACACAGCCATGACTATGCGCAGTGCTGTCATTAGGCCGGGCTTGTTTTTGATCCAGTCCCAATCTTATTTCTTTTTTTTACATTTCAGTCTGATATAAGTTTCCATAACCACACATCACTTGCACTATAAAGTATTTAAAAAAGTGTTTTACTAACACATTTTTATGAAGAAAATTAACAATACAAGCCCACCTGCAGGGATTAAAAACGAAATAAAAATATAGGACAAAACACATATCACGACAAGAGAGACACCACACCACTACATAAAGAGAGACCTACGACAACAACATAGCATGGTAGCAACACAACATGACAACATCATGATAGCAACACAACATGGAAGCAGCACAACATGGTAGCAGCAAAAAACATGGTACGAACATTATTGGGCATAGACAACAGCACAAAGGGCAAGGAGGTAGCTACAACAATACATCACGCAAAGCAGTCACAACTGTCAGTAAGAATGTCCATGATTGAGTCTTTGAATGAAGAGATGAAGATAAAACTGTCCAGTTTGAGTGTTTGTTGCAACTCGTTCCAATCGCTAGCTGCATCGAACTGAAAAGAGGAGCAACCCAGGGATGTGTGTGCTTTGGGGACCTTTAACAGAATGTGACTGGCAGAATGGGTGTTGTATGTGGAGGATGAGGGCTGCAGTAGGTATCTCAGATAGGGGGGAGTGAGGCCTAAGAGGCCTTTATAAATAAGCAAAGATGACCAGTTTACAGAGTAGTTTCGAGTGCAATGATGTGTCCTATAAGCAGCATTGGTGGCAAATCTGATGGCCGAATGGTAAAGAACATCTAGCCGCTCGAGAGCACCCTCTCCTGCCGATCTATAAATGACATCTCTGTAATCTAACATGGTCATCTGAATCAGGGTTAGTTTGGCAGCTGGGATGAAAGAGGAGCGATTACGATAGAGGAAACCAAGTCTAGTCTGCAGCTTTGATATGTGCTGAGAGAAGGACAGTTTATCGTCTAGCTATTCTCCCAAGTGCTTGAATTAAGTCACTACCTCAAGCTCTAAACCCTCAGAGGTAGTAATCACACCTGTGGGGAGATGGACATTCTTCCTACCAAACCACATGGCCTTTGTTTTGGAGGTGTTCAGAACAAGGTTAAGGGCAGAGAAAGCTTGTTGGACACTAAGAAAGCTTTGTTGTAGAGCGTTTAACACAAAATCTGGGGAGGGGCTAGATGAGTATAAGACTGTATCTTCTGCATATAATAGATGAGAGAGCTTCCTACTGCTTGAGCATGTTGATAATGAAAATTTAGAAGAATGTGGGGCCTAGGATCAATCCTTGGGGTACTCCCTTGGTGACAGGCAGTGGCTGCGACAGCAGATGTTCTGACTTTATATACTGCACTCTTTGAGAGAGGTAGTTCGCAAACCAGGCAAAAAGCTTCCTCGGAGACACCAATACTCCTTAGCCGGCCCACAAGAATGGAATGGTCTACCGTATCAAAAGCTTTGGCCAAGTCACTAAAAATAGCAGCATAACATTGCTTAAAGTCAAGTGCAATAGTGACATAATTTAGGACCTTTAAGGTTGCAGTGACACATCCATAACCTGAGCGGAAACCAGATTACATACCCGTGAGAATACTATAGACATCAAGAAAGCCAGTCAGTTGATTATTGACAAGTTTTTCAAACCCTTTTGATAAACAGGGAAAAAATTAATTGGCCTATAACAGTTATGGTCAGCTTGATCTCCCCCTTTAAATAAAGGACGCACCGTGGCTGCCGTCCAAGCAATGGGAAACGGGAGAGACAGGTTACAAAGGTCAGAGAACCTTAAAGAAGAAAGGGTCTAAACCATCTGACCCGGATGTTTTTTGGAGATCAAGTTTAAGGAGCTCCTTTAGCACCTCGGACTCAGTGACCGCCTGCAGAGAGAAACTTTGTAGCGGGGCAGGGGAAAAAGAGGGAGGAGCATTGGGGATAGACGCATTAGAAGGGGTGGGAGATGATGAAATGTTGGACGGGCAAGGAGGCAGAGTCAAATAGGGATCCTGACTTAATGAAGTGGTGATTAAAAAGTTCAGCCATGTGCTCCTTGTCAGTAACAACCACATCATCAACATTAAGGGACATGGGCAGCTGTGAGGAGGAGGGTTTATTCTCGGGTCTTTAACTGTTTTCCAGAACTTCTTGGGGTTATACCCATAGAGAGAACTTCTCCTTAAAGTAACTAACTATGGCCTTCTGAATAGCCTGAGTGCACTTATTTCTAATTTGCCTGAACAAGAGTCAGTCGGCCTGAGTATGCGAGTGCCGAGCGATTTGCCAAATGGGATTATTGAGGGGGAGTAACTCTGCCAGATCAAATCAAATCAAATGTTATTGGTCACGTACACATGGTTAGCAGATGTTACTGTGAGTGTAGCGAAATGCTTATGCTTCTAGATACGACAGTGCAGCAGTATCTAACAGGTAATATCTCACAATTCCACAACAACACCTAATATCTAACATATTCCACAACAAAACCGAATACACACAATCTAGTAAAGGAATGGGATAAGAATATATAAGTATAAAATATATGGATGAGCAGTGACAGAGCGACTAAAATTCAATAGATAGTGAAGGATACAGTATACATTATATTCAGTTGAAGTCAGAAGTTTACATACACTTAGGTTGGAGTCATTAACATTTCTAAAGGCTATGGGGCAGTATTTTGACGTCCGGATGAAAGCATGCCCAAAGGAAACTGCCTGTTACTCAGGCCAAGAAGATAGGATATGCGTATAATTGGTAGATATGGATAGAAAACACTCTGACGTTTCTAAAACTGTTTAAATGATGTCTGTGAGTATAACAGAACTGATTTGGCAGGCAAAACCCCGAGGAAAAACCATCCAGGGAAAAACTAAATTGAGGTCATAGGATTTTCCAATGGTTTTCTAAAGGAAACCCTATTTATTAGGAACCTGGTTGCAGTTCCTATGGCTTCCACTATATGTCAACAGTCTTTAGAAATTGGTCTATGTTTTTCTTTTAAAGAAATGACGAAGTAGTGCTATTCATTCCATGTGTCACTCTGAAGGTCCCTACTATTTTGGGGCATGTGAACCGGAGCGCGGTCCATGTTATTTTTCTTCGGTATTGGAAACAGATTATCCCGTCTAAAATTGTATCGATTATTTACATTTTAGGATACCTGAGGTTGGATTAGGATCATTGTTTGAAATTTTTGGACCAAGTTTACAGGTAACTTATTAGATACTTTGTAGTCATGTTGGGCGAGTTGGAACTGGTGTATTTCTGAATCAAACACGCCAAATAAATTGACATTTTGGGGATATAAAGAAGGAATTTATCGAATCAAACAACCATTCATTGTCTCACTGAGACATTTGGGATTGCAAAAAGAAGATCTTCAAAGGTAAGGCATTTATTATATCGTTATTTCTGACTTTTGTGTCGCACCTGCCTGGTTGAAAAATGATTTTCATGTGTTTGTATGCGGGGCGCTGTCCTCAGATAATCGCATGGTCTGCTTTCGCCGTAAAGCCTTTTTGAAATATGGCACAGCGGCTGGATTAACAAGAAGTTAAGCTTTATTTTGATGTATTACACTTGTATTATCGTGAAAGTTGAATATTGATATTTCTGTAGTTTGAATTTGGCGCTCTGCAATTTCACTGGATGTTGTCAAATCTATCCCGCTAACGGGATTGGCGTGTGAGGGATCACTAAGAGGTTTTTAAAACTCGTTTTTCAACCACTCCCCGAATTTCTTGTTAACAAACTATAGTTTTGGCAAATCGGTTAGGACATCTACTTTGTGTATGACACAAGTCATTTTTCCAACAATTGTTTACAGACAGATTATTTCACTTATAATTCACTGTATCACAAATCCAGTGAGTCAGAAGTTTACATGCTACTAATTTGAAAGTGCCTATAAAAAGCTTGGAAAATTCCAGAAGATGATTTAGAAGCTTCTGATAGGCTAATTGACATAATTTGAGTCATTTGGAGGTGTACCTGTGGATGTATTTCAAGGCCTACCTTCAAACTCAGTGCCTCTTTGCTTGACATCATGGAAAATCTAAATAAATTAGCCAAGACCTCAGAGAAAAAGAAAAAAAGTGTGTGCGAGCAAGGAGGCCTACAAACCTGACTCGGTTACACCAGCTCTGTCAGGAGGAATGGGCCAAAATTCACCCAACTTATTGTGGGAAGCTTGTGGAAGGTTACCCAAAACGTTTGACCCAAGTTAAACAATTTAAAGGCAATGCTACCAAATACTAATTGAGTGTATGTAAACTTCTGACCCACCGGGAATGTGATGAAAGAAATAAAAGCTGATATAAATCATTCTCTCTACTATTATTCTGACATTTTACATTCTTAAAATAAAGTGGTGATCCTAACTGACCTAAGACAGGGAATTTTTACTAGGATTAAATATCAGGAATTGTGAAAAACTGAGTTTAAATGTATTTGGCTAAGGTGTATGTAAACTTCCGACTTCCAACCAATTACCTTCAGCAGTCACATAATTAGTTAAATAAAGTCCACATGTGTGCACTCTAAGTGTCACATGATCTGTCACATGATCTCAGTGTATATATACACCTGTTCTGAAAGGCCCCAGAGTCTGCAACACCACTAAGCAAGGGGCACCACCAAGCAAGCGACACCATGAAGACCAAGGAGCTCTCCAAACAGGTCAGGGACAAAGTTGTGGAGAAGTACAGATCAGGGTTGGGTTATAAAAAAATATCCAAAACTTTGAACATCCCACGGAGCACCATTAAATCCATTATTAGAAAATGTGAAGAATATGGTACCACAACAAACCTGCCAAGAGAGGGCCGCCCACCAAAACTCACGGACCAGGCAAGGAGGGCATTAATCAGAGAGGCGGTAAAGAGACCAAAGAAAACCCTGAAGGAGCTGCAAAGCTCCACAGCGGAGATTGGAGTATCTGTCCATAGGACCACTTTAAGCCATACACTCCACAGAGCTGGGCTTTATGGAAGAGTGGCCAGAAAAAAAGCCATTGCGTAAAGAAAAAAATAAGGAAACACATTTGGTGTTCGCCAAAAGGCATGTGGGAGACTCCCGAAACATATGGAAGAAGGCACTCTGGTCAGATGAGACAAAAATTTAGCTTTTTGGCCATCAAGGAAAATGCTATGTCTGGCGAAAACCCAACACCTCTCATCACCCCAAGAACACCATTCCCCACATGGTGGTTGCAGCATCATGGTGTGGGGATGTTTTTCATCGGCAGGGACTGGAAACTGGTCAGAATTGAAGGAATGATGGATGGAGCTAAATACAGGGAAATTCTTGAGGGAAACCTTTTTCAGTTTTCCAGAGATTTAAGACTGGGGCGGAGGTTTACCTTCCAGCAGGACAATGACCCTAAGCATACTGCTAAAGCAACACTTGAGTGGGGGAAACACTTGAATGTCTTGGAATGACCGAGTCAAAGCCCAGACCTCAATCCAATTGAGGATCTGTGGTGTGACTTAAAAATTGCTGTACACCAGCAGGAACCCCTCCAACTACAAAGTATTGTCTTAGGGGGATGAATAGTTATGCACGCTAAAGTTTTCTGTTTTTTTCTATCATTTCTTGTCTGTTTCACAATTTAAAAAAATGTGCATCGTCAAAGTGGTAGGCATGTTGTGAAAATCAAATGATACAACCCCCCCAAAATCTATTTTAATTCCAGGTTGTAAGGCAACAAAATAGGAAAAATGCCAAGGGAGGTGAATACTTTCGCAAGCCACTGTGGTAGCCTTGTTCTCAAATTAGCTTTGTTAAAATCCCCAGCTACAATAAATGCTGCCTCAGGATATATAGTACTAGTTTGCATAAAGTCCAGTGAAGTGCCTTGATGACTGTCTTAGTATCCGCTTGTGGGGAGATATGCACGGCTGGGCTGTGACGATAACCGAGGAGAGTTCTCTTGGGAGATAACACGTTCGGCATTTGATTGTGAGGAATTCTAGGTCAGGTGAACAAAAGGACTTGAGTTCCTGTATGTTGTCACCATTACACCATGAGTTGTTAATCATGAAACATACACCCCTGCCCTTCTTCTTACCGGAGAGATGTTTATTCCTGTCTGCGCGATGTACTGAAAATCCCGGCTGTATGGCTGTATGGACTCCGACAGCATGTCCCCAGCTAGCCATGTTTCTGTGAAACAGAGTATGGATATCTCTTTGGAAAGCAACTCTTGCCCAGATTTCGTTGGCATTGTTAACTAGGGACTGGATATTAGCGAGTAATATACTCGGGAGCGGTGGGTGGTGTGCGCGCATCCGAAGCCTCAATAGAAGACCGCTCCGGCACCCTCTCCTCTGACGGTGTTGTTTTGGAATCAGTTCAAATGCCCTGGGAGGTGCAGACAAAGGATCCGCTTTGGGAAAGTCATATTCCTGGTCGTAGTGCTGGTTGTGCTGGTAAGTTGATGTCTCTCTGATATCCAATAGTTCTTCCCAGTTGTATGTAATAACACTTACGGTTTTCTGAGCTAACAATGTAATAAATAATACATAAAAAAAACAAATACTGCACAGTTTCCTAAGGACTTGAAGCGAAACTGCTATCTCTATTGGCGCCATCTTGTTATCACGGTCGATCAGTGGCTAAACCTGTTTTTAATTCTAATTTTCTTTATGGGCGCGTATTTGTTAACGATACCAAGCTAAGGATGTTGATATAAGTCATGATATTAAGAAAAGTGTTTATTTCCATCAAGTGTATTTGATAGGTTTAGTTTATGTAGCTAGCTTGGCTGGATAGCCACTTTGGAAACTACTGGCTGGCTAGCTAGCTGAAACTGAAGAGATGAGAGAACGTTTTTCTGATTGAAGCACACATCTGACGGTGACAGTGCCCCCCTGTGGACTGAATTGGAACTTTACTACAACATTAACCTATGACTGTGATGGTAATTGAATAACCATGTAATTGAAGATTATGCATGAAAACCGCTATGAAAATAGTGTAACGACCCTGGGTTTATAAGCGGGATATCGACTCTGCTGCTTGAGCATGCTTTTGGGGCACAGTCGATAACGCGCTGGACTTCGGGCTAGAAGGTCGAGGGTTCGAGGCCTGCTCCCTGCTGTTTCATTATTATTATTATTGTATTTCTGAGACATAAACCTAAATTGTTAAGAAAAAAACGTTTTGCATCTTAATGAAAACAAACATCCATTACATTATTAATAATTATTGAAAAATAGGGGTAGGGTGAGGGTTGTAGAGAATCGAAGGACCATGATAGCGACCACATTAGATTGTCTGGTCAGATCAAGGATGAGGCAGATGTCCAGGTTAATGGGAGTTTAATGGAAGAAGATGTCCACATTTACACACAAATCACACACACACACCTGACCACTCAGAATCATGTCCAGTGAGAACTGACATTGACTATGTGGTCCTGAAAGGAAAGCGGGGAAAGATAACTTAGGCTATAGCACTGCTATAATATGAATGACTTGGCTGTATAAGCTAACACAGGTCAGTATATAACAGCAAGGGTTATACACTACAGCAGGCATAAGGCCTAGTCACATGGCAATATACTAAACAGCCTATTGGACTTCTACACATGAAACTCAGGCAAATGTGCTCAAATAAACATGAAAATAATGTTGAAATGTATACATAATATAATTACAACGAGCATGAGTGATATATATAGACTAGAAAATATCCTAGCAACTCTAACTCTAACAAACCGCTAATCGCCATGCTAAAATACTCATGCATTCCAATGCAAAATGCTAACGGTAGTGCTAACACTGGAGGGAGTTTGAGGTCGCTAACAAGCTCAACACATTGTAATTGTACACAATAAACCACAAAACTTAGCTCCACATAACATGACACAGATCTCAATGCACTTAGGTTTAGATGCACTCACATTCAAACACAGACATTCAGTCCACAGGAGGGAAAGTTCAGCAGTAGGGAAAATTGTGGAAGTGCTCATCAAGATGGGGAAAGCATATTTCTGACCACACAGCATGCTTGGTTCATAGACCAACTGAAACTGAAGTCCCTGGAATCAAGGCTGGTGATAGGCTGAACGAGATGTGGTGATAAGTAATTGGCGTGACCTTGACCAATAAGCCACTAACAAAAGTGGGGGTCCTCTGAATAGGAGACTAAGCTGCCCGACTAAAACTCAACAAAGGGCAGCAAGGGCTAACAGTCACTGAGAGGAATGACGTGAATACGTGTGGTCATCCAGAGAGGCAGAAATGTAGACCAGATGGGTGGTTGGTCCAACAGAAGGCCTGTCTTTAAGTGCACCTGGCCACCCCATCACAAAGGTGCTTGAGGGCACCAGACTGTGGGGGGCAGTGCAGGTTGTGAAGCAGTTCTGGAATAGGAAAGCCAACAAGATGCGGTGGTGAATCAGATGGCGGCTGCCCCAATCGGCCCAGAAACAGGCAACAGGAGTACCTCAATGGTGAGGGCTTGTAAGACCCCCAGGGGAGGAGCAGGAGTCTTATTGACCCCTGGCAGGGTGTCAGCTGAGAACATCAGGATTGGAGACCGCAGGGCGACAGCGGCAGAGCTCGAAGAGAATCTCAGGACTGGAGATCGCAGGGCTGCAGCAGCAGAGATTGACCCTGGGACCTGAACCTAGGACCTGATACTTAGGCTGCAGGAGCCACAAGCAGCAACGGGCAGTGGCAATCGGACAGGCTGGACCCAGTCAGAGGTGGAGTGCTGCAGAGATGGATGTCCTTCTGGAAGGTTCTCCCAGAGGAACTCTGTAGCTCTGTCAGAGTGACCATTGGGTTCTTGGTCACCTCCCTGACCAAGGCCCTTCTCCCTCGATTGCTCAGTTTGGCTGGGCGGCCAGCTCTAGGAAGAGTCTTTCATAGTTTTGATATCTTTACTATTATTCTACTCTGTAAAAAAATGTAAAAATAAAGAAAAACTCTTGAATGAGTAGCTGGTATTGTATGTAAATATGATTTTCAGTTTTTAATTCTTAATAAATTAGTAACATTTGTTTTTTTACTTTTCGCTTTGTCATTATGGGGTAGTGTGTAGATTGATGAGGGGAAAAATCTATTTCATCCATTTTAGAATAAGGCTGCAACATAACAAAATGTGGAAAAAGTCAAGCGGTCTGAATACTTTCCGAATGCACTTTCCGAATGGGATCATCAGATCATGATATTTTGCTCTTTCACACCTAGGCTTTGTGATTATCGAGGCAGAGAGTGTTGGAAAGTTCTTCAGCATTTGAAAAATCTATCATTCGCAATGGATTTTTTTTAAACTTTGTTGACTTGTGTGTACGTGGTGTTGTGGTGTACGTAGTGAGTTAAGACAATCAGAAATAAGACATTGCCATATGGCACTTTCCTACATATACATGCATTTTGGACATGTGCCATATCTCACCACACAGCCCTACCTTTCTTATTGATGCAACATTGGAAATTATACTCAATACATATTATCTTCAAGAGCAGCAGTAAATAACAATAGCGGGGCTATATACAGGAATACCGGTACAGAGTCAATGTGCGTGGGCACCAGTGTCGAGGTAATTATGGTAATATGTACATGTAGGTAGAGTTATTAAAGTGACTATGCATAGATAATAACAGAGAGCAGCAGCAGCGTAGATGATTTTCACTGACAGCCGCAACTCAATCAGTTAGACCTATTGCCATGCATGCGCACTACCCAAATTGTGGGCTTCCCAAACACACTTGCGATTTGAAACAATCCACAGCAAAAAAAATTAAAGAAGCCAATCATTCTCTGTGGCTAAGTAATGCCCTCTGGTGAAGTATTTTGAATGATTGTATTTAGACAGGAGTAATTATATCATTTTGACGAAACATCAATTTACTTTAGGGCAATAAAGCATCCTAACAGCGCACTGTCACACCCGCCAAATTTCCTTTCCAATTCGCAAGAGGCAGACACCAGAGATCTTTATATAATGACGAGATGCTCATGTTTCCGCCCTAACAATTGGAGTCTTTGTCCCAAAGGTAGACAAGTTTATGTCTGCATATTATTCCCATAGAAACGCATTGGATTTATACTGGACAGATTTAGGCGAAAGTGACCCATCTCGCTTCCCCTTTTCCTCTCTGCTGAAACTATATCACCGGAGAAAGCATCGAGGGAGGGAAACAGCGCCCCTCTATATGTAGCCCATGTATCTGATGCTGTCTGGACAGGAATAGCATGACATGCCATACTCTTTTGATCCAGACAGCGTCAAATACATGGTCTACACATACTGAGACAGAGGGACGCTGCTTCGCTTGCTTGGATGCTTTAACTGAGGTTGATGTGTATTTCTATCGGCGCTCGTCTAGGTCAAATAAATTATACATATTTCAATATTTTATTTAGACGGGTAAGGAAGTACGGTAAGGCGGGCAGGCAGGCCGCGCCCATAACACCGCCCCTCAAGTGTTCCATAGAGTATAGGGTGTTCCAGAGTAGAGAGACCCACAGTAGCAACTGTAATTGAGTACTGGCTGTGTCTGCTGTGACAGGTGGGAAGGTGCAAATTACCTGAAAAATATATAATCTCTCAATGTTAATCTCAAAGTGCACCAAATTCATTCATTTAACTGTTAAAATTACTTAATTTTTTGCTGAGAGAGAATGCCCACGGACACCTCTACTGGCTTTGCATACGCACGATGCCAAGGGGTGGAATATGGAAACTGCTTGTCAAGCATAGAATGTGGAAAATATACACTATGTTTCAAATGTGTAAAATTGAGAGAGTAATAGTGTAATAATTGTTCGATTTCATTGCATTTCCATTGATAATTCATGCAGCATATCTTGACAGGCTATGTCATGTAATTTGACCACATCAGTGCATTTATTACGATAATAATCCATATAAAGTATAGTAATTTGTTAAATTAGAGGCATGTGTGAAAGGGAAACCATTGCTGAAACACTATAAAAGACAGATAATGGGAAATTGAATAAGCGATGGCTGACCTTGCTCTGTTGGAAATTTGGCACACGCTGCATTTTGCATGGCGCGTTTTTAGAGACAGGTGGGACTTTTTTGCAGAAAGTACAGAATTGTTTTCGGAAACGATATCTGATGAGCCAATCTTGTAGGATTTTTGCGAGGTTTTAGAACCTACTTTAGAAAGGCAAACATGCCATTCCGGTGCACATCCACGTGCTATCCATGCACCATCAGGTTTTTGGCAACGGCGCTTTTCAGCGGGAGCTTGAGGATTGGCATCTCACAGCCCTCGATGAGCAAATGTTTTGGTTGCAATCATCAAAACGAACAGTAACATACGATTTCCATACACCATCACACAGCAGGTTGAAGTCAAGAGGGGTTTCTTTGCCATTAATGGGTTCCCCACATTGCCATAAAAGCACCATCCCAAAACGAGTTCAACTATGTGAACAGAAAAGGCTTCCACTCTTAATGCGCAGGTGATAGGTTGTAAATGCTCAAAAGACGCTACTGAATGTATTGGCTAAGTGGAACGCACGACTTGTTCCTTCTGCAGAACAGCAATGTTGGCCTATACTCCTACAGAAGGGCGCTGTTGAGGATGGATGGCTTATTGGTGAGTGTTGCCTACTTATTTGAAGTATATTTGCCTTAATTTGGGAGGACGGGCTCGTGGTAATGGCTGGAGCTGAATCAGTGATTTAATGCCACTCCATCCCGCGCTGTTCCAGCAGCCTCCACTGATTTCATAGTACAGCATTATATATTCCTCACAGGATTTAAAGTAATGATTTTAAAAACATGGTTAATTAGGGGTGTTTCGAAATGCAAATAGCCAAGGTCATGCACAAGCACTGATAACAATTGGTATTTATCAATGTTATCTCCTACCAGTGTGCTTATGACTCTCACAGGGTTGTTTAATAAATCACACTTATTCTATGTGAACAAACATTCAAAATTCTGTCCGTAAGTAGTATTTTAGAATAGTTACTAAGCAATATTGATAAATGAAGCCCCTGGTTGTTGCGGAAAATATCTCACTACTACTGTTTACTTCGTGCATTTCGCTGAGTTTACATTTAAACCTAACCTAAGCTATGACTTGACCTATCACCTTATGCATTACTGCCCCAGTGGCAAGAAGTGACATCCCCAAAAACTGTACAACACATAGAGATGAAGTTGGAGTCATTAAAACTCGTCTTTCAACCACTCTACAAATTTCTTGTTAACAAACTATAGTTTTGGCAGTTGGTTAGGACATCTACTTTGTGCATGACACAAGTACTTTTTCCAACAATTGTTTACGGACAGATTATTTGACTTATAATACACTGGTGTCACAATTCCAGTGGGTCAGAAGTTTACATACACTAAGTTGACTGTGCCTTCAAACAGCTTGGAAAATTCCAGAAAATGATGTCATGGCGTTAGAAGCTTCTGATAGGCAAATTTACATAATAATAGTCAAATGGAGGTATACCAAAGCCTACCTTCATACTCATACTTCATTCTTTGCTTGACATCATGGGAAAATCAAAAGAAATCAACCAAGACCTCAGAAAAAAATTGTAGACCTCCACAAGTCTGGTTCATTCATGGGAACAAATTCCAAACACCTGAAGGTACCACGTTCATGTGTACAAACAATAGTACACAAGTATAAACACCATGGGACCACGCAGCCGTCATACCGCTCAGGAAGGAGACGCGTTCTGTCTCCTAGAGATGAACGTACTTTG
This sequence comes from Salvelinus fontinalis, assembly GCF_029448725.1. NCBI lineage: Eukaryota > Metazoa > Chordata > Actinopteri > Salmoniformes > Salmonidae > Salvelinus > Salvelinus fontinalis. Next base: position 36,745,982 of record NC_074690.1, read on the forward strand.
GTGCGAAAAGTGCAAATCAATCCCAGAACAACCGCAAAGGACCTTGTGAAGATGCTGGAGGAAACGGGTACAAAAGTATCTATATCCACAGTAAAACGAGTCCTATATCGACATAACCTGAAAGGCCACTCAGCATGAAGAAGCCACTACTCCAAAACCGCCATAAAAAAGCCAGACTACGGTTTGCAACTGCACATGGGGACAAATATTGAACTTTTTGGAGAAATGTCCTCTGGTCTGATGACCAGAGGATAGAACTTTGGCCATAATGACCATTGTTATGTTTGGAGGAAAAAGCGGGAGGCTTGCAAGCCCAAGAACACCATCCCAACCGTGAAGCACGGGGGTGGCAGCATCATGTTGTGGGGGTGCTTTGCTGCAGGAGGGACTGGTGCACTTCACAAAGTAGATGGCATCATGAGGAAGGAATATTATGTGGATATATTGAAGAAACATCTCAAGACATCAGTCAGGAAGTTAAAGCTTGGTCGCAAATGGGTCTTCCAAATGGACAATGACCCCAAGCATACATCCAAAGCTGTGGCAAAATGGCTTAAGGACAACAAAGTCAAGGTATTGGAATGGCCATCACAAAGCCCTGACCTCATTCCTAGAGAAAAGTTGTGGGCAGAACTGAAAATCATGTGCGAGCAAGGAGGCCTACAAACCTGACTCAGTTACACCAGCTCTGTCAGGAGGAATGGCCCCAAAATTCACCCAACTTATTAACTCTGAGCTCATCCCTGGTCTTCTCTGTGATAAATTGAGATGCGTGTAAGAATCAAAAGATGGGTAAATGTGACTACTACATTTAAGTTATTTTGCAGATGCTCTTGTCCAGAGCAAGTAGGGTTAAGTGCCTTGATCAAGGGCACATCAACAGATTTTTCACATAGTCTGCTCAGGGATTTGACCCAGTTACTGGCACAAAGCTTTTAACCGCTAGGCGACCTGCTGCCCTATAAACAGCATTATCTGATCTACGGCATTATATGATCTACAGCATTATCTTCATTATCAGAGAGATCAGCACAACCACTAGGCCAAATTTTATAATTAGGCAAGCGTCAACTACTTGTGAGGTTTAACAATTTAGAATGCTTACCGTCAACATTGTCTGCTCTTTTGATGTTGGAGTCTATCGGCTTCTCTTTCCCTCCTCCTCCTCATCTTCTTCAGGAACCCTCATCAGAGCATTCCCTAAGATGCCGTTCTCCATCCTGGCTCACAAAGACAAAATGACATATTCATTTTGTTAGCTACAACTGTAATGGAGGTGGTTTGGTGAGACCCGAAGATGTAATTTATAATAATAATAATAATTTATATCACTTAAAATAGTGCGAAAGACAATGAAAACCTACCTGGCCAGCTCCAGGAAAGGTTTACCACACATGAAGAAAGCCTCTCCTCACTGATCTGCTGCTGTAACCATACTTTTTGGCTTTGGAAAGATAAATAGGGCAAAGTTATTGATTAGGACATTAATTAGAAATTGGAAATTATTTTACAGACAGATTGCTTCAAGTGTGTGTGTGTGTGTGTGTGTGTGTGTGTGTGTGTGTGTGTGTGTGTGTGTGTGTGTGTGTGTGTGTGTGTGTGTGTGTGTGTGTGTGTGTGTGTGTCTTCCAGCCCTACTCACAGCATCCCTCAGGCTTCTTGGAGGACGTTGACTGCTGACACCACATCCCCCATGATGAGATGTCTTTTCTCTGTGCCAATGAGTTTATTTGCCTCCTCCATGAGCATTGTGTAGAACTGAGAAAAAACATTGATAAACAAATCATTTTTGCTGTCTGTTTATTGCCACTAACAAGGTGTCTAGTTAGCCAACTAACTTTAGCTAGCTAGTTTACGTTAAACATTGGCAAACAATATTCAGCGTTCAAAAGTAACATGAAATCCATTGACAATAGTTTATTCACTATGCGGTGCAACACTGCTAGCTTCTCAATCTCAGTAGTGCATTTCTGTGAGCGCTGTTCAGTTATCTTGACCATCACAAATTAAACTAAATTAATGGTAAACATTTTTATACAGTGAATGTGCGTATAATAGTTGATCAGAGACAGGCACATCACTCTTGCCAATCTTGCAGATAATTTCCGGTCAACTTCAGCTTGGGGAAACAGCAGGAGAAAAATGAAAGGTGGTGTGACACATTTTTACATCTGTCGAATGATGGCAAATAATGATGCCATATTCATATTTTCTTGACAATATCACAACAAATAATGGAGAAATAGCTCAACAAAGATTGTGGTCAGATGATTAGCAACATGTAAAATAGCACTTATTTTAAAACTTAAATCGGGAGAAAGTGTGGCAACAAGAGTAGTAGCACAGGAAAATAGTTAGGGTGGCAGGTAGCCTAGTGGTTAGAGTGCTGGGCCACTAACCAACAGGTTGCTGGATTGAATCCCTGAGCTCACATGGTCAAAATCTGTTGCTCTGAACAAGGCAGTTTAACCCACTGTTCCCCGGTAGGCTGTCATTGTAAATAATAATTTGTTCTTAACTGACTTGCCTAAATACATATAACATTAGTGCAATAAGGAAATCTGCACTACTTTGCCTACAGGTGGGGCTTTAGAAATCTATCCAGCTCACATCAGTCCCTATCAAAAGAACACTCATTGAGACTGAGCTCTTTGAGCCCTTCACTATGGCACCTGCCATGCAATCATTTGATTGAACTCCAGTATACATGAGATGCGAGCCTTTAGTCTACAGGTAAGCTATCTATCGGGAAGGAGACATCAGAGAGGATGAGAGTTGAAAACAACTCAGAGGGCTTCTGTTACCACACACCACACATTTCTCTCAAGAGGCTTTTTGTCAGGCCTGCCGGTAATACTAATTTGCCTAAGCCCTAAGGGAACCAATAACATTAAATTGAATTAAATCAGAGACATTAGCTCTGTCGGACCTGTATGCTGCTAGCCAAGATCCATCCAGAGAGAACAGAAAGACATGTGCAAAGGAGGAACCTGTTGCTCTTGCTCTGTCCAGGGAGCTGAGAGAGCGAGCAGCCCTGCTGTCAGTGCCTTCTGTGAGGGGTGCTCTAAGCACCAACCCTCCCCTGAAGAACCCCCGCTGGCTCCCCTGTTTACAGCCCTGTCAGGGCAGGCCTGGACCTGACAACCCATCACAGGGCAGGCCTGGACATGACAGACCCAATCAGGCTCACACTGAGACCCTTCACACCAATTTGGTCTATATGTCTTCACCAACACAGTACTTCTATTCTAACACCCTGTGTTCTATGAATTGTATAATGCCAATGTGTATTGTGAATTGTAAAGGTAATTTAAATGTGAATTGTGTGTGTAATATGTAAAATAGGTCTTAGAATGCTGACGATTTCACTCTATTGTGGTGAATGGTAAAAAGGCATCATAACCATCTTCATTCACTAGAGGGGCTGTCGTTGTGAGGGAAATGGTCAGCTGATGGCCTCAATTATATAGGTCTGGATGGCATAGCGCGTAATATCCTGTCTACATGTACACAGTCAGTTTATAAGGAGCTTCGTTCTTTCCATAATATAATATACAGTGCCTTTAGAAAGTATTCAGACCTCTTCCCTTTTTCCAAATTTTGTTATGTTCCAGCCTTATTCTAAAATGTATTAAATCATTTTTCCCCTCATCAATCTACACACAATACCCCATAATGACAAAGCGAAAACAGGTTTTTAGAAAATGTTCGCAAATGTATTAAAAATAAAAAACTGAAAAAACATATTTACATAAGTATTCAGCTCCTTTGCTATAAGACTCGAAATTGAGCTCAGGTGTCTCCTGTTTCCATTGATCATCCTTGAGATGTTTCTACAACTTGATTGGAGTCCATCTGTGGTAAATTCAATTGATTGGACATGATTTGAAAAGGCACACACTTGTCTATACAAGGTCCCACAGTTGACAGTGCATGTCAGAGCAAAAACCAAGCCATGAAGTCGAAGGAATTGTCTGTAGATGTCCGAGACAGGATTGTGTCGAAGCACAGATCTGGGGAAGGTTACCAAAACATTTCTGCAGCACTGAAGGTCCCCAAAAACACAGAGGCCTCCATCATTCTTAAAGGGAAGAAGTTTGGAACCATCAAGACTCTTCCTAGAGCTGGCCGGACCAACCAGAGCAATCGTTGGAGTAGGGCCTTGGTAAGAAAGGTGACCAAGAAACCGATGGTCATTCTGACTGAGCTCTAGAGTTCCTCTGTGGAGATGGGAGAACCTTCCAGAAGGACAACCATCTCTGCAGCACTCCACCAATCAGGCCTTTATGGTAGAGTTGCCAGACAGAAGCCACTCCTCAGTAAAATGTTTGCCAAAAGGCACCTAAAGACTCTCAGACCATGAGAAATAAGATTATCTTGTCTGATGAAACCAAGATTGAACTCTTTGGCCTGAATGCCAAGCATCACGTCTGGAGGAAACCTGGCACCATCCCTATGGTGAAGCATGGTGGTGGCATCATCATGCTGTTTTTCAGCCGCAGGGACTGAGAGACTAGTCAGGATCGAGGGAAAGATGAATGGAGCAAAGTACAGAGAGATCCTTGATGAAACCCTGCTCCAGGGCACTCAGGACCTCAGACTGAGGCAAAGGTTCACCTTCCAACAGGACAACGACCCTAAGCACACCACCAAGACAACGCAGGAGTGGTTTGGGACAAGTCTCTGAATGTCCTTGAGTGGCCCAGCCAGATCCCGGACTTGGACCCGATCTAAAATCTCTGGAGAAACCTGAAAATAGTTGTGCAGCGACACTCCCCATCCAACTTGACAGAGCTTGAGAAGATCTGCAGAGAAGAATTGGAGAAACTTCCCAAATACAGGTGTGTCAAGATTGTAGCGTCATACCCAAGAAGAGTAACGGGTCTGAATACTTACAGTTGAAGTCGGAAGTTTACATACACCTTAGCCAAATACATTAAACTCAGTATTTCACAATTCCTGACATTTAATCCTAGTAAAAATTACCTGTCAGTTAGGATCACCACTTTATTTTAAGAATGTGAAATGTCCGAATAATAGTAGAGAGAATGATTTATGTCAGCTTTTATTTGTTCCATCACATTCCCAGTGGGTCAGAAGTTTACATACACTCAATTTGTCACGATCGTCAACGGGACTGAGAGAGGACCAAGGCGCAGCGCGTGGAAAGTACATCTTCTTTTATTTTAAAGAAGGAAAAAACAAAACAACAAACGACCGTGAAGCTATACAAACATCAGTGCTGACACAAAACACTTCGACATAGACAATTCCCCACAAACAGCTAAAGCCTATGGTTGCCTTAAATATGGCTCCCAATCAGAGACAACAATAACCAGCTGTCTCTAATTGAGACCCAATTCAGGCAACCATAGACTTTCCTAGAAGCTACACTCAACCATAGACACAGCTAGACACATTCACTCAACACAAACCCATACACTACACCCAACACCCCCTTTACCATATAATCACCCTAGACACTACAAAAAACACATACATTCCCCATGTCACACCCTGACCTAACTAAAAATAATTAAGAAAACAAAGAATACTAAGGCCAGGGCGTGACACAGTTAGTATTTGGTAGCATTGCCTTTAAATTGTTTAACTTGGGTCAAACATTTCGGGGTAGCCTTCCACAAGCTTCCCACAATACGTTGGGTGAATTGTAAATAAGGTATTTCTTTAAAAAAAAAAAATGTGTATACTTGTAAGTCCATTTTAGAATAAGGCTGTAACGCAACAAAATGTGGAGAAAGGCAAGGGGTCTGAATACTTTCTGAAATACCATATGTCATATATTGTCATAAAGAAAGTAATTATAATGATAATATTCACCTGGTGAAGGCCAATGTACTGGAAATTAACGAATTCGACAACCATGTCTCTGCCACTAACAAAAACAGTCATGGGTGGTAACTCTACAATTCACTCGAAAAGGCAAGGCACACTGGGAAATTATATTGGAGGCATCGTGGAGGAGTCACTTAAAATGTTCAAGATGATACTAATCAAACAGTGTCACAGTGACTATCGGTTTGAATAATGACTACGAAATCACTTTAAGTAACGGTGCTCAGAGTTAGGAAGTGCAACGGATTTCCTCAAAAGTTTTGAGTAATGACAGCACATTGGGGATTACAGTGCACAGTGGTCATGTAGCCTGGTCCCAGATATGCTTGTGCTGCCAGCTCCTAAGGCCATTGTCATGCCAATGGGTCCAGGCGAGTCATTTTCTGCCCTCAGATGAAAAGATGCTACAGAGATTGTTGGGTGCACACTGAAGGGCCCAGTGCCTCTCCTCATCTCTCCTCCACCTCATCCTGCTGCTGCTGTAACTGGGGTGATGTCTTTGCATGTTGTTGCCATGGACACCACATGAAGGGCCAGATAAGAGGGGACCAACACAATAAGCCCTTATTAAACTCGCAGGCAGCGTGCGGTGGGATACAGATCAAACAGAGGCCTACAGCCCAATGTTCAGCTTTCAAAAACACAATAATATGGACATAAATAATACCTGAATAATCACAAAAACACTAATTACATCGTAGTTTGTTGTTTGCAGAGCACTAGACCTTCCTCTCTGTTTTCATATACCGACTGGAAATGCAAATGTATTCCTTCTCCTGTTTCTAAGGACCTACAGTGCATTTGGAAAGTATTCAGATCCCTTGACTTTTTCCACATTTTGTTACGTTACAGCCTCATTCTAAAAATGATTAAATCGTTTCCCCCCTCATCAATCTACACACAATACCCCATAATGACAAAGCTAAAACAGGTTCTTAGAAATGTTTGCAAATATTTATATAAAAATAAATGAATTAAATATCACATTTAAATACAATTGAAGTCAGAAGATTACATACACTTAGGTTGGAGTCATAAAAACTATTTTTTCAACCACTCCACAAATTTCTTGTTAACAAACTATAGTTTTGACAAGTCGGTTAGGACATCTACTTTGTGCATGATACAAGTAATTGTTCCAACAATTGTTTACAGACAGATTATTTCACTTATAGTTCACTGTATCACAATTCCAGTGGATCAGAAGTTAACATACACTAAGTTGACTGTGCCTTTAAACAGCTTGGAAAATTCCAGAAGATTATGTCGTGGCTTTAGACGCTTCTGATAGGCTACTTGCCATCATTTGAGTCAATTGGAGGTGTACCTGTGGATGTATTTGAAGGCCTACCTTCAAACTCAGTGCCTCTTTGCTTGACATCATGGGAAAATCAAAAGAAATCAGCCAAGACCTCAGAGAAAAAATTGTAGACATCCACAAGTCTGGTTCATCCTTTTTCAAATGCCTGAAGGTACCACGTTCATCTGTACAAACAATAGTACGCAAGTATAAACACCATGGGACCACGCAGCCGTCATACCGCTCAGGAAGGAGACGCGTTCTGTTTCCTAGAGATGAACGTACTTTGGTGCAAAAAGTGCAAATCAATCCCAGAACAACAGCAAAGGACCTTGTGAAGATGCTGGGGGAAACGGGTACAAAAGTATCTACTGTATATCCACAGTAAAACGAGTCCTATATCGACATAACCTGAAAGGTCGCTCAGCAAGGAAGAAGCTCAAAAACCGGCATAAAAAAAGCCAGACTGCGGTTTGCAACTGCACATGGAGACAAAGATTGTACTTTTTGGAGAAATGTCCTCTGGTCTGATGAAACAAAAATAGAACTGTTTGGCCATAATGACCATCGTTATGTTTGGAGGAAAAAATGCTTGCAAGCTGAAGAACACCATCCTAACCGTGAAGCACGGGGGTGGCAGCATCATGTTGTGGGGGTGCTTTGCTGCAGGAGGGACTGGTGTACTTCACAAAATAGATGGCATCACGAGGAGGGAAAATTATGTGGATATATTAACACAACATCTCAAGACATCAGTCAGGAATTTAAAGCTTGGTCGCAAATGGATCTTCCAAATGGAAAATGACCCCCAAGCATACATCCAAAGTTGTGGCAAAATGGTTTAAGGACATCAAAGTCAAGGTATTGTAGTGGCCATCATAAAGCCCTGACCTCATTCCTATAGAAAATGCGTGGGCAGAACTGAAAAAGCTTTTGCGAGCAAGGAGGTCTACAAACCTGACTCAGTTACACCAGCTCTGTCAGGAGGAAAGGGCCAAAATTCACCCAACTTATTGTGGAAAGCTTGTGGAAGGCTACCCGAAACGTTTGACCCAAATTTAACAGTTTAAAGGCAACGCTACCAAATACTAATTGAGTGTATGTAAACTTCTGACCCACTGGGAATGTGATGAAAGAAATAAAAGCTCAAATAAATCATTCACTCTACTATTATTCTGATATTTCACATTCTTAAAATAAAGTGGTGACCCTAACTGATCTTAAACAGGGAATTTTGAAAAACTGAGTTTAAATGTATTTGGCTTAGGTGTATGTAAACTTCTGACTTCAACTGTAAATGCAGAGGTTTTTTTACTTAGTTATAAGGATTTCTTATCACTTTACATGTCCCTGTAACACCTAAAGAGTTTGAAATAGGTTTAGATGCCATTCCCTCAGGTGTTGCTTTATTATTCAGGAACATGTCAAGACCTGACCCTCAGAGTCTACCTTCCATTAACCCTGTTGACTCAACAGTAGGAAAGATTTGTTTCTCTTTTGGTCCATTCAACAACAGAGCGATACGAACCTTGTTTCAGCAAAATATTGTATGCCTTATTGGAATGGATTTATTGATAATATCTGTTGAAAAAAGTTTGGATGTTGCCACACTCATACCTACTTGTTCACAAAATTAAGGAAGTTTCCTTTAAAATGATTCATAAATATTATCCTGCCAACCAGTATATGAAGAAGTTTAAGAAAAACATAAACTCAAATTGTACCTTTTGTAATGACCACCCAGAAACAGGTTTGTATCTTTTTTGGCATTGTATTCATGTAAGGAAACTGTGGCAAGACATCAGTAGATTTATGATTGAACACATTTATGAAGATTTTACGCTATTGTGGAGAGACGTACTGCTTGGATATTTTACCTACAATAGAAATAAATTGAAACAATTTCATGTAATTAATTTCATTATTCTTTTGGCCAAATTTCATATTCACAAATGCAAATTTACAAACAAAACACCACATTTTCGTTCCTTACAAAAATACATTTAACTATATTTTAAGACCATTAAATCCTCTGCTAACAAAAAAGCTGTTACACATAATTCTATGCATGTCCCTTTTAAGGTCCTTGTGTAATGTGATATTGTAACCCCTAGCCCAATTGTCCTTTGTATATTATGTATATATACTTGTGTTCCCCCATGTACTTTCAGTATTGAATTGTTGTTAAAGAAAATAATAATACAAATAAATAAATAAAGAATGGGCTGTGGCCACTGGCAGTGTTCTAACATCGCGAGAGTTGAGCTGCTGTATATAGTTCCATGCGATTAATCTCGTTCTTCGCACTACTCATCTCAAGCGGCTGCTGTAGGACCAAGGCAGAGGTATGTGTTTTGTAGGGCTACACTTTCAATCTATCATGAAATATATAGGCTAAAGCATGTTTTCGGTTATTCCAAAAAAAGAAAGTGAAAACTTAGCCATACTATGACTAATAGTTTTTGACTTTTATTTCCTTATCATTTCATTTGTGTGCAATCTTACCAGCATTAAACTTGTAGCCTACATTTCCATTGACGGCAGAATACATGCGTTTGTTTAGCTTTACAATAGTTTTGGGGGGGGATTATGTCCAAGTGGCCTACATCAATTATTTGTTCAATGGAATATTGGAATAAAAAAATCAGGTGAGGGGAAAAATAAATGTCGAGAAAAAAACGAATGCAGGTTTACGAAATAGGACTGACTGCGTGTGCAATATAGTAAAAGGTTTTGCCACTTGCCAGGCAAGAACAGCCTGTTGAACTATGTGATTAATGCTTAAAATAAAGCCATAAATGGCCATTTAGGAAACACCTGTGGTTTAGGTGTTGCTCATGAAAGAAGTGAAATCTTCCATAGAATCAATTTCCTATTCCTGCCTGTATTGTTTTCAGTTCTTTTCACATTATAGCTTCAATGCCGAAAATGTATAGAAAGAGGATGGAGAGAGTATCCCAGTTCATCTTTCATGTCCAGTTATCTTAGTGTTTTTTGTGTACTACCATGAGTGGTTATTGCTGTATAACGTATATTGACAGCATACATAAAACAGTTAAGGCCTATTTGTTCAATTTATCTTCCTCCACCTCCAGTGAAACTGAAGATGGCTGCAGGTAAAGCGCGCATCGGGCATCTGGCCCCTGACTTCAAGGCCACAGCAGTCATGCCAGATGGACAGTTTAAAGACCTCAGCATTTCCAACTACAGAGGTAGACCTACTACTACGTTTCATAGTATTCTGCACTGTCCTTTGTTGATTGATTTTAAAGTTTGATAATACAGTAATGACCTATAAGCCTGTTGGATAAGATTTTAGTTACATTGAATGTGTGCTTCCAGGCTCCGCAACTTGATAGGTTTGTCTAATGGTGTGTCTTGTGCTGCTTACCTGCAGGGAAGTATGTGGTGTTCTTCTTCTACCCACTGGACTTCACCTTTGTGTGCCCTACTGAGATCATCGCCTTCAGTGACGCTGCCGAGGAGTTCAGGAAGATCGACTGCGAGGTCATTGGTGCCTCTGTTGACTCCCACTTCTGCCATCTTGCCTGGTACGAGTCTTTTGCACAATTATTTTGCCTTATGAAGATTTCATCCTAGGTGACGCAGGATAAGTTACAGTGCAGCGATCTTTTTATTACATTTTTCATATATATTTGTATTCAAGTTTTACAAAATGTACATCAATGTAAGTACAAAGATTTTACCATATCCCAACCAACCTTCCTTCCTTCCTCCACATAACACATTCATTGGAAACCCTAAGAGAATACTTAATGTTCTCAAGCTTTAGGAAGAACATTACATCGTTGAGCCATTGAGAAATAAGTGGGGGTTGAGCAGACTTCCACTGGAAAATAATTCCACGTCGAGCTAATAAGGATGTAAAAGCAACAACATCGGCATGTTTGGGGTCCAAGGAGAACGCGTATTCTGGAATACCAAAAACAGCTATCAAGGGACATGGCTGCAGGTTCATTTCAAGCACCTCAGATCATTTTTTTAAAGAGAATCCCAGTAATTTTTGTAGTTTAGAGCATTGACTGAACAGAAACATGACATCTATCACACTCATCATTTACATTTGGATATATTTCAGACAATCTGGATTTGGAAAAATGCACTCTTTGAAAAACCTTAAATTGTATGTGACCAAGATGAGCACAAGATGTAGTGGAGCGTACTCTATCAATCGCCTCCTCCCACCACTCCTGTGTGAATTCAACACCCATTTCCCGTTCCCAAGCAGATGTAGTTTTGTTGGTGGAATGGGAATAAGTGAATCTTATCAATAGGACCCATAGTAGAATTTAAAATGCACTCGAAACTGGTACCAAATCTTAAGTGTGGAAGGAACTACAGGATTGCCAGTATAGCAATAGGGGGATGCTGGGAGAGAAGAGCGGAGTAGAGCAGGAAGAGAAGCAGAAATACAAGAATGTGCCTCTAGGTAGCATCATGGGGTATCTGGAGCATGTAACCAGAATAGCAATTACTGAAAGTTGGCTGCCCAGTAATAGTATACAAAGTTGGATAGTGTATGGCCTCCACTAAACTTGCATCTCTGAAGTAGAGATCTACTGACTCTGGGTACCTTTCCTCGCCAGATCAATGTGGTAACAGCCTGATTGATTGACAAAAACAAAAGAAAGTTGGTAAAAACAATGGGATAGATTGAAATGGATAGTTATTTGGGTAAACTGTTCATTTTTACAGCATTAATCCTTCCTATAAGTGATAGTGGTAAGCTACCCCATCTCTGAAAATCAGATTTCATTTGCGTAAGGAGGGGAGCAAAGTTTGCAGAAAAAAGAGCATGTAATGAACAAGTAACGTTCACTTCAAGGTATTTGAAACCAGAGCGGCTAAGCTGAAAAGGCAAGTCTGTCTGCTGGAACTGTAGCGCTGCTGGATTGAGTGGGAAGTACTCACTTCTCTGGAGTTTCAGCTTGTAACCGGAGAAGGAGCCAAAGTTCTCCAGAATAGAAAGGATAGAAGGTAAACAGGTTACAGGGTTATTTACATAGAGTAACAAATCATCTGCATATAATGATAACCTATGTTCAACTCCTTCCTGTGTTACACCTTGGAAAGAGGAGGATGCCCGTAAAGCTACTGAAAGAGGCTCAATGGCGACGGCAAATAGTAAAGGGGACATTGGGCAGCCTGTCCCACGTTCCAGGGCAAAATAGTCAGAACGGTTGACATTGGTACAGACACTGGCCTGGGGAGATGTATACAAGAGACGGTTCTTTGAGCTAAATTTGTCCCCAAGTCAAAAAAAATGTAAGAACAGCAAATAGGTACTCCCATTCAATTCTGTCAAATGCCTTCTCTGCATCTAGGGAGATTACCACCTCAGGGGAGTTGGAGAATTGTTTAGAATAAATCATGTTAAACCGCATCTGAATATAAAAAGAAAATCTGTCCTTTTATAAAGCCGGTTTGTTCCTGTGATACGAGTCCTGGTAAGACTACTTCCAGACACCTTGCTATCACCTTCGCCAGCATCTTTACATCCACATTAAGGAGACTTAGGGCCCTAAATGAAGAACAGGAAGTGGGGTCTTTCCCCTTCTTAAGGTGAAGCGCTATTGAAGCCTGTGTTAGGGTAGGTGGCAGCGAGCCACGTTCAAGTGATTAATTATACATAGGTAAAAGTAAAGGGGCTAACTTGGTATGGAGTTTCTTAAAGAACTCAGTTGGAAACCCATCAGGCCCTGGAGGTTTGCTGCTCTGCATTGACTTGATAGACTGAATACCTTCTTCAAGGCTGAGAGGAGATCATCTACAGTTTCAGCCTCAACTGTGGGAGTCTCCAGTTCACCCAAAAATGTTGTCATATTGGCAGTATCTGATGGAAATTCAGACGTATACAGGGAGGAATTGAACGATTTGAAGGTGTCATTGATCCCCGTAGGGTCAGAAATCAAGCTATGAGAGGAATCTTTCATTTGGGGAATCAGACGGGTAGCAGCACTGCGTTTTAATTGGTGTGCGAGCAGACGACTTGCCCTGTCGCCATGTTCATAGTAGGTCCACGTGAATGCAATAGTAACCGTTCTGCATCTGTAGTGGACAAGAGATTGAATTCAGATTGTAAGTTCAAGCGTTGCTTATATAGCTCTGGAGATGGCGTCAAGGCATATTGGTGGTCAAGGATGGCTTTAGTGAGTTCTTCTAGTTTAACTTTCCGAGTTTTGTTAATATGAGAAAAATAAGAAAGGCCTGAAGTGATTCCCATAAGAGAGAATGAGAGGTTGAGCTTGTCTGATTTGAAAAATATATATTATCAATAGAAGTGGAGATAATGTTACAGAAGTCTGAATCAGACAGGAGAAAAGAATTGAATCTCCAACAGAGAGGAGTACGAGTTTGTCCTGATAGGACTATGTCGAGGGCTAAAGGTCCATGGTCAGAAATGACAGTGGGTAAATATTCAGAAGAGGTGACATTTGGAAGTAACTTGTGATCAATAAAGAAATAGTCAATACAAGAAAAAGAATGGTGTACATGTGAAAAAAAGAACACTGCCTGGGGATTCTGAAATCTCCAGGGATCTGTACACCCATTCTGAATCATAAAATCTGAGAAGGACTGACATAGCAGAAGGAGACTTAGTTCTGGGGTTGGAGTGGTCTAAAGCCGGGCTAATAAAACAATTCAGATCCACGCCAAATATCAAAAGATGGGTGTTCAGAGAAGGGATTTTCCCCAGCAACCAATTTGGCAAATTCAACATCAAAATTGGGAGCATATACATTGACCAATACTACAGGTGTGTGCCAGTTATGATTAAAAATGTCTCGTTACTGTCTGAAATAATATTAGTAGTAGAGAAATGTATTTTTTTACTAACCAAAATTGCAACCCCTCTGGCTTTGGAGTTAAAGTCAGAATGTGAAAACCTGACTGAGCCTGGAGTTTTGTAGCCATTGATTGATCTTTAATGCGTAAATCTGCTTTTAGCTTTTCAAATGGGAGAAGATCTTAGACCTCTTGACAGGATTAATCATTGTTTTAGTATTCCAAGATAAAACTTTATAGGATTAAGCCTACATATTACAATTATTCGTTTTGTTAGCCATCTAAAATATTGAAAGGAAAAAGGTGTGAAAACAGACATTTGCAAAGACAGAACTGATGAAAAAAGCAAGGAAAAATAAATACATTTGAACAAAAAAGGTCACCCCTCCTCTCCCACCCAAACCCAAAGTCTCCTTCCCCAGCAAATGGAGACAGCAGGTTGACGTTAGCGCAGCTTCGGTGCATATAAACCAAGAACCTTTCTATCCTAACGCGGAGAGGCTCCATCGCACGAGTAGTGAAATCCATTTGAAAAGGCATTCACAAAATAGTAAAGTAAGTCAACAAATACCGCACGTTTGCACAGTCCAAATTATAATTTGGTGTATCATTTTACTGCAGTACTATTATATTAGGCTACATGTGAGTGTTATAGGCCTACAGTCAGTGTACATATTTCAGTTACTAGAGTAGGCTAAAACTTCAGTGTCCAAATATATTTTTTTAATTATTCAGAGGACCGGCACACAGAAACCTGTTTACTACTATCCGTGTCCGTCTGTATACCACAGCTGTCAGGGACGCTTGGTCTCAGACACACAAAAAAGACTAAATTCAGTCTCGTTGTGTGTTCTTACAGGACCAACACACCTCGTAAGCAGGGCGGTCTGGGTCCAATGAAGATCCCTCTGGTAGCCGACACACTGCGTTCCATCTCCACGGACTACGGGGTGCTGAAGGAGGACGAGGGCATCGCCTACAGGTGGGTTCACAACAGACAAGTTCAAGGGTCAAAGTTCAATGTTTCTATGACCGACTGGGTCAAAACCTGGGTAATGTGCCCAACAAGACTAACACAAACCTAAATGACTCAATCTATACCATATTTGTTTTTTCAGGGGCCTATTCATTATTGACGCCAAGGGCCTCTTGAGGCAGATCACCATCAACGACCTTCCAGTGGGACGGTCCATCGACGAGACCCTGCGTCTGGTGCAGGCCTTTCAGTTCACTGACAAACACGGAGAAGGCACATAACTAACCCTGCTTTCTTTTTGTTTTCTAAAAGACGATGCCTCCTTATCCTACACAGAATCAGGCTAACCTTTTGCAGTGCCATATTTGACCATGTACCGTCAGAAGACACATACACTATGTCAGGGGTCATCAACTAGATTCAGCCGCGGGACCATTTCTTTTCTTGATGGTCGGGGGACTGGGACAGATGGTCGGGGGACTGGAACATAATTATAAATCATTTGTACGAAAGAAGCCCAAACAGATAATGTATTTGACAAAAACATAATTTCAAACCTTGATTACATTGGTACACAATCACATGTCTCTCTATTTATGAGTGGAAATACTTAGTTACAGATTTCCTAAATTAAAATCATTTTGAGGTGAATTCCTATTGATTTTAGTGTTACATGTCCAAAAATATTTTTGGGGCTCAAAACTTTGGGGGGGGCCAAGGGCCGCCAGTTGACGATACCTGCACTATGTGAACAGCATTTAGAGCACTATTACCACTCTCTCTTTTAAGGTAACATTCCATGTTTGTAACAGCTGAGAATGTTAGGCTGATAGTAGATGTCAGAATGTATAAAAATGACAAGCTCCAGTTCAAAGTGTTTTGTTTATCATACTGCACTGTCCTGACACACACACTTCTTCTCTGGTGTTTCCTCAGTCTGTCCCGCCGGCTGGAAACCAGGAAGTGACACCATCAAGCCCGACACCCAGAAGAGCAAAGACTTCTTCTCCAAGCAGCACTAAGATGATGAGTGTCTGCAGCCTGCTGTAGGACAACTACAGTTACAGTACATTTCAATAGAACAATAGGCTACTGCTCTTCACCATCTATGTGCCTGGGAACTGTAGAACAATGTCATCAGCATTCCATTATCTGTCATGTGTTTAGATAGAAATGATGACCAAAGAATCAAGATTAGATTGTGTTGGAGGTGTTTTAGTGTCATTAACCAGGTTCCATCCAACCTTTTTATGCGAGTAAAGTACATGTCGGATGAAAAATGTCACGACAGATCTGATGGAAACAGTGAATTTGCCGGTAAACTTTCCAAATGACAACAAAACAAAATACGCTAGACAAGGTGGGATCGTTTTGTCTGTAAAATGTATTATGAGAGAAATGGCAGTGGAAAGGCTTTTATGCGCAAATATTGATATAATATATTTTTAAATTATTGTCACCATCCTATCAAAGTAAACTTGGGAGTCATGTGATGACATGTGTGCACTACGACTCGGGAAAGCATGCAGTTTATTAGGCTACAGATGAAATAAGTTATGATGAACTTCACAGGGTGGTGAATGTACCAGTTGATGAGCTTGATACTCCTTTCCAATAAATATCGAGGGTCTTATTCTGGTGACATGATGATTGATGTTTGGCTGCCATTTGACAAATTCAAATAATCTTGCTCTTTTGTCCATAATAACCTCATGTGTAGGCTATACCTGCACTGTATCTGCAAGCTGTTGGCTAGAGCACACATTCGCTATATAAGGCAACATTCTTTGTTACAAAACCATCAGTAGAGTTGGAAATGCGATGGAAACACATTTAACTTATTTTTTATTTGGTACATGGTAATTTAACTTCTAAAGTAAATGTTATGTGCACTACGTCATCATGCACAGATTTTTATCCGCTACAAGTCAATTTGATGGAAACACAACTCTGGTGAGAAAAGGTGCAGATTTTAGAATATTCACATGAAACTGTCGCCAGTTAGATGGAAGCCTAGCTAATGATGGTTCGGGATTTTGTTTTCTGTTGTATCATTTTGGTAACATAGTTTTTGTCTTTAGGCCACAGTCTGTGAAATGAGGAAAAGCAGCTTTACTGGGGGGAAAAAGTGAGAAGAAAACTTAGTTTTTTTACAGTGAAAAACAAACTACTCAACTGTCCTTTCATCTTCTAAATAAAAACTTTTACAAAGCAGTTATTTTTTTCCCTTGACAGATTATCAGAAAAACAAACTTAACATGTTTGTTAGTTACTTTTTGTATGACTTACGATGAAATTGAAATCTGGGTTAATTTAACAGTTTAGTTTGCAATTCTGTTTTGTTTTTTGGTGAATTTAGCTACAATGTAGCTAGACGTGATACACTACATTACCAAAAGTATGTGGACACCTGCTCGTCGATCATCTCATTCCAAAATCATGGGCATTAATATGTAGTTGGTCCTCCCTTTGCTGCTATAACAGCCTCCACTCTTCTGGGAAGGGTTTCCACTAGATGTTGGAATATTGCTGCGGGGACTTGCTGCCATTCAGCCACGAGCATTAGTGAAGTTGGGCGATTAGGCCTGGCTCACAGTCAGCGTTCCAATTCATCCCAAAGGTGTTTGATGGGGTTGAGGTCAGGTCTCTATGCAGGCCAGTCAAGTTCTTCCACACCAATCTCGACAAACCATTTCTGTATGGACCTCGCTTTGTGCACGAGGGCATTGTCATGCTGAAAAAGGCAAGGGCCTTCCCCAAACTGTTGCCACAGTTGGAAGCACAGAATCTTCTAGAATGCCATTGCATGCTGTAGCGTTAAAGACTTCCCTTCACTGGAACTAAGGGGCCTATCCCGAACCATAAATATCAGCCCAAGACCATTATTCCTCCTCCTCCTCCAAACTTTACAGCTGGCACTATGCATTCGGGCAGGTAGCGTTCTTCTGGCATCCGCCAAACCCAGTTTTGTTCATTGGACTGCCAGATAGTGAAGCTCGATTCATCACTCCAAGAGAATTTGTTCCAGAGTCCAATGGCGGCGAGCTTTACACCACTCCAGCCGACACTTGGCATTGCGCATGGTGATCTTATGCTTGTGTGCGGCGGCTCGGCCATGGAAACCCATTTCATGACGCTCTCGACGAACAGTTCTTCTGCTGACATTGCTTCCAGAGGCAGTCTGGAACTCGGTAGTGAGTGTTGCAACCAAGGACAGACAATTTTTACACTCTTCAGCACTCATCGGTCACGTTCTGTGAGCTTGTTTGGCCTACCACTTTGCGGCTGAGGCGTTGCTGCTCCTAGACATTTCCGCTTCACAATAATAGCACTTACAGTTGACCGGGGCAGCTCTAGCAGGGCAGAAATTTGATACACTGACTTGTTGGAAAGGTGGCATCCTATGACGGTGCCATGTTGAAAGTCACTGAGCTCTTCAGTAAGGCCATTCTACTGCCAATGTTTGTCTGTGGAGACACATTTTCATTTTTATACACGCAGCAATGGGTGTGGCTGAAATAGACAAATCCACTAATTTGAAGAGGTGTCCACATACTTTTGTATATACAGTATATGTAGCTAGGACTTAAAAAACTGGATCATTGAGTGAAGCTGGACTATCAATCCAAATAGGGTTGAACAATAGAGTAACATCATCTTAGGCTCCCTCTTAAACCAGCTTAAATGAAATGAATGCCAAAACTTTGCAACTGCAAAAAAAGGCAGCCAAGCAAAGGACAAGGTAACATAACTAAAAATTGCAGGCAAAGATGGAAGCATTTCATCGCAATCACGCGATCATTGAAAACATGTTTCACAAAAGAAAATTGGGGGGCATTCATATATATATTTTTTGCATTCATTTACAATTAATTTGTTCTTGCCTTTCAATATTATTTATGTTGCTCTCAATAGTATTGGGTTAATGTTTTGCTTTCAAAAACATAATTTTTTGTGTAATACTAAGAATTTTGTTCTCGAATTCAAAAGGGTTGCTTGAAATTAAAGGCACAAAAGTCATTCCAAAGAACCCTCTCGCTTCGCCTCTTCCTCTCTGTTTTTTGCAACAAAATCAATTGATGTGCATTTCTTATGGCCTGCAGAGTACCGCCAGCTACTGTTCAATTGTTGATTAATGAGCGAGGTTAATTGACTGCAGATGGTTGTAGAATTTTTACTCAACTTAATTTTTTATGTAGTGAGAATATGGTTGTTATCATATAGTCTACCCCACAAGAGGTTGGTGGTACCTTAATTGGGAGGAAGGGCTTGTGGTAATGGCTGGAGCGGAATCAGTGGAACGGTGTCAAATAAATCAAAAACATGGTTTAACGCCATTCCATTTGCTCCGTTCCAGCCATTATTATGAGCCTCCACTGGTCTACCCATATTGGATGCGAAGTCAATATATTCCTTGCAGAAGAGACCAAGTGCTACTGATCTAATTCCACGCACACGTCTGTTTATGTCGCTGGTGTAGCAGGTAAAGTCACAGCGCTGACGTCCTTATCACGGTTTGCGCATGTGTAATCCTGGTGCAGCTCCTCTGTAATTGTCAGCAAAATGATTGACTGAATTAACAAGAGAACAATCTGCTGGTGCACAAGCACATTTCTAAATAGCACCTGGTGTATTTTACTATTCTACTATTCTTACTCTCAATAGTAACTAAGTTGAGACCCCCCCCCCCCCCCCAGGGGCCCTGATTGCACTATATACAACCTGAAAATCCATTCAATTCAATGTCATTTAATATTCATGGTATGACACACAAAATGACAATTATTTGTTCAAATTTGACATCCTCATTTAACAATGCTTACCTTCCTATAAAGCCCTTGAAGCATATCAAGTCATTTATGTCATATTGTTGAGATTAGTAAAAATGCTAGGCAAATTGCAATCTAATATGGCATTCCCTTTTTTGAGCTCAGTCATTTCCTAAAAAACATCAAGATGAAAAAAACGAAACAATTGGAATTTCTTTTTTGAGTTGTAAGTAGTAGGGTTTTAAAGCTGAAATAATTGTTAAACGTGTTTTTCAAGAAGACACAGTTAGGGTTAACTGTACAACACTGAGGAAAACACTGAACAACATGCAATCTTACATTCTGACATTGGCAAATTTACATTGATGTTTTTGATGTATTTTGAGGTTACCGAGAACCGTGAAACTTTTACCACACTGCACACAACTAAATGGCTTTTGTCCACTGTGAAATCGCTCATGTCTTTGGCAGTTGTCCTGCCTTGCAAACATCTTGCCACAGAGTCTGCAACTGAAAGGTCTCTCACCCGTGTGAACACTCTGATGGGACTTAAGTCTGGTTTTCTGCGTAAAACATTTCCCACACTCAAGACATCTGTATGGTTTGACTCCAGCGTGAGAGTGCTGGTGTGCTTCAAGTTGACAATGGCGGTGGAAGCTCTTTCCACACAATGAGCATATAAACACTTTTTGGTTTGGTACAGCTCTCCAAACATTGACCATTCTTTTTGTTTTCAATCTGTTCTTATTAAGAATATGCTCATTGCTGTGTGAGTTTGACTCAGATGTGTTCCCAGTTGCTCTCATGAGCCCTTGTGAAGAAGGTCCTGGCTGCTGCAGTCTAGGCTGTAAAATCAAGCCCTCCATCACAACAGGGTGCATATTATCTCTGTACTGCCCCTGGTCAGCTTGAAAGGACTCAGACATGGCATCGCCATGATAAAGAGGATGCCACTCGGGCTCCACTTTCACTGGGACAGTGCTGAAAATGTCATTAAGTGGTTTCTCTGCAGAAGACAAAGAGTTGCAGGAAGCAGGATGGGATGGGATGGGAGTGGGATATTGATCTGCCTGAGAGGAAAACATCTGTAAGCATCTCTCTGTAGTGTAAGACCCATCTGGGTGAGTGGAATCATTCCCACTTAGTCCTTGTGTAACAGAGAACCACAGCTGACTATCTCTCTCATCCATTCTAAAGTCCAAACTGCCTGTGATTCCTGGGTCTTGTACAGTTCCCTGGGCTACATGTTTTTCCACCTGCTCTGCTTTCACCAACAACTCCAGTCCACCCCTCGCCTCCACAAGGTGTCCTGAGCTCTGCAGCTCATTGAACTTCTCCGGGTCCTCTACAGGCGTGGCTTGGGATTTCTGGTCCTCTTCATTACCTGGAAGTAGAGTAGACAGTTTATGTAATTGTTAGAAATATGTCAAATAAGCGATAAAGCAAAACCCTGTACAGTGCAAATAACCTGACTTGATGGCAGGGCCGTAACTACATATGAGGACACCGGGGTCTGGACTTCGGTAACTTTTTCTAATTTGAAAAATAACAAAAGTATATAAACTCAGCAAAAAAAAGAAACGTCCTCTCACTGTCAACTGTTTATTTTCAGCAAACTTAACATGTGTAAATATTTGTATGAACATAAGGTTCAACAACAGACATAAACTGAACAAGTTCCACAGACATGTGACTAACAGGCTTACCACACCACTCGCGTCGCGTGCACGTTGCAAAAAACATTTTGAAATCTATGTTATTCAATTATTGCACCCACACTGCTCGCTCGCTCGCCAACAAGCATCTGCGTTGCCAAGGGCTAAAACAGAAGTCATTCCTATTTCTGACGCAGATCGCGCTGCAAGTCGTGCCTCTCCCATCACCTCATTGGTTTATAGAAGCAGATACCCAAGTGCCATCTCCTCATTGGTTATACCTACGTGGGTGGGTGACTGAAAGACGAACGAGGTCAGTGGCAGTAATGCACCTAATTTATGAAGGTTGCCAATCGCAAAATAAAGTCAAGAGAAGAAAAAGCCTGGAAGGAAGAGAGCTGGACTAGAAACGATTCGGTTGACCGTTTTATGTGTGGATTAATTGGCGGAGTAGAGGACCTTGTGCATTTCAGGTAAAATAACTCAATGTTTATATCCCAGGACAAATTAGCTAGCAACAGCAAGCTAGCTAAATAGGACAAATTAGCTAGCAAGTGCAAGCTAACTAGCTAAATTGCCATAAATGTTTAATGCTTTTCGACCTCTCCCCAAATTAATATAATTGGTTCAGAGTTTGTTTTGATATTTTCACCTGTGTGTCGTGATCGCGTTTGATGTGGGGGGACAAAATACATGTATGCACGATGGCCGGTTTGGGTTCTGTGTAAACAGAAATGGAATAATGTGTCCCTGAACAAAGAGGGGGTCAAAATCAAAAGTATTAAGTAGTGCAGTGCACCAGATTTGCCAGTTCTTGCTGTGAGATGTTACCCCACTCTTCCACCAAGGCACCTGCAAGTTCCTGGAAATTTCTGGGGGGAATGGCCCTAGCCCTCCGATCCAACAGGTGACCAGACGTGCTCAATGGGATTGAGATCCGGGCTCTTCGCTGGCCATGGCAGAACACTGACATTCCTGTCTTCCAGGAAATCACGCACAGAACGAACAGTATGGCTGGTGACATTGTCATGCTGGATGGTCATGTCAGGATGAGCCTGCAGGAAGGGTACCACATGAGGGAGGAGGATGTCTTCCCTGTAACACACAGCGTTGAGATTGCCTACAATGACAACAAGCTCAGTCTGATGATGCTGTGAAACACCGTCCCAGACAATTACGGATCCTCCACCTCCAAATCGATCCCGCTCCAGAGTACAGGCCTCGGTGTAACGCTCATTCCTTCGACGATAAACGCGAATCCGACAACCACCCCTGGTGAGACAAAAAATGTGACTCATCAGTGAAGAGCACTTTTTGCCAGTCCTGTCTGGTCCAGCGACGATGGGTTTGTGCCCATTGGCGACGTTGTTGCCGGTGATGTCTGGTGAGGACCTGCCTTACAACAGGCCTACAAGCCCTCAGTTCAGCCTCTCTCAGCCTATTGCGGAGTCTGAGCACTGATGGAGGGATTGTGCGTTCCTGGTGTAACTCGGGCAGTTGTTGTTGCCATCCTGTACCTGTTCCGCAGGTGTGATGTTCGGACGTACCGATCCTGTGTAGGTGTTGTTACACGTGGTCTGCCACTGCGAGGACGATCAGCTGTCCGTCCTGTCTCCCTGTAGCGCTGTCTTAGGCGTCTCACAGTACAGACATTGCAATTTATTTCCCTGGCCACATCTGCAGTCCTCATGCCTCTTTGCAGCATGTCTAAGGCACGTTCACGCTGATGAGCAGGGACCCTAGGCATCTTTCTTTTAGTGTTTTCAGAGTCAGTAGAAAGGCCTCTTTAGTGTCCTAAGTTTTCATAACTGTGACCTTAATTGCCTACCGTCTCTAAGCTGTTAGTGTCTTAACGACCATTCCACAGGTGCATGTTCATTAAACGTTTATGGATCATTGAACAAGCATGGGAAAGTGTTAAACCCTTTACAATGAAGATCTGTGAAGTTATTTTGATTTTTTGAATTATCTTTGAAAGACAGCGTCCTGAAAAAGGGATGTTTATTTTTTTGCTTAGTTTATTTTGAACACAACAAAGTAAATCAATTATGGGTCAACATCTAAATATTGCTCCCAGCGTTGATCAAAGCTCCGTGCGCTTATATTCTTGATCTGATTGAGTTCTAATCGCTCCAGCCTCTTTGCGAACGAACAGTGAACAGTGGTTTGTTTATGCCTTTTTAGCAGCAACCACTCTCTCAAAGGGCTAACCCCGCTGTCTCGCGGCACGGGCCTGAGACGTAAAACGTTATGGCAGGAGTCACTTTTACTTTCTTCTCCAACACTTTTTTTGCATTATTTAAACCAAATTGAACATGTTTCATTATTTATTTGAGACTAAATTGATTTTATTTATGTATTATATTAAGTTAAAATAAAAGTGTTCATTCAGTATTGTTGTAATTGTCAGTATTACAAATATATATATTTAAAATCGGCATCGGCTTTTTTTGGTCCCGCAATAATTGGTATCGGCGTTGAAAAATCATAATCGGTCAACCTCTAGTTGTTAGTCCCGTCTCGATAGCCCACTGGAGTCTATAGTTTACCCATTACCAACCTTTTTCTTACCCCTACATCACTGATATTAATACAGAACCGTAAGTAATATTCAAATAATTAATGTGAATGTGATAGTACAATCATCTGTCTGCTCCAATGATGTCTGTTTATGCGGAGCTTGACTGTTAGTCGTTCCAGATAAAAGTGTCTGCTAAATGGCATATATTAGCAGGGGGAAAGTAAGGTGGTACGGTGTTCCGGCCCAAAAATTGTAGGAGTATGCTTTACCGATAAAACATTAGCCTATCACAATAATTAAAACAAATGACTGGTTGTGTTTATGCCACAATCAAAGGTAATACATTTTAAAAGTTAAATTACAAATCTTAATGGCTAGGCCCACAGAGATCCTATTGAATTAATAGGGATTCTGTATGTAGTTCTATGATTAGGCCCATAAAACATTTGAGCTCCTGCACCATGAATAAATAAATTCTACTTTCACTCCTGTATGTTAGTAATGCCTAGGACTACAAATGCAAAAACTATGTAATTTGAGAAAAGAGATATCCATGTAAATAAATGATGATTTTATGCAATTCATCATTACAACTGACTGAACAATAACGTTACCTGATGCTACGTGTTAGCGTGAATCAGTTCTCATATTTCCTCCCTTTTATGGGTATAACATTACAATTGTATAGCTAATAGTCTGTTTGCAGATGACTGAGGTGAATTAACCTACAGCAGCAACGGTGATAATGACTGGGGTAATTTTTGCTGTTCTCCAAATAGCATTTTAATAGCGGTCGCGCGCCTTCCGGTCCTCATTACAACTCAAATCCTGGTTACACAACTGAGGTACATTGCCCGATGTATAAGAAGCTAAGTTAATCGTTAAAACTATAGGTATATGGTACGATAGGATCCTATGGGTCTAACGATGAACGTAGCCTTAAGATGCTTTAAACCGCGCTCTGCTTGACAGCACTAAACTAAGGGTGAGCTCTCACCTTTTTGTGAGGTCCCACTCCCAAGCTGAATTCCCTCAGCACGTTGCCTGTCATTTGTTCCTCGTGCTGCTGCTTCCCTTTGAGCTTTCCTCAGTTCTCTTTCCATCAGCTGTAAACTATTTTTAAGGCCTTCTATCTCATTTTCTTTCCGACACATTTCCAGCCGTAGCACGACAGTACCCTCGTCTACAAATTTGGTTATTTCTGCAACAGCTGCCTTTGCTAGCACATCCATGATTGCACCTATTTGTGTACTAAAAGAAACAGTGTTAGACATTGCTCATCAAATAAAATCACCGTTGTTACACAGAAACAAATATGCAGTGCGAGTGCCTCTGTAAAATGTTTATAACATAATCGTTTCTTCTATTGTACAGCTTCTCGAAGCTAGCAAACAGCAACGTTTGTGGAAGGGGGGAACTTCTTCCGGAAAGATGGATAACGGAAATGACGACAGAAAGTACCAAACACTTTCAAATAAATGCACTTATATGGGGATATTTATTTGAAATCAGTAATAAACGCATAGCTACCTGGTTTTATTGTCTGCTAGCTACTAGTGAAATTATTTTTGAAAATACAAATACGACGACCACTTTTCTTTGCAGAAGAAGTTTATTTACAAAAACAAATAAAACAGAAAATGCATTGTTTTATGGAATTGACACAAATGATGACACATTGCCCTTAAAAACATCTCTAGACAATCATTAAGCAATCATTAACTCCTAAGAAGTTATTACATTTGCCTTCTCACCATTTGCTTGCTCACTCTTAACAACACCCATTGTGCTTATGCATGAGATGTGATACCTGAGATTTCCATACTTGGTGTACATTGACAACTCTTTGCAGACTGATTAAAACCAAGCAGTTAAAATGGTAAGTTACATTAATAGGTTAAAAGCAGCAACAAAAAGGGGGACATTTACAGAGGGAGAGAGAGAGAGTGCGGAGGATCAGTTTTCTGAGTTGCCCTGAATCTGAGTGGGCCGGTTCTAGACCCAGGCTGAATTATAGTATAATAAAAATTAAATGTTTAATGTATTTATATATTGTATATAAATGATCAGTTGTATACTAACCGTCCAGACAGAGTCGATGACTAGAACATTTACTGGCGTCTTTGTCCACATCTTTCTCTTTATTGTACTTTATATCCTCAATCTTTCTGTTTCTCCCTCTCACTGCTGCCCTCTTCCTCGCTCCCTCTCTTGATTTCCATTTCAACAGCTTCATCAAAACACATACTTATTTGACTGTTCTTTATCATGTCTCTCACATCTCTCATCCTCTCCCCTCCCCACTGTGCCTGCCACTCCCTTTTGCCTCTGTCCTCATCTTCCCCTTTCTCATTTCACTGTTGTTCTGTCTCGCAGACTTTGTCATGCTCTGGCTTCCCTTCCATCTTTCTCTCTTTGTCCTTATCTTGCTGTCCCAAAGCCCTGTGTACCTTTCCCTCCCCCCTGGCTCTGTCTGCCTCTCTCCTCTCCCTCTGCTGCTCTTGTCTGAGGTTCAGTGAAGTTATTCGGCAGTGATGTGGCTTGGGTGGTACCATTGGCACTGATCTTGATTGACACACTTTAGGGGGTGTTTGTTGTTTAGACCTGACCAGCACTCTCCCCACCCCTTTTTCAGAACCCACTTTACTACCTCTCCCTTCCTTCTGTCCCTTATTAAATTCTTTGATGTAAATCTGGACCTCTTTCAGTTCTTCCTCACTTTCCTCTATTATTGTTGGTATCTGTAGTTGGTCTTTTGTCTCTCCTTCATTCTCCCTCTCGTGGTTCTCCTTATCTGGCCCTGTTGATTCATGTTCCTCTGTCTCCTGTTGGACCACATGTATACTATCTCCTTCTTCGTCCCTGATTACACCTCCCACTTCCATCTCTTTATCTCCCTCCTCATCTCCCTCTCCCGCAACATCCTTCATCAGATCTATAGCTTTTTCTCCTCTCTCTAAAACATGCTGTGCCTCTAGGTCCTGTTTATGCTCCTCATTATCAATCAACATATTTTCCATCCCCTCTTCAGCTGCCTCTTCCTCAGTCTCTCCCATGGTATCCACTCCTTCCACCTCTCGCTTCGTCTCTTCTTTTGCACTCATCTCTTCACTTGTCTTACCCTCTCCTCCCTTATCTATCTCTTTCTGCTGTACTCTAATACTCTCTCCCTCTTTGGTTTCTATCACCTCCTCCATAACTTTACTTTCCTCAGTCTCCCCTTCCCTATCCTTCCTCTCTCCACTTTCCATCATGTCATCCCTGGCTAATATGCTCTTTATCTCATAAATGTCTTCTTCTCCTACTTCCCCTTCCTCACCTGCAATCCTTTCCTCTTCTTCAATCATTCCTCTTTGCTCCCTCGCCCCAAAGTCCTCCCCTTCTGTTTCTTCCAACTCCTTTAATACCTCTCTCTTCTCAGTCTCAGTTCTTGTTACCTCTCCTTCTTGTTTGTTAAATTCTCCCTTATTTCTATCTTCTCTTTCCTCCATCTCTTCCTCTACATCTTCCTCCTTTCCCTCGCTATCCCTCACAGCACTATTTTCAGGCTGCTCCATTGCGCCCCCAGCTGAAACTACCTCCGATCGCTCATTGAGTATGTTCTTTGGCTCTTCAGCACAGGAAACTATATGACAGGCAGTGAGTAAATGCTCTTGTGAATCTGCTTTCTCGGCTTCGCTCACGCTATCGCCATTGTAATCCTCTGAAATCACACCTTCACCACAGTGACTCTTCAGGTCCTCCTCGTCTCTGAGCTGCAGGTGAACTCCAGTGTCCTCTTCCTCTGCAGTGGTCTGCAGTGAGGCCTCCTCACAGTCAGTTGATGAGGATGCTGAAGCGAGGCCCCTCTCAATGTCACCTGGTGTTTCCTCTTCCTTCGTTATGCTCGTTTCAACCGAGTGACAACATTCTTGTATCTCAGTGCTGTAAAGTGAAGAGTAAGACATCAGCTCTATGATGACAGGTAACATTTATCATGTACATTTATCCTGATATACTGTTCTTCACTTTGAGTCACTTCCTAACCCACCTTGGCTTACCTTTCTGTGCATGTATTCGTCAGTGTGTCTGCCTGGTCTTTCTCCTGGTTGTCTGGATCCTGCACTGCATCCTCCCCCCCCAACAGGTCTATCGCTTCCAGTCTATTCTCTTCTTCAGCCTTGCTATGCCTCAAGACCTCTTCTGATGGGTTACAGCAATCAGGGGAATCAATGTCCAAGTGCTCAGGAGGCATTCTGGCCTCAGAACTCTGTGATAGACCAATTCCTATGGAGCTGTCATCAGAAGCACTGTCCAATTGTTGTGAGGGCTTAGCAGGGAGGGACAAAGCGCTCTCCACGTCAGTCTGAGGCCCACTCCATGTCAGTCTGTTGAACACCAAACTAGATGGTAGACTTTTACAGAACATGTCATCATCATCCTCATCTTCTCTGTCGTAATCAGCATCTTTGTCGTCATTATCCTCTTCTTCAGAGGAAGAGCACCGAGCAGGCAGGAAGGGCCTGGACATGTAAGGTAGACTCATTGACTTGTCGGCTCGTACATATTGATCAAAGCTTAGAGGTCTGTGTGTGGGCGTTTGTGTCTGCCTCAGTGTGTGTGTCTCTGTTTGGCAGCCTGTCTGTATTTGTGTCTGTGTGTCTACAGGTGGCTGTGTGACAGAGTCTGGTTTGTCATGTGAGAGTTCAGGGGATCTCTGCTCCACCTCGTCCTCATACTCATCTTCCCCATGATGAGGCTCCACTGAGAACGCCTGGAACATCTGGGAGGAGAGAGGATGGAGAAGAGAGGTTAGGATCATGACTAAATTATGAAACACATGTGCACACGCACACACACCTTGGTGGAGGCACTGCTGTCCATGAGGTCCAGGAATCCAAAAGTATCCTGAAAGTCTAGTGGACAGTCCTGGACTTGTGCATCGTCCTCCTCCATCGTCGTAGGGTACGGCACATCTGTGGCAACTGCGTCATTTCTGACACCATTTGGAGAATCCAGGGCAGTCTGTGCAGAGCCTTTGATTTCTGACAATTAAATGTAGATTTTACAGATTAACACAAAAGGCCTATCCAACTTAGATTGTATATTACCAATTGTCAATAATTCCATTTTCAAAAAAGTCTAGAAAACTCACTACAAACAGGATCAATAATCCTACTACAATCACGGTTTCATTTCCCTTATTGCGCAAATGTGTTATGATCGTTAAAATATATGAATGATCAGACATACCCATGTGTTCTCCCTCTTCATCCTCCTCTTCATCGTTTTCATGGTTTACTGTATCCGCTCCTCCACCCTCACTCTCTTCACCCTTCTCCTCTGATGGCTTAGATACAAAGTCCCCATTCAGTTCCTCCTCGTTTCTTCTGTCTTCTTTTCCTTCAACTTTATCATCCTCTGCCTCATCTCTCCTCTCCTCCGATACCTCTTGATCTCTTCTCTTGACTCCGTCAGTCTCGTCCTCCACCACAACTTCCACTCGGATGTGCCTTTCCCCTTCCTCCTGTCTCTCACCCTCCCCCTTATCTCCGCTATGATTGCCCCTTTCTGCTCCACCCCCCTGCAGCACCCCAAAGGCCAGGCCTGATGTGATGTGAAGGGGGACGGTGACTGAGAAAGGTCCGGAGATGTGTATCCCTGCCCGCCGGTCCGCTTTGCTGGAGAGTCCTGGGGATCTGGATGGGGGTTGCAGAGCCTCAGTGCTGTTGCCCCCACTACAGTGACTGTTCACTCGACTGTATTTGCCCTTTGTTCCCCCGCTCACTACACTCACACTAGCCCCCTGACCCCTCCGGAAGGTCACAGCATATCCGCTGCCCACATCACTACCATTAGTGGATGCCCCTCTATCAGCACCACCTTGGGGACAGGGAGAGGGCTGAGCCAGGGGGGACATGACAGTGGAAGGGGCTCGTTGTCTGGAACCTGTGAGGTATGGTAAACAGTCACATTAGTCTACAGATGAAACTGTCATAAGTGTAAGCCTATAGTACTACTGAACACAGAAATGTACGTATGCTTTAGCAGCATGCTTGGATTACTCTACAAACATGTTCACCAATATCTATACATTATAGATAAGGAGTCGGTAAACAAGGAAGGATGTGTACCTTCATGCAAATAGGGCATTGAGCTCAGGGAATCCATGCTCTTGGCTGGCCTTAAGACAGTTCTCTCTTTTTCTACAGAGAAATGGAGAGATGATTATACAACTCAAAATAATCATTATTACCATTGCAAAGCTATGCATTGTATTGAAAGATAACAACATCAGTGTGGCACTGATTCTTATGGGAGAGGGTGCATACCTTTGGTTGAGTTCTTGTTCCTTCGTCTCGGGTCTTGGAGTCTGCCTCCTAAATTGAAGATGGACTTCCACTTCCTGCTCTTGAGAGATCCCTTCCTCCTGTAGAGAATGTTACTACTGTTACTGGGGCCCGGAGTTTTTCTTCACCACGTGAACTGTTCATGGAAGAAGAACTATACCCTCTAGTACTAGTCTACCTTTTACGATTGCGACCACTAAATCTCTACCTATCTCAACCACTATACTGTTACTCCCTACTACTACATTGTCATAAATTGGAAATGTTTTGGTTCTTTGGTTAATTTGCTTACTTGTCTGTGCCGTTGATGATGGCGTGATATGAGCGCATGGCCGGGGGGCCGTCCCCTGGGCTGATATTGCCTAACTGGAATGGAATGGCCCGGAATAAAGGTTTCTCTGGATTGTGTATAGAGGGAGATGGGAATGACTTAAGACACTCCAGACCAATACCTTTATAAGGAGATGAACAAGAAAGAGAGGAGATATGAGAGATTATGAGTGAGTGTACAGTGCATTCGGAAAGTGTTCAGTGACCCATTGACTTTTTCCACATTTTGTTACGTTACAGCCTTATTCTAAAATGGATAAAACTGTTTTTTTCGCTCATCAATCTACACATCCCATAATGACAAAACAAAAACACGTTTTTTGATTATTTTACAAAATTATAAAAAATAAGAAACTTAAATATCATATTTACGTAAGTATTCAGAGCCTTTACTCAGTACTTTGTTGAAGCAGCTTTGGCAGCGATTACAGCCTCAAGCTTTATTGGGTATGATGGTACAAGCTTGGTACACTTGTATTTGGGGAGTTTCTCCCATTCTTCTCTGCAGATCCTCTCAAGCTCTGTCAGGTTGGATGGGGAGTGTAGCCGCACGGCTATTTTCAGGTCTCTCCAGAGATGTTTGATCGGGTTCAAGTCTGGGCTCTGGCTGGGCCACTCAAGGGCAATCAGAGACTTGTCCTGAAGCCACTCCTGAGTTGTCTTGGCTGTGTGCTTAGGGTCATTGTCCTGTTTGAAGGCAAACCTTTGCCCCAGTTTAAGGTTCTGAGCGCTCTGGAGCAGATTTACATCAAAGATCTCTCTGTACTTTGCTCCGTTTATCATTTATCATTGCTCCAAATCATGTCCAATCAATTGAATTTACCACAGCTGGACTCCAATCAAGTTGTAGAAACATCTCAAGGTTGATCAATGGAAACAGGATGCACCTGAGCTCCATTTCTAATCTCATAGCAAAGGGTACTGAATACTTATGTAAATAAGGTATGGAATTATTTATTTATATACATTTGCAAAGTTTTTGCTTTGTCATTATGGGGTATTGTGTGTAGATCGATGAGGAATAATTTTTATTTCATCCATTTTAGCATAAGGCTGTAATGTAATAAAATGTGGAAAAAGTACACTGTATATTCTCAGAGAGAGAGCACAATTAGACCCAACCAAATCATGAGAAAACAAAAAGATAATTACTTGACACATTGGAAAGAATTAACAAAAAAACAGAGCAAACTAGAATGCTATTTGGCCCTAAACAGAGAATACACAGTGGCAGAATACCTGACCACTGTGACTGACCCAAACTTAAGGAAAGCTTTGACTATGTACAGACTCAGTGAGCATAGCCTTGCTATTGAGAAAGGCCGCCGAAGGCAGACATGGCTCTCAAGAGAAGACAGGCTATGTGCACACTGCCCACAAAATGAGGTGGAAACCGAGCTGCACTTCCTAACCTCCTGCCCAATGTATGATCATATTAGAGACACATATTTCCCTCAGATCACACAGATCCACAAAGAATTCGAAAACAAATCCAATTTTGATAAACTCCCATATCTACTGGGTGAAATTCCACAGTGTGCCATCACAGCAGCAAGATTTGTGACCTGTTGCCACAAGAAAAGGGCAACCAGTGAAGAACAAACACCATTGTAAATACAACCCATATTTATGCTTACTTATTTTAACTTGTGTGCTTTAACCATTTGTACATTGTTACAACACTGTATATATTTAATATGACACTTGTAATGTCTTTATTGTTTTGAAACTTCTGTATGTGTAATGTTTACTGTTAATTAGTTTTGTTTGTTTCACTTTTGTGTATTGTCTACCTCACTTGCTTTGGCAATGTTAACACATGTTTCCCATGCCAATAAAGCCCCTTGAATTGAATTGAATTGAGAGCGAGAGCGAGAAAGAGGTGATGTACCTGAATCAGGAAACAGCTGGGGCACGTGGGTGAGGATGAATTCCACTACGATGGACTGGATCCTCACCTCCATGAAAGCTGCAGTACCGTTAAACCCTGACGCCTCAATGTCTTTTGACCTGCAAACACCCTCAGAGGGTTAAACAACATAGAACAATGCAAACACACTGTTTAAACTATCTCTATCTAGTTCATGTCTTTCTCTCTCATGTAGATACACACACCTGAGAAGGTTTGGAGCCCAAACAATGGCGAGGTTCCGGGCATGCATGTTGGTGTGTGAGGAATAAGAAGCCATCTTTACAAGGTGACGCATCAGGAACTCTAGAGTTCTGAGAAACCAGGGGGCGGGAGAAGGGATAAAAAGAGAGGCAAGGGGTTTAATTCTGTAGTTAGTTTGAAAACAGTTGAAACTATTGAAGAAAAACTACACATGGCAAAATGTACAGTCCCCCTAGTTACAAACAGATGGTTCCAGCAATGTTACACATATGTAACAGTATTCCTTCCGTCCCTCTCCTTGCCCCAACTTGGGCTCGAACCAGGGACCCTCTGAACAGATTAACAACTGCCTCCCACAAAGCATCATTACCTAATGCTTCCTCAAAAGTCACGGCTCTTGCAGGGCAAGGGAAATAAGTACTTCAAGGTCTCAGAGCGAGTGGCATCACTGATTGAAATGCTACTATCGCGCACCGCTAACTAGCTAGCCATTTCACACCAGTTACTCTCACCCCCCCTTTTGACCTCCTCCTCCTCTGCAGCAACCCCATCAGCTGGGCAAAGCTCAACTGAGTGATCTGGGTCACGGCACCAATGCAACAGTGCTTCTTCCGTCCCTCTCCTTGCCCCAATCTGGGCTCGAACCAGGTACCCTCTGAACACATCAACAACTGCCTCCCACGAAGCATCGTTACCTATCGCTCCACAAAAGCCACGGCCCTTACAGAGCAAGGGAAACAACTACTTCAAGGTGACATCTTCGATTGAAACGCTACTAGGGTGCACGGCTAACTAGCCATTTCACGCCGGTTACACATAGCAAACATTTACTCTTTCTCTATGAAAAACGGCTGAATAGGTAGAGGTTTACCTGTAATGGGGAGTGGGTAATTCCTTCAGCACGTCCTTGATCTTCACCAGCCTCTCGTCCTCCAGCTGAATTGCCACAGCTTCCTGGGGTTAAGTGGTGTGTGAGGTTGATACATAAAGCCATATGCCATCTTAAAGATGCGTTATAAAGGTTTTGTATAATGTCAGCCAGTAGTTTTAAAATTAGCGCTCAAAAGCCAAACACAGGTCCCAAAAATGTTTTAACAGTTGTGTACAACATCATACATTTCGTACGATATATTACGTCCTGCAATTTAAAAAAAATAAGAACTTTTATCCCTCCTGCAATTCGTATGACACGAATTCCAATTCGTACAATATGGTACGAATTTGTAAGTGAATCCCGTTCAATCTCTTTAATGCTGGGTACCGTTCAGCGGGTATGAAATGAGAGAAAACATTTTGAACATTCCTGAACATGTCCAATAGAAACACTTCCTTTTCCGTGTCAGAATGCTGTCTCCTTTTCGCTCCAACTGAATGCAACCCTGGTGTCCATGTATCTGAATTACTATCAAGTAAGACAGGTACTCACAGCATATTTGTCATAGAGCTGGTATGTGAGGAGAGGATTGGGCAACTCTCTGAAGTAGGCCTTGCAGAGAGAGCTGACACAGTGAATGTCCTGCAGGTACACATCCTTATTGAGATCTGGGGTTCCCTCACTGTCAAACTCACCCCTGTTTGGAGACAAACACATTACATTTCACTGCTGTACTTGACCACATAGAAACGCACGGACTCACGCAAGCACGCAGGAGCGTGCACACACACACATACGAGGCACAAACACACACACGCTTACCTTAGTTTCTGTGTGTTGGATGACACCCCAGATAGCCTGTAGATCCCATCTACAACCCCATGCTTCTCAATGAATTCACTGCAGCTTCGCAGCACCTGAGGAACTGAGAGTCAGACAAGATGATAATACTATGGAACTGACAGGGATGAACACCAGGATGCTAATATTTAACTTATTCAGATACAACATATTCTAACAGACTGAGGGAACTTGGGACTTACTCTCCTGACAGGTTATAGCCAGGTGGTCCAACAGGTGACAGCCAAACACCTTCTCATTGTTCCCTCCTTTTCTCCGGAGTCTCCGCATCTCTTATTTTCTCCTTCCTCAACTTCTCACATTCAGCCCTGTTGTCAACTAGGTGTGTGCATGCGTGTCTAATATATGTTTTCTGTATGAATTGGTCAATGGTAACGTGGATTTCATATATATTTACAATGTGCTGTTCATATTACAGGCGGTGTTGTTTTCTTCATTGGATTTTATTGTGCTTTATGTTTAACTCTGTGAAGTGCATTACTTTACTGTGCTATACTGAGCTGTGTTAAGCTATTCTGCTGGGTCATGCGGTATGTTGTTGTGTTTGCGGCACTCTGTAAAGTAAGAAACCAGCAAAATCATATGTATACACCAACACAACACTTAATGTGGTCACTTAAAATCAAACTGTGCATCGCTCACAATCTACAGCATACATAACTCTTCACTTTCCACCAATATATTTTTTTCACATAATGAACAAGCCACACCCTTCACCCCAATACTCCCAGTCGCCCTCTCAGTGCTGTGATCTGGGGACACTTCAAATTCAATCTAGCCTCTCTATGTTGATGGGACACCCTGACACCCCAAACCAAGTCTCTGGCTGTTCTGTGACCCTCTCTTCTCTGTCTCTCGTGGCAATTGGGGCCCTCTCACTACAGCTGAAGTCCATTTAACTGTACAATGTGACTGCAGGCCTGTCGTAGAACATAAAGCCTCTGAGCCTGACCCCACCTCTCCATCCCCCTGACCCCTACCATCCCACATCGGAGGATGTGTTGGTGTCACTGCTACTCTTGTCCCATGTCGGGGTGACTTACAGGTAAAAACAAGAATAAGAAAGAGTAAGAGAGTTAAGACTGTTCCTACCTTCACTCTGCACAGGCACAACCAAGCAGCAGCAAGCAATGACACAAGAAACCACTAAACTTCCCCTGTTGACTTCCTGAGTCTCTCCTTTTCTCACATTCTCTTTCTGTATATCTCCGCCTCTGTTGACTGGCAAATCAATGAACAAGTAAATCATTCAAACTAACAAGCATATCAATTTCTATAATCATTTAGATATCTACAGTATCTAATGACCTTTGATTCAGATTACCAGCTTTATACAGTACTGGTGTAGTGTCAGATTAGACAATGTACACAGTAAAAGTATAGTTTCCAGATGTAAAATGTGAAGCTTATTGAACATGTATAGTCAATTATACTTAAATATTTTATTGACTAGTTTTGAGTTGACATATAACTTAAAGCTGCAATATGTAACTCTTTGGGCGACCCGACAAAACGCACATAGAAATGTGAGTTATAGATATGTCTTTCTCATTGAACGCAAGTCTAAGAAGCGGTAGATCTGTTCTATATGCGCTACTTCTATGATTATCGTTCTTAAGTTTCATTTTTGTGTCTTTTACTTTCGATTTTGTACACCAGCTTCAAAACTGCTGAAAATACACGATTTTTGGTTATGGAAAAGATATTTCACAGCCACTTAGATTGTACAGTCGTGGCCAAAAGTTTTGAGAATGACGCAAATATTAATTTACACACGTTTGCTGCTTCAGTGTCTTTAGATATTTTTGTCAGATGTTACTATTGAATACTGAAGTATAATTACAAGCATTTCATAAGTGGCAAAGGCTTTTATTGACAATTACATGAAGTTGAGTCAATATTTGCAGTGTTGACCCTTCTTTTTCAAGACCTCAGCAATCTGCCCTGGCATGCTGTCAATTAACTTATGGGCCATATCCTCCATTCTTGCATAATCAATGCTTGGAGTTTGTCAGAATTTGTGGGTTTTTGTTTGTCCACCCGCCTCTTGAGGATTGACCACAAGTTCTCAATGGGATTAAGGTCTGGGGAGTTTCCTGGCCCTGGACCCAAAATATCGATGTTTTGTTCCCCGAGCCACTTAGTTATCACTTTGCCTTATGGCAAGGTGCTCCATCATGCTGGAAAAGACATTGTTCGTCACCACACTGTTCCTGGATGGTTGGGAGAAGTTACTCTCGGAGGACATGTTGGTACCATTCTTTATTCATGGCTGTGTTCTTAGGCAAAATTGTGAGTGGCTCACTTGGCTGAGAAGCAACCCAACACATGAATGGTCTCAGGATGCTTTACTGTTGGCATGACACAGGACTGATGGTAGCGCTCACCTTGTCTTCTCCGGACAAGCTTTTTTCCAGATGCCCCAAACAATTGGAAGGGGGATTCATCACAGAAAATGACTTCACCCCAGTCCTCAGCAGTCCAATCCCTGTACCTTTTGCAGAATATCAGTCTGTCCCTGATGTTTTTCCTGGATAGAAGTGGCTTCTTTGCTGCCCTTCTTGACACCAGGCCATCCTCCAAAAGTCTTCGCCTCACTGTGCGTGCAGATGCACTCACACCCGCCTGCTGCCATTCCTGAGCAAGCTCTGTACTGGTGGTGCCCCGATCCCACAGCTGAATCAACTTTGAGACGGTACTGGCGCTTGCTGGACTTTCTTGGGCTCCCTGAAGCCTTCTTCACAACAATTGAACCGCTCTCCTTGAAGTTCATGATGATCCGATAAATGGTTGATATAGGTGCAATCTTACTGGCAGCAATATCCTTGCCTGTGAAGCCCTTTTTGTGCAAAGCAATGATGATGGCACGTGTTTCCTTGCAGGTAACCATAGTTGACAGAGGAAAAACAATGATTCCAAGCACCACCCTCCTTTTGAAGCTTCCAGTCTGTTATTCAAACTCAATCAGCATGACAGAGTGATCTCCAGCCTTGTCCTCGTCAACACGCGCACCTGTGTTAACGAGAGAATCACTGACATGATGACAGCTGGTCCTTTTGTGGCAGGGCTGAAATGCAGTGGAAATGTTTTCTGGGGATTCAGTTCATTTGCATGGCAAAGAGGGACTTTGCAATTAATTGCAGTTCATCTGATCACTCTTCATAACATTCTGGAGTATATGCAAATTGCCATCATACAAACTCAGGCAGCAGACTTTGTGAAAATTAATATTTGTGTCATTCTCAAAACTTTTGGCCACGACTGTACAATGATTCTCTACACTATACTTGCTTGTTTTGTCACCAACTGAAATTAGGCACACTATTATAATTTTCGCAGCCAGGAAATGGCGGAGCGATTTCTGCATAGTGCACCTTTAACATTTTAAGGCAGCAGCAGAGTAAGGTGAAAATATAACTTGAGAAATCAAGTTGAGTTGATTTATTAACCTGACCTGATATGAGACTGTCCCCTTGTGGCAAGTGACATCCCAGAAAGACAAACACGAACTAGACAATACATCCTAAATGACTCTTTTTTATGATATTGTGGTACAAATACACAATGTTAGCAGTTGTAAATAGGTTGTGAAAATGAAAGTGAGGTGCAGTCAACAGTCAAAAAAATCTAGAGGAAAAGCTTGTCAGAATGTCTCAAAATAACTTCTGCCTACATTTTCACATTGAAAATGTTACCAAAGAATTATACAATTATGTTACTATTTGTTCCATCTGGTCTGAGACAACATCAAACTTGTGTGTGGATCCCCAGGGTATGCGGGTACCACATTTTGAGACACTGGACTCTCTCCTATGTGAGTTCTCTGATGTGACTTCATACTGGAGCGCCGGGTGAAGCATTTCCCACACTGTGTGCACTCGTAGGGCTTCTCCCCGCTGTGGACCACAGCATGTCTGATCAGGTTGCACTGCTTGGTGAAACTCCTGCCACACTGTTCGCAGGTGTACGGTTTCTCTCCGGTGTGACTTCGGAGGTGTTCTTTGAGCTGGCTGAAACGCTGGAAGCTCTTCCCACAGAAGGTGCAGCTGAAACGCCTCTCAGTGGTGCCGCCCGACCTCCACTGAGTCCTCATTCTCTTCACCATGTTAAAACTACTGCGACTCAGGCTGTATCCAGAGAAGGTGGAGGTGGTGGCCATGTTTGACCCTGTCATGCACTCACTCATTCTCACTGTTGCTTCTGAAGCCCTGTAATGATGCTGCCTTGGCTGTAGATCTAAACTATTTCCGTCATTATTTGAATTCAGCGTCTCGCTGCTCTGTCCTTCTGGCATCTGTTGTCTAGTCTCATCAGCCAATGTCCTGACATGTCTTTTCATGTGTGCTGCACTGAACATGTTAGCATGTGATTTCCCCCTAGAAGAGTGAACCGATGGCCCTACACCATCTATCATAGTAGGAAGGGATGGTAGCCCACTGTGAGATGGGAAAATAGAGATATTCTGAGAGTACTCTTCTACGCCATGAAAGGAGAAATCTGGGTGGCCATCAGGGTCAGTGTCTCTGCCTGGATCCACAGAGGTCCACAGCTGCCCATCAGTCTCATCCATGACAAACTGGTCAGGTCCTGCCAGGGCCGTGGTCTGATCCAGCTCCTCCTCTTTCTCCTCCTTCACCATCACTAGCTCTAGTGAGTCCTCATCTGGTCCGTGCTGCTCTGTGCTGAACACGTCTGTAGATGTGAGCCGGGGTGTGGCTGGTTCCTCTGGACCATCAGAATTGGGGTAATGTTCCACGGAGTCTTCAGGAGATATGTTGGGTTGTGTGATGAAGTCCTCGTCACAGCGCCGTTGCTCAAAGGATGGTGGTTGTCCAGCCTTGGAACCAGACTCTAAAGATTTGTGATAAACATAAAATAAACATTACAAAAGACCCTTAACGGTTGCAAAATATGACTACTTTAGAATTGACTGCATGTGTACGTGCACTCCATATGCCAGAACATAAAACACAACACCAATGTAGCAATTTGGAACGTGCACAGGGGCGTCAGTTGGGTATGGCAGTCACTATGTCCTAGGTCAAGACTAAAATTGTAAAAGTAGGCTACCAAAAAGTTGACTAAATCATTCCAATCCCGATTAAAATGTAACAGCTGTTTAGCACATAGATTGGCTGGCTTTCGGACCATACGAAGCTTCGCTCGGAGAGAAGCTGCCAGCCTGCCCATCATCCTCTCAGACAGCACACAGTGCCAGACAGTTTTTTTTGCCGGTCAGCCAATTAGGCAGTGCGCCGTTGCTTTGAATTTGATGTTGGCAATTCAAGTCGGCTTTGTGGCTAGCTGTTTTATGCAACGGTTACTTTCACATTGTTGTCAGCCTACAATAGGCTAGGGATAAACTTCCCCAACACAAAATTGAATTTGCCAAAATGACCTATACAATTACTCGTGCCTATACAGAAATAAATACAATCATTCAAAATACTTCACCAGAGGGCATGATTTGGCCACAGAGGATCATTAGCTTCTTTTTAAAAATTAACTGTGGCTTGTTATAAGCGCACAGTTTTGTCAGCGTGTGCAGCAAATAGCCAACCAAATAGCTGATCGTTATGTTGCAGCAGTCAGTGAAAAGCAGTTTAATAGAAATATGCCTATCACAATATTTCAAAATACAAATCGTAGGAAAAACATAGTTTAGAAAGCAAATGGCTACTGCTGAAAAGAGAAGACAAAGAAAAGAGACTAATCTGTCTCTAGTTATCAAAATTCTCAACTCCCAATTGAGCGAACAGTCTCCTATCTTATTGGCACCAGCAGAGGGTATCGGCCATATCCCTGCTGAGTGAGCATATTCACTGTCTTTATCATTGGATCAGTACCACAAAAGTTTTTTTGGGGTGAAAAATATTATCCTCCTACAGGCTAGATGGATGTCATATTGTACAGTTTGTGTCTCCCACTTTCTTCGGCCTAGATTAGATGGTTGCATTCAAGACAAGGTCATTTTTACTGATCCGTTTGTCAGTCAGCAGATTAGGCTATTTTTACTGTATTTTGTATTTATTTAACTAGGCAAGTCAGTCAAGAATAAATTATTATTTACAATGACTACTAATGTGTCATATTAAAAATATGTTGCTTATGTCTCCAGTAATATAAAGTGTAGTAGAATTGCATGAAATTAGTTTATAAAAGACCACATTTTTCCTCTGCAAAGAAAGGAGAAGAAACATCTCTGATTAGGCCTACTCTATGTCACTACGTGCTCAGGCATACATTATTCAGAACTGTCTGATTTGCAAACAGTGATTGAGTTACATAAAATTATGACTATGCAATCAACTCATCACATTAGGAATAGTAGCCTATCTTACATTAGTCTGAACATGCAATGATAGATGCATGCAATCCTTTATTATAAAAGGTGCAATTTTATGCTGACAAGATAGCTTTCCTTAACTTGAAACTCATGCGTCACCTATGGATGTCGGCATTTGAAGTCGCTGTCTGCATTATGCATCTATTTCATGTTGCACTGTATGCGCCGTTCCACAAGTAAATTAGTCAATTAATGATGAGGTTGAGTAGTGGTTGATATTGTACAGTATATGCCATTTCACAGACCTTTAAACCTAATATTGAGGTGATAATTAATGGCTAGGGTCATTTGTGTTTGTTTTTGCTGCCCTTCAAGTAGCATTTTAGAGTTTTAAAATTGTGTAGAAATGCAGTAAATGAGCTTAGACTTCCCAAAAAATCCTTGGAATTCCAACTCGGTAACTCGGGCCTCTTTCTAGAGCTACTACTATCCGACCTGAATATCCCTGACGTCATGATTTGACCTTTTTCAGAGTTCCCAGTTGTCTTGAAAGCACTCATGGTACCCTTCGCTAGCTCATATCTGTGTGAAGCTGGATTCAGCACTCTCGTCCAGGTTGGATGTGACAGCAGAGACGAGTTGCGCACTGTCGACCACGCCCCCTGACTTTGAGAAGCTCTGACGCGACATGCATCAAGAACACCCAACTCATTAGTGGTGGTGAGATAAGATACAATAATTTGCAATTGACTGTCATAGCCCCACATTAAACATATGTGATGATGAGTTAAGAAGACAATCAGAAATATTGTTAGAATGTTTTTCAATTGACTCCTATAGCCCCCCCCCCCCAAAAAAAAGTAAACATTGGCTGTTAATTACATATTTTTTTTCACATGGTTGGGGTCACGAGAGTTTTCAGCAATCAAAATGTTTGTGAACCCCTGCCCTAGGTTTAGCTGAACTGACACCAGTGAACACACATACCACCACACCCACACAGTCTTTCATAGACAGAGCAGTACCCCTTATGGTCACACCCACCCTCTCCAGTGATCCTGAGCTCTTCCTGAGGGTCCGTTTTCCACAAATCCTCTGCTGTCTCCTCATCTTTGATCAGTATGGGTTCAGTCTCTGCTCTCTGCTCCACATCTGTAGGCTGTAACAGGGGACTGGGGTTATTACTCTGGACACAGCATATCTAACCCTTTTCATAACCATGAATCACACAAAAGCTGTAAATTCTCCTGAAAATCCAATAACAGAATTGATCCAAGAGGTCAGATCTCTGTAATTGTAAAAGGTAATGTATCACACCTGGGATTGAGAGTCCTCTTCAACAGCCATCTCTCCATCTCTCCACTGTGATTTACTCCTTTGCTTGTTCAAAACAATCTTGACTGGATATGAAGATCTCTCTGATGCCATGGGTAAAAATAAATAAAAAAATTGTATTCAGTCAGATATTCACACACAATTTTTCATGAATAACACATCTACTACCTTTTCTCCTGACTCGTGTCTTCTTCAGCTCGCTTTCCATCATTTGACACTTCCTTTTCAGAACATCAATATCTTGCTGGCTTTGGGTCATTTCCAAACGTATAACTGCACAGCTATCATCAACACGTTTGTTTATTTCTGCTACAGCTGCTTTAGCTAATACCTCCATAATGGATAACAACTGCGACTGAAAATTGCAGCTGGCCATCTTGTCTAGTCCAAATTACAGATTTCTATTCTCTGTGTGGAGTAAATAGTCTACAATTTACAAGCTAATGTGCAATATCAATACGTAATGTTGATAAATGGCAACAATGGGAGAATCTCAATTTTATACTCCTCGCGTCCTCTCTTCTGGTCTCCTTCTCAAAACCCATTGAACGAAAAAGCCAGAGGTCCCGCCCCTCTGACATTCTGATCCAATGGGTTTTGAGAAGGAGACGAGGAGAGGTTACCAGAGAAAAAATGCAATTGAGATATTCCTAATGTTTAATGCGGAAGATCCGTACGCAATAGCAAACTCACTTCGGCTCAACTCGTGACGTAAGTATTTATTACCGTAAGTATGAGACTGCAACAGCCCTTTGAAATTGGTAGAATTAGCATTGGCAAGGCATGTACTAGGGTCTGTCTAGTCTGCATGTAGGGTACCCATATATTGACAACAAAAAAAGAAGACGTTTACGTTTTTATTTTATTTTTAGTAGGAGAAGGTGGAGTGGAATGCAGTGCAATTGCTTACATGGTTATTAACATGGATATCATATTATATTACTATAGCGGGCTATTTCACTAGCTCTAAAATAGCAGCCATTTTGGTCTGGGAGAAATCCAAACCAGCCTAATTGGAATGAATGGCAGTAGAGGCATAATTTACTTATGCAGGAAAATAAAAAGTAAGGGATGTAATATACGTTATATCAGAAATTGTGTAATAGAAGTATTGTCAACCTAAACTATTGTCATATAATTAGAAATACAGTTTACACTGGTTTTATCCCAATTTGCTGTATAAATAGCCCCTAAAATATATGTAAACAGACCAATGTCTAAATTCTTGTTTTCTTGAGAAAGCTGTGAGTGCTTCTTAAGCAATAAGGCCCGAGGAGGTGTGGTATATAGCCAATATACCATGGCTATGGGCTGTTCTTATGCACGACGCAACCACAAACCGCTG
The DNA here is from genome assembly GCF_029448725.1 of Salvelinus fontinalis. Classification (NCBI taxonomy): domain Eukaryota; kingdom Metazoa; phylum Chordata; class Actinopteri; order Salmoniformes; family Salmonidae; genus Salvelinus; species Salvelinus fontinalis. Next base: position 36,789,339 of record NC_074690.1, read on the forward strand.
AGGTGCCTTATTGCTATTATAAACTGGTTACCAATGTAATTAGAACAGTGAGAACAGTAAAAAAAAATCTTTTTTTTCATGCCAATGGTATAGGTCAGATATACCACAGCTTTCAGCCAATCAGCATTCAGGGCTCAAACCACCCAGTTTATAATATCCTGTCATGAACTGATTTCAGCCAGTGTATGGCTGTGGAGTGACTGCATTGTTTGAATGGAAAGTTCGCATAATTTCAAATTTATTACTTTACACAATATCTTATCACAGCACTGTCAAACCATAGTCCCAGTCGGTATTCACATAATAAAAAGGAATTCCCCTCGACCACGCTTACAAATTGGGGGAAACTAACATTCTTTCTTATTGACCCCCATTGTAAGAGGCAACTTCGTCGTAGATTTTTTGTTACACAGAAATAACAAATCATGCCGAAAAGCTGCTTTGTTGTTCAATGTACATGTTGCCAGGTCAAAAATCCTGACCTGCGGTTTGCAATGCTACATAGGGACATAGAGCCGGTGACAAGAGCCCTATGGCTTCAAGCTATTAGGTGTGGGAAAGTGGGAAACTTGTTTAGTACAGACCATTTGTAACTCCATTCACTACATGTAACTGTATAGTCCGTTTGTTTGTTTGTGTTGTTGGTCTTGGCTAGCTTCATGTTCCGGTCGGTAGCTAGCTAGCACTCACTCAAGTGGCTGCTAGCATCATTATGAAAAGGGGCATGAGGAAAGCCTTACAATATAACGTTTTTCTAAGTAGTGAGAATGCTAGGGAGCAGACAATGTTGAAAAGTATTCTTTAGACATGTTGTACTTTTCTTAAATGTAGTTTTGTAATTGACTAAAACAAGCAGACAAGAAAATAGCGGTTGAAAAAGGTTACGTTTTTGCTGTGAGCCAATGGGGTAACCTAGGTAACCACAGTCCCCCCCCCCCCCCCCCCCCCCCCCCCCACAGGCAGGGTCTCGACATTCTGTCTAATACCACTAGGTCTATGATTGACCAACTCCTTGACCAAAATGGCTGATCTTAAATGTCCATTCTAATATTCTCATTCCTAATTCTACGTGGTTATTAATACATAAAAGGCTATAGATGCATAATGCACGACGCACTGTAGTAAAATGTAAAATACAAAACACTTTCTTCAACCATTCTTAACTCATGGTTTATGATCAAATATCGTCTTGAATATTGTAATCTCCATTCTCATCGACACAACCAAATGAAACCATTCTGAAAATGTGGTATGGTATTTATTAAAAGATAGAAAAAGGTATATAACTTGTTTGACACACAGCTGTGGAGCAAAGACGATAAACTAGTTTCATGTAAACTTCAAATAAACATAATTTCATTATATATTTCAAGTACGGGAGACGGGGGCAATTTTAACAGGGGGCAATTGTAACACCTTCAATTTCTACAAACATAAACAAGCTAGAGTGATGAAAATAACACAGTACATGCCCATTTAGATTATTTCCCTGCTTGAAAAGTTACAGCTAAATATCTCACTATTTTTTTTTTTACCACTGGCTGAATTTTTCATATACTGCCCTGAGGATTAATGTCCAATAGTTCAAACTAGCATAATTTTCATCAGCCATGCAAGCTCCATTGTGCCTTCAGAAAGAATTCACACCCCTTGACTTTTTCCACATTCACCCTGAATTTCATATTGATTAAATATAATTTTTTTGACACAGGCCTACACATAATACCGCATAATGTCTAAGTGGAATTATGTTTTTTGAAATTTTTACAAATGAATTCAAACTGAAAAGCTGAAATGTCTTGAATCAATAAGTATTCAACCCCTTTATCTGTAAGGTCCCTCAGTTGAGCAGGGAATTTCAAACAAAAATTCAACCACAAAGACCACAAAAGTGTTCCAATGCCTCGCAAAGAAAGGCACCTATAAATAGATGGGAAAAAACATTTGGATTTTGGAATCGCCCTTTGAGCATGGTGAAGTTATTAATTACTATTTGGATGATGTACAGTATATATATATTCAAAAGAATGTGGACACCCCTTCAGATTAGTGGATTCGGCTATTTCAGCCACACCCATTGCTGACAGGTGTATAAAATCAAGCACACAGCCATGCAGGCTCCATAGACAAACATTGACAGTAGTATGGCCTTATTGAAGAGCTCAGTGACTTTCAACGTGGCACCGTCATAGGATGCCACCTTTCCAACAAGTCAGTTTGTCAAATTTCTGCCCTTCTAGATCTGCACCGATCAACTGTAAGTGCTGTTATTGTTTAGTGGAAATGTCTAGGAGCAACAACAGCTCAGCCGTGAAGTGGTAGGCCACACAAGCTCACAGAACGGGACCACTGAGTGCTGATGGGCGTCTGTCCTCATTTGCAGCACTCACTCCCGATTTCCAAACTGCCTCTGGAAGCAACGTCAGCACAAGAACTGTTCGTAGGGAGCTTCATGAAATGGGTTTCCATGGCCGAGCAGCCAGTCACAAGCCTAAGAACACCATGCACAATGCCAAGTGTCGGCTGGAGTGGTGTAAAGCTCGTTGCCATTGGACTCTGGAGCAGTGGAAACTCGTTCTCTGGAGTGATGAATCATGCTTCACCATCTGGCAGTCCGGCGGATGAATCTGGGTTTGGCGGATGCCAGGAGAATGCTACCTGCCCCAATGCATAGTGCCAACTGTAAAGTTTGGTGGAGGAGGAATAATAGTCTGGGGCTGTTTTATATGGTTTGTGCTAGGCCCCTTAGTTCCAGTGAAGGGAAATCTTAACGCTACAGCATACAATGACATTCTAGACTATTCTGTGCTTCCAAATTTGTGGCAACAGTTTGGTAAAGGCCCTTTCCTGTTTCAGCATAACAATGCCCCTGTGAAGAAAGCGAGGTCCGTTACAGAAATGGTTTCTCGATATTGCTGTGGAAGATTTGATTTGATGTGGAAGAACTTGACTGGCCTGCACAGAGCCCTGACCTCAGCCCCATCAAACATGTGGGATGAATTGTAACGCCGACTATGAACCAGGCCTAATCACCCAACATTAGTGCCAACCTCACGAATTCTCGTGGTTGAATAGAAGCAAGTCCATGCAGAAATGTTTCAACATCAAGAGGAAAGCTTTCCCAGAAGAGTGGAGGCTGTTAATGCAGCAAAGGGGGTACCAACTCCATATTGATGTCCATGACTTTGGAATGAGATGTTCGACGAGCAGGTGTCCACTGTTCACATACTTTGGTCATGTAGTGTATCAAACCACCCAGACACTACAAAGATACAGGCATCCTTCCTAACTCAGTTGCCGGAGAGGAAGGAACCCGCTCAGGGATTTCACCATGAGGCCAATGGTAACTTTAAAATAATTACAGAGTTTAATTGATGTGATAGGAGAAAACTGAGGATGGATCAACAACATTGTAGTTACTCCACAATATTAACCTAATTGACAGAGTGAAAAGAAGGAAGGATGTATAGAATAAAAATATCCAAAACATGCATTCTGTTTGCATCAATGCACTAAATTAATACTGCAAAAAAATGTGGCAAAGTGTAACGGATGTGAAATGGCTAGCTAGTTAGCGGGTACGCGCTAGTAGCATTTCAATCAGTTACGTCACTTGCTCTGAGACATTAAGTAGGGTTGCCCCTTGCTCTGCAAGGGCCGCGGCCTTTGTGGAGCGATGGGTAACAACCGTGCTTCGTGGGCGACCGTTGTTGATGTGTGCAGAGGGTCCCAGGTTCGCGCCGTGTCGGGGCGAGGGGACGACGTAAAGTTATACTGTTACAAAAGCAAATGGGTCAGTCTGCTTTCTACCAGACACTGGGAGATGAATTCACATTTCAGCAGGACAACAACCTAAAACACAAGGCCAAATCTACACTGGAGTTGCTAACCAAGAAGACAGTGAATGTTCCTCAGAGATCAAGTTACAGTTTTGGCTTAAATCTACTTGAAAATCTATGGCAAGACCTGAAAACGGTTGTCTAGCAATGATCAACAACCAATTTCAAGCTTGAAGAAATGTGAAAATAACAAATGTTGCACAATCCAGGTGTGGAAAGCTCTTAGATACTTACCCATAAATACGTACAGCTGTAATCACTGCCAAAAGTGCGTCTACAAAATATTGACTCAGGGGTATGAATACTTAGATGAGATATTTCTGTATTTCAATAAAGTATTAAAACATTTCTAAAAATATGTTTTCTCTTTGTTGTTATGGGGAATTGTGTATAAGTCGATGGGTGAGGAAAAAACATTGACATGAATGACGTGTCACTTGTCTCTTACTAGGCACATGAGGTTTTGTCATGACTGCTGGATTGGGTGCAATGGTAATGCAGTGTTAAAATGACCCTGAGCCAAGCAGCCAAATGAAACAAGTGATTTTAACTTTAAGAGTGTATGAATTATACATGACTTATACAAATTCTAACTTGAAATAGCCTTGGGGTCCTGTAGAGTGCTAAATAAGTTGTAAACAGATATGATCTGGGCACCATAAGACTATTCTGGGCCCGGTTTCCCAAAAGCATTTTAAGGCTAAGTTCATATTTCTAACGATGAACTTATTAGCCTTAAGATACTTTTGGTAAACCAGGCACAGATGATGTCGAGAGGAACCGAACGGTCATGCACAAACATGGGTGTTACCGTAATTTTTGGTTACGTACATCAAAATATTAATATTGTCTATCATTATATAATTCAGTTAAGTAGATTTATTTTTTTAGGTGTTACGTTTGACTCCAGCTACTGTTACAATTGCCTCTGGCACAGGGGCAAATGTAACGTCTGGACTTTCCTGATTAAAATCAATATTGTGATCCGACCATCTTATGTACAGTACAGACATATAAATGGTACAAATGATTAGGAGACCGATGTAAGTTAATAAATAAAAAAATCACTGGCTTAGTTAAAGTGATCGCTGAGCAATAGATTAAAAGACAAAACTGTAACAATTGCCCCGTCTCCCCTAACTATTGCATAGTACATGCATTATAGCTGATTTACACACAGGTGGCAAAATATCTCTATTTTCATCATACCAAAGCACCGGTTCCAATCCAAATGCCAATGCCATTTAGCAAACTCCAGGAGTTTACATTTGTTGGATGACATGCAAATAGAATACACAAGCAGAAAATAAAACCACTGTAAAATATGGTGATGAATCTTTGAAGTTATGGAGCTATTTTGCTTCCACTGGTCCTGAGGCCCTTGTTAAGGTGCACGGCATCATAAACTTTACCCAGTAAAGGTTGTGAGGACTCTGGAGGAAAGAATAAAATACAATTAATAATCAAAGAACAAGCATGGAAATTGGAAGATTGCATTATCAAAGAAAATACAGTATACAGAGACACACTCACCAGACTGTTTGGACCTAAAACACAGCCAGTTATCCAGTGTCTATGACAGTGTGGCAGACGTAGATAAATGCACACACCTGAGAAGGTTTAGAGCCCAAACAATTTATTTATTTGTATTTATTTAACTAGGCAAGTCAGTTAAGCACAAATTCTTATTTACAATGACGGACTAGGAACAGTGGGTTAACTGCCTTGTTCAGGGGCAGAACAACAGATTTTTCCCTTGTCAGCTCGGGGATTCGATCTAGCAACCTTTCAGTTACTGGCCCAACGCTCTAACCACTAGGCTACCTGTCGCGAGGTTCCAGGAATGCATATTGATGTTTGAGGAATAAGAAGCTATCTTGTCAAGGCAATGCTTCAGGAATTCTAGAGTTCTGAGAAACCATTGGGAGGGAAAAGGGACAGAAAGAGAGGGAAGTAGGTTTTATTCTGTAGAGAGTGTTTGAAAACAGTTGAAACTATTGGAGAAAAACTATAAAATGGCAAAATGTACAGCCCCAAGGCAACAGTAAACATGTCTTCCCCTACGAATGATGCAGGCAAGACGCATCATTTTTTGTCAAAATTCTTTTTTTCAAAATCGAGCCAGTGCTTTCTGATATCACGTGACACTAATTTACGGACGCAGAGTCACAGTCCCCTCCCTGATTTTATTGTGGGGGACAACAATAGGCTGGGCAGCACCACCTATGGGATATTTTTGGTTGAGATGGAGACGTGAATCCAACATATCAAATATTAATTTGTAGACAACCTGGAATTAAAGCCAGACTAGGTCTGGCAACTATGTGTGTGTTCTCTATACCTGTTCGCTCCTCTCCTTATAGGCGTTACAGATGCTCCCCACCACTTGGCTGCAACCCTTTTGGGCTCCAGAGTGGCACAGCAGTCTAAGGCACTGCATCTCAGTGATAGAGGCGTCACTACAGACCCTGGTTCGATCCCAGGCTGTATCACAACCGCCCATAATCGGGAGTCCCATAGGGCGGCGCACAATTGGCACAGCGTCATCCGGGTTAAAGGAGGGTTTGGCTGGGGTAGGCCGTCATTGTAAAATAAGAGTTTGTTCATAACCAACTTGCCTAATTGAATAAATAAATTAAAAGGTATCATTTAGTGTACCCTGTACGCACAACCCATGTGGAATTACTGGTCCCTGGCAGCGTTACTGCCGATCTGTGGTCAAGAATGTCAAGTTCATCTCAGCCTATGCTGCCTTTCAGTCCCGTGACTTTTGGCCCTGATAGAGAACGAATCACGCCAGAGAACACTGCTATTCCAGCTGCTCTCTCATCTGACTACGCTTTCTCTCATAATTCGAGAGCATATGGTCGTCGCAGGGGTGGAACAGGGCTACTCTTTTCACCTCTTTCCTCTCACACTCACCTGTCCATCTCCTCATTTGAATTCCATGCTGTCACTGTCATTTGTCCACTCAAGCTTAACATTGTTGTCCTCTATCGCTCCTCACGTGCCCTTAGAGAGTTCCTCAATGAGCTCGACACCTTGATAAGCTCCTTTTCCTGATGACGTTTCCTGATAACGGCTCACCGCTCTCCGTACTTGGCGACTTTAACCTCCCGATGTCTGCCTTCAATTTCTTTCTTTCCAACTCTCTCTTTCCCCTCCTTGCCTCTTTGGACCTCACCCTTTCCCAGTCCACTCCCATGGCAGGCAATACACTTGACCTCATCTTTACTAGAGGCTTTTCGCCTACTTATCTCACTACAACCCCCTCCAGGTCTCTGATCGCTACTTTATTTCCTTTTGTGTCTCCCTCTCCTCCAACACTAGCAACTCAGCCCCTACCTAGATGGTCATGCACTGTCGCAATCGTCGCTCTCTCTCCCACTAGTCTCTCCTCTTCTACCCTATCATCTCTCCCTTTTGCTAAATCCTTCTCCCTCCTGTCTCTTTGACCCTACTCTCCTCCCTTTCCGCATCTTTTGACTCGCAATGTCCCCTTTCCTCCCGGCTGGCTCGGCCATTCACTCCTGCTCCGTGGCTGAGTGACTCATTGCGACCTTACAGAACAGGGCTGCAGGCAGCTGAGCGAAAACGAAGGAAAACTAAACTTCCAGAGAACCTTTCATCCTTTCACTCCATCCTCTCTACCTATGCATCCGCTTCCAAAGCTACTTTCTATCACTCTACATTTCAAGCCTCTAACCCTAGGAAACTATTTTGAATCTTCTCCTCCCTCAATCCTCCACCACATTCCTCCTCCCTCTCTGTGGATGACTTTGTCAACCACTTTGAAAAGAAGGTTGACGACATCCGCTCCTCATTCACTCAGCCAATTGAGTCAGCTAGTCTCACTCATACAGAACTACCCTACGCCTTGAACTCTTTCTCCCTTCTCTCTCCAGCTGAAATACTGTGACTAGTGAGGTCTGGCCGCCCAACAACCTGCCAACTTGATCCCATCCCCTTTTCCAGACCTTCTCCCATTCCTCACTACCCTCATCCCTGATCATTGGTTGCTTCCCCTCTGACTTCAAAATGGCCCGAGGCACTCCGCTCATCAAGAAACTAACACTTGACTCCTCTGATGTCAAAAACTACAGACCGGTATCCCTTCTTTCCAAAACACTTGAGCATTCTGTCTCTGACCAACTCTCTCGCTATCTCTCTCAGGACGATCTTCTTGACCCTAAACAGTCAGGCTTCAAGACAGGTCACTCAACCAAAACTGCTCTTCTCCACACTCCCAAAGCTGACTCTCTCGCCTCCTGTATTTGGGTGTGTTGACAACCAAACACAATATCACTTTTGAAATACAATAAATAGCCTATTAACTTGATAAGTCAACCAATTATATGTTGGATTCACATCTCCAACTCAAACAAAAATAAAAGTTACAGAATGGAGTTAAGCCAGTGGCTCAGATGGAACTATCCAAGCAGGTATAGTACATATCCTTTAAATGTTTCTATTTGGTTGCCTTGTCAATCAAACACAATTCAAATGTTGCTTTTGTAGTACAGTAAATAGCTTAAAGTTAAGGCCATCTTACAAACTAATGTAACACTTAACCTTAAAACTTAGAATGTCTCAAAAGCAAGGAAATGTTGTGTAAAATTACATAATTAGTCATGCTATCCCAAGTTTTACTGTTTAAAGAATGTATCTTGTTATATGCTGCTGTGTTTTCTAACCTGATACAAACTTGTCTTTGTGGGACTTAAAACTGGGCATATAGCTAAGGTCCCTTTGGGAGCGACCGCAGCATGTGACATCCCGTGGGTTTACTATCTACAGAAAGTCACATGTATGGAAACTTGCAGAAAGGAGCACATTATAGTGTTTGCTGTTGTGAATGCAGTTTGATGGTTGAGCCCTCGGGCTATCAACCTCATGCCATCTTAAATCTGTAAACACAACTAATTGCCTTTTACACACTATCTGCCGACTGCCACATATACAAAAAGGATGTGCTACTCTATAAAGCTGAGAATCGACACTGTTCATTGAGCTTTCAACTATGCACTGTTGATTCTCAATTTTTGCAAATCTTATAAAAAGTGTTGTTTAAAAGAATCTGCAGTTTCTCTTCCTATAGAATTGCTACCACAACATCCATGGCCACATTTTAAGGTTATTGTAACTATACATTTATTCTAATGTAATCACAAAGTATGCATGTTCAAGATAGCATGCATACGTCATAGTAGGTCTGTGGAGAACTTCAACATTGCTGTAATAATCTGTGCAGAATCTCAAACAGCATTGATCACTTGCATCATGTACTTTTAATGTAATCCAGGTCATTTAGTTCTGCTATTAATGAAGCACCATGATAACACATTACTCTGTTGTATAAATAAACAATATCTGACGTTGTGTTCCAATTTCAACTTTGCTGTGCTTTTAAAATGGTTGAAAGCGCATTGATAGACATTTGGGTAACTAAACCAAAAATCAGACATAGTTTTTCCATTGGAATTTGGATGTGCTTTTAGATGGTTGAAAGCATAGTGATAACACAACACTTTGAGTGGGTAGGTTATAGGTTGTAATCTCATTGATCAATGTCTCTATCCACACCTGGATTCTGCACATTACAGGATTTTGAAAATAATAAACTGTCAGATTGGTTGTTGATCATTGCTAGACAACCATTTTCAGGTCTTGGTATTGATTTTCATGTACATTTAAGTCAAAACTATAACTCGGCCACTCAGGAACATTCACTGGCTTCTTGGTAAGCACTTACTTTAGTGCCTTGTTACAAACAGGATGCATGTTTTGGAACATTGTTTATCTGTACAGGCTTCCTTTTTATCCCACTGTCAATTAGGTTAGTATTGTGGAATAACTACAATGTTGTTGATCCATCTTCAGTTCTCTCTTATCACAGCCATTTTAAAGTCACCATTGGCCTCATGGTGAAATGGTGAAATCCCTGAGCGGTTTCCTTCCTCTGCGGCAACTAAGTCAGGAAGGACGCCTGTATCTTTGTTGTGACTCGGGTGTATTGGTACACCATCCAAAGTGGAATTAATACCAGGCTCAAAATAATATTCAATGTCTGCTTTGTTTTACCCATCTACCAATAGGTGCCCTTCTCTGCAAGGCATTAGAAAACCTCCCTGGTCTGTTGTTTAATCTGTTTTTGAAATTCACTGCTCGACTGTACCCCACACAAAACTGTATCTCTGGGGTACAGAGATGAGGTAGTCATTAAAAAAAATAATGTTAAACACTTATTGCACACAGTCCATGCAACTTAAGAAAATGTTTACTCCTGAACTTATTTAGGCTTGCCCTAACAAAGGGGTTGAATACTTACTGACTCAAGACATTTCAGCTTTTCATTTTTAATTAATTTGTATACATTTCTAAATATAAAATGTCACTTTGACATTAAGGGGTATTATGTGAAAAGCAAGTGACAACAAATATTAATTTAATCAATTTTAAATTCAAGCTGTAAAAAGTCAAGGGGTATGAATACTTTCTGAAGGCACTGTACATGTAACATGTACGCTGTTAAACTGAAACATTTTATCACCTTGCAATAACGTTCAAAAAATATAATTCAAGAAATAAAGTTTAGTTATTAACCTGACTTGATACGAGACTGTCCCTTGTAGCAAGAAATTGTTCCAGATAGACAAACACAAACTAGACAACACATACTAAATGGCTACTATATGTTTTCTTTATCTAAATGCGCAGGATCGACTATTTCTAGAAATACATTTGTTAAATAACATTTGACTGATTAAGTTGTAAATAGGCTGTTCAAATGAAACTGTGGAGCTGTCAGTCAAACATGAAAACCATTTCACAAATCAATTAGGAGGAAAAGCGTGTCAAAGTGTCTCAAAACACCTGCTGTACCACATTTTCACAGAAAGTGTTAGACAAGCTATGCTATGTTTTATTTGTTCCATCTCGTCTGAGACAACATTAAACTTGTGTGTGGATCCCCAGGGTATGCGGGTACCCCATATTGAGACACCGGACGCTCTCCTATGTGAGTTCTCTGATGTGACGTCATACTGGAGCGCTGGGTGAAGCATTTCCCACACTGTGTGCACTTGTAGGGCTTCTCCCCGCTGTGGACCACAGCATGTCTGATCAGGTTGTACTGCTTGGGGAAACTCCTGCCACACTGTTCGCAGGTGTACGGTTTCTCTCCGGTGGTGCCGCCCGACCTCCACTGAGTCCTCATTCTCTTCACCATGTTAAAACTACTGCGACTCAGGCTGTATCCAGAGAAGGTGGAGGTGGTGGCCATGTTTGACCCTGTCATGCACTCACTCATTCTCACTGTTGATTCTGAAGCCCTGTGCTGATGCTGCCTTGGCTGTAGATCTAAACTATTTCCGTCATTATTTGAGCTCAGTGTCTCGCTGCTCTGTCCTTCTGGCATCTGTTGTCTAGTCTCATCAGCCAATGTCCTGACATGTCTTTTCATGTGTGCTGCTGCACTGAGCATGTCAGCATGTGGTTTCCCTATAGAGTGAAGTGATGGCCCTCCATCATCTGTCATAGTAGGAAGGGATGGAAGCCCACTATGAGATGGAAAAATTGAGATATTCTGAGAGTACTCCTCTATGGCATGAAAGGAGAAATCTGGGTGGCTATCAGGGTCAGTGTCTCTGCCTGGATCCACAGAGGTCCACAGCTGCCCATCAGTCTCATCCATGACAAACTGGTCAGGTCCTGCCAGGGCTGTGGTCTGATCCAGCTCCTCCTTTTTCTCATCCTTCACCATCACTAGCTCTTGTGAGTCCTCATCCTCGGCTGGCTGGTGCTGCTCTGTGCTACACACCTCTGTAGACGCGAGCCGGGGTGTGTCTGGTTCCTCTGGACCATCAGAATTGGGGGAATGTTCCACCGAGTCTTCAGGAGATATGTTGGGTTGTGGGATGAAGTCCTCAAAGTGCCGTTGCTCAAAGGATGGTGGTTGCCCAGGCTTGGAACCAGACTCTAAAGATTTGGGATAAACATGAAAGAAACATTACAAAAGACCCTTAACAGTTGCAAAACATGGGTGCTTTAGAATTGACTGTGTTTGTACGTGTACTCCATATGCCAGAACATAAAACACCAATGAAGCAACTTGGAACGTGCATACCACCACACCCACACTTTCACAGACAGAGCAGTATCACTTATGGTCGCACCCACCCTCTCCAGTGATCCTGAGCTCATCCTGAGGGTCAGTCTTCCATACATCCTCTGCTGTCTCCTCATCTTTGATCAGTATGGGTTCAGTCTCTGCTCTCTGCTCCACATCTGTAGGCTGTAACAGGGGACTGAGGTTATCACTCTGGGACACACCATATTTAACACTTCTCATATCCATGAATCACACAAAACTCTAAATTCTCCTGATATTCCAATAACAGAATTGATCCAAGAGGTCAGGTCTTTGTAATTGTAAAAGGTGATGTATCACACCTGGGGTTGAGAGTCCTCTTCAACAGCCATCTCTCCATCTCTCCACTGTGATTTACTCTTCTGCTTGTTCAAAACAATCTTGACTGGATATGAAGATCTCTCTGATGCCATGGGGTAAAGAACTGCAAAATAATTGTATTCAGTCAAATATTATGGCTATTCACACACACTTGGGTTTCGCATGTGCAATGAATTTATCATTAATAATTGCCAGAAGATTCCGACCCTACGTTACGCTCGTTTACACCGAGCTGCACTGGGGTCAGACAGCATGACTGTGTAGATCAAGACACTGCGGTGCCAGTATGAGATATGGCTCAGAAAACGTACCTCAATCCAGGAATGAGAAATGAGTTTAGGGCTGACCCCATTTATTAAACTGGTTGATTGTTTGGTCGACAGGCTGCTGTTCGACTGAGCCTTCTTTAGTCGAACGGTAGCCAAAAAATAAAATAATCATTGTTTACAAGACACCGGTCTGATTTGTGCCTGTCTGAGTGGACTGATCCATTGTGGAGGCCGCTTTCTCCCACGTTGGAGAGGTCCCTGTCCGCGGTTCTGAATCAGTGCGCTGTTTAATTGCAGCCTTTTCCTGGACCATGTTGCTATAGCAAAGTTAGCCAGCATATTGGTGTTGAGAACAATGTGGCGGAGGCAGCAGTGGAGTTAGGAGATGAGAAAACAGCCCTCACCTCAATTGTCTAAGAAAAGTGAGGAGAGAGGAAACCAACTTAAATTTATGGCTTGGCGATATGGCCAAAATATCATAACACAGCATTTTATTTTTTATTAGGCCAAAGTATCATATCATTATTTTTTTTATTTTTTTTACAGAATGATGGTATATTTTTGAAAAATAAAAGTAAAAAATTTGCTTCATGAGTAGTGTGTGACCGACCCTAGGTTTGAAACACATACATTCTAAGTGATTTCAATAGTTTTCTCTTTTCTGATTAATTTATGCGGTTCAAATCAGCTTCAACCAAAAATAATTTTTCTGCATTTTCATACATTTCTGTATTCCTGCACTCATGAGATCATTTCCGCACTGCCACCTAGGGCTGCATGATATGGGCAAACAATCTAGGCCATATTTTTAACCAAATGTTGCAATTGCGATTTAGAGCAAAACACTTGGGTGAACTGTTGGAATCATGGAAATATAATGATAATTAAAATTCTATAGCTAGAATAGAATAGTGGGCAATCTGGAATACAGTGTTTGACATGACAACAAATAAATGCCAGGGAGGAGTTATTGTGGAGTGCTAAAAAGTATTTCGTAGGGGACCCTATAATCTTTGGCTACATTGAATGTTCTCTTAGCTACTTCTTGTAGCTAACATTATTGCTTCGCGTATTCCTGTTTGATTTAGAAGATACTGTTGCACAAAGAAAAAAAAAACGGGGAAAAAAAACATGCAGATGTACAGTGTTTCATAATTTTTTACATTGTAGAATAATAGTGAAGACATCAAAATTATGAAATAACACATGAAAAAAAGTGTTAAATTAAAATATATTTCATATGAGATTGTTCAAAGTAGCCACTCTTTGCCTTGACAGCTTTGCACACTCTTGGAATTCTCTCAACTTCCTTCATGGAATGCTTTTCCAACAGTCTTGAAGGAGTTCCCATATGCTGAGCACTTGTTCGCTGCTTTCCCTTCACTCTGCGGTACAACTCATCTCTATTCGGTTGAGGTCGGGTGAATGTGAAGGCCAGGTCATCTGATGCAGCACTCCATCCCTCTCCTTCTTGGTCAAATAGCCCTTACACAGCCTGGAGGTGTGTTGGTTCACTGTCCTGTTTGCGCATAGTGGGACTGGCGTATCGCTGCAGAATGCTGTGGTAGCCATGCTGGTTAAGTGTGCCTTGAATTCTAAATAAATCACTGATATTGTCACCAGCAAAGCACCCCCACACCTCCTCCATGCTTCACGAAGGGAACCACACATGCAGAGATCAGCCGTTCACCTACTCTGTGTCTCAAAGACACAGCGGTTGGAACCAAAAATCTCAAATTTGGACTCATCAGACCAAAAGACAGATTTCCACAGGGTCTAACGTCCATTGCTCATGTTTCTTGGCCCAAGCAAGTCTCTTCTTATTGGTGTCCTCTCAATATTTGATGTTGAGATGTTACTTGAACTCTGAGGCATTTATTTGGCCTGCAATCTGAGGTGCAGATAATTGCCCATTTCTGAGGCTGGTAACTCAGATGAACTTATTATCTGCAGCAGATGTAACTATGGGTCTTCCATTTATGTGGTGGTCCTCGTGAGAGCCAGTTTCATCATAGTGCTTGATGGTTTTTGCAATTGCACTTGAAGTAACTTTCAAAGTTCTTGACATTTTTCACATTGACTGACCCTCATGTCTTAACCTCTTTGGGCTGCAGGGGCAGTATTGAGTAGCCTGGATAAAAGGTGCCCATTCAAACGGTCTCGTACTCAAGTCTTGTTCGTACAATATGCATATTATTAATACTATTGGATAGAAAACACTCTCTAGTTTCTAAAATCGTTTGAATTATATCTATGAGTAAAACAGAACTCATTTTGCAGCAAACTTCCTGACAGGAAGTGGAAAATCTGAAATTGATGCTCTGTTCTAGGGCCTGCCTATAAATGTCCTTGATATTCATTAGTATACATGCACTTCATACGTCTTCCACTAGATGTCGACAGGCAGTGAGAGAAGAAATGGAGTGTATAACTTGATCTGGGGTCGAATAAAAGCTCTTTGTATGACGTGTCACCAGTTTCCTGTTTTCTGGAGCGCGCGAGAAGGGACCTGGTATTGCCTTCTGAAAAGCTGTCGTTATAGACGACTAATATCTCCGGCTTTGATTTTATTTGATACATGTGACAATATCATCATAAAGTATGTTTTTTCAATATAGTTTTATTAGATTATTGAAATTTTTTCGGGACGTTTGGCGTGTTGCTTTGTCTGCGTTTGTTCACGAAGGAGAGCTTCGCACCACTTTGCTAGCTTTCCGTGCTAATTGACTGGAGAAGAGGACATTCTAAATCCAAACAACGATTGTTCCCAACAAAGGACCCCTTGTACAACATTCTGATGGAAGATCATCAAAAGTAGGACCCATTTTATGATGCTATTTCATATCTGTCGAACATGTTGTACTAGTCGTTTGCGCCCAGATTTTGGGCACTCTCTCGCTATTACTAAGCTGGATGTCGTAATGAAGTTATTTTTAGAATTCTAACACGGCGATTGCATTAAGAACTATTGTATCTATCATTTCCTATACAACATGTATTTTTTAGTAACGTTTATGTATAGTTATTTGGTCAGAATAGTTGAGTGTCATAAAAATATCCGCACATTCTGGGAAAAAGATGCTACAATAGCACAATGTATAACCACTGATTTCAGCTCTAAATATGCACATTTTCGAACAAAACATAAGTGTATGTATAACCTGATGTTATAGGACTCATCTGATGAAGCTTATCAAGGTTAGTCAAATGATATATCTTTTGCTGGTTTGTTACGATCGCTAACTTTTGCTGCTGGTAAATGGCTTGTGTTTCTGGCTATTGTGGTAAGCTAATATAATGCTATATTGTGTTTTCGCTGTAAAACACTTAAGAAATCGGAAATATTGGCTGGAATCACAAGATGCCTGTCTTTCATTTGCTGTACACCATGTATTTTTCAGAAATGTTTTATGATGAGTATTTAGGTATTTGACGTTGGTGTCTGTAATTACTCTGGCTACTTCGGTGCTATTTCTGACGGTAGCTGTGATGGTAGCTGCAATGTAAAACTGATTTATAGCTCAAATATGCAAATTTTTCGAACAAAACATAGATTTATTGAATAACATGTTATAAGACTGTCATCTGATGAAGTTGTTTCTTGGTTAGTTAGGTTGGTTTTGTGCATGCTACCTGTGCTGTGAAAAATGTCTGTCCTTTTTTGTATTTGGTGGTGAGCTAACATAAATATATGTGGTGTTTTCGCTGTAAAACATTTAAAAAAATCAGACATGTTGGCTGGATTCACAAGATGTTTATCTTTCATATGCTGTATTGGACTTGTTAATGTGTGAAAGTTAAATATATTTTGAATTTCGCACCCTGCACTTGAAGTGGCTGTTGTCATATTGTGCCCGGCTTCGGGCTTGCAGCCCAAAGAAGTTAAAGTAGTGATGGACTGTCGTTTCTCTTTGCTTATTTGAGCTTTTCCTGACATAATATGGACTTGGTCTTTTACCAAATAGGGCTATCTTCTGTATACCCCCTCCCACCAGGTCACAACAGAACTGATTGGCTTTTAACAAGGCACACCTGTTAATTGAAATGCATTCCAGGTGACTACCTCATGAAGCTGGTTAAGAGAATGCCAAATGTGTGCAAAGCTGTCATCAAGGCAAAGGGTGGCTACTTTGAAGAATCTCAAATATATTTTGATTTATTTAACACTTTTTTGGTTACTACATGATTCCATTTGTGGTATTTCATAGTTTTGATGTCTTTACTATTATTGTACAATGTAGAAAATAGTAAAAATGAAAGAAAAAAAAAAACTCTGGAATGAGTAAGTGTCCAAACTTTTGACTAGTACTGTAAGTCTACACCATCACTGGTATTATCAGGCTGTATAGCTAGTTACGTTTGCTCTGACTCAGTACATTTATTAGCTAGCTAGCGATTAGCATTAGCTTTAGGCCCAACTTTCTAAGAAAAGTCAAATTAGCTGTTTGCAGATGTAAGAAACACAAACTAATAGTGCAATTATAGAACGTTGGTGGATTTATATTAAGAAGCAAAGTGAAAACAGCATTGTCATCACGTGCTGCAGAGACTGAACACATGTGTCTGGTGGTAGAGAAACAAATGCGCTCCTTGAGTGACAGGGGGCGGGGCTACGTCTGTGTGAAAAGCGGCATGGCGAGAGATTACTCAAGTAGCAAAGTAAACTATAAAAATGGACGTTACACACGGTGTACCACATTTAACAAACACCGTTATAGAAGGTAAAGCAAAAACCTAAAATCGGTCCTTGCATCAATACTGGTATATCATAAAATACGGTATACCGTCCAGCCCTAACTTAATTAGGTCTATAATCAACAGCCCAACTGTTAAATGTGCATGGCTTAATAAATCCTCACTTTACAGTGCCTTTGGAAAGTATTTTTGCCCCTTTACATTTTCCACAATTTGTTACGTTATAGCCTTAATCTAAAATTGATTAAATTAATGTTTTTCCACTCCCGAGTGGCGCAGCGGTCTAAGGCACTGCATCTCAGTGCAAGAGGCGTCACTAAATTCCCTGGTTCGAATCCAGGCTGTATCACATCCGACCGTGATTGGGTGTCCCATAGAGCGGCGCACAATTGGCTCAGCATCGTCCGGGTTTGGCCAGGATAGGCCGTCATTGTAAATAATATTTTTCTCTTAACCGACTTACCTAGTTAAATAAAAAGGTTAAATAATACATCTTCACACAATACTCCATAATGACAAAACAATAACAGGTTTAGGCATTTTCACAAATGTATTTAAAATTAAAAACAGATGCCTTATTGACATAGCATAGGGTCTGAATACCTATGAGACTCAAAACTGAGCTCAGGTACATCCTGTTTCCATTGATCATCGTTGACTTGGAGTCCACCTGTGGTAAATTCAATTGATTGGACATGATTTGGAAAGGCACACCTGTCTATATAAAAGGTCCCATAGGTTACAGTGCATGTCAAAGTAAAATACAAGCCGTGAGGTCAAAAGATTTGTCCGTAGAACTTCGAGACAGATGTGTTGACGGTCCCCAAGAAGTGGCCCCTCCATCATTCTTAAATGGAAGAAGTTTGGAACCACCAAGACTTCCTAGAGCTGGCCGCCTGGTCAAACTGAGCAATCGGGGGACATGGGCATTGGTCAGAGAGGTGACCAAGAACCCGATGGTCATTCAGCCAGCTCCAGAGTTATTCTTGGAAATGGGAGAACGTTCCAGAAGGACAACCATATTTGCAGCGCTCCACCAATCAAGCCTTTACGGTAGTGGTCAGACGGAAGCCATTCTTCAGTTAGAGGCATGACCGCCTGCTTGGAGTTTCCCAAAAGGCACCTAAAGACTCTCAGACCATGAGAAACTGCATTATCTGGTTTGATGAAACCAAGATTGAACTCCTTCGCCTGAATGCCAAGCGTCACGTTTGGAGGACACCTGGCACCATCTCTACAGTGAAGCATGGTGGTGACAGCATCTTTCTGTGGGGATGTTTTTCAGTGGCAGGGACTGAGGGAAAGCTGAACGGAGGAAAGTAGAGGGATCCTTGACAAAAACCTGCTCCAGGGCGCTCAGGACCTCAGACTGGGGCAACGGTTCACCTTCCAACAGGACAAGAACCTTAAGCGGACAAGTCTCAATGTCCTTCAGTGACCCAGCCAGAGACCAGACTCGAACCCAATCGAAAATCTCCGGAGAGACATTAAAATAGCTGTGCAGCAACGCTCCCCATCCAACCTGACAGCGCTTGAAAGGATCTGCAGAGAAATGCGAGAAACGACCCAAATACAGGTGTGCCAAGCTTGTAGCGTCATACCCAAGACTCGAGGCTGTAATCGCTTCAAGGTACTGAGTAAAGGGTCTGAATACATATGTAAATGTATTATAAATAAATAAATCACATTAGCAAAATTCCGAAACCTGTTTTTGCTTTGTCATTATGGGGTAGTGTGTAGATTGAGGGGAAGAAAACTATTTAATTCATTTTAGAATAAGGCTAATATCTACAGAAATAAGACTGCGCCTGCTTGTGTTGTTGCCTGTGAGTTTGTTTAATAGCCTACTGATTCCGTGAGCACCAAGCCTCACTACCAGATGTCAGATAAACAGTTTCACAAATTCGGCTGTTTTTAATATTTGCTATGCTGTAAAGGCTTTAGAATTTGTCATTAGAACATTAGCCGGTATTACTTACTTAGTGTTTACACTGTTCCAAATGGTCAGAAATGTGTATTTATAATAAACCCTCTTTCTTTATCTCATTGTTTATTACTACTATCATTAAGTAGTGCCATTAGTAGGCTTAGTATATAAGCCTTGTATAACCACCAAGCTGTAGGCCTAAGAGTGCATCCTGTTAAGTCCTAATACTAATTTAGGCCTATATCAATACTTACATAGGCTACTGTATCAATCAATTTGTCCATGTCATCACACAGATTTACAAGTCATTCATTAGTTGACATTTTTGTTTTAAAATAAATCGACCCTTGAATAATAAACCGTTCCATGTCTACAATTGCATGTGACTGTTTTTAGTCTTTGTTACAGCAAAGGGCCAACAATGGTTACTCTGGTACGCTTAATTTATTTAGTATTGTTCCAAATGGTCAATTATATTTTAATCTAACAGCACCCGTTTGGCACAAAATATGCACGCAGAGCTTGCTCCTTACCTTTTTCTTGATCTCCAGTATTTTCCACTAGTCATTTATTTCACAAATGACTTAGCTACACTTTACCTCCTGAGCAACCAAACATTCCCCAATTGAGTTTCACACCATCTGCATCCATTTTTCTGTTAAGTATCAGTGTCGGAGTTTTATAACCAATTTACTGATATAATTATGATATGCTGTTGGTCAGGCCCTATTGGTCAAGTGCATGTGATGCATACCTGTGTCACGTAAAGAGAACAAGGGTTGAGGGAATAGGGGTTGTTTCTCCTAAACAAATGCCAGATTTTTTTTAACACAGCACCTGGCATAATTAAATCAATTAGGCAGACCCCATCTAGTCGTTTGTCTTAAATATTTCGTCAAACAGCGCGCTTAAAGCATCAAGTTCAGTGCATTTACAGTTGAAGTCAGAAGTTTACATACACCTTAGCCAAATACATTTAAACTCAGTATTTCACAATTCCTGACATTTAATCCTAGTAAAAATTAGGATCATCACTTTATTTTAAGAATGTGAAATGTTAGAATAATAGTAGAGGGAATGATTTATTTATTTCATCACATTCCCAGTGGGTCAGAAGTTTACATACACTCAATTAGTATTTGGTAGCATAGCCTTTAAATTGTTTAACTTGGGTCAAACATTTCAGGTAGCCTTCCACAAGCTTCCCACAATCAGTTAGGTGAATTTTGGCCCATTCCTCCTGACAGAGCTGGTGTAACTGAGTCAGGTTTGTAGGCCTCCTTGCTCGCACACGCCTTTTCAGTTCTGCCCACAAATGTTCTATGGGATCGAGGTCAGGGCTTTGTGATGGCCACTCCAATGCCTTGAATTATGTCCTTAAGCCATTTTGCAACACATTTGGAAGTATGCTTGGGGTAATTGTCCATTTGGAAGACCCATTTGCAACCAAGCTTTAACTTCCTGACTGATGTCTTGAGATGTTGCTTCAATATATCCACATCATTTTCCTTCCTCATGAGGCCATTTACTTTGAAGTGCACCAGTCTCTCCTGCAGCAAAGCACCCCCACAACATGATGCTGCCACCCTGTGCTTCACGGTTGGGATGCTGTTCTTCGGCTTGCAAGCCTCCCCCTTTTTCCTCCAAACATAACGATGGTCATTATGGCCAATCAGTTCTAGTTTTATTTCATCAGACCAAAGGACATTTCACCAAAATGTACGATCTTTGTGCAGTTGCAAACCGTAGTCTGCCTTTTTTTAATGGCAGTTTTGGAGCAGTGGCTTCTTCCTTGCTTTCAGGTTATGTCGATATAGGACTCGTTTTACTGTCGATATAGATACTTTTGTGCCCGTTTCCTCCAGCATCTTCACAAGGTTCTTTGCTGTTCTGGGATTTATTTTCACACCAAAATACCTTCATCTCTAGGAGACGGAACGCGTCTCCTTCCTGAGCGGTATGACGGCTGCGTGGTCCCATGGTGTTTATACTTGCGTATTATTGTTTGTACAGATGAACGTGTTACCTTCAGGCATTTGGAAATTGCTCCCAAGGATGAACCAGACTTGTTCTGATTTCTTTTGATTTTCCCATGATGTCAAGCAAAGAGTTAAGGTTGGTCTTGAAATACATCCACAGCTACACCTCCAATTGACATCATTTATCAGAAGCTTCTAAAGGCATGACAATTTTCTGGAATTTTCCAAGCTATTTAAAGGCATGTTAACTTCTGACCCACTGGAATTGTGATACAGTGAAATAAATAATCTGTCTGTAAACAATTGTTGGAAAAATTACTTGTTTCATAATTTGTGCGTATGTCCTAACCGACTTGCCAAAACTATAGTTTGTTAACAAGAAATTTGTGGAGTGGTTGAAAAACGAGTTAATTACTCCAACCTAAGTGTAAGTAAACTTCTGACTTCAACTGTAGTTTACTTTACTAAAACACTGGATGTCTAAATATGGCAAAATACACATTTAAAATGACCAATTAATTATTGTACTTCAGAGAAGCATCTAGTTTTGGGATTGTTTGATTAAGTGATAATGCACCAGAAGCTGGTCTTTGGAGGAGAAATTGGTATGGGTGTTAGGCCAGAGATGAAGTCTATGGCCACCAATAATCTTCCAAACACAAACACCATTTGGAGTACAACGCATTTCTCATCCATGGATTTACATGTTTTCCGAGCACTGGCGCCAAAGTGTCTTGCTCTACACAGACATGCTGTCCAACCCCAGTGCAGCACAGTGTAAACAAGGGTAATGGTAGGGTTGCAATCTTCTGTCAACACGAATATAGGCATGCTTCCCAACAAACAGTTCGGTAGAGTTCGTACATCTTATGACATTGACTTTGTTCGTTTTGCACTTCGATCAAGTTTTTTTTCGGCTGTTCGGGCGCACATTTTTTTCCGGAAGCAAGCCGAAGTTCGGAGGCGAAGTCTACGCCCCTTCGTCGTTGATTAGTCAACTGTAGGGATTCGTCAAAGTATGTCATTCAACGACAGACGACTCGATTTCATGTCTTTTCAGGGTCTTTTACTTAAGGAATTCTTATCACTTTACAAGATCCCTGTAACACAAAGATTTTGCACTTTTTTTTTTAGATGCCATTCCCTCAGGTGTTGCTTTATTATTCAGGAACGTGTCAAGACCTGACCCTCAGAGTCTACCTTCCATTAACCCTGTTGACTCATCAGTAGGAAAGATTTGTTTCTCTTTTGGTCCATTCAACAACAGAGCGATACGAACCTTGTTTCAGCAAAATGTTGTATCTATACCTTATGTCATGCCTTATTGGAATGGATTTATTGATATCTGTTGAAAACAGTTTGGATGTTGCCACACACATACCTACTTAACAAAATTAAGGAAGTTTCCTTTAGAATGATTCATAAATATTATCCCGCCAACCACTATATGAAGAAGATTAAGAAAAACAAACTCAAATTTTGTAATGACCACCCAGAAACGGTGTTACATCTTTTTCGCCAATGTATTCATGTAAGAAAACTGTGGCAAGACATCAGTAGATTTAATTGAACACATTTATGAAAATTTTACACTATTGTGGAGAGATGTACTGCTTGGATATTTTACCTACAAGAGAAATAAGTTGAAACAATTTTATGTAACTCATTTCATTCTTTTGGCCAAATGTTATATTCACAAATGCAAATTTACAAACATCTTCTTACCTTACAAAACGAAATAGAACTGTATTAAGACCATTAAATACTCTGCTAACAAAAAAAGCTGTTACACATAATTCTATGCATGTCCCTTAAGGTCCTTGTGTAATGTGATATTGTAACCCCTAGCCCAATTGTCCTTTGTATATTATTTATATATACACTTGTGTTCCAACATGTACTTCCTGTATTGATTTGATGTTAATCAAATAACTCGATTTCATGTACATTTTTTTCATCGAAAAATACTGCAAACCTCTTAGATGTAAAATTAAGCGACTGAGAACTTGGGCAAAAACGTCAATATTAATGACATTTCTTGAGTTCTTAGATTCATTCTGACTATTTTGAGGAAGTGTATACTGGCTACGGCGTACAAAATGGACAAACAGTACTATAGCCACTTCTTGTTTTTCAAGCGAAGGTCTTAAGGGAATACGCGATTACACTCGTTCGGTTCGACTAGACGAGTTTTCGAACTGAAGCATAAATTTATCATACACATCTACCTTTTTTCCTGAATTGTCCTCGTGTCTTCTTCAGCTCGCTCTCCATCATTTGACATTTCCTTTTCAGTACATCAATATCTCGCTGGCTTTGGGTAATTTCCAAACGTATAACTGCACAGCTATCATCAACCCGTTTGTTAATTTCTGCTACAGCTGCTTTAGCCAAAACCTCCATAATGGATACCAACTGCGCCATGTTGTCCAGCCCAAATTACAGTTTTGTATTCTGTGTGAAGAAAAGTATAGAATTTCGAAGCGAATGTGCACTAAACAATCCGTAGATATTTATAACTGGCAACAACGTAAGTGGCAACGTTATATGCGTCCGCAATTGCACTTCCTTTCAACGCCTGACGTATTTCTTCGATGGGGTTTAACGGTGGTTGGCATTCAATGTTAATGTTGCATTACCGCCACCAGCTGGACGGGGTATTGAATAAGATACTAAAAAAACATTGCGGTGAAGGTGGAAAACGACATACAAATGAACTAGTTCATACAGATTCTAGATATTTAACGCTAAATTACCAAACCCAGGGCATACCTGGCTAGCACATTTAAAATAATTGTAATTCACCACTTATGAGGATCAATTAGACGGTCTCACAGACACTTTTCAGAATGAGGTCCTTCTTCCAATAGGGTTTCACCAGGTACCGTGCTTCACACAGAACCTACAGTCACCCTGGCCCCTCACCCCTGCAGACCGCACCAATCCCCACTGTGATCAATTCAGTGTCAGGACAGCTCTAGGTCACCCGCAACCAACCAATGATATGTGTCTTTGAGTCGACTAACTCTCAGATCATCCTCCACTGACTTGGCCCTGTTTACGCCTCCAAGGTGCCACCCTCACACAGGAATACACACCCAGAGCCTACGTAACAGAGGCTTTTCAAAAAACTTGACTTTGCGTGTTTCGCTCACCTCTTTATTTAAAAAAAACTAAGTTAGAGATGTGGTATCCACTCGGTTCGCTGCCTCTCAGATCAAAGGTGGGTCCATCTGCTTCATTCCCGAAGTGAGGTCTCCCTGAGATCCCAAGTTTGAGGGATCCCTCGTGCACGATTTACCCAGGTTATCAGGAGCGGTCACCAAGTGAAGATCCACATCACCATCCCCAAATGTGGTGGTTAATTTATCAAATGAGGAGAGACAAACTTATCACAAGTCAGAGTTATACTTAATAAACTAAATCTTTAATCACTATTAAGGGAGCAGAATACAATGCACACATATAAAGTGAATCGATTGAGTGCTCTATGATAATGATGGCTGGTCGACAAATCACGCGCAGATGATTCGTTGAGACCCCAGAGACAAAAGTACAAAGGTATTTTATAGCCAAGATTCACCCCTTTCAACCTATATGACGAACAGATGTATAGGATGGGTCACAAGGTTAAGATTTGTATGAAAGATACTTATAAATCACAGCAGACAGTATCTGCTGTGTCAACAGTTATCTTTCATTGTACAGACCAGGGTCTGGCCCTGGGGTCATCTCTCCCTGGTACTATATAGAACAGAAACATTAACTCATGATCTGGAAGGTGACCTCTTTAGGTTTTATCACCCAAAAGACAGCATGAATCTCCTGTCAGTGTTCTCACAGAGGCCCATCCTCATTAGAACAAACACAGATGAGCGTTCTAACAACCCTTTATTCTGTTGAATAAAACAACCATTTGATGCAATAATAGCATTATAACATAATCTTGCAATTTTACACCATAGGATATTATTTAATGAAGCTGCCAGTTGAGGACTTGTGAGGCGTCTGTTTCTCAAACTAGAGACTCTAATGTAACCTGAACACCATTGAACACCTTTGGGATGAATTAGAACGCCAACTGCGAGCCAGGCCTAATCACCCATTATCATTGCCCGACCTCACTAATGCTCTTAAGGCTGAATGGAAGCAAGTCCCCGCAGCAACGCTCCAACATCTTCCCGGAAGAGTGGAGGCTGTTATATCAGCAAAGGGGGGACCAACTCCATATTAATGCCCATGATTTTGGAATGAGATGTTCGACGAGCAGGTGTCCACATACACCACCAAAAGTATCTCAGAACTTCTTTTTCTCTGTGACCCAAAGCGCAGCCTTAGATCCTCAGACAAAGCACTGATGACCATTCCAAAGTCTAGGTTAAAAACTAAAGGAGGCTTAGGGCCCCTAGACTTTGTAATGGCATGCCAGAGGAGATAAGGCTTACAGAATCAGTGACTCCTGAAAACGCACTTCTATAGAATTGCTTTAAATGCTTTATTTTCTGCTTTGCCTATGTACCTTTGTAACGTGTGTTGTCATGTCTCTGTATTATTGTAATTTGCTTTTAAAAATTCGATTTTTTGTTGTTGCTGTAAATCACATAAATTTATTATTATTATTACATTGAAAACATTTTGCCTTGCTCAGTCAGAAGTCTCTGCTGAGAGGGCCATGCAGAAGAAAGAATGGCTGAAGAACAATGTTTGACCCCTCAATCAAGTCGCAGAGTACAGTGGCAAGAAAAAGTATGTGAACCCTTTGGAATTACCTGCATAAGTCATTTAGAGCACGGAGCACCATTAAATAAAAAAAATTAAATGGAAAGAATATGGCATCACAACAAACCTGCCAAGAGAGGGCTGCACACCAAAACTCACAGACCAGGCAAGGAGGGCATTGATCAGAGGGGCATCAAAGAGACCAAAGATAATCCTGAAGGAGCTGCAAATCTCCACAGCAGAGATTGGAGTATCTGTCCAGTGGACCACTTTAAGCTGTACACTCCACAGAGCTGGGCTTTACAGAAGAGTGGGCAGAAAAAAAGCCATTGCATAAAGAAAAAAACAAGCAAACATGTTTGGTGTTCACCAAAAGGCATGTGGGAGACTCCCCAAAAATATGGAAGAAGGTACTCTGGTCAGATGAGACAAAAATGTAGCTTTTTGGCCATCAAGGGAATGCTATGCCTGGCACAAACCCAACACCGCTCATCACCCCAAGAACACCATCCCCACAGTGAAGCATGGTGGTGGCAGCATCATGGAGGGGGAATGTTTTTCCACCGGCAGGGACTGGGAAACTGGTCAGAATTGAAGAAATTATGGATGGTGCTAAATACAGGGAAATTGAGGGAAACCTGTTTCAGTCTTCCAGAGATTTGAGACTGGGACGGAGGTTCACCTTCCAGCGGGACAATGACACTAAGCATTCTGCTAAAGCAACACTCGTGTGGTTTAAGGGGAAACATTGAAATGTCTTGGAATGGCCTAGTCAAAGCCCAGACCTCAATTCAATTGAGAATCTAGGGTATGATTTAAAGATTGCTGTACACCAGCAGAACCCATCCAACTTGAAGGAGCTGGAGCAGTTTTGCCTTGAAGAATGGGCAAAAATCCCAGTGGCTAGATGTGCCAAATTTATAGAGACATACCCCAAGAGACTTGCAGCTGTAATTGCTGCAAAGGGTGGCTCGACAAAGTATTTACTTTAGGGGGTGAATAGTTATGCATGCTCAAGTTCTGTTTTTTTGTCTTATTTCTTGTTTGCTTTACAATAAAAAATATTTTGCATCTTCAAAGTGGTATGCATATTTTGTAAATGAAATGATACAAACCCCCCAAAAATCTATTTTAATTCCAGGTTGTAAGGCAACAAAATAGTAAAAATGCCAAGGGGGGTGAATACTTTCATAGGTCTGAATCACTTACCATACATTTATATGGATACATGATAAATCCGTTTTTAATGTCTATGGATACAGCCAATGTGCTAATGATGTGCAATTTCACCTGGCATTGAAAATGCGTTCTCTCGTTGGGACACTGCTCAGAGGAGCTAGCCAACTATACAGCTAACACAATCACTTAAACGGAAGCTGGAAAGACAGCAAACTAGATGCATTTCGTTTGACCTGTTTATCTATTGATCTATTATCTATTTCTTTGTATATAATCCTTAAAAATGATGCCGATTGTCTGAGAAATATATTGCCACGTTCAGAACAACTGGGAACTCTGGAAAAAACGAGCTTCGACTGTTTTTTTTTCTTGTTGAACGGTCATCCAACTCGGAATTATAGGCATCTTTCTAGAGCGCTGACTTTCCAACAAAGACCACCGAAGTCATGATTTGACCCAGTTGTCGTGAAAGCGCCATATCTCGTCCTGACGCGTTAATCCTTAATAGGACATTGTTTTAATTAAACAAAATCGCTCAATGTTGCAAAGGTCAGAGAGATGGACAGCAAGGTTTATACAAATCTCCGCCATTGAAAACCAAATGCTAGTCTAAAAGAAAAAGGGAGAAAAATGATTGCTAAAATTTTTACAGTGAGGATCAAGTTTATAAATTGCCTGGTTGTGCGGATGAGACAGTGTATTGCAGTGAGATGGAACAGTAAATAGGCATTTCAACGTCGTAGTCGGTGGGTAATTTGTGAATTATACAATGGGTGTGTCTAATCCTAAATGCCGATTGGTTAAAACCGCATTCCAGCCTGTGTCTATTCCACAAGTTACCACCGGCTAAATCTATGACGTTAAAATGCCTATTTACTCTGTTCCATCTGACTGCGCAACCCAGTCGAAATCATGAATCAGCATCCTTTTTAAGGATATATTCAAAGAACTATCAATAGATGACAAGCAAGGGATAAGAATTTTCCCAGCCAGTATGGCAATGGAACATTTACAATGACTGTCTATAGACACAGAACAAAAAGACTGAACAACTGGGTCGAGTCTCTGGTAACCAAACCAATAGAACGAACGACCAGCTTGCTTGGGTAGCATCCCTAGATTTGTGTCGGGACTATATCTTGTGGAAGGATGAAATAGTATGAATAAATTAATCAAAATAACATTTAATTAAAAAATGTCAATCATTATTTGAATATGTTGCTAACTTGTTGTATTAAAGTGATAATGCCAGAGAAGCCTGTGTTGGAGGATATATTGGCACGGTTTCAAACACTGGCTTCTTGGGCATTATCACTTAAATAGATACCGGCTGGAAAGCGGTTTTAACCAATCAGCATCCAGGATTGGAACTGGCGTATGTATAACTCTGTACATCTCCCCTATTATCTCCTCCTCTGTTTATTGGCAAATCAATGAACCAGTACATTATTCAAACTACTAATCATATCAATCCATTTCTTATCTACAGTATCTAATGATCTTTGATTCAGATGACCAGTTTTATACAGTTCCAGTGTAGTGTCAGTTTAGACAGATTACACAGGAAAAGTGTAGTTGCCCAAATGTCAAATGTAAAGTTCTATGAACATACAGTACCAGTCAAAAGTGTGGACACACCTACTCATTCAAGGGTTGTTATATTGTAGAATAATAGTGAAGACATCAAATCTATGAAATAACACATATGGAATCCTGTAGTAACCAAAATATATATTTTAGATTCTTCAAAGTAGCCACCCTTTCCCTAGATGACAGCTTTGGACATTCTCTCA
Organism: Salvelinus fontinalis; assembly: GCF_029448725.1. Taxonomy (NCBI): domain Eukaryota; kingdom Metazoa; phylum Chordata; class Actinopteri; order Salmoniformes; family Salmonidae; genus Salvelinus; species Salvelinus fontinalis. The sequence continues at coordinate 36,818,209 of NC_074690.1, forward strand.
ACCAGCTTCATGAGGTAGTCACCTGAAATGCTTTTCAATTAACAGGTGTGCCTTGTTTAAAAGTTAATTTGTGGAATTGCTTTCCTTCTTAATGCGTTTGAGACAATCAGTTGTGTTGTGACAAGGTATGGGTGGTATACAGAAGACAGCCCTATTTGGTAAAAGACCAAGTCCATTTCTCTTTGCTCAAATAAGCAAAGAGAAATGACAGTCAATCATTACTTTAAAGACATGAAGGTCAGTGAATACGGAAAATTAAGAACTTTGAAAGTTTCTTCAAGTGCAGTTACAAAATCCATCAAGCGCTATGATGAAACTAGCTCTCATGAGGACCACCACAAAGGAAGAAAGGAAGACCCAGAGTTACCTCTGATGCAGAGGATAAGTTCATTAGTTACCAGCCTCAGAAATTGCAGCCCAAATAAATGCTTCAGAGTTCAAGTAACAGACACATCTCAACATCAACTGTTCAGAGGAGACTGCGTGAGTCAGGCCTTCATGGTCGAATTGCTGCAAAGAAACCACTACTAAAGGACACCAATAAGAAGTCTTGCTTGGGCCAAGAAACACGAGCAATGAACATTAGACCGGTGGAAATCTGTCCTTTGGTCTGATGAGTCCAAATTTGAGATTTTTGGTTCCAACCGCCGTGTCTTTGTGAGAGGCAGAGTAGGTGAACGGATGATCTCCACATGTGTGGTTCCCACCATGAATGAAGCATGGGGGAGGTGAGATGTTGCTTTGCTGGTGTCACTGTCGGTGATTTATTTAGAATTCAAGGAACACTTAACCAGCATGGCTACCACAACATTCTGCAGCGATACGCCATCCCATATTTTGCGCTTAGTGGAACTATCATTTGTTTTTCAACAGGACATTGACCCAAAACTCACCTCCAGGCTGTGTAAGGGCTACTTTACCCAGAAGGAGAGTGATGGCGTGCTGCATCAGATGACCTGGCCTCCACAACCACCCAACCTCAACCCAATAGAGATGGTTAGTGATGAGTTGGACCGCAGAGTGAAGGAAAAGCAGCGAACAAGTGCTCTGCATGTGGGAACTCCTTCAAGACTGTTGGAAAAGCATTCCAGGTGAAGCTGGTTGAGAGAATGCCAAGAGTGTGCAAAGCTGTCAAGGCAAAATATATTTGGATTCAACACTGTTTTGGTTACTGCATGATCTCATATGTGTAATTTCATAGATTTGATGTCTTCACTATTATTCTACAATGTAGTAAAAGTAAATAAAAACCCTTGAAATGAGCAGGTGTCCAAAATATTGACTAGTACTGTACATGTAAGACATAAGCTATTACACTGAAACATATTTGATTGCCTAGCTGAGTTGATATAACGTAAGATTTTAAGGCAGCAGAGTAACTTAAAACAATAACTCAGGAAATCAGGTTAAGGTATTAACCTGACTTGATATGAGACTGTCCCATGTGGCAAGAAATTACATCCCGGATAGACAAACACTAACAAGACAACACATACGAAAATGGCTCCTATATACAGTATGTTATTTATCTAAAAGAGCAGATTGACTGTCTTTAAATACATTCCATATAACATGTTTATGATATATTTGAATGGTTTTTATGATTGATGTTACCAGTAGTAAATCAATTGTTTGTTAAAATGAAAGTGACGAGCCGTCAACAGTCAAACATGAAAACCAGTTCACAAATCAATTGGGAGGAAAAGCTTGTCAAAATGTCTCAAAATAACTTCTGCCCACATTATCACATAGAAAATGTTACCGAAAAACGATACAATTATGCTCTATTTGTTCCATTTCGTCTGAGACAACATTAAACTTGTGTGTGGATCCCCAGGGTATGCAGGTACCACATTTTGAGACACTGGACTCTCTCCTATGTGAGTTCTCTGATGTGACTTCATACTGGAGCGCTGGGTGAAGCATTTCCCACACTGTGTGCACTTGTAGGGCTTCTCCCCACTGTGGACCACAGCATGTCTGATCAGGTTGCACTGCTTGGTGAAACTCCTGCCACACTGTTCGCAGGTGTACGGTTTCTCTCCGGTGTGACTCCGGAGGTGTACTTTGAGCTGGCTGAAACGCTGGAAGCTCTTCCCACAGAAGGTGCAGCTGAAACGCCTCTCAGTGGTGCCGCCCGACCTCCACTGAGTCCTCATTCTCTTCACCATGTTAAAACTACTGCGACTCAGGCTGTATCCAGAGAAGGTGGAGGTGGTGGCCATGTTTGACCCTGTCATGCACTCACTCATTCTCACTGTTGCTTCTGAAGCCCTGTGCTGATGCTGCCTTGGCTGTAGAGCTAAACTATTTCCATCATTATTTGAGTTCAGCATCTCACTGCTCTGTCCTTCTGGCATCTGTTGTCTAGTCTCATCAGCCAATGTCCTGACATGTCTTTTCATGTGTGCTGCTGCACTGAGCATGTCAGCATGTGGTTTCCCTATAGAAGAGGGAAGCGATGGCCATACATCATCTGTCATAGTAGGAACAGATGGCAGCCCACTATGAGATGGGAAAATGGAAATATTCTGAGAGTACTCCTCTGTGGCATGAAAGGAGAAATCTGGGTGGCCATCAGTGTGTCTGCCTGGATCCACAGAGGTCCACAGCTGCCCATCAGTCTCATCCATGACAAACTGGTCAAGTCCTGCCAGGGCTGTGGTCTGATCCAGCTCCTCCTTTTTCTCATCCTTCACCATCACTAGCTCTAGTGAGTCCTCATCTGACCCGTGCTGCTCTGTGCTGAACACGTCTGTAGATGCAGGCCGGGGAATGCCTGGTTCCTCTGGACCATCAGAATTGGGGTAATGTTCCACGGAGTCTTCAGGAGATATGTTGGGTTGTGTGATGAAGTCCTCGTCACAGCGCCGTTGCTCAAAGGATGGTGGTTGTCCAGCCTTGGAACCAGACTCTAAATATTTGGGATAAACAAAAGAAACATTACAGTTCCACTCAGCCCCTATACGGGTTGAAAATGGCAGATTCTGTCATTGATAAGCAACTAAATTGGAATGCAGTGGCTGTAGAGTAACATGCTATACATGACGTCAGAGTTCAGATTCTCCACTTCACAGCGCTGTATGGGTTTTGACCAGGGGTTGGAACCAAAATGATTTTCCAATCTTTTCGTTCTGAACGGAACCATTCTTTTTTTCGTTCCGTTTCACTATTCCAACCTGCAAAATAAAGTTCTGAACCGGTTCTAACTCCCAAAAAGTACCGGTTTATATCATTCCTTTCTAAAACATCTGAAATCTATTTATTTTTTTACATTAGCTCAACATTAAATTACTTCACCAATCAGAGCAGCAAGAGTCACTTGCTATGGAGTGGGCAAGTTATTGTTTACATGTGCAATGGACAGACAAGTGTAGAGCATGAGATGCGACTGAAATTATGCAGATAGGAAGTGCGCAAGAGAGGTTGGAGGCGGCTTGGCTTGAAGCGCTGGGCCTAATTGGAGTAAACTAATGTACAATAATTAGGCTTCTACATACAAAGATGATCTAATGTAAAATGTTTGTTTTTAGTCCCATCCTTCAGCTACCCTCCCATCTATCTCTGAACACCATCCAGTTTTGACCTCTAATTGCCATATATCTTTCAACTGTGCTGTGATGTTTCACAAAAGTTCTGAACCTTTGTTATCATAGTTTCTACAGATTGTACATTTAAAAAAAAAAGTTGCCATGAGTATTATATTCATTTTCAATTGACTACGACTTTTCAAATCACCTAGAAGTGCTATTTGCCGAGTTAGCCCCAGGTAAATGTTGCAATTTCTCAGCCATTCCTGAACCTGCGACCAAAAACAAGCTACATATGTGCAATACCAAAATAAGTGAGCTAATGAAAAATCCGCAGAGCTGGGACGGTCAAGGGGTCTGAATACTTTCGGAAGGCACTGTGTGCATGTCAAAAGTTTGGACATCTACTCATTCAAGGGTTTATTTATTTTTACTATTTTCTACATTGTAGAATAATAGTGAAGACATCAAAACTATGAAATAACACATATGGAATCATGTAGTAACCAAAAAAGTGTTAAACAAATCAAAATATATTTTATATTTGAGATTCTTTAAAGTAGCCAATCTTTGTGCAAAGCTGTCATCAATGCACTCTTGGCATTCTCTCAACCAGCCTCACGAGGTAGTCACCTGGAATGCTTTTCCAACAGTCTTGCCTCGTTAAAAGTTAATTTGGGGAATTTATTTTTCTTAATGTGTTTGAGCCAATCAGTTGTGTTGTGACAAGGTAGGGGTGGTATACAGAAGATAGCCCTATTTGGTAAAAGACAGAGTCCATATTATGACAAGAACAGCTCAAATAAGCAAAGAGATACGACAGTCCATCATTACTTTAAGACATGAAGGTCAGTCAATGCGGAAAACTAAGAACTTTCAAAGTTTCTTCAAGTGCAGAAACCATCAAGCGCCGTGATGAAACTAAGGTTTTCATGAGGACTGCCACAAGAAAGGAAGACCCAGTGTTACCTCTGCTGCAGAGGATAAGTTCATTTGTTACCAGCCTCAGAAATGGGCAATTAACTGCACCTCAGATTGCAGGCCAAATAAATGCCTCAGAGTTCAAGTAACATACACATCAACTGTTCAGAGTAGACTGCGTGAATCAGGACTTCATGGTCGAATTGCTGCAAATAAAACTCTACTAAAGGACACCATTAAGAAGAAGAGATTGCTTGGGCCAAGAAACACTAGCAATGGACATTAGACCGGTGGAAATCTGTCCTTTGGTCTGACGAGTCCAAATTTTAGATTTTTTGTTCCAACCGCCATGTCTTTGTGAGACGCAGAGTAGGTGAACGGATGATCTCTGCATGTGTGGTTACCACCATGAAGCATGGAGGAGGAGGTGTGATGGTGCTTTTCTGGTGACACTGTCAGCGATCCATTTAGAATTCAAGGCACACTTAACCAGCATGGATACCACAGCAATCTGCAGCGAGATGCCATCCCATTTGGTTTGCCCTTAGTGGGACAATCATTTGTTTTTAACAGGACAATGACCCAAAACACACCTCCAGGCTGTGTAAGGGCTATTTGACCAAGAGGGATGGAGTGCTGCGTCAGATGACCTGGCCTTCACAATCAACCCACCTCAACCCAATTGAGATGGTGTGGGATGAGTTGGACCGCAGAGTGAAGGAAAAGTGGCCAACAAGTGCTCAGCATTTGTGGGAATTCCTTCAAGACTGTTGGAAAAGCATTCCAGGTGACTACCTCATGAAGCTGGTTGAGAGAATGCCAAGAGTGTGCAAAGCTGTCAAGGCAAGGGGTGGCTACTTTGAAGAATCTGAAATAAAAAATATATTTTGATTTGTTTAACACTTTTCTGGTTACTACAGTATTCCATGTGTTATTTCATAGTTTTGATGTCTTCACTATGATTCTACAATGTAGAAAATAGTAAAGTAAATGAGCCCGTTTGTTGTATTGTGAAGAACATTAGCCGCGGAACACGCACTTGAATGCACTCATGACTCCATTCTATGCACACCAAAATTACAATCTGTCTGAAGTGCCTTTTGAAAGCCTAACATTAAGATCGTATTTTATAACATAGCTCGCCATTTTGGCAATAGATTAAGCTTTCAAATGATGTCACCTGACCCAGATTGCGATTTATAAAAAACTACAAGTGTGCTTGCTTCAGTTCCTCGATGGCAAAGCCAGGAAATCTCAAAAAAGCACCTTATTAAAGTGCATTGAAATTACTTAGGAACTTTGCACAGTTTGGAGAGGTGTGGCCACTTAAGACCTCTCACGCAAACCCTTGTAATTATTTTGTCTTATCTTGTACCTTCTCTAAAATGTCAATGAATTTTCATATTACGTTACTGAATGTACCCTGAGTATTTTCAGATTTCGTTATTGACAAATGCTGTGAAAAGTACAGTAAATGTAAAATGCACATGAAGTCAGAGTAATCTTCGGATTCAGTCTTGAGTCAGGTGAACTGTTGTGTCCTCAACGTTAGTCTGATCATTTCCCCATGATCTGCAAAGTGTTCTCTTTCAATTGCTACCATGGTCATGCATGCTTTTTTATAGTTATTCTGTTCGAAACATTTACATTTGGCCCTATCCATATAGGCCATTTTCCATAAAGGCTGAGTGCAAGTTAACAGTTGCAAAACGTGACTGTTTCAGAACTGACTATGTGTGTATATAAAACACTCAACACCAATGTAGCAATTTGGAACGTGCATACAACCACAGTCTTTCATAGACAGAGCAGTACCCCTTATGGTCACACCCACCTGCTCCAGTGATCCTGAGCTCTTCCTGAGGGTCAGTCTTCCACACATCCTCTGCTGTCTCCTCATCTTTGATCAGTATGGGTTCAGTCTCTGCTCTCTGCTCCACATCTGTAGGCTGTAACAGGGGACTGAGGTTATTACTCTGGAGACACCATATCTAACACTTTTCATACTCATGAAATCACACAAAAGCAGTAAATTCTCCTGATATTCCAATAACCATAGTCCCTGTGCCCAAGAACGCCAAGGTAACCTGTCTAAATGACTATCGCCCTGTAGCACTCACATCTGTTGCCATGAAATGCTTTGAAAGGCTGGTCATGGGTCACATCAACACCATCTAAGACACCCTGGACCCACTCCAATTAGCATACCGCCCCAACAGATCCCTAGATGATGCAATCTCTATTGTACTCCACGCTGCGTTTTCCCACTTGGACAAAAGGAAATCTATGTGAGAATGCTGTTCAATTAACTACAGCTCAGCGTTCAACATCATAGTGCACTCCAAGCTCATCAGTAAGCTAAGGACCCTGGGACTGAACACCTTGTATCCCTTTGCAACTGGATCCTGGACTTCCTGACGGACACCCCCAAGTGGTGAGGGTAGGCAACACCACATCTGCCACGCTGACCCTCAACAATGGGGCCCCTCAGGGGTGCGTGCTTAGTCCCCCTCCTGTACTCTGTTCACCCATAAATGCATGGCTGTGCACAACTCCAACATTAAGTTTGCCCGACGACACGATGGTGGTAGGCCTGATCACGATGACGAGAGCCTATAGGGACGAGGTCAGAAACCTGGCAGTGTGGTGCCAGGACAACAATCTATTCCTCAGGGTCAGCAAGACAAAGGAGCTGATTGTGGACTACAGGAAAATGGGGATGAGCACTCCCCTACTCAGATCGATGGGGCTGCAGTGGAGCAGATCGAGAGCTTCAAGTTCCGCGGTGCCCACATCACTAAGGATCTATCATGATCCAAACACACCAACAGTCGTGAAGAGGGCACGACAACGCCTCTTCGCCATCAAATCCTAATAAAACAAACATTGAGAGCATCTTGACTGGCTGCATCACCACTTGGTATAGAAACGGCTTGGCAACGGGCTACAGAGTAAATCACTGGGGCCGAGCTTCCTGCCATCCAGGACCTCTATGCCAGGCGGTGTCAGAGGAAGGCCCTAAAATTTGTCCAAGACTCCAGCCACCCTAGTCATAGACTGTTCTCTCTGCTACCGCACGGCAAGCGGTACCGGTACACCAAGTCTAGGTCCAAGAGGCTTCAGGTCCAAGAGGCTTCTACCCCCAAACCATAAGACTCCTGAACATCTAGTTAAAGGGCTACCCAGACTATTTGCATTGCCCCTCCACACCACTGCCACTCTGTTGTCATCTATGCATAGTCACTTTAATAAGGATCGTCGTTCCGTCAACGGGACAGTTGTAAATCATGCAGCGCGTTATACAGTTGAAGTCAAAAGTTTACCTACACTTAGGTTGGAGTCTTTAAAACTCATTTTTCAACCACTCCACAAATTTCTTGTTAAGCTATAGTTTTGGCAAGTCGGTTAGGACATCTACTTTGTGCATGACAAGTACTTTTTCCAACAATTGTTTACAGACAGATTATTTCACTATCACAATTCCAGTGGGTCAGAAGTTTACATACACTAAGTTGTCTGTGCCTTTAAACAGCTTGGAAATTTTCAGAAAATTATGTAATGGCTTTAGAAGCTTCTGATAGGCTAATTGACATAATTTGAGTCAATTGGAGGTGTACCTGTGGATGCATTTCAAAATCTACCTTCAAACTCAGTGCTTGACATTATGGGAAAATCAAAAGAAATCAGCCAAAACCTCAGAAAAAATTGTAGACCTCCACAAGTCTGGGTCATCCTTGGGAGCAATCTTCAAATGCCTGAAGGTACCACTTTCAGCTGTACAAACAATAGTACACAAGTATAAAGCCCATGGGACCACGCAGCCGTCATACCGCTCAGGAAGGAGACGCGTTCTGTCTCCTAGAGATGAACGTACTTTGGTGCGAAAAGTGCAAATCAATCCCAGAACAACAGCAAAGGACCTTGTGAAGATGCTGAAGAAAACAGGTGCAAAAGTATCTATATCCATAGTAAAATGAGTCCTATATCGACATAACCTGAAAGGCCACTCAGCAAGGTACAAGTCACTGCTCCAAAACCACCATAAAAAAGCCAGACTATGGTTTGCAACTGCACATGGGGACAAAGATCGCAGTTTAGAGAAATGTCCTCTGGTATGATTAAAGAAAAATAGAACTGATTGGCCATAATGATCATCGTTATGTTTGGAGGAAAAAGGGGGAGGCTTGCAAACCGAAGAACACCATCCCAACCGTGAAGCACGGGGGTGGCAGCATCATGTTGTGGGGGTGCTTTGCTGCAGGAGGGACTGGTGCACTTCACAAAAGAGATGGCATCATGAAGGAAAATTATGTGGATATATTGAAACAACATCTCAAGACATCAGTCTGGAAGTTAAAGCTTGGTCACAAATAAGTCTTACAACTGGACAATGACCCCAAGCATACTTCCAAAGTTGTGGCAATGGCTTAAGGATGACAAAGTCAAGAAATTGGAGTGGCCATCACAAAGCCCTGACCTCAATCCCAAAGAAAATTTGTGGGCAGAACTGAGAAAGGATATGCGAGCAAGGAGGCCTACAAACCTGACTCAGTTACACCAGCTCTGTCAGGAGGAATGGGCCAAAATTCACCCAACTTATTGTGGGAAGCTTGTGGTAGGCTATCCGAAACGTTTGACCCAAGTTAAACAATTTAAAGGCAATACACTGAATTAGTATTTGGAAGCATGGAAACTTCTGACCCACTGGGAATGTGATGAAAGAAATAAAAGCTGAAATAAATCATTCTCTCTACTATTATTCTGGCATTTCACATTCTTAAAATAAAGTGGTGATCCTAACTAACCTAAGACAGGGAATTTTTACTAGGATTAAATGTCAGGAATGGTGAAAAGCTGAGGTTAAATGTATTTGGCTAAGGCGTATGTAAACGTCTGACTTCAACTGTATCAAGATCGACGATTTTAGAGTAACAACAAATGTCGGTACATAGAAGTGTCTTATATCGGCTGAAAGCTTCAATTTTTGTTAATATAACTACACTGTCCAATTTACAGTAGCTATTACTGCGAACAAATTTCATGCTATTGTTTGAGGAGAGCTCCTAACAACAAAACACTTCAACGCGATAGGTTTGATAAATTCAACTCTGTAGGTGAAATGTGTATTTACATTCTGAAATATTGCTCTGATTTATCATCCAAAGGGTCCCAGAGATAACATGAAGTGTCGTTTTGTTAGATAAAATCCTTTTTCATTTCCTAAAAAGGTCCACATAGCACATGCAATCGATTTTCTATTTCCACTTGTTCAATTTGCAAAGAAAGGAATCTGTGAAAATCTCACCCTAAACGATGTTTGAACGAGTCAAATCACTTTTGTATGCATTCCTCAGAGATCCTAGAAGGTAACAAGACTTCACTATTTCATTAGGGGTGTAGTATATCCGATAGGACATCATATTTGGTCAGAGAGCGACACCTTCATGGCACACCGAGGATGCGGGCTGCCATCACTTGAAGGACTGTATCTTTGTCAAATAAGCACCAATCGGGGTCAGACAAAGCTAGCTAGACAGCCAATGAGCTGGGCTTTACGGGAGTCTCCGGAAACTCAGTCTCGGTCGCAAAATGTAGGGGCTAACCTTTTGCAACAGCATGCCTTTTCCTTTTGGACACAACGTATAAGAATATTCAGAGTTATGAAAACTGGTTGTTTTACAAATGTTGTACTTATAATATAGCTACTAATACTTGGAAAGCTAAATCAAAGTCCAAGTATACAGATATGACGATATTCTAGCAGAAAAATGAAATATGAATATAAATGTCTCATTTATGATTTGCTCAAATGTACCTGGGGACTTGACACGAAAAGTATTGTTTTTCACTCATTCTTCAAGTTATTCATCTGAAACTTTGCACATACACTGCTGCCATCTTGTGGACACTATTGAAATTACAACCAGAGTGATGGGTATAACTATGATCTTTCTCTTGCATTTCAAAATGGTGGTAGAAAAAGACGGTTGGTTTTTTCTTTGTGTTTTCCTTCTACCAGATATGTGCTATATTCCCCTACATTTAATTCACATTTCCACAAACTTCAAAGTGTTTACTTTCAAATGGTACCAAGAATATGCATATCCTTGATTTGGGTATGTCGTTTAGGCAAAAAAAAAAAGGGGGGCTATCCCTAAGTTAATAACTCTACCTACATGTACATACTACCTCAACTACCCAGTGCCCTCACACATTGACTCTGTACCGGCACCCCCCTGTATATATTGTATTTTTTACTGCTGCTCTTTAATTACTTGTTACTTTTATCTGTCTTTTTTTGAAACTGCACTGTTGGTTAGGGGGTCCTAAGTAAGCCTTTCACTGTATGGTCTACCTACACCTGTTGTATGTGACTAATAACATTTGATTCATTGTTACTATCGTTACTCATTGTATATCTATTATTACATGTTTTTAAAAAAAATGTATTATTTCTATATATTCTTTACCTTTCAGTGTTAGTCCACGCCTATTTACAAAGCATGACGAATAAAATTTGATTTGAACATAACTGATCCCGAGAAGCCAGGTCTAATTGTGAAAGGTGATGTATCTCACCTGGGGTTGAGAGTCCTCTTCAACAGCAATCTCTTCGTCGCTCCACTGGGAGTTACTCCTCTGCTTTTTCAAAACAATCTTGACTGGATATGAAGATCTCTCTGATGCCATGGGGTAAAAAAAACGTCCATTCTGTCAAATTTTATGGCTATTCACACATTTGGGTTTTGTATATGCAATCAATTTACATTAATAAAACATTACCTTTTCTCCTGACTCGTGTCTTCTTCAGCTCGCCCTCCATCATTTGACACTTCCTTTTCAGTCCATCAATATCTCGCTGGCTTTGGGTCATTTCCAAACGTATAACTGCACAGCTATCATCAACCCGTTTGTTTATTTCTGCTACAGCTGCTTTAGCTAATACCTCCATAATGGATACCAACTGCGCCTGAAAATTGCAGCTTGCCATCTTGTCAGATTTGTATTCTCTGTGTGAAACAAAAAGTCTACAATCTCCCAACTAACGTGCATGAAACAATCCGTAGATATTGATAAATGGTAACAAATTTCAAGTGGGAGATGCGTGCGCAACTGCAGTCGCACTTCCGTTCAACTCGTGACGCAAGTATTTATTACCGTAGAGACAGAATGCAACAGCCCTTCAAGAATGGTAGAAATAGTATGTACTGTAGTCTGCATGTAGGCTAGCCATATCTATTGGCAGAAAAAACGACGTTTTTAAACGTATTCTCCATTGCAATGCATGAGAGTGCATTGCAATGGAGTGGCTCACATGGTTATCAATCCATAAAAGGCATGAAGCACTTTAGTAAAACGTAAATTAAACCATTCTTAAAAACTCATGGTTTATATATGATCAAATGTTGTCATTAATATTGTTATCTCCATTCTCATCAACACAACCTAATAAACCATTCTGAAAATGTGGTATAGTATTTATTATGTGTTTGACATGAGAACAAAGACTATAAATATTTCTAGTAACTTGCATACTAGGCTACATGCATTATACCTGATTTACATTGAGGTTCTTCACTTAGGGTTTTTAAGGCACATACATAGGCCAGTGGAGGCTGGTGGGAGGAGCTATAGGAGGACGGGCTCATTGTAATGGCTGGAATGCAATACATGGAACTGAGTCAAACATGTGGTTACCATATGTTTGACACCATTCCATTTATTCCATCCAGCCATTACAATGCGCCAGTCCTCCTATATCCACTGACAAAGCTACATAAGTAGAGGTATTATATAACGTTTATCCATATCAGATAGTGTGTAGAAGATATTGAGTAGTGTTGATTGAGCTACATGACATAATATACATGAACGTACAGTAGTACTAATATACTGTATCTGTGGGAGAGTACGTTAATTATGATTGCATGCATGTGTATATGTAACAGTATAACTTTAAACCGTCCCCTCGTCCCGACACGGGCGCGAACCAGGGACCCTCTGCACACATCAACAACAGTCGCCCACGAAGCATCGTTACCCATCGCGTCACAAAGGCCGCGGCCCTTGCAGAGCAAGGGGAAACCCTACTTCAGGTCTCAGAGCAAGTGACGTAACCGATTGAAATGCTATTAGCGCGTACCCGCTAACTAGCTAGCCATTTCACATCCGTTACATATACAATGACTGTGTACACTGAGCCGGTTATTCTCACCAGGAGAGGAAGTAGATCTGGCCCAGTTCATCGCCACACACCAGTTCACTGGAGCAGTGCGGGTTGACCTTCAAGACTAGAACAGGACCCACACACGCAAACACACCCACCTGTAGAGAGATCGAGAGATAGCGTGTAAGCATAAATACATACACAAACAGTGCATTGCTGTGACTACTCATCTATTATTGATAAAATGATTTGAGTGTGTGGAAACTGAAGAGTTAGAATTACATGCACCTGTTTCTTGGTGTTTGTCCCACATTTTGACAGTTCTGTCATGGGACGCCGAGACGATCGTGCTGTTAGTGAGTCGCAGTACACTGATCCTGTCACTGCGTGCCTAAAGAATATCCATCAAAATCATCATTGTTGAAAAAAAGACATCCGTTTCAAAAGGGAGACATCTTACAGGTTTCCCTGCTGCTCCAGGAGTTGACATTTGGTGGCTGGTAGAACCACATTTTCCCCTTGGAATCTCCCACACCGCCAACTCTAGAGACAGGACACAGAATAACAGTCCAGTTAATAAATTATTCATATAACAACTTGTTATGTGAGTGTCATTGTACTGCAGTGCAGCTACCGTACCTCTCTCCACAGTCACTGCAGTTATCCAGCCACCTCTTCCACCACTAGACTAGTCCATTTCTAGCTCAATGTCACCACATTTTTTAAATGTAACCTTTATTTAACTAGGCAAGTCAGTTAAGAACAAATTCTTATTTACATTGACGGCCTACCCAGGCCAAACCCAGAAGACGCTGGGCCAATTGTGCGTCGCCCTATGGGACTCCAAATCACAGCCGGATGTGATACAGCCTGGATTCAAACCAAGGACTGCAGTGACACCTCTTGCACTGAGATGCTCCACTCTGGAGCCCTGGCCCATGACATACTAAAGAAGGCAGATAGGACCATATTATCATCCACCAATATAACTTCTATCAAAACAATAATCCAAACAGCAGCAGTGAGATCATTGAAAATTATGAATGTGTCGGTGATGGTGGTAAACTCACCAAGACGCCAAGCACAACCTGTCCTTTCTTCTCGTCTACCAACCAAGTGCTTTTTTCATCGTTGGCCACATTCCAAGAATTCACGTGTCATCCTTCCAACTGCAATTTAATTAGTTATGTACATTTCAAGTCAGTATTTATCAGGCTAGATCTGGTTCACCACGTAATGTTTGTGTGTGTGTGTGTGTGTGTCTGCACATGCTTTACTTGATCAAGGTTCTCTCATCTCCACACAGGAACTCTGGAGCTCTGTCAGAGTGACCATCGTGTTCTTGGTAACCTCCCTGACCAAGGCCCTTCTCCCCCGATTGCTCAGTTTGGCTGGACAGCCAGCTCTTGGAAGAGTCTTGGTGGTTCCAAATGTCTTCCATTTAATAATGATGGAGGCCACTGTGTTCTTGGGGACCTTCAATGCTGCAGGCATTTTTTGGTGCCCTTCCCCAGATCTGTATCTCAACACAATCTTGTCTCGGAGCTCTACGGACAATTCCTATGTCTTGTTTTGTTCTCTGACATATACTGTCAACTGTAGGACTTTATATAGACAGGTGCGTGCCTTTCCAAATCATGTCCAATCAATTGAATTTACCACAGGTTGACTCCAATCAAGTTGTATAAACATCTCAAGGATGATCAATGGAAACAGGATACACCTGAGCTCAATTACGAGTCTCATAGCAAAAGGTCTGAATACTTATGTAAATAAAGTATTTGTGTTTTTTATTTTAAATAAATTTGCCCACATTTCTAAAAACCTGTTTTCGCTTCTTCATTATGGGGTATTGTGTGTAGATTGATGAGGATTTTTTTTTTTTTAAGTTTAGAATAAGGCTATAACGTAACAAAATGTAGAACATGTAAAGGGTCTGAATACACTGTATATACTACTAAACATTTCCACATTTTCAACCAGCAAATGTAATCAATTTCTTACAAATGCCAAATTGTGCCAATACCAAGAGCTGACCTTGCAGCATTGTGCTGAGGATTCCACTCCAACCTCCTGCAGACCACAGCTAACTAACCATCAGGCATGGAGCATATCACTTTTACACTACTGTCAGACACCTGAGAGACACAAGCAAATCACAGATAAACCAACTTTGTTTTATTTGTCACAATGTGGCTCAGTTGGTAGAGCTTGGTGCTTGCAAATCCAGGGTTGTGGGTTTGATTCCAATGGGGGACCAGTATGAAAATGTATGCACTGACTACTGTAAGTCGCTCTGGATAAGCGAGTCTGCTAAATTACAAAAATGTAAAATGTGATAAACACACCAACAAAACAAGGTCCTGAACAGACATTAATGTATGGAGATACCTTTTTGTGGCCAACTAAAGTGTTGTGTTTCCATATATCCACTCTGCCAGACTCATAGCCAGATAGCAGCAGATCGCCACTCTGGGAGCAGCACAGAGCAGTAACAGTGCCCCTCTGGTTGGGAGGTAAAGATGGGAAATAAAAAATAAAAAAATCAGCAAAAAAACACCAAGCATGGAAATTGGACGATTAATTTAGGTTGATAAATGTGTTACCCATTGCCATAGCAATGCTCCAAGACCTCAGCGACCGATCTTCAGACACAGTGAGGAATGCCTGGACTCCTTTCTGCTTTGACACTGCTCCAATCAAATCCTAAATCCTGATCAAATTGCATTCATCGCACCTGGAAGGGGTGCCACAGCTTCACAGTGCCATCAGATGCCGGAGCACCCACCATGTGCTCCTGCTTAGTCTCCTTGGTCTTGTCTGAATATAAAATATATAGAAACGATATACAACATCACAAAATGGTATGCGAATATAGTATTTTTGAAAAGGGAATTCATATTACTAGTAAAGATCCACTACCGGAGCACAGAGCAGTGGTGTATGTGTGGCTTGTGAGCTAAAATCCTGCTGATTTCCATCCCGAATCCCATTTCCTACACCTTCCGCTCCACACAGCCTGCTGTCACAAACTCCCCCTGCAGACAACATAAACATCAGAAATTACTGTCATGCTGTATATAACATGAAGAGATCACAAAGTCACCCTGAAGGCAAATGTCCCCCCCCCCCCCCCTTAACACTTACAATTTCACACTATCCATCTGGTTAGTACTGTTAGAGCTCACACTGCCTCCCGCTGTTAGACTAATCAAGCAGCGGACTGCACTCAGGGAGGATCTCCCCAGCATCTCACACTGACTATTCTGCAGGTCCAAAACAAAGATCTTGCAGTCACTGGAACAGCTCACCTGAGAGACAGAAGCACAGTAAGTTACTCTGGTTTAATTTAGTAAAGTCTTACTGGTTGAAATTGGAATTATCATCAGATAAAAACAGGCAACAAAAGGACAGTCATAGAAACAAAGAAAATACAGTCTACTGACACACTCACGCCATTGTTTGGGCCTCATACACAGCCAGTTATCCAGTATCCATGACAGTGTGGCAGATGTAGATAAACACACACACACACACCTGAGAAGGTTTGGAGCCAAAACAACGGCGAGGTTCCAGGCATGCTTGTTGATGTTTGAGGAATAAGAAGCTATCTTGTCAAGGTGAGCATCAGGAATTCTAGAGTTCTGAGAAACCATATCGAGGGAAAAGGGACAGAAAGAGAGGGAAGTAGGTTTTATTCTGTAGAGAGTGTTTGAAAACAGTTGGAACTATTGGAGAAAAACTGCAAATGGCTAAATGTATAGTTCCCCTAGTTACAAAGATATGGTTCCAGCCATGTACAATGCCTTCAGAAAGTATTCACACCACTTGACTTTTTCTGCATTTTGTTGTATTACAGCCTGAATTTAAAATGGATTAAATTGAGATTTTCTTCTCACTGGCCTAGTCACAATACCACATAATGTGAAAGTAGAATTATGTTCATATAAATTTGTCCAAATTGATAAAAAATGAAAACCTGAAATGTATTGATTCAATAAGTATTCTACCCCTTTGTTATGGCAAACCTAAATAAGTTCAAGAGTAAAAATGCTTAACAAGTCACATAATAAGTTGCATGGACTCACTGTGTGCAATAGTGCTTAACATGATTTTTTAATGACTAACTCATCTCTGTACCCCACACAGAATAGTTTTTTTTGCAGTGAATTTCCAACACAGATTCAACCACAAAGAGCAGGGAGGTTTTCCAATGCATCAAAGGGCACATATCATATTGGTAGACGGGTAAAAATAAAAAAGCAGGCATTTAATATCCCTTGGAGCATATTATTTACACTTTGGATGGTGTATCAATACACGCAGTCACTACAAAGATACATGCGTCCTTCCTAACTCAGTTGCCGGAGAGGAAGGAAACCCCTCAGGGATTTCACCATGAGGCCAATGGTGACTTTAAAAAAGTTAGAGTTTAATGGCTGTGTAGGGGAAAACTGAGGATGGATCAACATTGTAGTTACTCCACAATACTAATCTAATTGACAGAGTGAAAAGGAGGAAGCATGTACATTATTAAAGTATTCCAAAACATGCATCCTTTTTGCAACAAGGCACTAAAGCAATACCGCAAAAAATGTTGCAAAGCAATTAACTTTTTGAGTTGAATACAAAGTGTTATGTTTGGGCAAATCCAATACAACACTTTACTGAGTACCACTCTCCATATTTTCAAGCATAGTGGTGGCTGCATCATGTTATGAGTATGCTTGTAATCATTAAGAGCTGGGGAGTTTTTCCAGGAGCTAAGCACAGGCACACAAAATCCTAGAAGAAAACCTGGTTCAGTCTGCTTTCCACCAGACACTGGGAGATTAATTCACTTTTCAGCAGGACAATAACCGAACACAAGGCCAAATCTACACTGGAGTTGCTTACCAAGAAGACGGTGAATGTTCACGAGTGAACGAGTTACAGTTGACTTAAATCTGCTTGAAAATCTATGGAAAGACTTGGAAAGGATTGTCTAGCAATGATCAACAACCAATTTGACAGAGCTTGAAGAATTTTGAAACAAATAATGAGCAAATGTTGTACAATCCAAAGCTCTTAGACACTTACCCAGAAAGACTCACAGCTGTATGTCACGACTTCCGCCGAAGTCATTGTTCCATTTTTACATTTTTTTTTTTTACATTTAAGTCATTTAGCAGACGCTCTTATCCAGAGCGACTTACAAGTACATACATTCATACTTTTTTTTTTTTTTTTTTTGTACTTGTTTTGTCTTGTTTCCCCGCACACCTGGTTTACATTTCCTAATCACACTACATATATATTCTCTTTGTTTCCCACATGTCTTTGTTTGGAATTGTTTTGTTACATGTTTCGTGTTACGCTCCAGGCTGGTTTTTCCCCGGGTACCGTGTTGAACACGAGTGTGTTTATTGTTTAACTTATGCATTATTGTGACTGTTGTCGCGCTTTGCACTTTTGCCATTTGGCTGGAGGTTTTGACGCAGTTGCGTCCGTCTGTTGTTACTTCTGCCTATTAAAGTGTGCGCCTGATCACAACTCTCCGCTCTCCTGCACCTGACTTCTTACCAGTAGCGCACAACCTGACACTAATTTCTGCTAAAGGTGATTCTAACATATGAGTCAGGGGTGTGAATACTTATGTAAATGAGATATTTCTGTATTTAATTTGCAAAACATTCTAAAAACATATTTTCACTTTGTCATCATGGGTTATTCTGAGAAGATCGTTGATAAAAAAAATATTTAATCCATTTTGAATTCAGGCTGTAACACAAAATGTGGAATAAGTCAAGGCGTATAAATGGTGTCACCATAGTCTCGCACTGGCAGGAAGTTGACTTAATAATCTGCTTTCTGCTGTTCAGGGGCATGATCTATTTCTAAAGAAGCCCATTTTTATTCTCAACTCCATGACTAACTCAACAGTATGCTTTTAAAAGATAACTTTTCATAAATCCGTATGCCCAGATATTTATAAGCGGGGACGTGATCAATGTGGGCACAATATGCATAAATCTTCAGATCCATTTTTAAGTGAATTAGAAAACATTATGTTCTTGGTTTTACCTGCGTTAAGTACCAATTTCCATGCTCCTCAATGAATTCACTGTTGCTTCACAGCACCTGGGGAACTGAGATGGAGACAAGAAGATAATACTACAGAACTGACAGGGATGAACACCAGGATGCTAATATTTAACTTATTCAGATACAACATATTCTAACAGACTGAGGGAACCTGGGACTTACTCTCCTGACAGGTTATAGCCAGGTGGTCCAACAGGTGACAGCCAAACACCTTCTCATTGTTCCCTCCTTTTCTCCGGAGTCTCCGCATCTCTTATTTTCTCCTGTCTCAACCTCTCACCATCAGCCATGTTGTCAACTAGGTGTGTGTGTGAGTGCCTAATATACAGTGAGTGTTTAAAACATTAGAAGCACCTGCTCTTTCCATGACAGACTGGCCGGGTGAATCCAGGTGAAAGCTATGATCCCCTATTGATGTCACCTGTTAAATCCACTTCAATCAGTATAAAGGAAGGGAGGGAGACAACTTAACAATCCTTTGTTAACCTTTCAGAGGGTGAATGGGCAAGACAAGATATTCAAGTGCCTTTGAACGGGTTATTGTAGTAGGTGCCAGGCACACCGGTTTGTGTCAAGAACTGTGACACTGTTTTTCACGCTCAACAGTTTCCTGTGTGTATCAAGAATGGTCCACCACCCAAAGGACCTCCAGCCAACGACAGGCCAGTGGTCAGAAACGTGTCACTGTTGAAAGAGGACAAAGGAGGTTGAAACGAATTGTGCACAGCAACAGACAGACTACAGTTAGTCAACTTATAGTCTAGTAAAACATTAGTGCCCAAAGATAAAAGATTGCACAAATCATTGTACCTTGACATGAATGGGCAGGGGCACAACTTTCACTAGGGGCGGGGGTCATGACCCCCCTCCCCCTGAAACTGCATTTATGTCACAACCCAGGTTCATCATTGCACTGTGATACCAAAAACGGCATCGGTGTGCTTTAGGACCATACAGACACCTTAGAGCAGTCGGGTAGGCTGTTTGGAGGTTTCAGCTGGCTAGATTTAGGACCGCAGAGACACCACAGAGCGTGTGAAAGCAACGCTTCTGAAAGGCTGGCGCATAGGACCAACACGGGAGAGATGAACAGAAGCAGCTGCTGTCAGTGTGTATGTGTTGCGCTCTTTCTCAGAGTTGTAAAAGCAAGCAGAACAAAAACTGGCTACTCTTTAGTTGGCTGATGTAGATTTCAAGGTAATTGCTGTTTAACTAACAGAAGAAAAAAAAGTTTCATTTCCAGTGCTAAGCTAGTAGTGTTACTGACATGTAACGTTAGCTTACAAATGTTTCATCTCTTGACTGAGGTGAATGAATTAGCTTGCTAGTAGCTACCACAGTCAGTTCAGCTCTAGTCTGTAGCTATCTGTCAAATAGTGATATTAGGTGGCTATTATTACTATCTAACAGCTGTTGTTTGTATGGAAATGTTTTGTAGCCTTCAACAGAAATACATGAACTTAGCTACCTTTCGCCAGTTGAAGTACCGTTAGAGAGCTTGCCAGAATTAGGTAATGTTATTATCTTTACCTCATTCATACTAGACCTGAATCAAACAATGAAACCAGCGTGTAACGGTCCTGACCTGTTTTCTGTTGTTTTTGTATGTGTTTATGGTCAGGGCGTGTGTTTTGGGTGGGCAGTCTATGTTATCTGTTTCTATGTTGGTTTTGGTTGCCTGGTATGGCTCTTAATTAGAGGCAGGTGTTTTACGTTCTCCTCTAATTAAGAGTCATATTTAGGTAGGGTGTTCTCACTGTTTGTTTGTGGGTGATTGTCTCCTGTGTCGTCGAATGTATGTACCATACGGGACTGTTTGGCTGTTCGTTTATTTTGATGTCGTCTGTTTCCTGTCCGTGAGTTTACGTTTAGTTATGTAAGTTTATGTTCAGGTTTCGTCAACGTCGTTTTGTATATTTGAAAGTGTTTTGTTTCGTATTGCCATCGTCGTGTTAAATAAAGAGATGGCCTATTTCCCTACTGCTGCATTTTGGTCTGATGATCCTTCTCTCCTCTCCTCGTCCGAGGATGAGGAGAGCGACAGCCCTTACAGAATCACCCACCACGCTAAGACCAAGCGGCAAGGGAATGCTCAACAGAGCAACAAGGACTCCTGGACTTGGGAGGAGATCCTGGACGGTAGAGGACCTTGGGCTCAGCCAGGGGAATATCGCCGTCCCAAGGAGGAGTTGGAAGCAGCGAAGGCTGAGAGGCGCTGGTATGAGGAGGCAGCGCGACGACGCGGTTGGGAGCCCGTGAGTCAGACCCAAAAATTTATTGGGGGGGGGTACACGAGGAGTGTGGCAAAGCCGGGTAGGATACCCGAGCCAACTCCCCGTGCTTACCGTGGAGGTAGAAGGCGTCGTACTGGTAAGACACCGTGTTATGCAGTAAAGCGCACGGTGTCCCCAGTACGCGTGCTTAGCCCAGTGCGGGCTATTCCACCTTGCCGCACTGGGAGGGCTAGGTTGGGCATCGAGCCGGATGTCATGAAGCCGGCCCAACGTATCTGGCCTCCAGTACGTCTCCTCGGGCCGGCGTACATGGCACCAGCCTTACAGGTGGTGTCCCCGGTTCGCCTGCATAGCCCAGTGCGGGCTATTCCACCTCGCCGCACTGGCAGGGCTACGGGGGATCATTCAACCTGGTAGGGTTGGGGAGGCTCGGTGCTCAAGAGCACGTGTCCTCCTTCACGGTCCGGTAGACCCGGTGCCACCTCCATGTACCAGTCCTCCGGTGGCAGCCCCCCGTACCAGGCTGTCTCTCCGGGTTCTCTCTCCTGCTGTTTCCTCCTCTCCAGCGCAGCCAGTGCCTAAACCACGCACCAGGCTGTCTCTCCTTCTCCTCCCTACAGAGCCGTCCTGCCATGACCAGCCAGAGCCGTCCTGCCATGACCAGCCAGAGCCGTCCTGCCATGACCAGCCAGAGCCGTCCTGCCATGACCAGCCAGAGCCGTCCTGCCATGACCTGCCAGAGCCGTCCATTCAGGACCTGCCAGAGCCGTCCAGCCAGGACCTGCCAGAGCCGTCCAGCCAGGACCTGCCAGAGCCGTCCAGCCAGGGCCTGCCAGAGCCGTCCAGCCAGGGCCTGCCAGAGCCGTCCAGCCAGGGCCTGCCAGAGTCCGTCCAGCCAGGGCCTGCCAGAGTCCGTCCAGCCAGGATCTGCCAGAGTCCGTCCAGCCAGGGCCTGCCAGAGTCCGTCCAGCCAGGATCTGCCAGAGTCCGTCCAGCCAGGATCTGCCAGAGTCCGTCCAGCCAGGATCTGCCAGAGTCCGTCCAGCCAGGATCTGCCAGAGTCCGTCCAGCCAGGATCTGCCAGAGTCCGTCCAGCCAGGATCTGCCAGAGTCCCTCAGCCAGGATCTGCTAGAGTCCCTCAGCCAGGATCTGCCAGAGTCCCTCAGCCAGGATCTGCCAGAGTCCCTCAGCCAGGATCTGCCAGAGTCCCTCAGCCAGGATCTGCCAGAGTCCCTCAGCCAGGATCTGCCAGAGTCCCTCAGCCAGGATCTGCCAGAGTCCCTCAGCCAGGATCTGCCAGAGTCCCTCAGCCAGGATCTGCCAGAGTATATCAGCCGGGACCTGCCCCTTGTCCCGGTGTTGCCCCTTGTCCCGGTGCTGCCCCTTGTCCCGGTGCTGCCCCTTGTTCCGGTGCTGCCCCTTGTTCCGGTGCTGCCCCTTGTCCCGGTGCTGCCCCTTGTCCCGGTGCTGGTCTTTATCCCGGTGCTGGTCTTTATCCCGGTGCTGGTCTTTATCCCGGTGCTGCCCCTTATCCCGGTGCTGCCCCTTGTCCCGGTGCTGTCCCGGTGCTGCCCCTTGTCCCGGTGCTGCCCCTTGTCCCGGTGCTGCCCCTTGTCCCGGTGCTGCCCCTTGTCCCGGTGCTGCCCCTTGTCCCGGTGCTGCCCCTTGTCCCGGTGCTGCCCCTTGTCCCGGTGCTGGCCATTCATTTAGGGGAGGTTAGTTTTAGGGTGGTCATTGGGAGGGGAAGACAGAAGCGGGGAGTGACTATGGTGGTGTGGGGACAGCGTCCAGAGCCTGAGCCACCACCGTGGTCAACTGCCCACCCAGACCCTCCCCTGGACTTTGTGCTGGTGCGCCCGGCGTTCGCACCTTGAGGGGGGGGTTCTGTAACGGTCCTGACCTGTTTTCTGTTGTTTTTGTATGCGTTTATGGTCAGGGCGTGTGTTTTGGGTGGGCAGTCTATGTTATCTGTTTCTATGTTGGTTCTGGTTGCCTGGTATGGCTCTTAATTAAGAGGCAGGTGTTTTGCGTTCTCCTCTAATTAAGAGTCATATTTAGGTAGGGTGTTCTCACTGTTTGTTTGTGGGTGATTGTCTCCTGTGTCGTCGAATGTATGTACCATACGGGACTGTTTGGCTGTTCGTTTATTTTGATGTCGTCTGTTTCCTGTCCGTGAGTTTACGTTTAGTTATGTAAGTTTATGTTCAGGTTTCGTCAACGTCGTTTTCTTGTTTTGTATATTTGAAAGTGTTTTGTTTCGTGTTGCCATCGTCGTGTTAAATAAAGAGATGGCCTATTTCCCTACTGCTGCATTTTGGTCTGATGATCCTTCTCTCCTCTCCTCGTCCGAGGATGAGGAGAGCGACAGCCCTTACACAGCGGCCAAAATCAATGTTATTGATTTGTCAGTTTCCCTAGCTAATTCCCTTCTTTTCATACTGACACAGAAATAAACAGCTCTACGGGCTTCACTGTCATGGTGCACCGTCAGTACACAACACTATAATCGTCCTGTCTTAGCAGGATCAGATGGTGACCGGTGTCCCAGCAGGGTCAGACAGTCAGGGAAGACCAGCCTACGGAGCTCAGGTGAATTTTGCAGTTTATTAACAATATCAGTGAGTAATACAAAGTTTCAACTTGAGATGATGGGTAGACCTACAGTAGCTACAGGATGGCGGCTTAAAGCTACAGTCTGGGATCTGGGAATAATGGTCATTTCAATTATTGAACCATTGATTCTATTCTTGGATAATATCATGTATAAATGTACATTTACATTTACATTTAAGTCATTTAGCAGACGCTCTTATCCAGAGCGACTTACAAATTGGTGCATTCACCTAATGACATCCAGTGGAACAGCCACTTTACAATAGTGCATCTACATCTTTTAAGGGGGGGGGGGGGGGGCAGAAGGATTGCTTTATCCTATCCTAGGTATTCCTTGAAGAGGTGGGGTTTCAGGTGTCTCCGGAAGGTGGTGATTGACTCCGCTGTCCTGGCGTCGTGAGGGAGTTTGTTCCACCATTGGGGTGCCAGAGCAGCGAACAGTTTTGATTGGGCTGAGCGGGAACTGTACTTCCTCAGTGGTAGGGAGGCGAGCAGGCCAGAGGTGGATGAACGCAGTGCCCTTGTTTGGGTGTAGGGCCTGATCAGAGCCTGAAGGTACTGAGGTGCCGTTCCCCTCACAGCTCCGTAGGCAAGCACCATGGTCTTGTAGCGGATGCGAGCTTCAACTGGAAGCCAGTGGAGAGAGCGGAGGAGCGGGGTGACGTGAGAGAACTTGGGAAGGTTGAACACCAGACGGGCTGCGGCGTTCTGGATGAGTTGTAGGGGTTTGATGGCACAGGCAGGGAGCCCAGCCAACAGCGAGTTGCAGTAATCCAGACGGGAGATGACAAGTGCCTGGATTAGGACCTGCGCCGCTTCCTGTGTGAGGCAGGGTCGTACTCTGCGGATGTTGTAGAGCATGAACCTACAGGAACGGGCCACCGCCTTGATGTTAGTTGAGAACGACAGGGTGTTGTCCAGGATCACGCCAAGGTTCTTAGCGCTCTGGGAGGAGGACACAATGGAGTTGTCAACCGTGATGGCGAGATCATGGAACGGGCAGTCCTTCCCCGGGAGGAAGAGCAGCTCCGTCTTGCCGAGGTTCAGCTTGAGGTGGTGATCCGTCATCCACACTGATATGTCTGCCAGACATGCAGAGATGCGATTCGCCACCTGGTCATCAGAAGGGGGAAAGGAGAAGATGTACACCAATGTAATTATTTATCATGCTTCATCTTAGGAGGATCAGATGGTGACAGGACTCAGCGGGGTCAGGCAGCCAAGAAAGACCCGTCTGTGGTGGAGCTGAGGGTAATTTTTGCAGATACGACACTTTATTATCTCTGTGCAGCAAACACTGGACAAGCCAGATGCTTCAAAGATTGAGACTATTTTAAGGCAGTGTGACAAACCTGCAAAGTTGATTTCCAAACTGTATCAAGGGTTGAAGCTTTTCCTGATGACACAAAGCATGCAAAACAAAGATGTGAGGAAGACCTGGTAGAAGCTATAGATGATGATGAATAGATACAGATGTGTTTGAATGCCCAGTTATGTTCATATAATCTCAGACATAAATTACTGCAGTTTAAGGGAGATACCTAGTCAGTTGTACAACTGAATGCCTTCAACTGAAATGTGTCTTCCGCATTTAACCCAACCCCTCTAATCGACATCCATGTCTTTGGCGCTCAGGGAACAGTGGGTTAACTGCCTTGCTCAGGGGCAGAATGACAGATTTCTACTTTGTCAGCTCGGGGATTCGATCCCGCAACCTTTCGGTTAGACCATCCATAGAACATACTATATGCCAGTGTAACTGAATAACATGTTATTCCTCTGCTGGAGTTGTAAAACGGGACATATTTGGATATGTTATGGTTTTGTGAAATCTGGCTGAATTTCAGAAGTATGACTTTTATCTCAGCATGTCTACAGATTATCCCTCCTTGTTTTTGCTTGCTTCTAAATGTTGATACAAGAGACTGTTACTGAACAAAACTGTGTAACCAAGCATCTAAATGCATTGCCATTCTTTGGAAGGTTGGTTTTCCTCCCACAATGTCACAATGGATGGCAGAAATCCCAAGTTATGTATCACTAGATTTGATTTATTACCAGATTAAAGGGTATACTGGGCAACTTTCATAAGCTCTGGATGCCTGATATGTAATAAAGTACGAGAAAAGGAGTCTGAAAACATGCCAACATCAGGAGAGATACTTATTTAGGCAATCCTTAGCTGCTTGGCTGCTCAGTCGTGGCCCTAGGAGTTTGCCATCCTGAGGGGTTGTCACTCTGGCCTTAGCATAATGAACATTTCACTAAGATCCTAAAGCTGAGTGAGGTGTGTTGGGGCGCTGCAGGGCGGATGGGGTGACCCAGCTATATTGTGGGCAAGTAAAAATAACTATACAATACTATTAGGCATATGAGATAAATTATATGGAGGATGTGCTGTTTGTGTGTTAATGTATATGTAGGTGTTTTTGTTTCCAAACCTTTCCCTTGGGAATAATTCAATTTTAAAAAGTGGGGAAAAGATTGTGTTGGGAGAGAGTTGAGGTATTGACTAGACTGATGGGGGTCGGGCATGCAGGCGGCTCAGGCTGGCTGGGAAGTCTGGCTGAAATTTGATATAGAGTATGTCTTAAAAGACAATCAAAAGTCTTTGTACTTGAGTTAAAGGTGCACCACAATATTGATTATTGAATTAGCTTTGATCTAGTTCTGTCTTATCAATCACTTAAATTTAGCAATGATCTCTTACCTAGCTTGATGACTGGGGGTATGCTTACTTTTTGTTGTTCTAAATAGAGACGGTGTCACGTTCGTCGGAATAATCGGACCAAGGCACAGCATGCGTAGAGCTCCACATCTTTTAATAACGAGAAACTCACCAAACAATCCGCTACTGGTGTGCACACAGGCAACTATCTGTAGACAAGATCCCACAAAACACAAAGGGGAAATGGCTGCCTAAATATGATCCCCAATCAGAGACAACGATAAACAGCTGTCTCTGATTGGAAACCATACCAGGCCAACATAAACCATTAAACACCTAGATAATCCACCCTAGTCACTATCACGCCCCAACCAACAGAGAATAAATAGCTCTCTATGGTCAGGGCGTGACAGACGGCCACTTCTAAAACCAAAGTTGCGCCCCCTGCGAATGGTGTATGGCAGCCGACGACCTTGCAAAATTACACTTCATTCAGCAAAAACCAAGAAACTCCGGTTAAGGAACGAAAACGCTGGATACTTTAGAATTGGAAAAACATTGCCTGTCTGATTAATCCCAGTTCCTGCTGTTTCACGCTGATGGGAGGACTAGAGTATGGGGGGAAAAAACACTTGGGTACATGCATCCATAATGCTGCGTTTCATTGCAGGCTGGTGGTGTGGGGTGTGTTTTCATGGCACACATTAGGCCCATTGATAAAAGTGGAGCAACGTTCGAATGCCACAGGATATCTAAAAATCATTGCCAATCAAGTGTATCCCTTCAAGGCAGCAGTGTATCCATC
The DNA here is from genome assembly GCF_029448725.1 of Salvelinus fontinalis. Lineage (NCBI taxonomy): Eukaryota > Metazoa > Chordata > Actinopteri > Salmoniformes > Salmonidae > Salvelinus > Salvelinus fontinalis. The sequence goes on from NC_074690.1 coordinate 36,845,232, forward strand.
TGTGAATGGATTTTTCAGCAGGATAATGCCCAAACCACAAGGCTAGGATTGTCCAGGAATGGTTCCACAAACATGACAGTGAATTCAGCTTAGTGCAGTGGCCTGCCCAGTCACCAGATCTCATTCCAATTGAGCGTCTGTGGGAGGAGATGGAACAAGCTATTTGGAGTAGAGATCAACTACCAGCCAATTTGACACAACTGTGGGAAGCATTGGAGTCAACATGGGCCAGCATCCGTGTGGAATGCTTTTAACACCTTGTAGAGTCCATGCCCCAGAAAACTGAGGCTGTTTAGGGAAAAAGGGGGTGCAACTCAATATTAGGAAGGTGTTCTTAATGTTTTGTACACTCATTGTATTTTCTGTAGGAATTGGTCAATGGTAACATGATCATGAGAATTTCATATACAATTACAATGTGCTGTTAACATCCTACACTTATTTTCTTCAATGCAATGTGTGGTTTATTGATTCACTCCGTGAAGTGCTTTGCTTTACTGTGCGAGACTGAGCTGTGTTTTGAGCCATTCTGCTGCGTCATTCTGTCTTGTGTTGTGTTTGTGGCACTCTGTAAATAAAAAGAAAACAGAAAAATGATCTTCTCAATATGTATACACCAACACAAAACTTAATGTGATCACTTCAAATCAAACTGTGCATCGCTCACAATCTACAGCAATCATTACTCTCTTCTCTTCCCCCTATCTTTTTTCACAAAATAAACAGGCCACACCCTTCACCTCAACACTCCCAGTCTCCCTCTGTGCCATGGTCTGGGGACACTTCAAATTCAATCACACCTAGTCTTCCTATGTTGATGGACACCCTGACACCCCAAACCCTGGCTCTGGCTGTTCTCTGTGATCGATAGATGCCCTCTCCTCCCTGCCTCTCCTGGCCATTGTGGCCCTCTCACTGCAGCGGAAGTCAATTTAACTGTACGTTGTGACTGCAGGCCTGTCATAGAAGATGAAACCTCTGCGCCTGACCCCACCTTTCCATCCCCCTGACCACTACTATCCCACCCCTACCTAACACACTGTCACTAGTATTCCTCTTGAGTTTCGGGCTTACTTACAGGTATAAACAAGAATACGAAAAAGTAAGAAAAAGAGTTGCGATTGTTCCTACCTTCACTCTGCACCGGCACAACCAAGCATCAGCAAGTGATGACGCAAGAAATCACTAAACTTCCCATGTTGACTTCCTGAGTCCCTCCTTTTCTCTCTTTGTATATCTCCACTGTTATCTCTGCCTCTGTTGACTGGCAAATCAATGAACCAGTAAATCTTTCAAACTACATATTTATTTATCTTATCGATTTAGCCATCTACGGTATATGATCTTTGATTCAGATGACCAGTTTTACACAGTGCCAGTGGTGTCAGTTTAGACAATGTACAGTAAAAGTTTAATTTCCAGATGTCAAATGTAAAGTATGAACCTTCATTTATTTATTTAATTTCACCTTTATTTAACCAGGTAGGCAAATTGAGAACACGTTCTCATTTACAATTGCGACCTGGCCAATACATGTAAGCTAATACACTGAAACACATATTTGATTGCCTAGTTGAGTTAAAATGACATAACAGTTTAAGGCAGCAGAGTATAACTTCAAAATATAACTCAGGAAATCAAGTTGAGTTATTAACCTGATTTGATACTGTCCTTTGTGGCAAGAAGTGACATCCCAAATAGACAAACACTACCTAGACAACACATACTAAATGGTTCCTATATACACAGTGTATAAAATATTAAGAATACCTGCTCTTCCATTACATAGACTGAACAGGTGAAAGCTATGATACATGATTAATGTCACTTATTTAATCAACTTCAGTCAGTGTAGATGTGGGAGTTGGGTGCAACTAAATTTTAGGAAGGGGGGGGGGTACAACTCAATTCTAGGAAGGTGTTACTCACTGTTTTCTTTTTCTAAAAGTGCAGATAGGTTTTCATGATTATTTTTTTTACCAGTTGTAAATAAAAGGCTGGTAAAATTTGTGAGGAGCTGTCAACAGTCAAACATGAAAGCCATTTCACAAATCAATTAGGAAGAAAAGCTTGTCAAATCTCAAAATACCGTTTGTACCACATTTTCACAGACAGTGGTACAGAAAAACTATACAATTATGTTTTATTTGTTCCATCTGGCCTGAGACAACATTAAACTTGTGTGTGGATCCCCAGGGTATGCAGGTACCACATGTTGAGACACTGGACTCTCTCCTATGTGAGTTCTCTGATGTGACTTCATACTGGAGCGCTGGGTGAAGCATTTCCCACACTGTGTGCACTCGTAGGGCTTCTCCCCGCTGTGGACCACAGCATGTCTGATCAGGTTGTACTGCTTGGTGAAATTCCTGCCACACTGTTCGCAGGTGTACGGTTTCTCTCCGGAGGTGCCGCCCGACCTCCACTGAGTCCTCATTCTCTTCACCATGTTAAAACTACTGCGACTCAGGCTGTATCCAGAGAAGGTGGAGGTGGTGGCCATGTTTGACCCTGTCATGCACTCACTCATTCTCACTGTTGCTTCTGAAGCCCTGTGCTGATGCTGCCTTGGCTGTAGATCTAAACTATTTCCGTCATTATTTGAGTTCAGCCTCTCGCCCCTCTGTCCTTCTGGCATCTGTTGTCTAGTCTCATCAGCCAATGTCCTGATATGTCTTTTCATGTGTGCTGCTGTACTGAACATGTTAGCATGTGGTTTCCCTTTAGAGTGAAGTGATGGCCCTACGGATGGCAGCCCACTATGAGATGGGAAAATTGAGATATTCTGAGAGTACTCTTCTGTGGCATGAAAGGAGAAATCTGGGTGGCCAACAGTGTCAGTGTCTCTGCCTGGATCCACAGAGGTCCACAGCTGCCCATCAGTCTCATCCATGACAAACTGGTCAGGTCCTGCCAGGGCCGTGGTCTGATCCAGCTCCTCCTTTTTCTCATCCTTCACCATCACTACGTCTTGTGAGTCCTCATCCTCGGCTGGCTGGTGCTGCTCTGTGCTAAACACCTTTGATTTCTCTGCAGACGTGAGCCGGGATGTGCCTGGTTCCTCTGGACCATCAGAATTGGGGTAATGTTCCACTGAGTCTTCAGGAGATATGTTGGGTTGTGTGATGAAGTCCTCATCAAAGTTCCGTTGCTCAAAGGATGGTGGTTGCCCAGGCTTGGAACCAGACTCTACAAGATTTGGGATAAACATAAAAGAAACATTACAAAAGATCCTTAACAGTTGCAAAACATGACTACTTTCAAATTGACTATGTGTATGCGCACTCTATATGCCAACCCAGAACAAAAAACACCCAACACCAACTAGCAATTTGCAACGTGTATACCACCACACCCACAGTCTTTCATAGAAAGAGCAGTACCCCTTATGGTCACACCCACCTGCTCCAGTGATCCTGAGCTCTTCCTGAGGGTCAGTCTTCCAAACATCCTCTGCTGTCTCCTCATCTTTGATCAGTATGGGTTCAGTCTCCGCTCTCTGCTCCACATCTGTAGGCTGTAACAGGGGACTGAGGTTATCACTCTGGACACACCATATCTAACCCTTTTCATACTGCAGTGACCTTGGTTGGTAAACGGGCTCTTTTCATGTCCAGAAAGTAAGTTGGATAGCTACCTGTTATTCTTATCTGATTTATTTGGCATAGGGTACAGCCAGAAAGTAGCTTGTATAATTTCTGGGTCAATAAACCATTCAATTTGAGAACAGTTGTGAACATTCTCTCATTTATAATCTATCAAGGTCATTGCATTGGTGTAAATTACACCATGACAATCGGGGGTCTCTTGAGTGTAAAAGAAAAATGGCACTAATAATAACGACATCATTTAAACTGTAAATATGGGCCTCCCGAGTGGTGCAGCAGTCTAAGACACTGCATCGCAGTGCTTGAGGCATCACTCTAGACCCGGGTTCGATCGCAGGCTGTGTCACAGACGGCCGGGAGAACCATGAGGCAGAGCATAATTGGCCCAGCGTCGTCTGGGTTAGGGGAAGGTTAGCGATTCCTTGTGGCAGGCCGGGCGCCTGCAAGCTGACTTTGGTCGCCAGTTGGACGGCGTTTCCTCCGACACATTGGTGCGGCTGGCTTCTGGGTTAAGCGAGCAGGGTGTCAAGAGGCAGTGCGGCTTGGCAGGGTCGTGTTTCGGAGGATGCATGGCTCTCGACCGTCGCCGAGATGGCTCTCGACCGTGATTGTCAAACAAATCACTTAAAAAAAGTAGTCTACCTGTGCATGTTCATCCACTCCAAAATAATTCCAGCATCTAAACATCATGTATACGTGCGCCATTTGATGAATGGAAATAGATATGTTACAAAACACCAAAACGTGTTCCTAATGTATTATATTGAATGTAGACTACTGTACCTGTTCTGCATGTGTTCATGTGCGTAAAATTGCCTTGGCTGAGAGGGTAGGCTACCGGCAGTGGTGCAGGCCTAGTGGAGGGTAGTGGCAAGTAAAGGCCGTGTACCCACCTTTTTCAGAAAAATACTTTGAAAGTATAGGGAGCATTACTAAAATCTTTTACCACAACCAACAATCAGCGTGTACCCACCAATTATTTTGCCACTACCGGTAAGCTTATTTGAGGTTCATGGTAATACACATTGTAGCCTAAGTAAGTTGACCGTGTGTGTTTTGAGTAAAGGACTTCAAGCTGCTTGCTCACAAACTGGCGCGAATTCGGGACCTCTGCCTCACAAACACACGACTGTCCTCCCTCAAACGTCTTTGACGATCGCGCCACCTCAAAAGCTAGCTAATGAGGCGACGCAAGCGGGACACTTCAGGCTGAGGAATAAGTTTCACACATCCCCATGTGCTACATGAGCGTGACCAACATTTTTTCCCCGTGACAGTTTCAGCCTAATTTCAGCTGTGTCATGACTTTTCAGGCTACAAAAAAAGTTACATTTGTCAGCAGGACGCATCAATTAATGTAGGCCTAATCAATACCAATCATGCAATGAGTTGAATCAAACATGTTTTACACCCTAGTTCATGAGTTGTCCATAATTTACGCTTGGAGTCTTCACAGATCGTGTGACAAAACACTACATTTCATTCCTTACATTAATGACATTTATGACAATGTTAATTGTCATTATTAAGCATTTAGGCTAACAATTGAAATAGAATATTGAACTTAAACCCTGTACCTATCATGGATCTTGGAGATCTGGGAAAATGCTCTGTAAGTGTAACTATGCCAATGTAACATTTCATTATGTTTCACCATGAAAACAGTTCCCAATGGGGACACAAATCCCAAATAATGTAGGCCTATGCCATTGGAAAATGTAACGCTTCTAACCAAACGTTAACCTCTTCAAACCAAAAGTCACCTTATAGGCCTACTGTCATTAACATATAGCCTACTTTTTGGATGGATTTGATGCACATTGGCGTGTAGCTGTAGGCCAGTTGTCTAGTGCTATAGTCGACCATCATCAGCTCATCCAGGAAAAAAAAAATATTGATAGAAAATAAAGCTAAACAAATGGTCTACTACTTCGGGCCACGGATGGCACGGAGAACACCCACGCACACCTGAAAAACAAAACAATGTGCGCTCTAAATAGCTGACTATCAAAAGCAAACAATGACAAATCAACCGATAAATCTAAAGCATTGGAATAAAGGCTATCTATCAAGGACACATGGCAAACAAATGTCGAAAATGAGTAAGTACAAAGGAAAATCTATAGATAAAAGGAGCTCATATTTACCACTGGGAAACATATTTACCACTACATTTTAAACAAATAGGAGAATGGTTAAATTAGCATTATTTAGAGACCCTCACAAAGTTTGACTTTTGTTGCATTTATGGGAGCCAACATCTTATTCAGGGGAGCTGAGCAGTCCCTGGCTCCCCCCTAATTCGCACCTTGGTAGTTACCCTGGTTTATGAAAGCGGATCCCAACTCTGCCACTGGAGCATACTTTTGTGGCACAGTCAATTGGTTCGCAGGGATTCTGGCCAGAAGGTTGAGGGTTCGAGCTATACTCCCTGCCTGTTTCATTGCAATACTAATGAATCACACAAAAACTTTAAATATTCCAATAACAGAATTGATCCAAGAGGTCAGGTCTTTGTAATTGTAAAAGGTGATGCATCACACCTGGGGTTGAGAGTCCTCTCCAACAGCCATCTCTCCATCTCTCCACTGTGAGCTATTCCTCTGCTTGTTCAAAACAATCTTGACTGGATATGAAGATTTCTCAGATGCCATGGGGTAAAAAGCTGGAAAATAATTGTATTCAGTCAAATATTAGGGCTATTCACATATAAAGGGTTTGAATATGCAATCAATTTATCATTAATAACAAACACATCTACTACCTTTTCTCCTGACTCGTCCTCGCGTCTTCTTCAGCTCGCCCTCCATCATTTGACACTTCCTTTTCAGTCCATCAATATCTCGCTGGCTTTGGGTAATTTCCAAACGTATAACTGCACAGCTATCATCAACACGTTTGTTTATTTCTGCTACAGCTGCTTTAGCTAATACCTCCATAATGGATACCAACTGCGCCTGAAAATTGCAGCTTGCCATCTCGTCCAGCCAAATTACAGATTTGTATTCTCTGTGTGAAGTAAAACGTGCAATAAACAATTCGTAGATTATGATAAATGGCAACGTTTCAAGTGGGAGATGCGTGCGCAATTGCAATCGTACTTCCGTTCAACTCGTGACGTAGGTATCTATTACCGTAAATATGAGAACGCAACAGCCCTAAATCATTTGGTAGAATTAGCACCTTCAAGGCAAATACCAGTGTCTATTCTCCAGGATCTATTCTAGTCTGCCTGTAGTGTAGCCATGTCTATTGACAAAAAAACACGTTTTACGATCTGAATAAAGTCTCTTTTTAGTCAATAGATATGGCTACATGTATGGGAGGAAGAGTGCAGTGCAATGCAGTGGCTCACATGGTTATTATGCATAAAAGGATATAGATGCCTTTTATGACTCACTGTGGTAAAATGTAAAATACAAAAACACTTTCTTCAACCATTCACAAACACTTATGATTTATATATGATCAAATATTGTCATGTCCTTTCTCATCGACACAACCTAATAAAACCATTCTGAAAATGTGATATGGTATTTATTAAATATCTCTCTCATCATCACTCAATGCCTAGGTTTACCTCTAATGTACTTACATCCTACCATACCTTTGTCTGTACATCGTGCCCAGAAACCTGCTCCTTTTACTCTCTGTTCCAAACGTACTAGATGACCAGTTCTAATAGCCTTCAGCCGTACCCTTATACTACTCCTCCTCTGTTTCTCTGGTGATGTAGAGGTTAATCCAGGACCTGCAGTGCCTAGCTCCACTCCTATTTCCCAGGTGCTCTCATTTGTTGACTTCTGTAACCGTAAAAGCCTTGGTTTCATGCATGTTAACATTAGAAGCCTCCTCCCTAAGTTTGTTTTATTCACTGCTTTAGCACACTCTGCCAACACGGATGTCTTAGCCAGGTCTGAATCCTGGCTTAGGAAGACCACCAAAACCCCAGAAATTTCCATCCCTAACTATAACATTTTCCGACAAGATAGAACTGCCAAAGGGGGCGGAGTTGCAATCTACTGCAGAGATAGAATGCAGAGTTCTGTCTTACTATCCAGGTCTGTACCCAAACAATTCGAGCTACTACTTTTAAAAGTCCAACCGTTGCCGCTTGCTATAGACCACCCTCTGCCCCCAGCTGTGCCCTGGACTCCATGTATGAATTGATTGCCCTCCATCTATCTTCAGAGCTTGTGCTGCTAGGTGACCTAAACTGGGACATGCTTAACACCCCGGCCATCCTACAATCTAAGCTTGATGCCCTCAATCTCACACAAATTATCAATGAACCTACCAGGTACAACCCCAAATCCGTGAACACGGGCACCCTCATAGATATCATCCTAACCAACTTGCCCTCCAAATAAACCTCTGCTGTTTTCAACCAAGATCTCAGCGATCACTGCTTCATTGCCTGCATCCGTAATGGGTCTGCGGTCAAACGACCACCACTCATCACTGTCAAACTCTTCCTAAAACACTTCAGCGAGCAGGCCTTTCTAATCGACCTGGCCCAGGTATTCTGGAAGGATATTGACCTCATCCCATCAGTAGAGGATGCCTGGTTACTCTTTAAAAGTGCCTTCCTCACAATCTTAAATAAGCATGCCCCATTCAAAAAATGTAGAACCAGGAACAGATTTAGCCCTTAGTTCACTCCAGACCTGACTGCCCTTGACCAGCACAAAAACATCCTATGGCGTACTGCATTAGCATCGAATAGCCCCCGTGATATGCAACTTTTCAGGGAAATTAGGAACCAATATACACAGGCAGTTAGGAAAGCTAAGGCTAGCTTTTTCAAACAGAAATTTGCATCCTGTAGCACAAACTCAATAAAGTTCTGAGACACTGTAAAGTCCATGGAGAATAAGAGCACGATCTAGAATCGGCTTCCTATTTTGCAACAAAGCATCCTTCACTCATGCTGCTAAACATACCCTCGTAAAACTGACCATCCTGCCGATCCTCGACTTCGGCGACGTCATTTACAAAATAGCCTCCAACACTCTACTCAACAAATTGGATGCAGTCTATCACAGTGCCATCCGTTTTGTCACCAAAGACCTGTACGCTCTCGTTGGCTGGCCCTCGCTTCATACTCGTCGCCAGACCCACTGGCTTCAGGTCATCTACAAGTCTTTGCTAGGTAAAGCCCCGCCTTATCTCAGCTCACTGGTCACCATAGCAGCACCCACCCGTAGCACGCACTCCAGCAGGTATATCTCACGGGTCACCCCCAAAGCCAATTCTTCCTTTGGTCGCCTTTCCTTCCAGTTCTCTGCTGCCAATGACTGGAACGAATCTCAAAAATCACTGAAGCTGGAGACTCATATCTCCCTCACTAGCTTTAAACACCAGCTGTCAGAGCAGCTCACAGATCACTGCACCTGTACATAGACCATCTGTAAATATCCCATCCAACTACCTCATCCCCTTACTGTATTTATTTATTTATCTTGCTTCTTTGCATCCCTGTATCTCTACTTGCACATTCATCCTCTGAACATCAATCACTCCAGTGTTTAATTGGTATATTGTAATTATTTCGCCACCATGGCCTATTTATTGACTTACCTCCCTTATCTTAACTCATTTGCACACACTGTATATAGACTTTTTCTACTGTATTATTGACTGTATGTTTGTTAATTCCATGTGTAATTCTGCGTTGTAGTAGTATGTGTCGAACTGCTTTGCTTTATCTTGGCCAGGTCGCAGTTGTAAATGAGAACTTGTTCTCAACTAGCCTACCTGGTTATATAAAGGTGAAATAAAATAAATAAAAAATAAAGGATAGATGAAGCAATATAACTTATTTGACACACAGTTAGGGAACAAAGACAATAAACTAGTTTCATGTAAACATAATTTCATCATATATTTAAAGGAACTATTGCATGCTACATGCTCCAAATTTTTTACCTGGACTCGAACGGACCTGATCATTAAAAAAGGGGGGTACCCGGACGGACCCGAGAACAATCAAACCCAATCCTGAACGGACCAGACGACAACCAACCTGTCCTAGACCAGACTCGATTGGACTTAAGTGAAAAAATATATATGTTTATCAGACAAGTTGCTCTTCTGGTTACTGAATATGTCTTTATATGTTGTCTAAGTCAATAAATTAACCTTATTAGTGTAAAGTAAATATGCTATGCAGAGCCATGGTCGTGTCCATTCGGGTCAACCTTCCTGTAGTTACATAGAACGGGTCTCGGATATACGGGATGACTCGTGAAGACCTGCATTATAGCTGATTTACATTCAGAGGTTCATCTCCTAGGGCTTTTAAGGCACACACATATATAAGTAGAGTTGTTAGGTATAAAGTGTATCCATATCAGATAGTGTGTAGAACATAATGAGTGGTGTTGATTGGCCTACATGAAAGAATATGCATAAAAGTACAGTAGTACTGATATATCTGTGTGAGAGTAAGTGAATTATGATTCACTTACTCCCTATTACAGGGGCTGAGTCACTGGCTTACTGGTGCTCTTTCATGCCGTCCCTAGGAGGGGTGCGTCACTTGAGTGGGTTGAGTCACTGACGTGATCTTCCTGTCTGGGTTGGCGCCCCCCCTTGGGTTGTGCCGTGGCGGAGATCTTTGTGGGCTATACTCGGCCTTGTCTCAGGATGGTAAATTGGTGGTTGAAGATATCCCTCTAGTGGTGTGGGGGCTGTGCTTTGGCAAAGTGGGTGGGGTTATATCCTTCGTGTTTAGCCCTGTCCGGGGGCATCATCGGATGGAGCCACAGTGTCTCCTGACCCCTCCTGTCTCAGCCTCCAGTATTTATGCTGCAGTAGTTTATGTGTCGGGGGGCTAGGGTCAGTCTGTTATATCTGGAGCACTTCTCCTGTCTTATCCGGTGTCCTGTGTGAATTTAAGTATGCTCTCTCTAATTCTCTCTTTCTCTCTTTCTTTCTCTCTCTCGGAAGACCATGCCTCAGGACTACCTGGCATGATGACTCCTTGCTGTCCCAGACCTGCTGTTTTCAACTCTCTAGAGACTGCAGGAGTGGTAGAGGATCGGCTATGAAAAGCCAACTGACATTTACTCCTGAGGTGCTGACTTGCTGCACCCTCGACAACTACTGTGATTATTATTTGACCATGCTGGTAATTTCTGAACATTTGAACATCTTGGCCATGTTCTGTTATAATCTCCACCAAGCACAGCCAGAAGAGGATTGGCCACCCCTCATAGCCTGGTTCCTCTCTAGCTTTCTTCCTAGGTTTTGGCCTTTCTAGGGAATTTTTCCTAGCCACCGTGCTTCTACACCTGCATTGCTTGCTGTTTGGGGTTTTAGGCTGGGTTTCTGTACAGCACTTTGAGATATCAGCTGATGTAAGAAGGGCTATATAAATACATTTGATTTGATTGCATGTGTTATGGAGCAGTGTGTATACAACGACTGTGTGTACACTGGGTGGTATTTCTATCCAGGAGAGGAAGTAGAGCTGGCTCAGTTCATCGCCACACACCAGTTCACTGGAGCAGTGCAGGTTCACCTCCAAGACTACTGCAGTACCCACACACACAAACACATGTAGAGAGATAGAGAGAGAGATACTGTAAGCATACATTCAGACATACATACAGTGGGGAGAACAAGTATTTGATACACTGCCGATTTTGCAGGTTTTCCTACTTACAAAGCATGTAGAGGTCTGTAATTTTTATCATAGGTACACTTCAACTGTCCAGAGAATCAAAAATCCAGAAAATCACATTGTATGATTTTTAAGTAATTAATTTGCATTTTATTGCATGACATAAGTATTTGATACATCAGAAAAGCAGAACTTAATATTTGGCACAATATTAATATTTTGTTTGCAATTACAGAGATCATACGTTTCCTGTAGTTCTTGACCAGGTTTGTACACACTGCAGCAGGGATTTTGGCCCACTTCTCCATACAGACCTTCTCCAGATCCTTCAGGTTACGGGGCTGTCGCTGGACAATACGGACTTTCAGCTCCTTCCAAAGATTTTATATTGGGTTCAGGTCTGGAGACTGGCTAGGCCACTCCAGGACCTTGAGATGCTTCTTACGGAGCCACTCCTTAGTTGCCCTGGCTGTGTGTTTCGGGTCGTTGTCATGCTGGAAGACCCAGCCACGACCCATCTTCAATGCTCTTACTGAGGGAAGGAGGTTGTTGGCTAAGATCTCGCGATACATGGCCCCATCCTCCCCTCAATACGGTGCAGTCGTCCTGTCCCCTTTGCAGAAAAGCATCCCCAAAGAATGGCGTTTCCACCTCCATGCTTCACGGTTGGGATGGTGTTCTTGGGGTTGTACTCATCCTTCTTCTTCCTCCAAACACGTCGAGTGGAGTTTAGACCAAAAAGTACCTATGATAAAAATTACAGACCTCTACTTGCTTTGTAAGTAGGAAAACCTGCAAAATCAGCAGTGTTTCAAATACTTGTTCTCCCCACTGTACATACACAAACAGTGCATTGCTGTGACTACTCATCCATTCTTGATAAAAATTAGTTGAGTGTGTGGAAACTGAAGAGTTAGAATTTCATGCACCTGTTTCTTGATGTTTGTGTCCCAAATTTGGACAGTTCTCTCAAGGAACGCCAAGATGATCGTGCTGTTGGCGAATCACAGTACACTAATCCTGTCATTGTGTGTCTAGGGAATATCCATCAAAATCATCATCATCAGGCCTCCCGAGTGGTGCAGTGGTCTAAGACACTGCATCGCAGTGCTAGCTGTGCCACTAGAGATCCTGGTTCGAGTCCAGGCTCTGTCACAGCCGGCCGCGACCGGGAGACACATGGGGTGCCGTGCAATTGGCCCAGCGTCGTCGGGTTTAGGGAAGGATATGGACGGCCGGGATGTCCTCGTCCCATTGCACTCTAGCAACTCCTGTGGCGGGCCGGGCGCCTGCACGCTGACACGTTTGCCAGGTGTAGTGTTTCCTCTGACACATTGGTGCGGCTTGGTTCCGGGTTAAGTGGGCATTGTGTCAAGAAGCAGTGCGGCTTGGCTGGGTCGTGTTTCGGAGGATGCATGGCTCTCGACCTTCAACTCTCCCGAGTCCATATGGGAGTTACAGCGATGGGACAAGACTAACTACCAATTGGGGATAAAAAGGGGTAAAACTCTCATTTAAAAAATTCATCATATGTTCCTGCTGCTCCAGGATGTTTGGTGGCTGGTTGAACCACATGTTTCTCCCACACCACCAACTCTAGAGACAGGACACAGAATAACAGTCCAGTTAATAAATTATTCATATAACAACTTGTTATGTGAGTGTCATTGTACTGCAGTGCAGTTATCCAGCCACCTTTTCCCCCACTAGACTGGTCCATTTCTAGCTCAATGATGAAGACAGATCAGTATTTGGGCCCATGACATACTAGGGAAGTGACCATAAGTGACATACTAATATGACCATATTATCATTCACATTGTCATTCACATATTTCTGCTACAGTGTGCACTAATGAACATGAACCTTGTCTTTCGCAAACATAGACTAGGGAGGAAAATACCATGCATCTGAATACGGAAACAGCTGGGGCACGTGGGTGAGGATGAATTCCACCATGATGGACTGGACCCTCACCTCCATAAAGACTCCTGTACTGTTAAACCCTGACGCCTCAATGTCTTTTAATCTGCAAACAGCCTCAGAGGGTTAAATCATCTTCAATCAGTGTAGATGAAGGGGAGGAGACAGGTTAAATAATGATTTTTAAGCCTTGAGACAATTGAACCATAGATTGTGTACCATTTAGAGGGTGAATGGGCAAGACAAAATATTTAACTGCCTTTGAACGGGGTATTGTAGTAGGTGCCAGGTGCACCTGTTTGAGTGTGTCAAGAACTGCAACACTGCTGGGTTTTTCACGGTCAACAGTTTCCCGTGTGTATACACCACCCAAAGGCATTCCAGCCAACTTGACAAACCCTGTGGAATTTGTCCCTGTGGAACACTTTCGACACCTTGTAGTTCATGCCCCGATGAGTTGAGGCTGTCCTGAGGGCAAAAGGAGATGCAACTCAATAATAGGTAGGTGCTCCTGATGTTTTGTACACTCACTGTATATTTCTGGATGTTATGTATCCCTGGAAATAATCAAAAGCTTGTCCAAAAAAAGTGGTCTCCTGGCCAACTTACTTATGGGGTAAATTGAGTTGCGGGACAAGGTAAGTTAAGCCGCCTTCAAATGTCTTTACTGAGTTAGATATTACCACTACCTTTATAAAACCATGTCTATATTTATTTCCCAAACACAATTCAACACAATCACAATAGCTTTTTTGACTTTTAATCATTTTAAGCATCTATTGACACAGACTTAACACTTTTTTTTACACTTTTAACATAGGCTAGGTTCTAGGTTAAGAAGAAAACACTTTGCTCAACTTGCCATTGGCTCTACCATTGGCTCAACTTACCCCAAGGCAAACATTTTGACTATATTAGCCCACACAGCTACAAGGATGCACTTTTGTGCTAGGTTTAGGACCTTATATTGAAGCTTAGAGAGAGCTCAACTGATGTATAGAACACAATAATGATCTGCTTTGATTTAGATACAAGCATCATGAAACCTAACACAATACATTCATTTGACTTGGTAGAAATCTGTTTTTTGGGCCTAACTTGATATACTACTTTTTCCATGTGGTTTCTTCCTTTACAGACCATGAAATGATAACCTCTTCCAAAATATTTGATCAGATGATACATTTTTTTCCTAGAAACAAAGGTGGCTCAACTTACCCCACACTCCTCTACCTGTCTTAGTACATTTCTTGATAGTAATTCAGATACTGTAATTCCATTCAGTAGGAGCGAAAAGGAGACATGGAAAACGAGAAGTGGTGTTTCTATTGGACGAGTTCAGGTAGTAGAGGTTCAAAATGTCAATATTTTCTCCCATTTCATACCTACTGAACGGGACCCAGCATAAATATGGCATATTGCTTTTTGTATCAACCTCTTTTCCACTAGGAAGCTGTGGTGATTCAGCTGCAGGACGAGAGGCTAGTGAAGATCAAGGATGTGCTGAAGGAGTTACCAGCTCCCCATTACAGGTAAACCTCCACCTATTCAGTAATTTCTCCTACTTTTATATAGAAAGAGTAAATGTTTGCAATGTTTCCATATATTACATGGATGGAACCATCTGTTTGTAAATTGGGATAAAAAAATTGTGCCATGTGTCGTTTTTCTCCAATAGTTTCAACTGTTTTCAAGCTACATCTACAAAATTAAACCCATTTTCCTCTCCCTTTGCCCCTTCTCCCTCACCCTGGTTTCTTTGGACTCTGCAGTTCCTGATGTGTCACCTTATCAAGATGGCTTCTTATTCCTCGCCATTGTTTGGGCTCCAAACCTTCTCAAGTGTATTTATCTACATGAGAGAGAAAGACATGAACGAGGTAGAGATAGTTAAAACAGTGTGTTTGCATTGTTCAACGTTATTTAACAGGTGACATCAGTAAGGGATCATAGCTTTAACCTGGTCAGTCTATGTCATGGGAAAAGCAGATGTTCATAATGTTTTGTACACCCAGTGCATGTAGATATCTTTGTTAGAAAGAATACTATATTTCCCTTGATGTAGTGATGCTGAATGTAAAAAATTGCTCAACTTACTTATCTGGGGTCCACTTACTGTCAAACTCACCCGTTTGGAAACAAACACATTACACTGCTATACTTGACCACACATACACAGGTACAAGACACAAACACACACACACGCTTACCTTACTTTCTGTGTGTTGGATGACACCCCAGATAGCCTGTAGATCCCATCTACAACCCCATGCTTCTAATGAATTCACTGCAGCTTCGCAGCACCTGAGGAACTGAGAGACAGACAAGATGATAATACTATGGAACTGACAGGGATGAACACCAGGATGCTAATATTTAACTTATTCAGATACAACATATTCTAACAGACTGAGGGAACCTGGGACTTACTCTCCTGACAGGTTATAGCCAGGTGGTCCAACAGGTGACAGCCAAACACCTTCTCATTGTTCCCTCCTTTTCTCCGGAGTCTCCGCATCTCTTATTTTCTCCTGCCTCAACTTCTCACATCCAGCCCTGTTGTCAACTATGTGTGTATTTAATATTAGTATTTTCTGTATGAATTGGTCAATTGTAACCAGTTGCGATTTTAACATGTAAATCTTGGTGGCGCAAAAAAAATAAAAAATTGGGGGAACACATGCCAGCAAAGCAAATACACAACACAACACTAAACAATACATTAATTACAGTATAAGGGTGAATCCTTACCACTGCTACACAAGACACCGGCTATCTGGTAGCGAAACAGTTAATTCAGCCTCATTTACTGCCTTTAAAAAAAAATGGCTGACTTGCTTAAAACCTCTCTAGGACAGGGGTGCCGCTAGCGGCACTCCTCCCACACTCCATTGAAAAGGCAGAGCGGCAAATTCAAAAAATACATTTTTTTTAAATATTTAACTTTCACACATTAACAAGTCCAATACAGCATATGAAAGGCAGACATCTTGTGAATCTAGCCAACATGTCCGATTTTTAAAATGTTTTACAGGGAAGACAAAATATGTAAATCTATTAGCTAACCACCTTAGCAAAAGACACCACTTTCTAACACCAATCAGTTTTTACGTCCATCACCAGCTATCACTAATTCGACAAAATGAAGATATATATAGCCACTAACCAAGAAACAACTTCCTAAGATGACAGTCTGATAACATATTTATTGTATAGCATATGTTTTTTTTGAAAAATGTGCATATTTATGGTATAAATCATAAATTACATTTCAGCTACACTCAAAAATTGCACCGAAAGCAGCCATAACATTTACAGACACCAACATCAAATACCTAATTACTCCTCATAAAACATTTCTGAGAAATACATACTGTGCAGCAAATGAAAAACAGGATTCTTGTGATTCCAGACAATATTTCCGATTTATGAAATGTTTTACATTGAAAACTAAATGTAGCGCTAAATTAGCATAGCCACGCCAGACAGACACACTTGGGCGCGCGCGACCAGTTGACATGCACGACAGATATATGAAATAACATTATAAATTTGGTCTTACTTTGGCTGATCTTTCATCAGAATGTTGATCAAGTTGTCCTTAGTCCAGAAGAGTCGTTCAATCCATTCAGAATGGCAACTTTCCATCTTCATTTAGCAGGGGTACTAGTCGAGTGGCACGGATCTCTCCAACGTAAACAAAGGAAACATTACGGAACACGGCAAAACTCCCGAAAAAATTCAAATAATCTGATTAAACTATATTGAAAAAACATACATTACGATGACATGGTCTCATTTATCAAATCAAATCCGAGCTGGAGATAGTTCACGTCAGAAACGGCAGCAAAACAAAACATGATATCTCTCCCAAGTCGACTTCCTGAAATTGACGGTCTCGCCAAAGAAATAGGTCTTATTTCACGTCAGAACAAGATAAACGCAAGATTTCTCTTCTGACGTCCTCTTGACACCCAGAGGAAGGCGTACGAGGTGTGTTTCGGGTCATAGGTGGCATGACCATGTATAGGCAGAGCGTTGAAGCGAGCATAAACATCTTGGATTTTACTTCCTGGTCGGGGAAAGTGCTGCCAAAGGACTTGTGTTCCACTCAGAGAAAAAATTAAAACGGTTTTAGAAACTATAGACTCTTTTCTATCCAATAGTATTAACATTATGCATATTGTAAGAGCAAAAATATATTAAGAGGCCGTTTGAAAATTTGCACATATTTTCCAGTTTTTCCAAAACGCCCCCTATAGCCCCTAACAGGTTTAAACAAATGTGGTTTCTACATTACTATGGCATAAGGAGAATACAAGCGGATAAGAGGCAATCCGTAATTTCGATTAAGACAATGAGCGAGCTAGGACGGACGTAGTCAATATAACTATTTATTCAGCACTTTTGAAATGTACAGCAACAGAATTCAGAACATGGGCCTTTCTTACAGTATTCTCCCTGTACACCAAGTCAGAACCATAGGATAAATAAAGGGGGCATGAAAGTGCTTTCAATATTTGATTATGACATTTCTCTAAAACAGGCTATATGCTACATGTGCACCACCAAGTCAGAACAGTAGGCTAAGTTATAAGGGGGAAAGGGACCACATTATTAGGGTGAGGCACATGGGCTAATAACAGCGTACCACAATGTACACTTAGTATACATTTCTTAGCTACAGTATACATATCTCTGAGGGGTCTTTGGCCTGGTTTGCTAACTACTTCTCTCAAAGAGTGCAGTGTATAAAGTCAAAGCATCTGCTGTCTCAGCCACTGCCTGTCACTAAGGGTGTACCCCAAGGCTCGATCCTAGGCCCCATACTCTTCTCAATTTACATCAACAACATAGCTCAGGCAGTAGGAAGCTCTCCCATCCATTTATATGCAGATGAGACAGTCTTGTACTCAGCTGGCCCCTCCCCGGATTTTGTGCTAAACGCTCTACAACAAAGCTTTCTTCATTTCCAACAAGCTTTCTTTGCCCTTAACCTTGTTCTGAACACCTCCAAAACAAATGTGATATGGTTTGGTAAGAAGAGTGCCCATCTCCCCACAGGTGTGATTACTATCTCTGAGGGTTTAGAGCTTGAGGTGGTCACCTCATACAAGTACCTGGGAGTATGGCTAGATGGTACACTGTCCTTCTCTCAGCACATATCAAAGCTGCAGGCTAAAGTTAAATCTAGACTTGGTTTCCTCTATCGTAATCACTCCTCTTTCACCTAAGCTGCCAAACTAACCCTGATTCAGATGACCATCCTACCCATGCTAGATTACGGATACGTAATTTATAGATCGGCAGGTAAGGGTGCTCTCGAGCGACTAGATGTTCTTTACCATTCGGCCATCAGATTTGCCACCAATGCTCCTTATAGGACACATCACTGCACTCTATATTCCTATGTAAACTGTTCATCTCTGTATACCCGTCGCAAGACCCAATGGTTGATACTTATTTATAAAATCCTCTTAGGCCTCACTCCCACCTATCTGAGATATCTACTGCAGCCCTCATCCTCCACATTCAACACCCATTCTGCCAGTCACATTCTGTTGAAGGTCCCCAAAGCACACACAACCCTGGGTCGTTTGTCTTTTCAGTTCACTGCAGCTAGCGACTGGAACGAGCTACAACAAACACTCAAACTGGACAGTTTTATCTCAGTCTCTTCATTCCAAGACTCAATCATGGACACTCTTACTAACAGTTGTGGCTGCTTCGCATGATGTAATGTTGTCTCTACCTTCTTGCATTTGTGCTGTTGTCTCTGCCCAGTAATGTTTGTACCATGTTTTGTGCTGCTACCATGTTGTGCTGCTGCCATGTTGTGTTGCTAGCATGTTGTTGTCATGTTGTGTTGCTGCCATGCTATGTTGTTGTCTTAGGTCTCTCTTTATGTAGTGTTGTGTTGTCTCTCTTTTCGTGATGTGTGTTTTGTCCTATATTTTTATTTTTAATCCCAGCCCTCGTCCCCGCAGGAGGGCTTTGCCTTTTGGTAGGCCGTCCTTGTAAATAAGAATTTGTTCTTAACTGACTTGCCTAGTTAAATAAAGGTCAAATTAAAAAATTCAATAAATCTCCCTGGCATATTACATAATTTATGCAGCAGTCTAGCATTTTCTCGATTTATGGTTCTTTCAAGACAAAAACAAGGTTGAATCATGACGTCCGTGATCTTCAGGTCAGAGCTCTAGAAAGAGGCCTGATTTGGAATTATGAGTTGGATGACCGTTCAAAACCTATTTTCCCAGTCGGAGCTCGTTCTTTACCAGAGTTCCCAGGTGTCTTGAACTCACTGAAGTACGAGGTTTCCCAGTTCCGAGTTTTCAGTTATTTTGAACACGGCAGAAGTAATGCTGGATTGACAGCGTGGCCATGGTATTCAACCTTTTCTGGCCCATTTTGTTGAATGTTTATCCTTTTACGCTTGGAAAAGAGACCCTTAAACACAGACTTGGACCACACACCCACTCCACTGAAATACAGGCTAGTAATTGCTTTGCAACGCTTGCAGTTAGCCACTGATTCCTTCCAAACCACTCATTATTGAATTTGTGATTCCCAATTTGTTGTGTAATGTTTATGTCCAATGGCCGATGAGCACCAATACGTTTTATCTATAATTGCTCTTCATCATTTTTCTTCATACGACAAGGATCGAAAAGGATTTGCCAGTAGATTGTCGACTTGATTCATGATGATGACTGCTAGCTTGCAAGCTAAGATTTTTAAAGAATGATGTTGACATAAGTCCAATCAAAGCTATGGTAGATACATGATTTGATGTCATTTTGTGGGAAAATCAAAAGAAATTGGCCAAGACCTCCACAAATCTGGTTCATCATTGGGAGCAATTTCCAAACACCTGAAGGTACCATGTTCATCTGTACAAACAATAGTACACAAGTATTAACACCATGGGACCACGCAGCCGTCATACCGCTCAGGAAGGAGATGCGTTCTGTCTCCTAGAGATGAATGTACTTTGGTGTGAAAAGTGCAAATCAATCCCAGAACAACAGCAAAGGACCTTGTGAAGATGCTGGAGGAAACAGGTACGAAAGTGTCTATATCCACAGTAAAACAAGTCCTATATCGACATAACCTGAAAGGCCACTCAGCAAGGAAGAAGCCTCTGCTCCAAAACCGCCATAAAAAAGCCAGACTACGGTTTGCAACTGCACATGGGGAGAAAGATCGTACTTTTTGGAGAAATGTCCTCTGGTCTGATGAAACAAAAATCTAACTGTTTGGTCATAATGACCATCGTTATGTTTGGAGGAAAAAGGGGGAAGCTTGCAAGCCGGAGAACACCATCCCAACTGTGAAGCACGGGGGTGGCAGGATCATGTTGTGGGGGTGCTTTGCTGCAGGAGGGACTGGTGCACTTCACAAAATAGATGGCATCATGAGGGAGGAAAATTATGTGGATATTTTGAAGCAGCATCTCAAGTCAGGAAGTTAAAGCTTGGTCACAAATGGGTCTTCCAAATGGACAATGACCCCAAGCATACTTCCAAAGTTGTGGCAAAATGGCTTAAGGACAACAAAGTCAAGGTATTGGAGTGGCCATCACAAAGCCCTGACCTCAATCTTATCGAAAATGTGTGGGGAGAACTGAAAAAGCGTGTGCGAGCAAGGAGGCCTAAAAACCTGACTCACACCAGCTCTGTCAGGAGGAAAGGGCCAAAATTCACCCAACTTATTGTGGGAAGCTTGTGGAAGGCTACTCGAAACATTTGACCCAAGTTAAACAATTTAAATGCAAAGCTACCAAATACTAATTGAGTGTATGTAAACTTCTGACTCACTGGGAATGTGATTAAAGAAATAAAAGCTGAAAAAAATAATTCTCTACTATTATTCTGACATTTCACATTCTTAAAATAAAGTGGTGATCCTAACTGACCTAGGACAGGGACTTTTTACTCTGATTAAATGTCAGAAATTGTGAAAAACTGAGTTTAAATGTATTTGGCTAAGGTGTATGTAAACTTCCAACTCTATATATTTTCTTTGCATTTTTGCAAACTGATATTTGACACGTATTAATGACAAAATAAAATGCTAAACAGGCAACAACAACGGTAACGTGACATAAGGATTTCATAAACATTTACAAAGCCCCATTAATATTCTATGCTGTTTTGTTTTCTTCATTGCATTTAATTGTGCTTTATTGTTTCACTCTGAAGTGCATTGCTTTACTGTGTTATACTGAGCTGTGTTTTGAGCCTTCTGCTGGATCATGCTGTTTTGTGTTGTGTTTGTGGCACTCTGTAAAGTAAGAAAACAGCCAAATCATCTTCTCAATATTTGTACACCAATACAACACTTAATGCGAACACTTAAAATCTAAATGTGCATCCCTCACATTGTACAGCATACATCTCTCTTCACTTCCCCTAATGTATTTTTTCCCACAAAATAAACAGGCCACCCCTTTCACCCGAACACTCCTAGTCTCCCTCTCAGTGCCGTGGTCTGAGGACACGTTTTTTTTTTTTTTTTTGGGGGGGGGGGGGGGGGGGGGGGTTGGATAAACGCCGAAAATAAGATCTGTGGTAACACAGGCTTAGGAGCTCTTATACTTTTTGTGCTGAGAAAATCTTCATTAGCTAACGCCAGTTTTTGTGAATTTTGAAGCATTTACAGAATGTCATCAAAACACATGAAACACATAAAGGCTTCATAATACATAAAAGGTCATGTTAACTGACTGACATTATTTAATAAAAAATATAAGCCTGTGTTTTTGGCGTTTATTCAAATTCCCCATAGGCTTTGACCAACGAGCCATGGCTAACTCATTTCAGTTTTTTAATACTACAAGCTGGCGAGCTCTACTGTGGCGCTCTCACTGCAGCGGAAGTCAATTGAACCACACGTTGTGACTGCAGGCTGGTTGTAGAACATGAAGCCTCCGAACCTGACTCAACCTCTCCATTCCCGACCCTTACCTTCCAACCCCTATCACACTGTCACAGTTGCTCCTCTCGAGTTTCAGGGTGACTTAAGAGGTAAAAACAAGAATAAGAAAGAGTAAGAGAGGTAAGACTGTTCCTACCTTCACTGCACCGGCACATCCAAGAAGCAGCAACCTACCGACTCTGTTGATTGGCAAATCAGTGAAACAGTAAATCACTCAAACTAATCATATCAATCTATTTAACTGATCTATTTAGCTATCTACAGCAGGGATGGGCAACTGGCGGCTAACCTTTTGTAGGCCCACAGATCAATTTCCAAAAACTGAAAAAATATATGCACGTAAGGCCCCAAAAAGGCTAGGGCTGGCACTGATTGCACGTGTGGGTATGGATGTGGGTAAGTAGACACTGCTCACTGCGTGATTGCACGTGCGGCCCCTCATGATAAATTCACATTTTTAGTGGCCCCCATCAAACTTGCCCATACTTGATCTATACTATCTAATGTTCTTTGATTCAGATTACCAGTTTTATCCTGTACCGGTGCAGTGTCAGTTTAGACAACGTACATAGTAAAGCATAGTTTGCAGATGTAAAATGTAAAGCTGTATGAGCATGTATAGCCTATGACACTGAAACAAATATTAAAACTGCCTAGTTTTGAGTTGACATAACTAAACATTTTAAGGCAGCAGAGTAACGTGAAAATACAACTTGGGAAATCAAGTTAAGTTATTAACTAGACCTAATATGAGACTGTCCCTTTGGAAAGAAGTGACATCCCAGCTAGTGTTGGTCTAACTATACAAAACACATACTAAAAGGATCCTATAAATGATTTATCTAAAAGCAGATGGACTCTTCCATGACATAATTTTTAATTAATATAAGATGTTTATGATTTTGTTGCCAAAAACACATTAACAGTTGTAAATAGGTTGTTAAAATGAAAGTGAAGAGCCATCAACAGACAAAGCATTTCACAAATCAATTGGGAGAAAAATATTGTAAAATGTCTCTGTACCTTCTAAATACCTTCTGTACAACATTTTCAAAAAGAAAGTATGCAATTATGTCCCTATTAGTTCCACCTGGTCTGAGACAACATAACACTTGTGTGTGGATCCAAGGGGTATCGGGGTACAACATTTTGAGACACTGGACTCTCTCCTATGTGAGTTCTCTGATGTGACTTCATACTGGAGCGCCGGGTGAAGCATTTCCCACACTGTGTGCACTCGTATGGCTTCTCCCCACTGTGGACCACAGCATGTCTGATGAGGTTCCACTGCTTGGTGAAACTCCTGCCACACTGTTCGCAGGTGTGCGGTTTCTCTCTGAACCGCTTCTCAGTGGTGCCGCCCGACCTCCACCGAGTCCTCATTCTCTTCACCATGTTAAAACTACTGCGACTCAGGCTGTATCCAGAGAAGGTGGAGGTGGTGGCCATGTTTGACCCTGTCATGCACTCACTCATTCTCACTGTTGATTCTGAAGCCCTGTACTGATGCTGCCTTGGCTGTAGAGCTAAACTATTTCCATCATTATTTGAGTTTAGCATCTCACTGCTCTGTCCTTCTGGCATCTGTTGTCTAGTCTCATCAGCCAATGTCCTGATATGTCTTTTCATCTGTGCTGCTGTACTGAACATGTTAGCATGTGGTTTCCCTTTAGAGTGAAGTGATGGCCATACATCATCTGTCATAGTAGGAAGGGATGGAAGCCCACTGTGAGATGGGAAAATTGAGATATTCTGAGAGTACTCTTCTGACGCATGAAAGGAGAAAATTGGGTGGCCATCAGGGTCAGTGTCTCTGCCTGGATCCACAGAGGTCCACAGCTGCCCATCAGTCTCATCCATGACAAACTGGTCAGGTCCTGCCAGGGCCGTGGTCTGATCAAGATCCTCCTCTTTCTCATCCTTCACCATCACTAGCTCTAGTGAGTCCTCATCTGGCCCGTGCTGCTCTGTGCTGAACACGTCTGTAGATGTGAGCCGGGGTGTGTCTGGTTCCTCTGGACCATCAGAATTGGGGTAATGTTCCACTGAGTCTTCAGGAGATATGTTGGGTTGTGGGATGAAGTCCTCAAAGTGCCGTTGCTCAAAGGATGGTGGTTGCCCAGGCTTGGAACCAGACTCTAAAGATTTAGGATAAAATACACATTACAAAAGACCCTTAAGTTGGAAGACATGACTGCTTTAGAACTGACTGTGAGTGTACGCGCCCTAGGTTTAGCTGAATTGAAGCCAATGAACACGCATACCACCACACCCACACAGTCTTTCATAGACAGAGCAGTACCCCTTATGGTCGCACCCACCCTCTCCAGTGATCCTGAGCTCTTCCTGAGGGTCAGTCTTCCACACATCCTCTGCTGTCTCCTCATCTTTGATCAGTATGGGTTCAGTCTCTACTCTCTGCTCCACATCTGTAGGCTGTAACAGTGGACTGGGGTTATTACTCTGGACACACCATATTTAACACTTTCATTCTCATGAATCACACAAAAGCAGTAAATTCTCCTGAAAATCCAATAACAGAATTGATCCAAGAGGTCAGATCTCTGTAATTGTAAAAGGTGATGTATCACACCTGGGGTTGAGAGTCCTCTCCATCTCTCCACTGTGAGTTACTCCTCTGCTTGTTCAAAACAATCTTGACTGGATATGAAGATCTTGCTGATGCCATGGGGTAAAAAACTGGAAAATAATTGTATTGAGTCATATTAGGGCTAGTCAGACATTTGGGTTTTGTATATGCAATCAATTTATCATGAATAACACATTACCTTTTCTCCTGACTCGCGTCTTCTTCAACTCGCCCTCCATCATTTGACACTTCCTTTTCAGTGCATCAATATCTCGCTGGCTTTGGGTCATTTCCAAACGTATAACTGCACAGCTATCATCAACCCGTTTGTTAATTTCTGCTACAGCTGCTTTAGCTAATACCTCCATAATGGATACCAACTGCGACTGAAAATTGCAGCTGGCCATCTTGTCCAGTCCAAATTACAGAATTTGTATTCTCTGTGTGAAATAAAGTCTCCAATTTCCAAGCTAATGCGCAACAAACAATCCGTAGATGTTTACAAATTGCAACAATATTGCTTGTGGGAGATGCAGGCGAAATTGCAATCGCGCTTTCCTTCAACACGTGACATAAATATGTACTACCGTAAATATAAGACTGCAACAGCCCTTCAAAATTGATATAATTATCACTAGCCTGGCCTGGCCAGGTAAAAACGAGGTTCTGTTCTAGTCTGCATGTAGAGAGTGCAACTAGATTCATGTA
This sequence comes from Salvelinus fontinalis, assembly GCF_029448725.1. Lineage (NCBI taxonomy): Eukaryota > Metazoa > Chordata > Actinopteri > Salmoniformes > Salmonidae > Salvelinus > Salvelinus fontinalis. The sequence goes on from NC_074690.1 coordinate 36,870,628, forward strand.
AACTTAAAATAAACGTAATTGAATTATATATTTCAAGTAACTATTGCATACTACATTAACTATAGCTGATTAACATTAAGAGGTTATTCTCTTAGGGTTTTTAAGGCACATACATATCCACTGAGTGCACAAAACATTAGGATGCCTGCTCTTTCCATGTAATAGCTTTCATCTGGATAGTCTAAGACCCCTTATTGATGCCATCTGTTTATTCCACTTCATTCAGTGTAGATGAAGGGGAGAAGACAAGTTAAAGAAGGATTTTTAAGCCTTGAGACATGGATTATGTATGTGTGCCATTCAGAGGGTGAATGGGCAAGACAAAATATTTAAGTGCCTTTGAACAAGGTATGGTAGTAGGTGCCAGGTGCACTGGTTTCGAGTGTGTAAAGAACTGCAAAGCAGCTGGGTCTTTCACGCTCAATCGTTTCCCGTGTGTATCAAGAATGAGCCACCGCCCTAAGGATATCCAGCCAACTTGACACAACTGTGGCAATAAATCAAATCAAATGGGCCAGCATCCCTTTGAAATGCTTTTGACACCTTGTAGAGTCCATGACCTGACGAATTGAGGCTGTTCTGGGGGCAAAAGGGGGGGGGGGTGCAACTCAATATTAGGAAGGTGTTCCTAATGTTTTGTACACTCAATGTAGTGGTATTAGATATAAAGTGTATGCATATCAGATAGTGTATAAGATAGCGAGTAGTTGATTGAGCAACATGAGAGAATATGCATAAAAGTACAGTAGTACTGATATATCTGTGAGAGTAAGTGAATTATGATTGTATGTGTGTGTATGGAGCAGAGTGCATGCAATGACTGTGTGTACACTGACTGGGTGGTTATTCTCTACAGGAGAGGAAGTAGAGCTGACTTCATCACCCACACCAGTTCACTGGAGCATTGCAGGTTCCCCTCCAAGACTAGAACAGGACCCACACAAACACACCTGTAGAGCGAGATGCAGAGAGATCAAGTGTAAGCATACATGCATTGTTGTGACTACTCATCCATTCTTGATTAAATGATTTGTTTATGTGGAAGTTGAAGAGTTAGAATGACATGCACCTTTGTATTTGTCCCACATTGACAGTTCTGTCATGGGACGCCAAGATGATTGTGCTGTTTGTGAATTGCAGTACACTGATCATGTCACTGTGTCCAGAGGGAGAATCCATCCAAATCATCATCATCATCATTGAAAAAATAAATCAGTTTCATCAGAGGAAAAGAGAGACATGCTCCAGGAGATGACATTTGGTGGCTGGTTGAATCACATGTTTCAGTGCAGCTACCTCCCTCCACAGTCAATGCAGTTATCCAGCCACCTTTTCCCTCACTAGTCTCATCCATTTCTAGCTCAATGTCACCACATGATGACAGGTCAGTCTTTGGACCCATGGCATTCTAGGGAAGGCAGATATTATCATCCATCAATATAACTTATATCAAAACAATAATCCAAACACCAGCAGTGTGGTCATTGAGAATGACTGTGATGATGATGTTGATGATGCTTGAGTTGGTGATAATGGTGGTGGTAAACAGGTGCGGACTGGCCGAAATGCCAGAGGGGCTGGTCCATTTTTTGTGCAGTGGGCCTGTCTAACTAGTTTTTTTTGTGTGCAAAATGATCATGATCTCCATAATAATTGGGACCTCAATAAAAAAATAATGCATGTGTGGGGGCCTCTGGGAAAATAATTGTCTGGTATGTTGCTGGTAAACTCACCAAGAACCCACCCAGCACAACCTGTCCTTTCTTCTCACCCAGCAGTCAAGTGCTTTTTTCATCATTGGCCAACATCCCAAGAATTTGTGTGTCATCCTTCAAACTGCAATTTAATCAGTTATGTACATTTCAAGTCAGTATTTATTAGTCTAGATCTGGTGTACCAAGTAATAATGTGTGTGTACCATGTGTTTGTCCAGGGCCGGCCTGCCTATTAGGCAGGATTAGGCAATGCTGCGGCGCTCCACCAACGTTCCGTCAAAAAAAAAAAATCTAACATAAATACTGTAGCAGATATAGCTTAAAGAGTATGTGAACTTTTATGTAACCTCCAGGCTGGAGAGAAAATTAATGACAATGTAATGAGACGGACACTTTTTACATCATGCACGTTTCACAGATCAAATAGCCTAACCTAAATGGAGCCCAATCAAATAAAAAATGCACTGACATGTTAAAACCTCTTTGGGATCGGTGTCCTTCCACGGGACAGTTGAGCTAACGCAGTAAGTAACAAGAATATTTCCCAGGACATAGATATATCTGATATTGGCAGAAAGCTTAAATTCTTGTTAATGTAACTGCACTGTCCAATTCACAGTAGCTATTACAGTGAAATAATACCATGCTATTGTTTGAGGAGAGTGCACAATTTTTCAACATGAAAAGTTATTAATAAACAAATTAGGCACATTTGAGCAGTCTTGATACAAAATTTTGAACAGAAATGCAATGGTTCATTGGATCAGTCTAAAACGGTGCACATACATTGCTGCCATCTGTTGGCCAAAATCTAAATTGCACCTGGGCTGGAATAATACATTATGGCCTTTCTCTTGCATTTCAAAATGATGGTACAAAAAAATACAAAAGCCCGTTTTTTTTCTTTGCATTATCTTTTACCAGATCTATTGTGTTATATTCTCTTACATTCCTTTCACATTTCCACACACTTCAGTGTTTCCTTTCAACTGGTGCCAAGAATATGCATATCCTTGCTTCAGGAGCAACAGGCAGTTGGATTTGGGTATGTCATTTTAGGGGAAAATTGAAAAATAGTGGCGGATCCTTAAGAGGATTTATTAACAAACACCTGCCTGTTTTATAAATGGTAGGCGTACCACATGGATGGGCATTCATAAAAATCCATTGCAGGCCTTACACTGTAAGCTACACCCCAGTAAGACGTCTATATTTGGTTCCAATTTGGTCCGGTCTGGACCAGACTTGATTTGGTACAAACATACACTATATATACAAAAGTATGTGGACGCCCCTTAAAATTAGTGGATTTGGCTATTTCAGCCATACCCATTGCTGACAGGTGTATAAAATCTAGCACACCGCAATCCAGTCTCCATAAACAAACATTGGCAGTAGAATGGCCTTACTGAAGAGATCAGTGACTTTCAATGTGGCACTGTCATAGAATGCCACCTTTCCAAAAAGTCAGTTTGTCACATTTCTGCCCCGCTAGAGCTGCCCCAGTAAACTGAAATGTTTGTCAGGAGCTTCATGAAATGGGTTTCCATGGTCGAGCAGCCAGTCACAAACCTAAGAACACCATCCACAATGCCAAGCGTCGGCTGGAGTGGTGTGAAGCTCGCTGCCATTGGACTCTGAAGCAATGGAAACACGTTCTCTGAAATTATGAATCAGGCTTTCAGAGACAAATCTTGGTTTGGCGGATGCTAGGAGAACGCTACCTGCCCCAATGCATAGTGCCAAATGTAAAGTTTAGTGGAGAATAAATAATGGTCTGGTGCTGTTTTTCATGGTTCGGCTATGCCCCTTAGTTCCAGTGAAAGGAATTCTTAAAGCTACAGCATACAATGACATTAGATGATTCTGTGCTTCAAACTTTTTGTAAGGCCCTTTCCTGTTTCAGCATGACAATGTCCCCGTGCACAAAACGAGGTCAATACAGAAATGGTTTGTTGAGATCGGTGTGGAAGAACTTGACTGGCATGCACAGAGCCTCAACCCCATGGAACACCTTTGGGATGAATTGGAAAGCCGACTGCAAGCCAGACCTAACTGCCCAACATAAGTGCCCGACCTCAGTAATGCTCGTGGCTGAATGGAGGCAAGTCCCTGCAGCAATGTTCCAGCTTCTAGTGGAAAGACTTCCCAGAAGAGTGGAGGCTGTTATAGCAGCAAAGGGGTATTAATGCCCATGATTTTGGATTGAGATGTTCGACAAGCAGGTGTCCACATCATTTTGATCATGTAGTGTAGATGTCTATAAATGACGTCTTTTCAACTTTAATTCAGAACAGAAAATAAACCAGATTTCAACATTTGGAAAATACATCTTATCAATGTCTGGAAAATATGTATTTTCTACGTCCGGAAAATGTATTTGACCTTTCATTCAGAACCTAAAATGAACCTAACTTCAATGTCTGGAAAATACATATTTAAAATGTAAAAAATTCTACCTTATTTTGCTTACTGGGACTATTCTAGTTTTGCAGGGGTATAGTAGGGCGAAACATTTTTTTGTCTCACCTAAGACCAGGCCTTTGTGTGTCTGCTTGTGCTTTTTTCATCGATGGCCACCAATCCAATCATTCTTATGTCAACCTTCCAACTGCAATTGAATCAGTTATGTAAATTTCAAGTCAGTATTTATCAGTCTAGATCTGGTGTACCACATAATAATGTGTGTGCGCGCCTGCTTGTGCTTTCCTTGTTAATTTCCCTATCAGCGTCAACAAGGACACAGATTACATTTCTATCCTCACAGGGTCCCAGCAGGATAGAGTGGTCGTACACGTGCATCACTGGGGAAGGCACTGAGTATGTAGACACCTTCAACAGACTAGGGACAAAAGCATCACAGTCTTCATTAGCAGGCATTGCAGGCGTACTAGAACACATGATGACTAAAATGTAATCTATGTACCAATGTTGAAGTACTCGAGACCGGTCTCGGTCCACAGACCAGATATTGAGTGTCTCAGTGTCGGATACATTTGTACTCTGACTCGTAATTTCTTCCGGAGCCCAACAGAGTAAAAAACTCATAATTATCAGCTTCAATTCAGTCAGCGCATAAAACTGCTTCGCCGGGCCAAATATATACACTCCTTTCTTGAAACATTTATATCTTAACAGTCTTTATATCTATTTTAGACATGTTTTCACAGTGGTGAACCTATAGGCCTTCAGTGTGTGACAGGTTAGTACAGTGGCGAACCTATCGGTCTTCAGTGTGTGACAGGTTAGTACAGTGGTGAACCTATAGGCCTTCAGTGTGTGACAGGTTAGTACAGTGGCGAACCTATCGGTCTTCAGTGTGTGACATGTTTGTGATTCTGAAAGGACAGCAACCATAATACCAATATCATCTGCAGGCAGCAAGAGAGTGCAGCTCTCAGCTGATTTTGGCATGTAGCAACTCACAGAAGAATGACATCGGTAGCCGGTAGGGTTGGAAAGACGTTTCAACTCAGTTAACATTGACTAGTAAATATCCTAAGGCAACAATGGGTATGCAAAAAAATGTTGTACAAAATGTTAGTTAGCAGGCTATTTGTGATGTGCAATTGTTATCATGCACTGTTTGCATCAGGGGTGTATGCATGAATGGGCCTGGGTGGACACAGATCCACCCACTGGGGAGCCAGGCCCACCCAATCAGATTGATGTGGTTTAAGAATTGTTGTGGACTTAGATCATCAAATGTGTTTTTTTCTATTCAAAAAAGTGTGATTTTGAGAGTGAAAAGGTGAAAAATATTTAGGAAAGCGTATCAAAAACCACAGGGAAACATAGGATTTTTCACACATGGTGTCTTTACTTCGCTGGGCAGGCCATTTGGGTAATATGACAAAATTAGACTACACCACTGCATAGGGCCGATGGAAAGACAGCAGTCACACACAGCATGATGTTAAGGATAAGCAGTCCATAAACTCAGACATAATAAGCCAGTAGGTCCCAAACAGAAGAATATAAAATCACAACCATTAAGCATTTCCCAATCGAGAAGTCAATTACTTCCCATTGCAAACAAATTCCCGTTAGGCACACAAAGTAACCGGTGATCTTAAGTTTAAAGTGGAACTGACAGCATTTTAACTACTTTGCAGATATGAAACAAACAGACAATCATAATATCAGTCGAAAATATCAAATTCACAGTTTATGCTAGAAAACCAACTTCATAAGAGGTTTTAAAAATAGGTTATATTTGACTCAGTGTTTCATGACGTATAATAGGCATTGTTGGCAGAATAGATGGATGCAGTTCAATGCATGAGTAATATAATTCACCAATACATTTCTTGGTAGTCCAAAAAATATTGCTATCAGGTTGTAAATTACAGCTGGCCTGGTACATTGTTTGTTGCCTCCATTCGGGGTGCACGCTTTCAGTTTAAACGACTCAATATTCGGATTTTTATTGTTAACTAAGGCTGGGAATGTCAATACTGTAATGACCCGGCTGGGTCATTAAAGAGGAAAGAGACGGACTCTAGGTGTACAGGTTAGAACACAGGTTTATTCCTAAACTGGGCTATTGTTCAGGCCACAGCCCACGCCGCTAAATGCCGAACATACACAATTATACATGTCGAGTTAAGGTCACTCTCATAGGAACAGATCAAGGCCCGAACAGAAGAGAGAGATATGAGACACTCATCCCTCTTTATGCATTTCCAAATCCCGCGGGATTACCCATCATACCCCCCCAACCTTTCCATCTGTCCTGACATATTTAACCCCTGCTAGTAGCCATGAGAACCATAACACACCCACAAACACAGAACACAATACCGGGTCGTTACAATACAATCAAACTAGCAAGGGATATGAGCACAAGTCAGTCATAACGTAGCTAACAATCTAGCATATTTATTTATGTTGCAATCTAAAAACACAGCGCCTAATGTTAGCTAGATAGCTTGCGAGCTAGCAGCTAGGAGGAGTGGGTGAGTGACGGACTTTTCCTCCGCATGTAGGTTTTTTGGTGTACACAGCTAAAGATGCAGGTGTCATTTGGTTAGCTAACAAGAACTGGAACGACTGTTATTCAGCTAGCATATCTCTTGCATTCGCAAATTCACTCTGGCTATCTACTCCGATGTCAGAGCACTCATCTGAGTGTGCCAGAGCGAAGAACTGATTAATTTACAAACGCGCAACACCTGCTGAATGTGACCAGTGTCAGTAAACGTATGCAAAAAAAGAAATAGTTAAAAATAGTCCATCGTTTATTAATGCAATTCTGAGGGCCAACTAGCTGCAAAAGTTTGAGAGGGTTTATCTAATGTTCCTTCATTAGATTTTAGCACATCTTGCTTTGCGTTAGCATTAGTTGATGATCTTGTTGATGGGCATAACTGATGTAGAGAGAGCCTACCTTTTCATGGTTGTTTGATAAATAGGACTATAACGTTTCCAAATGTAAGAGGACTCCCGTGGTGTTTACATCTTTCCAGAAATCCTTTCAGGTGTATTTTGTAGCTTTTGGTGAATGCATTCTAATTATCTGAAGTCACGCTGTTGCGACTGCCTGTAAACATACAGTCCAGTTCAAAGTGAATGATGGCAGGCCGTGTTGCAAATGGTTTGTTTGTATATACTGTATATACTGCCTACTGTAGCTCTGATTGGCTATAGAGCACCGGTCCTGGACAAGAGGTGTTTTTATTCAGTGTTATTTACTGCAGTGTCTATTAATTGTACAAACGCATGGCCGCCTTCCCTCTCTATATTGCTATAGAATTTTCACAAATGCCTTAATACACATAATTCCCAAACATTCTAAGAATGTATAAAAACGTGAAAATTACCATATCTAAGTGTCAGAAAATGTTTTAAAAGTGTGATATTCTTCCTGGGAGTGTATATGAACAGATTCTAATAAGATTTTATGATGCTAAAATGCTGCCAGTTCCACTTTAAATGCAGCAATGTTTCACACACAAGTTATTTTCAAAGAGATGACTAACAACAGAAAGTGCGCTGCAATAAAAAACCCAGTTCCACTCACCAGATGATGAACATTTGAAACTTAACTTCTTGTTTAAAGTTATTCTTGAAAAGGGAGAAGTTAACAAATTAGCAACAACATCCTCTTTGATAACACCAGCTGCAGCCACTGAAAAACTAGCCGACAAGAAAAACTAGCTAGCTAGACCGTAAGAAAACTACTGCTCGCTATTGCACAGCGAGTGACCTGTTTTTTTAAAGAAGCCAGAACTTTCCATAGGTTTTTGTGAAAACGGTTCCACTGATTAAGTCTAAATGGGATTGGTTGATTACACTGTCACTCTAAAATGTTGCCTTAATACAGTTGAATGGCAGATGCCTTTATTATCTACAGTAGCTTCTGATGGCCTAGCCAAAGGCTGACTTAATATAATAATTATTTTGTAAATCCTTAGCCCTTCTCTGAAGGCATATAAGGCCCATTGTTCCCCACTGTGTTTGGGTTAGTAATAATTTGTAGTTCGGCTATATTTTCCCTCAGAATGCATTTTTTCACTTTTCTGAATGTCTAAAGAATCTATATGTTGTTCTGAAATATGAACCCAGAAATACTGGACATTTTGAACTCTTATTATGGTGGTGATTTGACATAATTAGAATCATGGTCTTGAATTGGACTCGCATTCTTCTGGTCTCGGTCATGACTGTCTCGGACGCCTTCTTGTCAGTCTCGTCTTGACTCAGTCTCGCCCCCCTCGGCCTTGGTCTTGAATCGGTCTCACTTTAGGTGGTCTCGAACACAACACTGCCATGTACTATTGAACGTTTCCAAATTTGCAACAAGCAGATATTGCCTTAATCAATCTCTTACAAATACCAAATTGGGCAAAGTGAGAGCTTGAAATATAAGGGCCAAGAGCTTTGTACTAAGGATGTCACTCCAGCCTGGTCTCATAGACTAGACGTAACATAGTAAACATAAATCTGGGACACACAAATTAGTATGATCTGTTACTTTTGGTATGGTTACGTAAGACAGATGATTACTAAAGGCAGGAACGAAAGTAGGGTGGTTGGTCGGGATGGATGGATGGGTGTATGACAAAGTCTAGTAACCCAAGGGTTGCAATTTCAAATCTCTTCAAGGACAACTTTAGCATTTACCTAATTAGCAACTTTTCAACTACTTGCTACTTTGCAACTACACTGAACAAAAATATAAAACGCAACATGCAACAATTTCAAAGATTTTACCGAGGTACAGTTCATATAAGGAAATCAGTAAATTGAAATAAATAAATTAGGCCTTAATCTATGGATTTCACATGACTGGGAATACAGATATGCATCTGTTGGTCACAGATAGCTTTAAAAAAAGGTAGGGCCGTGGATCAGAAAACCAGTCAGTATCTTGTGTGACCAGAATTTGTCTCATGCAGTGCAACACATCTCCTTCACATAGAGTTGATCAGGCTGTTGATTGTGGCCTGTGGAATGTTGTCCCACTCCTCTTCAATGCCTGTGCGAAGTTTTTGGATATTGGCAGGAACTGGAACACACTGTCCTACACGTTAAACCAGGGCATCCCAAAAAAGCTCAAGGAGTGACATGTCTGGTGAGAATGCAGGCCATGGAAGAACTGGGACATTTTCAGCTTCCAGGAACTGTGTACAGATCCTCGCGACATGGGGCAGTGCATTATCATGCTGAAACATGAGGTGATGGCAGTGGATGAATGGCACAACAATGGGCCTCAGTATTTCATCACGGTATCTCTGTGTGTTCAAATTGCCATCAATAAAATGCTATTTTGTTTGTTGTCCGTAGCTTATGCCTGCTCATACCATAACCCCACCATGGGCCACTCTGTTCACAATGTTGACATCAGTAAACCACTCGCCCACACAACGCCATACACGCTGTCTGCCGTCTGCCCAGTACAGTTGAAACCGGGATTCATCTGTAAAGAGGACACTTCTCCAGTTTCATCAGCTGTCCGGGTGGCTAGTCTCAGACGATCCCGCATGTGAAGAAGTTGGATGTAAAGGTCCTGGGCTGGCATGGTTAAACATGGTCTGCGTTTCTGAGGCTGGTTGGACATACTCCCAAATTTTCTAAACAACGTTGGATGCGGCTTATGGTAGAGAAATCAACATGAAATTCTCTGAAACAGCTCGTGGTCATTCCTGCAGTCAGTATGCCAATTGCATACTCCCTCAAAACTTGAGAAATCTTTGGCATTGTGTTGTGTGACAAAGCTGCACATTTTAGAGTGAGCTTTGTTATCCCCAGCACAAAGTGCACATGTGTAATGATCATGCTGCTTTGTCAGCTTTTTGATTTGACACACCTGCCAGGTCTAAGGATTGTCTTGGCAAAGGAAAAATGCTCACTAACAGCGAGGTAGTATATGTTACGGTTCAAAATGTGAAAGCTTTTTGTGCGCATGGAACATTTTCTGGGATCTTTCATTTCATCTAGCTAACATTAGCCACCTAGCTAGAATTCGTAACATATATGTTTTGCAAATTCGAAACTTAACGTAAATTTTTGCAAATTCGTTACATATTCTACGTTTGTGTTCTTAGCTCCAACAGGTTTCATTTGTATGAAAGATACCTATAATACATAGCAGACAGTATCTGCTGGGTCAACAGTTTTCATTGTGTAGAGACCAGTGTCTGGCCCCGTATAGAACAGAAACATTAACTCATGCTCTGGAATGCTCTTTAGGTTTTATCATCCAAAAGACATCAAATTTCCTGTCAGTGTTATCTCCCAGAGGCCCATCCTCAGTAGAACACACACAGACAATAGTTAACAGAATACTCTATTCTGTTGCATAACACAACCATTTGATGCAATAAAAGTGTTATAACATAATCTTGCAATTTTTCCACCATAATACTTTCCAAATGCACTGTAAATAGGTTAGGCCTTGACTAGAATATAGTATATTCAGTACATATGAAGTGAGTAAAACAGTATGTAAACATTATTAAAGTGACCAGTGTTCCATGACTATGTACATAGGTCAGCAGCCTCTAAGGTGCATGGTAGAGTAACTGGGTGGTAGCCGGTTAGTGACAGTGTCTAAAGTTTAGGGTAGGGTATTGGGTGGAGGCCGGCTAATGGTGAATATTTAACAGTCTGATGGCCTTGAGATAGAAGCAGTTTTTCAGCCTCTCGTTCCCAGCTTTGATGTACCTGTACTGACCTCGCCTTCTGGATGGTAGCGTGGTGAACCAAGCAGTGGTTCGGGTGGCTGAGGTCCTTGATGATCTTCTTGCCCTTCCTGTGACACTGGGTGCTGTAGATGTCCTGGGGGGCAGGCAGTGTGCCCCCGGTGATGCGTTGGGCAGACCACACCACCCTCTGGAGAGCCCTGCAGTTGCGGACGGTGCAGTTGCCGTACCAGGCGGTGATACAGCCCGACAGGATGCTTTCAATGGTGCATCTGTAGGGGCCATCTTAGGGGCCAAGTCAAATTTCTTCAGCCTCCTGAGGTTGTAGAGACACTGTTGTGCCTTCTTCACCACACTGTCTGTGTGCGTGAACCATTTCAGATTGTCAGTAATGTGTACGCAGAGGAACTTGAAGCTTTTCACCTTCTCCAATGCGGCCCGTTGATGTGGATGCAGGTCCACATCAAACATACCGGTGTCAAACATACCGGTTTGAAAACAAACAAATTACATTTCACTGCTGTACTCGACTACTTGACCACACACTCACGGATGCACGCAAACACCACAAACTTACCTTCGTTTCTGTGTGTCGGATGACACCTGTCATGGCTCTATCCTGAGGGAGGATCAAAGATGCCAGATCAGCTTGGAAAATGGCTGACAGATTTCCAGATTTACAACCCAAGTATCCATTCTAACAAACACTCCAAGACGAGCTGAGTCTCAAACTTTGAGAAAGTGGTTCAACAGAGACAACGATCAAGAACGGCTGGTCTGCTTGCAACATCGACAGCATCCTGACTGATTGCATCACTGCCTGGTACGGCAATTGCTAAGCCTCCAACCGCATGGCACTACAGAGGGTAGTGCATACGGCTCAGTACATCACTGGGGATAAGCTGCCTGCCATCCAGGACCTTTACACCAGGTGGTGTCAGAGGAAGGCCCTAAAAATTGTCAAAGACCCCAGCCATCCCAGTCATAGACTGTTCTCTCTACTACAGCATGGCAAGCAGTACTGGAGTGCCAAGTCTAGGACAAAAAGGCTTCTCAACAGTTTTTACCCCCAAGCAATATGACTCCTGAACAGGTCATTGATTTGATCTTACATTCAGATTATCAGTTTTATACAGTAGCGGTGTAGAGTCAGGTTAGACAATGTACACAGTAAAAAAGTGTTGTTTCTAGATGTCAAATGTAAAGCTGTATGAGCATGTATAGCCTATTATACTGAAACAAATATTTAATTGCCAAGTTGAGTTGACATAACTTAACATTTTAAGGCAGCAGAGTAACGTGAAAATATAACTTGGGAAATCATGTTGTTATTAACCTGACCCGATATGACACTGTCCCTTGTGGCATGAAGTGACATCCCTGAGAGACAAACACTAACTAAACAATACATACTTAATGGCTCCTATAAATGGTTGATCTAAAAGCGCAGATCAAGTCTTTCATTAAATCAATTTTATTGAATATAGCATGTTTATTTTAATGATTTTGTGGTACAAAACACAATGCTACCAGTTGTAAATAGCTTGTCTTACAGTCAAAAAATACACTATCACATTTTTTTTATTTTTATCTATGCGTTTTGGATCAATCAATTCATTTTCTGACTGATTACAATTTGCATTTGGTGTCCTGAGGTTTCTTATGATCTATTTTAACATAATAAATACAATCATTTACAAATTTATTATGGAACATTTATATAATTGAAATATCAACGATCAGAATGACCGTCATGGCCATTCTAGTAGTTATGGAATTCCGGCACTCTGTGTGTTAAAATGAAAGTGAGGAACCGTCAACAGTTAAACATGAAAACCATTTCACAAATAATTGGGAGGAAAAGCGTGTCAAAATGTCTCAATTTCTTCTGTAACACATTTTCACATAGAAAGTGTTATAGAAACATCATGCAATTATGCTCTATTTGTTCCATTTCGTCTGAGACAACATTAAACTTGTGTGTGGATCCCCAGGGTATGATGGTACAACATATTGAGATAATGGACTCTCTCCTATGTGAGTTCTCTGATGTGACTTCATACTGGAGCGCTGGGTGAAGCATTTCCCACACTGTGTGCACTCGTAGGGCTTCTCCCCACTGTGGACCACAGCATGTCTGATCAGGTTGCACTGCTTGGTGAAACTCCTGCCACACTGTTCGCAGGTGTACGGTTTCTCTCCGGTGTGACTTCGGAGGTGTTCTTTGAGCTGGCTGAAACGCTGGAAGCTCTTCCCACAGAAGGTGCAGCTGAAACGCCTCTCAGTGGTGCCGCCCGACCTCCACTGAGTCCTCATTCTCTTCACCTTGTTAAAACTACTGCGACTCAGGCTGTATCCAGAGAAGGTGGAGGTGGTGGCCATGTTTGACCCTGTCATGCACTCACTCATTCTCACAGTTGCTTCTGAAGCCCTGTGCTGATGCTGCCTTGGCTGTAGAGCTAAACTATTTCCGTCATTATTTGAGTTCAGCATCTCACTGCTCTGTCCTTCTGGCATCTGTTGTCTAGTCTCATCAGCCAATGTCCTGACATGTCTTTTCATGTGTGCTGCTGTACTGAACATGTTAGCATGTGATTTCCCTCTAGAAGAGTGAACCGATGGCCCTACGGATGGCAGCCCACTATGAGATGGGAAAATTGAGATATTCTGAGAGTACTCCTCTGTGGCATGAAAGGAGAAATCTGGGTGGCCAACAGTGTCAGTGTCTCTGCCTGGATCCACAGAGGTCCACAGCTGCGCATCAGTCTCATCCATGACAAACTGGTCAGGTCCTGCCAGGGCCGTGGTCTGATCCAGCTCCTCCCTTTTCTCATCCTTCACCATCACTACGTCTTGTGAGTCCTCATCCTCGGCTGGCTGGTGCTGCTTTGTGCTAAACACCTTTGATTTCTCTGCAGACGTGAGCCGGGATGTGCCTGGTTCCTTTGGAACATCAGAATTGGGGTAATGATCCACCGAGTCTTCAGGAGATATGTTGGGTTGTGTGATGAAGTCCTCAAAGTGCCGTTGCTCAAAGGATGGTGGTTGCCCAGGCTTGGAACCAGACTCTAAATATTTGGGATAAACATGAAAGAAACATTCAAAAAGACACTTAACCCTTTACACTTGTGGGATTTGGCCTATATGAATAGGGCTAAATTTAAATGTTTTTTACAAAGACATATGAAATGCATAAGCATGGTAGCACTTGAAAGGGAGCAGTTTGGAGATTATGGGGAAATTATTACACTAAAGTTGAGGATGCAACATTTCACCTGACAAGACTGAATCCAAACATTACACTCTTGATTTTGTGTGCATTTTACATTTACTGTACTTTTGCCACATTTGTTGATAACAAAATCAGAAAATGTTCTGGATACATTCAGTAACATGATAAGAATATTCCTGGAAATATGGGGTAGGTGCAACATAAAACAGAAAATTGACAAGGGTTTGACTGAGAGGACTAACTGGTGTCTCCAAGTGGCCACACTCCTCTCCAAAGTGTACACAGTTCCTAAGTCATATAAATACACTTTCATGACTCAAAGAAAAGTCTTCAACTATAAGGTGCTTTGAGGAACTAGAACAAGCACACTTGTAGTTGTTTTGTTTATAACACAGCCCTGCATCCCCGCCTTCACACAATTAATGTTGTTGTTTACCTAATCCAAAACCTGCCCATTTTAAATTACAATCTGGGTCAGCTGGGCATCATTTGAAAGTTTGTTATATTGCCAACATGATCAGCTAAGTTATAAAATACAATCTTACAGTGTTAGGCTTTCACAAGGGAATTCAGAGAAACATACCGTAATTTTGGTGCGCATAGAAAGGAGTAATGAGTGCATTCAGGTGCGTGTTCTGTGCCAGATTTTCTTCACAATAGACCAAAAAAATAGGCTCATTCTGTTCAGAAAAACCCAGGGTATGACGCCATGTCATCTTGTAGCTGTACATCAAACATAGTGATCGTAAATGATGACACTGTATAGGACATGGGTTTTATGATACGGAAATGTGAAGTGCACATTTGGACTCACAAGTGTTTGGCTTGCTTGTATCAATGCCGTATGTATTATAATCCTCTACGTCTCATCTTTCAAAATACATTGAGGCCTCTTAATATACAGCGTTTCACTCAGACAACAACAAATGTGCAAAAGTTTGACAATTAGCGGGAGGGATAGGGGCAACAACTTGTCGCGTGCGGTGCTCATGTTCAGAACGGCTGTCAGTTAAAACACATACAGCACTGTGAAGCGGCGCAGAGCCTGAGATCTGACGTCATTTATAGCATGTTACTGTACAACCACTACGTTCCAATTTAGGCACTTATCAGTGCCCAAATCTGCCATTTTCAACCCGCAAAGAGGTACGAGTGTAAAGGGCTACCAGTAGCAAACCATGACGGCTTTGTAAGGGACTGTGTGTGTATGTGCACTCCATATGGCAGAAAATAAAACGCCCAACACCAATGTAGCAGCTTGCAACGTGTATAACACCACACCCACACAGTCTTCCATAGACAGAGCAGTACCCCTTATGGTTGCACCCACCCTCTCCAGTGATCATGAGCTCTTCCTGAGGGTCAGTCTTCCAAACGTCCTCTGCCGTCTCCTCATCTTTGATCAGTATGGGTTCAGTCTCCACTCTCTGCTCCACATATGTAGGCTGTAAAAGGTGACCGAAGTTATTACTCTGAACACACCATTTCTAACCCTTTTTGATTTTAATGAATCACACAAAAACTGTAAATTCTCCTGATATTCCAATAACAGAATTGATCCAAGAGGTCAGGTCTCTGTAATTGTAAAAGGTGATGTATCACACCTGTTGTTGAGAGTCCTCTTCAACAGCCATCTCTCCATCTCTCCACTGTGAGCAAATCCTCTGCTTGTTCAAAACAATCTTGACTGGATATGAAGATCTCTCTGATGCCATGGGGTAAAAAAATAAAATATTTTATTCATTTAAATATTATGGCTATTCACACATTTGGGTTTTGCTTAAGCAAACAAATGATCTAGCTCCACCTTGTTACAGCTGTGATATGTGAATGCTTCTATACAGCCGGTAAACATTAGCTAATATAAAGCACAGCAGCCACATTTTGAACTAAGCTGTTCTTGGCGCCACTTCGTTCTCAATTCGGGAAAAAAGTCTATCTTAAAGATGTCCCTGTCCAATTGCAGATGGTTCTCTAAAAAAATAATAATAATAATTAAATACACATTTTACACTGAATTTAAGCTGTCAGACACATGTAGAAGTAGATGACAGAGTTACATAGAATGATACAGTATGTATTAACCCTAGATGATTGACAGCGGGCTCTGTTGAAGCCACCACAGAGCCATTTTGGTACTCTTCCTCTAGTGTAAGAAAATATATTTTGGAAGCTATAGAAAGGCCTATTGCACTGTTTATATCTCAATATTAAATCATTTCTGGGAAACAAGTAAGTACCTTACTGTAATTGTTTTCTAATTTAAAAAAATCTTAGCTAAGAGCAATTTCTCAAGCAAGAACTTTGCTAGGACTGTCAGAGTAGTCTGAGTAGAGGAGAAAACTGAAAACTAGCTGATTTTGGCAGAGAGGTTTGGAACTTTCTTATTGGTCTAACTAATTTACTGCCTGTTGGTGCCACCAGGCAGGCCAAAACTCCATCCCACCAAAACAGGCTGAAATTTCAAGCGGTCTTTTCGAATGAGTCTTACACTAAAACAGCATTATCATAATTTTCACAATTTCACAGTATTTTTCCAACCTCATAGTGTGGAAATATATATAGATCACAGAAATCAAGTTTTGGACTGCACTGTGTCTTTAATGTCTATATTAGCTTTGATAATTATATTCTATTGCAGACACCTTAATGCAGGGATCATCAACTAGATTCAGCCGCGGGCCAATTTGTTATTGAGCAGATGGTCGGGGGGGCATATTTTTTTATTTTCTTATTATGTTGACCGCAAAAAGCCTAAACAGATATAATATTTGACTAAAACATATTAACTTCAAACCTTGATTACATTTTGGAACATTGTCCCGCATAGGGTGCCTT